>NC_141378.1:26358855-27010688 GCF_017979445.1 Akebia trifoliata
TTACCCAGTTCAATATATCCTTTCTCAACCCTTTTGCAGTACTTTCAAAAAAAAATTATGCATTTTTCTTTCTCAGCCCGTTCACCTAACCTAGGGGAGGGAAAAATCCGAACTACGTTTTGGTCTGATCCCAAAAATTTGGGGTACGTAGGCAACCTGAGAAGTTACTTCAGGCCCGACCACATCAAAATAAAAAATAGATTCCCTGATGAAGAAAAAATCTAAAAAAAAAAAAAATGCCAAAAAAATATCATCCAAAATGGGGAAGAAAATTCAAGAAAAAGTTTAAATGAAATGCCACACAAGGGGCATTTGGGTTTTTGAGCCTCAAAATCCCTTTCATTTTATGCCTAGTCCCAAGCCTACCTATAAAAGTCCTCCTAAGTACCGTGTGAAAAAGTCAAGGAGGGTAGTAGAACATGATCAGACAGTGATTCTAGAAGGTCAGAGGAAAAGAAAAAAAGATTAAAAAAAATGATGAAGCCTGCTAAGTTGAAAATCCGAAAAGGGCGACTTAGGCAAAAATTAAGGCAAGCTCGCAAAGTTGAAAATCTGAAAGGACAACTTTGGCAACAATCAGAGCCAAGAAAAAAAAAAAAAAAGCTCGCTAGATTGAAAACCTAAAAAGGCGATCTAGGCAAAAGTTAGAGCAAGCTCGATAGATTGAAAACCTGGAAAGGCGATCTAGGTAAAAATTAGAGCAATAAAAAAAAAAAAAAAAAAAAAAAAAAAAAAAAAAACAGAAGAAAATCCCAAGCTGAGAGCAGTTTGAGCCGAAACGTCAGAAATCCGAATAATCAAGTTCAATACTCAGCTTAAGCCAGGCATAGATTCAGAAGCCACAAGTATCTTGTCTACGATCGATCTGAAAATTCTTACTTCCCCAAGTAAACCAATGGAGAGAATGGTGAATTCTATGATGAGTCTCAAAAGGAAATATTTTGTTCTCTTGAGCTTGACTCAAAATCTTTAATAAAATTAATCAAAATTAAAAGTTGAATCTTTATTGCGCTTGTGGTAATCAAATATTTCAAATCTTCATACCAGGGGCATTTTTCTTTTTCATCTAGATATGTAATTTCCTCCTTATATCAGGGGCATCTTCTTTATGATGTGTTCAATTATTTTCAATGCCATGTTTATTGTCAAACTAAGGACATTTTGTTTTTGAGCAATGTTAATCCTAAAATGAGAATTCCAAACTTAAGGTTACCCTCTTGATAGCAGTTCAAACTCAGATTTTAAATTTACAAAACTTTTTTAAAAAACCTTGAGGTTCAAACAAATGCATTCTGAATCTCACATAGGAGATAGGACATCCATTCTGTCCCAAATTTATTCATTCCCAGATTCAACCACTCTTCTCCAGACTCATTTTCAATCGTTTCTCTCCCAGATTTATTTCTTTGTTCTCAGTTTTACTCAGTCAGTTTCCGCCAAGGGTTATCTTGGATTTTGCTCAGTTGCCGCCAAGGGTTATCTTGGATTTTGCTCAGCCAGTTGCCGCCGAAGGTTTGCTCGGATTATGGTCAGCCAGTTACCGCCAAGGGTTATCTTGGATTTTGCTCAGCCAGTTGCCGCCGAGGGTTTGCTCGGATTTTGCTCAGCCAGATGCCACCGAGGGTTTGCTCGGATTATGCTCCGCCAGTTGCCGCCGAGGGTTATCTCGGATTTTGCTCAGTTGCCGTCAAGGGTTATCTTGGATTTTGCTCAGCCAGTTGCCGCCGAGGGTTTGCTCGGATTATGCTCAGCCAGTTGCCGCCGAGGATTTGCTCGGATTATGCTCAGCCAGTTGCCGCCGAGGGTCATCTCGGATTTTGCTCAGTTGCCGCCAAGGGTTATCTTGGATTTTGCTCAGCCAGTTGCGTCGAGGGTTTGCTCGGATTATGCTCAGCCAGTTACCGCCAAGGGTTATCTTGGATTTTGCTCAGCCAGTTGCCGCCGAGGGTTTGCTCGGATTATGCTCAGCCAGTTGCCGCCGAGGGTTATCTCGGATTTTGCTCAGTTGCCGCCAAGGGTTATCTTGGATTTTGCTCAGCCAGTTACCGCCGAGGGTTTGCTCGGATTTTGCTCAGCCAGGTGCCACCGAGGGTTTGCTCGGATTATGCTCCGCCAGTTGTCGCCGAGGGTTATCTCGGATTTTGCTCAGTTGCCGCCAAGGGTTATCTTGGATTTTGCTCAGCCAGTTGCCGTCGAGGGTTTGCTCGGATTATGCTCAGCCAGATGCCACCGAGGGTTTGCTCGGATTATGCTTAGCCAGTTGCCGCCAAGGGTTATCTTGGATTTTGCTCAGCCAGTTGCCGCCGAGGGTTTGCTCGGATTATGCTCAGCCAGATGCCACCGAGGGTTTGCTCGGATTATGCTCAGCCAGTTGCCGCCGAGGGTTATCTCGGATTTTGCTCAGCCAGATGCCACCGAGGGTTTGCTCGGATTATGCTCCGCCAGTTGCCGCCAAGGGTTAACTTGGATTTTGCTCAGTTTCCGCCAAGGGTTATCTTGGATTTTGCTCAGTTACCGCCAAGGGTTATCTTGGATTTTGCTCAGTTGCCGCCAAGGGTTACCTTGGATTTTGCTCAGTTTCCGCCAAGGGTTATCTTGGATTTTGCTCAGTTGCCGCCAAGGGTTATCTTGGATTTTACTCAGTTTCTTGGCTTGGATTTTGCTCAGTTTCCGCCAAGGGTTATCTTGGATTTTGCTCAGTTTTCGTCGAAAGTTTTCTCGGAATTATGCTCAGTTTATGCTCAGATTATGCTCAAATTATACTCATATTTTACTCAAATTTATCTCAGATTTTAAATCACACACTTGCACAGTTGTTATATCAGTCAATGAGAATTTTTTAAATTCAAGGATTTGACACTGCCAGTGAGAGCTCGCGCTCAAGGACCTGACATTTTCTTTTAGTTCGGGGAGAGTTTACCCTCAAGGATCCGAACACCCCGACGAATTGCTAAATCAGGCTGCAAAATGAACTGTCACTAGCTTTGGCATTCAGATATCGCACTATCTACCAAAATAGATTTGCTATCTAGTTTGCTTCAACCCTCTGCCAAAGAGGGGCATCTGTAGACACCCCATTTTTGCATTCGCCTGATTAATCAACTCGTCGACCCGATCGCAAAGGTTCCCAATGATGGATGTCTATTCCAATGCTTTATTTTGTTACCAGATATGTTTCAGAAATCCGGATGAGGTATCTCGAACTGACAAAACTTAGAAACCATGCTACGCTAGGAAAATACGACCCCAGAAACATAGAAATCATCATCTTGCAAATAAAAAAGAAGCTTCACGATAAAAATCACTAAATTACCAAAATACCCCTAACATCAAAACAACTCTAGAGCCTGCATTACGCTTAGGAAAACCCACTCAAACACATAAAATAATAAATCGAAACCAAGTAAACCACTTCGCCAATTTTCACAAAATTTGACAAAATTACGAAAATACCCCTCATAAAGTTCACGATCATTTCATATAAAAAACTTCATAAATGACAAAAACCAACATTCCCATTGAATTCCTTACGAAAAACTGATTCCAAAACATCCTGGAACATTGAAAAACGACTTAAAACGTAAAAAATCCTCTCCGAGGGCAAAACGGTAATTTCACAATTTTCATAATTAAAAAATTCGAAATTAATAAATAAAACATTAATAATTAAAGTGAAACATTAATGAAATTAATTTAAAAAGTTGAACCTAAAAAATCGATTAATTGGACTCTCAGGCAAAATTGTTGAGGGTTCGTGGGATATTTCTTTAAGGACCCCTCCATTTGGGGGTTCAAAGAATTAAAGATATAATAGAAGGGGGTTCTCCAAAAATTAAAAGTAAATCAAGCAAGACTGAAGTCAAGGTATTAAAGTCAATCAAGTGAGACTGAAGTCAAAATTAAAAGTAAATCAAGCAAGACTGAAGTCAAGGTATTAAAGTCAATCAAGTGAGACTGAAGTCAAAATTAAAAGTAAATCAAGCAAGACTGAAGTCAAGGTATTAAAATCAATCAAGTGAGACTGAAGTCAAAATTAAAGTCAATCAAGCAAGACTGAAGTCAAGGTACTAATCGAGTCAATCTCATAAGACTAAGGTCAAAACCCTAAATCAAAACCCTAATCTAAACTAATCAAGTCAATCTCATAAGACTAAGGTCAAAACCCTAAATCCAAACCCTAATCTAAAACTAATCAAGTCAATCTCATAAGACTAAAGTCAAAACCCTAAAACCCTAAAGACTAAGTCAAAACCCTAATTGAAACCCTAAAAAGAAACCCTAATCAAACCCTAAATGCTTCTAAAAACTTTATAAATAAGAGCCTCCACACCCTATTTTCGTATCAAAGAAAAAACCCTAGGAAAAGTAGGTGAAGAAGCCTCCACAACCTCCCCAAAACCCTAATTTTGGAGTCCCAACTCCTTCCCTAACACCCCTACTCCAATTTTAGCCTAAAAAAACACCTAGAAACCTTTCAAAAACACCCCAAAAATCCATCACAAATTCAAAGCATCCAGATCCAAGAAGGAGACACCTTATCTCGGAGATCAGAAATCAGATCCGGAGACAAAACGAAGCAAGGAGTACGGTACAAAGAACTGTTTTTCAGATCTGAGGGAATAATACTTTTGCAGATTGAAGGTAAGGTTTTTTATTATTTTTTAATCTAGATTTTATCATTAGCGATGTAGTTATATTTGGAATAAGTAGAGACCGGCATTGGCCGGGCGGGGTTGGTGCCTAACACCTTCCAACCCCGTAACATGATCTCCGGATTCAGATTTCTATAGTAGATTAGTTCCTTTTTATCCATTTTAGAGTCAGTTTGGTTCCTAGACCACAATAACTAGGTGGCGACTCCCAAACCTCAAGGGTCAAAAGTGGATCCGCACACCCCGCGGATCGAGGGCGCTTTCAGTGGCAACTCCGCTGGGGACTATTGAGGATCAAACTTGAAAAACCCCAAGTATGTGAGCATTGCCAAGATGACCTAGTTTTTTTTTATTATTTAGTTAGATTTATTTTATTTATTTTTTATATTTATTTATTTTTTATCTTGATTGTAGATGATTTTGGGTATTGCATTTTTTTTTCTCCAATTAAGGATCACTTTTTGATGACCCCTAAATAATGAAATATTCAAATTGACCTATGAAAATGATGGAATGATGAAGGTTGGACAGAAATAGTAAAACACTTTTAGAGAATATTATAGTGAGAATTAAGTCTGGGAGCCTATTAATAAAACATAGATCTCGTCGAGTAGATTAATTTAGAATCTGAGTTCACTCAATTTCGTTATCGGAAGCCTTAGATATCATTGATGCAATTTCAATCTGTAAATCTGGAATTATTTCTAAATGAAAGTTGGGACAGCAACGTTAAAACTTTTTTACAGAATATTTTAGTGAGAATTAAGTCTGGAAACCTCTTAATAAAACATAGATCTCGTCGAGTAGATTAATTTAGAATTTGAGTTCACTCAATTTCGTTATCGGAAGCCTTAGATATCATCGATGCAAGTTCAATCTGTAAATCTGAAATTATTTCTGAATGAAAGTTGGGATAGCAACGTTAAAACTTTTTTACAGACCCTAAAATTGACATCGTTTTCATTTTTGATATAATTCGACTTCTTGATCTCTAAAAATGACAAGTAAATAGTCTATTTTCTATAATTTTTCATTACGAATCTAATGATATGATCAAATTTTAAAATTTTTTACTCTAGTAAAAAATCATAATTTTAGCCTGGTCCGATTTGATAATCGAGGATTTTGTAATTTTTTTATTCAAACTCACATTTGAGCGGCTTATAAGATAAAGTATATTTTTTGATCATTTTGAATTCAATGGTAAGGTTAGATTCATTAAAAATAATCAAAAATATCCTAAAATTTTACCCCTAAGTCCCACTTCCAAGATTTTCTCAAAATTTCATTATTTATTTCCTCGAGATACAAATAAAAAACTTGGGATTTTACATTTGTGACCTAAATGGGTTGGATCCTTCAACTTATTTGGATTAAATGTTAGGTGAGTTGAGTGGAATGGGTTTTGATTAGGATAATGGGGTGTGTAAGAGAGTAGTTGTTGATTTTTTGGATAGGGTAGAGGATGTGATGACGTGTGTCCAAAAAGTATTGAGATGGTGTGTCAGATAAATTGAAGGGGTGTGGGGGATGGCTTGTGAGGATGGTTTTGAAGAGTGATGAGGGTAGGTTAGAGAAAGGTGTGGGTTGAGATGTGGGTAGGTGATTTTTTTAAAGAAAGATAATAGAGATAGATAATTAAATGAGGGAGGTGGTGACATGTGTCTCACTTTGATGATCTTGGGTGATTAGTTGTGATCTTAGGACTTGCTTTAATAATTGGGTTTGGGGTAATGGTTGGAGTTAATGAAAAAAACATAATGTTTGATGATGTAGAAAGGAAGTGAGGTAGGTCTTTAGTCCATGGGCCATGTAAGAAGGGGTCCTAAGCCATTTATTTGAAAAAATATATTAATTTTTTGAAGGTTTGGGTTTTAGGGCCCATTCCAATTTTTGTAGATTTTGATTAGGCTAGATTTTGTTCTTTTTTTTATTGGTATGTGATTGATTGATTATTTATTGTGATTGATTTTAATAAATGTATATGGCTTGTATGGTTGGATATTCGTGAAAATGTTCTTGGTGCATTTTGTCCCTTTGCACACACTCACGAGTATGTATACTCATATTTGCATCATGACATGTCTTTATAAACCCTGTACCTGAATCCAAGCTAACTTTGTCCTTCGACACACGATGGATGAACTTAAACACTACAACTTCAATACAGTTCCTTTGGGTATATCAAACTGAAGTACCACATACTACTTGATTAAGTGAAACTGAGATAGTATATCAGTGTTTCGGACTAAAATGATCTAAACTTTGTCCTAACCTAGTGTCAATCATATAGTGAGTTTAGAAATATGAACTTAAGTGTGGTTCCATTAGGCCACGACTCAAATCGACCATGAGTGCTCTTAGGTTGCTTTATTTAATCCAACACAAAGGTAAGTGGGTGGACCGGTCAAACCACTCAAATTGAACCCACAATATCGGTTCAACCCAATAAAATCAACTTAATTGATTAACTATACCAATCCATTGTGTTGTACCTAGTTCACATCAAACCAACCGATCAGTTTAATTAAAAATAGGTCTTATTGAATTACACCAAATTAGTTAGACCGATTGATTCTTGGTCATAAACTACCTAGTTCCTCCCAAGGGATTAAAATAGTTCATAACTAATCAATTGGCCTATTTTGAACAAACATTTTGATCAATTTTTACAAAACTAAATGAACCAATTGATTACAAGCAATGAAGTAGCTAGTTTGACCCATTAAGTCAAATCGATCTGAATAGAACCAATAACTTGATTGGGCACGTGGATTCATTCATGGAGCTAGTCAAATAGATGAGTTCTCATTATTTCATTTTGATCTATCTGATCAAATAAATAAAACCAATCACCTCACTTTGCCCATCCGACTGTGGGTCATTTTATTAATTTCTCATTTTGATAGACCCGATGATGATAAATAATACATCCAGATTCAATAACAAAGGAAATATTTTATTTGGTCAAAATTACTCTAAGACATTTTGCGTCATCTCATTTTGTGTCGAGTTTGTCTAATACATTCTTTCCGATGTCATTTTTTCAAGTCATCTAATTGGTCGTCTAGCACAGTCTTCATTATTTGGAACCCTTTGCTTTTATTGATTGTGATCTTCAATTTATTTTTCCAAGGATCATCAGTCTTCAACATGGCTAATCTACATTAAATTATGCAAGATTTTGCGAACTAGATGGATCGTTTTCACCAATGCCATTCGATTGTGACATGCCAAGATAGTGAAGATAAACATAAAGGAGATCAAGAAATTAGAATCGACCCTTCGAAGAAATATGAATTACTAAACATGCTCAATTACAATGGAATTTCTTGCCCAAGAACTCACTTATGCACGGATGTTGGGGACATGCATCTTCAAAGTTTAGGGGATAAACAAATGACACAATTATTTTACACCACTCTTGAATGGCTTATGTTTCCAATACAATCTCGGCTTCACACTTGGGAGGAAATCATGGAAGAGTTTATGAAGCAGTTTAGTCTAAAGGTCGCTAACTCAAATTCAACACAATCAATAGTTAATGTTGTTAAGCAACCCAAGCTTAAAATAAAGTTTTATGATCTCAAGATGACCTTGAGTATCGCCTTGAAGATGTTGATAAAAAAATTATTGATCTCACTGTTGCAACCTAGATCCGTTCCTCATGGATTTCAAAACAATCAAAAAGGTAACCAGTTCTACAAGTTTCACTAGATTATAGGTAATTACACTAAGAAATGTATATTTCTTTACCACGCTATTCAGGACATCATCGATAAAGGGAAGATAACATTTAAATGGCATGTTGAGTCTTCTAGGTAAAACATAATCTAGTTATCCTAGTCATTTCTCTTATTTCCCATCTCATCGTGTCTTATCTATATAATCAGTCTCCAAGTTGTGTTAGGTCTTAAAAAGTAGTTCTTTTTACGAGAGTCCTTGTTCTAGTTTAATAATGGAAGCCTTTCATTCTAATGAAATAAAAAAATTATTTTGATTATTATGTGCGCAACAGGTCTTCAAATTTTGAAAATGAATTTGATTAAATATTGGAATCTAAGAATAATTTTTGAGAAGTGCGAATCAAAACTGTCCAATCCCTAAAGGAACATAAAAAAATAATGAATTTACTCAAGGAGTTCAGGGATGTTTTTGATCCTATGAGGATATGCCCAGTGTAAGCACCAATATTTTCTAACGATAAATAGTTTTGTCCAATGATCATTTACGTTCATAAAGGAATTTCACTTCTAGGCACAACATGTGTCCCTAAAATCGAAGGTTACTCTGACAGTTCAAAGACACATCGTATCTCGAGGGGGTCATGAACAAAAGATAGGAAATTTAGAATGTAATTGTATTCAGAAGAATTGAATGTCACCAATGAATTCAAATACTCAAAGTTAATCCATCAAATTGGATCAAACACTTCAAGATATGGAATTTATTATCTTAGATGCAAGGCAAAATGTGTAGAACCTATCATCCCAAGCGTTAAGGAGAGAAACATTACATTATGGATGCCAAAAATAAGGACATCAAGACAAACAAGGGGCAAAGACTTTTCCTTTAAGAAATACTCTCTCTTAAAGCTAAAATTGAATATCAACAATATAAGTGAAAGTCGGCTCAAGTGCTCATTGTTGAAAATGAAATCATTCATCTAAAAAGTAAATTCCACTAGATAAAGTTTGAGCCCAACCAAGGTAGATTAGTCATCATCAAAAAGACCTTACAAAGCAAAGCGATTAACAAACTTGGACTAGATTATGCGACACCTCATTTAAGTAGACTTTTCTTTAACCGATGCATTTTCCTAATCTTCCCCTTTTCAAAAAATTTCCCTTGCTAGCCCCTCATACCCTACATGGAAAGATAACCATTTTTTTCAAAGCCACACTGAAAGCTCCCTCGATCTGCGGGGTGCACGGATTCATTTTTGACCTTTGAGGTTTGGGAGTCGCCACCTAGTTATTTCGGTCTAGGAACCGAACACTGACTCTAAAAAGAAAATAATACTAATCTACGAAAGAAAAATACGGGGTCGGAGATCATATTACGGGGTTGGAAGGTGTTAGGCACCAACCCCGCCCGACAAACGCCGGTCTCTACTATTTTTCAAAAATGATTACATTGCTAAAAAGACCTAAATAATAATAATAAAAATAATAATAAAAAAATATTTACCTTTGCAACGCAACGGTTTTGTTCTCTCAGATCTGATAGAACAACTCCTCGTATATACTCATCGCTTTGTTCTGTCACCGGATTCACTTTAGACCTCCAAAACGAAGTACCTTCTTCTTAGATCTGAATATTTTTTATTTGTTTATGGATTTCTGGGTGTTTTTGAGAGGTTGGGTATGGGTCTTAGATAAGGAGTTAGGACTTCAAAATTAGAGTTTATGGGAGATTAGGGAAGTTTTTTGACCTATTTTTTCTAGGATTTATTTTTTGATACGAAAATAGGTTGTAGAGACCCTTATTTATAGATTTTTTAAAGTGGTTTTTAGATAGAGTTAGTGTTTAATTAGAATTATAGAGTTAGTGTTTAATTAGAATTACATTATATAGTTATATAGTTTAATTAGAATTTTATTATATAGTTTTAGAGTTTAATTAGAATTCGTTTAAATAGTTTTAGAGTTTAATTAGAATTCTATTAGGGTTTTGACTTTGATCTTATTAGATTGATTAGGGTTTTGACTTAAGTCTCACTTGATTGACTTGACTTTAAGATTTTGACTTAAGTCTTACTTGATTGACTTGACTTTAGGATTTTGACTTAAATCTTACTTAATTGACTTGACTTTAGGATTTTGAATTAAGTCTTACTTGATTGTCTTGAATTTTAATTAGAATTTCACTTTACATTAATTAATATTTTAATTATTAATTTTAGAATTTTTAATTATTAAAATTATAAAATTACTATTTTGCTCTTGAAAATGACTTTTTGCGTTTTAAATCATTTTTTAATGTTCTAGGATGTTTTGGAATCGATTTTTTATAAGAAATTCAATAGAAATATTGGTTTGTGTCAGTTATGAAATTTTTTGTGCGAAATGATCGTGAACTTTATGAGGGGTATTTTCGTAATTTTGTTAAATTTTGTGAAAATTGGCGAAATGATTTATTTGATTTCGATTTGTTATTTTATGTGTTTGAAAGGATTTTTTTAAGCGTGATATAAGCTCTAGGGATGTTTTGAGGTTAGGGGTATTTTGGTAATTTGGTCATTTTTAGTGATTTTTATCGTGAAGCTTCTTTTTGTCTGTAAGATGATGATTTCTATGTTTTTGGAGCTATATTTTCCTAGCGTAGCATGATTTCTATAGTTTTGTTAGTTTGAGATACCTCATTCGAATTTCTGAAACATATTTAGTAACAAATAAAGCATTGGAATAAACATCCATCATTGAGAACCGTTGCAATCGGGTTGACGAGTTGATTAATCAGGCGAGTGCAAAAATGGGGTGTCTACAGATACCCCTCTTTGGCAGAGAGTTGAAGCAAACTAGATATCAAATCTATTTTGGTAGATAGTGCGATATTCGAATGTCAAAGCTAATGACAGTTTATTTTCCTGCTTGATTAAGCTATTCATTAGGATGTTTGGATCCTTGAATATAAAACTTTCCCCGAACTAGAAAGTTGTCAGGTCCTTGAGCGCGAACTCTCATTGACGGTGTTAGATCCTTAAATTTTAAAAAATTCTCCTTGTCTAATGTGTGCAATTGTGTACTCGAAATTAGATATAAACCTCAGAGATGGTCTAAGCTAGATTTGAGCATAAATTAAGTAAAATCTGAACATAAAACTGAGCATAAAATTGAGCATAATTCCGAGAAAATCCTTAACGGTATTTGAGCATAATTTCGAGAAAACCCTCGGCGGTATCTAAGCATAATTCTGAGAAAACCCTCGGCAGCAACTGAGCAAAATCCAAGTTAACCCTTGGCGGCAACTGAGCAAAATGCAAGATAACCCTTGGCGGCATCTGAGCAAACTCCAAGATAACCCTTGGCGGCATCTGAGCAAAATCCAAGTTAACCCTTTATTGGCATCTAAGCAAAATCCAAGATAACCCTTGGCGGCAATTGAGTAAAATCCAAGTTAATCCTTGGTGGCATCTAAGCAAAATCCAAGCTAACCTTTGGCGGCAACTGAGCAAAGTCCAAGTTAACCCTTGGCGACATTTGAGCAAAATCTAAGTTAACCCTTGGTGGCAACTGAGCAAAATCCAAGTTAAACCCTTGACGGTAACTAAACAAAATCCAAGTTAACCCTTGGCGGCATTTGACTGAGTAAAACTAAATGATGAATGAATGAATAAATCTGGAGAAGAATGATTAAAATGAATGTGGATGAGGTTAAAAATGAATCTGGAGAATAACGATTGAATCAGGGAACGAATAAATCTGGAAGATAATGAATCTGGAAGAGAATGACCGAATCTAGGAATGAATGGATCTGAAAAAGGATTAATGAATCTGGAAACGAAATAATGCCCTATATCCTGCTCTAGGTAAATGAGTTATTCTCTAGGCAAAAACCAAAATATGATATCAGGAATGCTTTTGTTTGACCCTTAAGGTTTTTTTTTTATTTAAAATTTATGAATTTAAAACTTGAGTTTTTATTTCTTTTGAACCTTAAGGGATTTTGAAAAATTGTTATCAAGAGGGTAACCTTAAGTTTGAGATTCCTTTTATCTTTTAGGATTAATATTGCTCAACCTTAAAAATAAAATACCCCTAGTTTGACAGGAAACATGGCATTAGAGATAATTGAACACATCATTCAAAAATTAAAAAAATGCCCCTAGTATAAGGGGGAAACTACATATCAAAGAAGAAAAAAGGTGACCCTTGTATGAAGGTTTGAAATATTTGATTACCATAAGCGCAATAAAGATCCAACTTTTAATTTTGATTAATTTTATTGAAGATTTTGAGTCAGGCTCAAGAGAACAAAATATTTCCTTTTGAGACTCATCATAGAATTCACCTTTCTCTCCCTTAGTTCACTTAGGGAAGCAAAAAATTTCAGATCGATCGTAGATAAAATACTTGTAGCTTCTGAGTCTGTGCCTAGTTTAAGCTAAGTATTGAACTTGATTATTCGAACTTCTGATGTTTCAGCTCGGACCACTCTTAGCTTTTTTAACTCCCCGAAGATTTTTTATGTTTTTCTTTGTTGCTCTAACTTTTGCCTAGATTGCCCTTTTAGGTTTTCAATCTAGCGAGCATCCTCTAGCTTTTGCCTAGATCATTTTTTCAGGTTTTCAAACTAGCGAGCTTTTTTTTTTTCTTTACTCTAATAGTTGGCAAGACCGTCCTTACAGATTTTCAACCTTGCGAGCTTGCCTTAATTTTTGCTTAAGTCGACTTTTTCGGGTTTTTAACCTAGCATGTTTTTTTCTCTTTTTTTTCTTTTCTTCCTTATGAAATTACTGTCTGATCATGCTTTGCTATCTTCCTTGACTTTTCGCATGGTACTTAGGAGGACTTTTATGGGTAAGTTTAAGACTGGGTATAAAAAGAAAGGGTTGAGGCTCAAAAACTTGAATGCCCCTTGTGTGGCATTTTTTTTATTTTGCTTTGAATTTTCTTCCCCATTTTGAAGATATTTCTTTTTTTTTTCTTTTGAATTTTTTCTTTTTAGATTTTTTTCTTTGTCGGGGAATCTATTTTTTTATTTTGATGTGGTTGAGCTCAAGTTGCCTACGTACCCCAGAATTTTGGGATCAGACCAAAATGTAGTTCGAATTTTTGCCTTCCCTGGGTTAGGTGATCGGGTTGAGAAAGAAAAAATGTTTTTTTTTTAAGAAGGCTACAAAAGGCTGAGAAAGGATATGTTGAACAAGGTAACAAGAAAATTGATTTGACCAAAGATGCCCTCCTTAAATATAGTATCGCTTGATTTGGTCAAGGTTGGTTGATTCTGGTAGTTCAATTCCATCATGATCTTGAAGTCTAACGGCTTTTCTAGACAGTATTTCCTTAATGAATTAACCTCTTCAATTGGGTTCAGACTTCTTCCCATAATCAAGAAGGAGTGCTTAATTTTCCCTGACGTTTGATGATTAAATCCTTGACTTGTAAGTGACGAATTGTAACCTTTTGTCAAACGTGCGAACGATTCTTTTTTGATAAGTTTGCACGTAGTACAAAACTTCTAGGTTGTTTTTCTTCAATCAAGTTTAGCTCTTCGCACCCAATGATAAGCCTAGTCTGTTTCTAGCAATTGACTTTCCATCAAAACCTTGAGATATGAAATTTCCTTTTTAACTGGTAAGACTGTTTCTGTACCCCTGTAGTGTGAATGGTAACTTCTCTAACTAATCCTGGTGTGATTGACACATTGTCTTGATGATTGTTTTGATATTTTTTATTGGCTGCTTCAATCTTTCCATTAGTCTGAGAATGTAGGGGGATGATTTGTGATGCTGGATCCTAAATTTGAACACAGAGTAACAACCTAAGCTTTGATGTATGACCCATTATCAGAGATCAATACCACTTCAACTATTTCATTAGTCTGAGAATGGTAATCTATTCTGGGAGCTCTACCATTTTGAGAAGTGTAGTACTGATACATTTTGTAACATCTTCCTTGATCTCATTTTCTCAAGCCAGTATCTATTCTATATTAGACAACACCCAAGCATGCACCTAACATTTCTTCATAGGCCCACACGAATAAGTCTTTTGAAATTTCTGAGAAAATTCATTATCCCCTTGTGTTCCTCTAGGGATAGGATGGTTTCTATTTGAATCTCTTTAGGAATTATTTTCTATTCCGATGTCAATGATCTTTGCTTTATTGATTAAAAGTTGAACTCGACTCTTATCTTTCTTGTTTATGAGAGAAATCTATCAGATTATTAGTTAATTCGTTAATGCACTCGAGATATTCAAAAATTTCTTTTATCCAATCAAATTTAGATGGGGCGACAAACACCTCTCTAGACTTGACAAATTAACTTGACTCAATAGAAAAAGAGTAGACTCGATCTAAAGAAAACATGACATTGAAAAATTGGACTCGAGCTAACTCAAATAACTCATGAAAACTCAAGACAACTACCCACAATGAGCTTGATTAGGACTGAGGACTGAGACATTGCCTACAACCAACAGGATTGAGGCACAGTGGTCTTCAGGGAACAACTGGGCGATATTGAGAAATTCTGAGGTTATTTCTAACTGTTGACTTGGTACTGATGTTTGTTTTAACTGACCGGACTTACAACCCTAGCTAGACGATGGATGATTTAGCTTAGGTACAATGATAACCCTTAAACCTCATTGAAGGTGAATTTAACCAGTTTCAGTGTTACCCCTTTGATAACATTTTAATGAATCTTGAGATTTTATTAAATTCTGTGCACCAATCCATTAAACAGTTCATCCATTCAATGATTATTTAGAAGGAGAATAATTTTATTGCATTCTTGAAAATTATTGAAAAATAAGATTTTTATTGAATAATAATTTTCACAAATATGATTATTTTTTTGCAATCATTTTCTTTTTAGAAAAATATATTTTGGTAATTTTTCAAGGTCCATGCAAAAAATAGATTTTTGGTAAAAAACATATTTCAAAAAAATTTCATGCAAAAATAGATCTTTCGTAAATCATTTTTTCTTCATTTTCTTTTCTTTTGGAAAATATTTTTCCTGAAAAATACTTTTCTTTTGTAAACCATTTTTCTACTTTAAAAATGGGTTGAAACCCGAGTTTAACAAATAATTTGATTTCCATTTTGATTTAAATGGTCCGGCCAATCATGATTGTTGGATCGAGATGGACTGGGTCATTATGAATTATCGTAAAAAATGGATTCTTTATTGGGTCGGTGCACCCATTTTAATAAGGTAAAACAAAAAACTTTAATCCTTGAGGACAACCATACATTCTGATCTCATCATTCACATACATTCATCTTTCACAAAGTCCTATTCAATAAACAACTCAAGAACAGTCACGATAAGTTCGAGTCGTGACTTACAGGGGAGGTTTCTAGACTCTAAGCTTACTACGTGCAATGCAATTTTATCTGGCCACCCTTGCCCAAGTACACCTATATGCCTCTCGAGCGTACTCAATTAAACGGTACGTGGTGACTTGGTTTGATATACCATATAGGTGATAATCTAAAACTTCAACTCACTTCTCTAAAGTCAAAAACAACTAGTTTAATCCCCAGACCAGAGGTGGCGCGTGATACTTGAGCAAAGACACTCTTAAATCACCTCTTTTTTAGAATAGACATAGTCTACCCTCCTAGTACTGTAGTACATCGGAACAAGATCTGGCTTAGGCATTGGTTTTGATCAAGAAGTGCAACTGATGTACTTAGATCATCTTTGATATACCTATGGGCACGAGTCAATAATTGTAGCTTTCATAAATGGTTTGGCATCCCACGAGGGGATCGACCACGTACTAGTACTACGTTGGCAAACAGGACATGCGACCATGTGGCTCACAATAGGTCAGTGGCTCAGGTCGCTCCAGCCTGGGTGCATCGATATACCTTTCAGAGTCACTTGATTAGACGGTATTGATGCCCTAGTTTGATATATCCTCAGGTACGTACTGGAGTTGTGGTTTTCAAGAATGACGTTGCATCTCAGAAGAGACTGGACCACATAGTAGTGCCACGCTATATTGGGACATGCAAGTGTGCAAAACAGTAAATGTGCTTGTGGTGTGTGTAATATAGGATGGGGTATGCCTGGGGCCTTTTCCAAACAAATGGGCCCATGGGCCAGATTAAATCGTTAATAGGCTACAATTATCATCAGAAGATTATCAAGATCCAAATCATAACATGCTAATCAGAAGAAATTAAAATCAACCAATCAATCAAGACCAATCAATTAATTAAAATCAAGCAATCAACATGTGAGACTTAAGATTCAATCAATCAAAATATCCAAGGGTATGATCATATCAATTAGCACATAACTTATTCAAATATGGACTCATTGAGTTAACTCGTTTCATAGCATTCAATCCTCATATAACATGGAAAAAAATATCACATGGAACATCATCGTAACATATCAAGAGAATGTATAAGAACAAGAAATAAATTGCATGAAACCAATAAATTTAAATTAATCGACTCGACTTCTTACGTTCAAAATTTGGTATCATAGCCACACATTAGGGTGAAATCACTCAAAGAGAATTAGAATAAGTAGCATACAATTAATACCTCAAGTGATGTAAGACGAGTTCAACTGAGTTGACTTACTTAAGAAAATTCACGCCTATGATTGATTTTTGAAATCCATTTTATTTTTTATGGTCCAATTGAAGATCACTTTGGGCAACCCAATATGATTTGAAAATTTCAAAGAATATTGAATTGGAGATAGACCGATTGTTATAGAGATAAATAGCGATGAACATTTTTTTTTATTTTTTTTATTTTTTTTATTTTTTTGAAAGACATGCACGGCAAATCTTTTGAGAACATAGGCTAGCGTGACCAACTCATAAGGTTTCAAATTTTACTAAGGTCATTAGGCCACGTGGTTCATCATGTCGGCATTCCAATGTTACAACCTTAAAGATTTTGATGGAAAATTCTTGATCTGAAAATAAAATTCACATCATTTAACTTTGATCCAATGTTTTGAGAATGAGGACTATGAAATCAAATTTAAAATCAAAATTCAAAATGAAAATTAATTCAAATTTTTTTTTTTTTTTTATATAAAAAGATTCTCACAATTTCATCCGCCACACGCATGTAGTATTGGATTACCTTTTTGGGTGCCATGTGGTTCATCATGTCGGCAATCCAATGTCACAACCTTAAAGATTTTGATGGAAAATTCTTGATCCGAAAATAAAATTCACATCACTTAACTTTGATCCAATGTTTTGAGAATGAGGACGATGAAATCAAATTATAAAATCAAAATTCAAAATGAAAATTAATTAAAAATTTTTTTTTTATAAAAAGATTCTCACAATTTCATCCGCCACACGCATGTAGTATTGGATCATCTTTTTGCGTGCCACGTGGTGAGATCAATGACCCTTAGTAAGAAAAGAATTTTACTAAGTTAGTAAGACTAGCCCACTTTTTTTTTAAATGTCATGTTGCTGCCAACACATACGCATACACCTTTACTTTTTTATATGTTGTTGTGACTTACAACCTTTTTTATATGCTGCTGCCACAACATACAATCAACTTCTGTTTTTTATTTTATTTTAAATATATGTTAATGCCAGCAACACATAAATCACCTCTTCTTTATTATGTTCCTAAGGTGGACACACACTAGTATCCGACTGGGCATATAAGGGCAACAACAATAGAACATTCAAGCAACATTCGCAAGTCTTGAAGTAGCAGAAGCAACAACACGCTGTGAACAAACAAGCGTAAAGGCATCCCTTCTTCTCATGGCGTCGTTGGACGTGATCCACGTACGACATCTCTTGACACGACAGTGCAGTAGCGACATACATTTTCTCCCTAATGAGGATAACTCAAAAAGTAATAAGAGAGAGAGATCCCTTCAAAAACCTTCTGCAATTCTTTTGGAGAAATCGATCCGTTTTGATCCAAATTGTAAACCAAGGATGGATTCCTCAAATCCTCAAATTCGTTCACTTAGTCAATTCCGTTCGTGTTCAACTCGATGAACTCGTTCAAATCGACGAATTTATCTCCAACAGAATCAACAATCTTTATCATCTTCTGTAATTCCTCCTCTGTTGCTTTGCAACTTGGGTTACCCATTATTGACCCAAGCTTCGACCATGAAATCTTTCCATCTCCATTAACATTGAATCTCTTAAACATATATTCAATATCTTCGATCTGAGTTTTCAGATCTGAATCTGAAGAAACCGTTAATGATCGAAAGGGGTTTCTTTTGGATTCTCGATTAGTGAAGTTTTTTTTTAATAACAATCGATTGATCAATCTTTCATTCTCTCTCTAAGACAAATTAATAATGAGTTTAGATAATCTTCATAAAGAATATGGCTGTTAATGTATGTGAGAAAATGAGACGATGGAGACCGAGATATCAACAAAGGTTGAGATCGAGTGACGGAGTGAGAGAGAGAGAGAGGTGCGTTAGGATTAGATTTGTCTGAGTCTAAGAGAGAGAGAGAGAGAGAGATGAAGGAGAGACATTTCTCTTTTGGTGTACTCTTTTTTCTCCTTTAAGAAGAAGATAGAAAATAGAAAAGAGACGTTTCTGCTAACAGCACACCACCCATCAATTTAAAAACATTAAGGGTTTTGCACTTGAAAAAGAGTTTCTGCTAGGGCGACACCATCCTTAAAACTAATTTAACACAATGAGGGAGTGTTGTTTGCTAGCAGCATTACTAAATTTTTTTTTTTATAGAAAAAAAAGAAAAACATTATCGACCGATAGATCAAACACGCTTAAGAACTTTTTTTCAAAAAAATATACTGTAGAGAGACAGATCGCATACACTTAACAAAAAAAAATTTTTTAAAAAAATATTGTCTAAAGACATATTGCACACATTTAAAAAATAAAAATCTACACAAGTATCTGAAAAAAAAACTTTATTGTCCAACTATCATTATCCCATCCTCAACAAAATCATCCCTTTGAAATCTCGCATTATTTAGGGTTATTCTTGGTTGAATCATTAAAAAAAAATGTGCCACAAAATGTTCAAAATCCAACCTGATGATCAATAATGGAGTCAAAAAAATGATGAAAAATAAATAAAAATATATAGATAAACAACTAAAAATAATATATAAAAAACTAGGTCCACTGGCAATATTTCCCATACTTGGGGTTTTTCAAGTTTGATCTTTAATGTCCCCAGCAGAGTCACCACTGAAAGCGTCATCGATCCGCGGGGTGCACTGATCTGCTTTTGACCTTTGAGGTTTGAGAGTCACTACCTAGTTATTACAGTCTAGGAATCGAACACTGACTCTAAAAGGTAAATAATATTAATCTACGAAAGAAAAATAGTGGTTTGGGGATGACGTTACGGGGTTGGAAGGTGTTAGGCACCAACCCTGCTCGGCAAACGCTAGTATCTACTATTTTCCAAAAACGATTACATATTTAAAAAGATCTAAATAATAATAATTAAAAAAATAAAAATATTTACCTTTGCAACGCAATGGTTTTGTTCCCTCAGATCTGATAGAACAACTTCTCGTATAGTACTCCTCACTTTGTTCTATCACCGGATTCGCTTTAGACCTCCAAGACGAAGTACCTCATTCTTAGATCTGAATATTTCTGATTTGTTTATAGATTTCTAGATGTTTTTGAGGAGTTTCTAAGTATTTTTTGAGCTAAAGTTGGGGTATGGGTGTTAGGTAAGGAGTTAGGGCTTCAAAATTAGGATTTATGGGAGGTTAGGGAAGTTTTTTGACCTATTTTTTCTGGGATTTATTTTTTGATACAAAAATAGGTTGTAGGGACCCTTATTTATAGATTTTTGTAAGTACTTTTTAGATAGAGTTAATGTTTAATTATAATTATTTTAGATAGAGTTAATGTTTAATTAGAATTATAGAGTTAGTGTTTAATTAGAATTACATTAGATAGTTTTATAGTTTAATTAGAATTCTATTAGATAGTTTTAGAGTTTAATTATGTTTCTTTTATATAGTTTTAGAGTTTAATTAGAATTCTATTAGGATTTTGACTTTGGTCTTATTAGATTGATTAAGGTTTTGACTTAAGTCTCACTTGATTGACTTGACTTTAAGATTTTGACTTAAGTCTTACTTAATTGACTTGACTTTAGAATTTTGACTTAAGTCTTACTTGATTGACTTGAATTTTAATTAGGATTTCATTTTACATTAATTAATGATTTAATTATTAATTTCAGAATTTTTAATTATTAAAATTGTAAAATTATCATTTTGCCCTCGGAAATGACTTTTTACGTTTAAGTCATTTTTTAATGTTTCAGGATGTTTTGGAATCGATTTTTCGTTATGGATTCAATGGGAATATTGGTTTGTGTCATTTATGAAATGATCATGAACTTTATGAGGGCATTTTTGTAATTTTGTCAAATTTTGTGAAAATTGGCGAAATAGTTTATTTGATTTTGATTTGTTATTTTATGTGTTTGAAAGGATTTTTCTAAGCGTAATGTAGGCTCTAGAGATGTTCTGAGATTCGGGGTATTTTGATAATTTGGTCATTTTTTGTTATTTTTATTGTGAAGTTTCTTTTTGTCTGCAAGATGATGATTTCTATGTTTTTGGAGTTATATTTTCCTAGCGTAGCGTGGTTTCTACAGTTTTGTTAGTTTGAGATACCTCATCTGTATTTCTGAAACATATCTAGTAACAAATAAAGCATTGGAATAAACATCTATCATTGGGAACCGTTACAATCGGGTTGACTAGTTGATTAATCAGGCGAGTGCAAAAATGGGGTATCTACACACACCAACCATCCCAGGGGGTAGTTCAAATTACGTTCAGACATGATACCAAATTAAATTTGGGTACATAGGCAACTTGAGAAATTACTTCAATCCCCATCTAAAAGAATAATATTCTTTAAAAAAATATAGAGATCTAAACTCGTCAAAATGAACACAAAGAAAAAAATGAATAAAGAAGGAAGTATTTCTCAAATAAAAATCTTTCATCCAAAGTGTATAAGAGAGAAAAGCAAGAATGCCAAACTAGGGGCATTTTTTGGTATTTTGAACCATATATCCTTTTTTTTCTAAACTCACTTAAACCCACTTAAAAAGTCCTCTTAGGTATCATGCAAAATGGTCAAGGGAAGTTTGTGCTATTGCCAAGAAGAATCTCTCAAAAAATAAAATTAAAAGTCTACTTGGTTGAAAATTCGAAAGGGCGACTTAGGAAAAAATCAAGGCAAGTGCAAGCAAAAACAAAAAAACAAAAACAAAAAAAATTTCAAAGCTTGTTAGGCTGAAAATCCAAAAGAGTTATTTAAGCGAAAGAATGAACATAAAAAATTCATTGTCTGCTAGATTGAAAATCTAAAAAATTGATCTGGACGGAAGTCAAGACATCATCTAAAAAAGAATCCGAAAGGAGAATTTAAGAAACTTCCTTCAATGTTCATGCCACAGTAGAAGGATGAGACGAAAAATAATATCGGGGCCCAAGTAAAAAAAAACTCAGAAGACATCAAAATAACCTCTAACTTTTGAGAGAAGATTCATGTAAAATCCCGAGTTTTCAATTCGTATCTCGAGAAAAATAAATAGTTGAATTTTTAGAAAATCCTAAAAGTGGGACTTTGGATAAAACTATAGGAATTTGTTATGATCATTTTTAATGAAATTTGACCTCACCATTGAATTCATAATGATTGAAAAACATATTTTAGCCTATAAGCATGCTCATATGCGAGTTCGAATAGAAAAGTTACAAAATCTTTGATTATCAAATTGGACTAGGCTAAAATAATGACTTTTTACTAGAGTAAGAATTATTAAGATTTAATTATATCATTAGATTTGTAACGAAAAATTATAAAAAAAATAGACTATTTACTTGTCATTTTTGAAGATCAGGAAGTTGAATTATCGTCAAAAATGAAATCGACGTCAATTTTAGGGTCCCATCGGGCCAAAAATGTAAATTTCTGTTAAAGATAGAATTTGTAGAAAGTAACCACACCATTAGATCCGAAAAAAAAAATTAGACGAAATAGAGTATTCATTCGTTACTTTTGAAGTCCAGATGGTCAAGTTAGTGTCGATCGAAATAATAAGTAAAATACCGATTTCGTCCCAAGACTTTATATAAATAAAAATTTTAATTATTTTTATATTCATCATCATTCTCACGCGTCCAAAACCAGTGAAGGTTTTTTTTTTTAAATTTATTTTTCTTTTGATTTTCCAACTCTGATTCGTCGCGAACGGTTCGTCTTCGACCTTCTACGCAAAAGAGAAAATTGTTCGCAGCCTTGTTCTCTACAAAACCCACCCAATTTCCTTCCATTTTCTTTTTTTTTTTCACCTCGTATCATAAAAAAATAGTCGTATATGTATGCAAGGGTTTCGCAACTTCGACTTCGAATTTTATCCGTTTCGGGATCAAATCGTCCTCCGTCGTAAAAGGGAGAAATGACGACGACGTCAAGATCTTTGAAACCATGGGGTCAAATTCAAAAATCAGTCTCTTCGAAGTCTGAAACATCTCAATTTTCGCGTTGTTTGTCTCAATTTTCGTATACACACTTCAATCCTTTTGCACAGAGATTGTAAGGGACTTTCAATTTCTAGCAGTAATCATAGATTGTGAAAATTGTATTTAGGATGTTATTAAAAATTTGTGATGTGTTTTTCAAAAATATAGAATTCAATTGGTTATTTCAAATTCATGCCAGAACTTGCATGTTTGATATGTTTAAATGTATTTTATAACAAATTATAGGTGGGTAGGATATTTCATTGGGTTATTTCAGTCAGTTGGGTCTTGTGTACCGTTCGAACCCCGTTTTGATCTAAATTTTGTATGTTTTCAATGTTATTGATAAAAATTAATTTCATAGTTGAAAAAATGATTTTTATTTCAATGAACTCATATTGAGTTGATGAATATCAGAAAGTGGATATTTTGTTTGAGAGACTGAAAACTGTAAAAAAATTGAAAAAAGGAAAAAATGGTATGAAACGAAAAAATGTCAGAGTCACAACCGAGGAGTGATGTCTGCATTTTATATTGTTATGTTATGTGTAGGTTGGTGAACGAATATACATGGATAATGTTACTAGTTGCATGTTTATTACTTTCTGTTAGCGTGAGGCGCTGTTTACTTTTCCGTTTTATTATTTATTTTTAGGCTGGGTGGCCACAATTGCATGGTAGGAAGCTGGATATTTATTCTCAACCTTGTATTGTTAATTTCTCTTTTATTTTCAAATGAAAAATATATATATATAATATATATATATATATATATATATAAGAAGCGGTTCAATAGCCCTAAAGTTTGCCAAGTTTTGTGCCAAACATTTTTGTAAATCACTTTTGATGGAAGTTTTGGAATGACTGATTTTTTTTGTGAGGATTATCTCTACGGTGAAGAGATCATCCTTACAAAAAATCAGCTCATTTTGAAAATTCTTACCCTAGTTTACAAGTTGAAGAATCGTGGATCGTCCAATTTTTGTAAATCACTTTTGATGGGGGTTAGAAGTTTTGGAATAGGCTGATTTTTGGTGAAGATGATCTCCTCTTCATAGAGATCATCCTCACAAAAAATCAACTCATTCCAAAGCTTCTAACCCATATTTTGAAAAATGTTTGGCACCAAACTTGGCAAACTTTAGGGCTGCTGAACCGTCCCCAATATATATATATATATATATATATATATATATGGGAAATGTTCAGCAACAAACATTTTGACAAACACTTTGGCAAAACATTTTTCAAAACATGGGTTAGAGGTTTTGGAATGGGTTGATTTTTGGTGAGGACGATCTCTACGGTGAGGAGATCATCATCACCAAAAATCAGCCCATTCCAAAACTTCTAACCCATCAAAAATGATTTACAAAAAATGGATGGTCCACGATTTTTCAACTTGTAAACTGGGGTTAGAAGTTTTGGAATTGGCTGATTTTTGGTGAGGATGATCTTTTCACCGTAGAGATCATCCTCACCAAAATTCAGCTCATTCCAAAACCTCTAACCCATTTTTTGAAAAATGTTTTGCCAAAATGTTTGTTGCTGAACGAGGCCATTTATATATATATATATAGGGTCATATATAGCTATTTTGTGAGCTGTTAAAGAGTTTGTGAATGCATGAAGGGATAGTGCGTCATATCATCTGGAGTGGTGTACTATTCTGGGACGTACGGTAGGGACTACTGTAGACACCCCAATTTTGCACTTGCCTGATTAATCAACTCGTCAACTCGATCGCAACGATTCCCAATGATAGATGTTTATTCCAATGCTTTATTTTGTTACCAGATATGTTTCAGAAATCCGAATGAGGTATCTCGAACTGACAAAATTGTAGAAATCACACTACGCTAGGAAAATATAACCCCAAAAACATAGAAAACATCATTTTGCAAACAAAAACAAACTTTACGATAAAAATCACTAAAAAATGATCAAATTACCAAAATACCCCTAACATCAAAACAACCCTAGAGCCTACATTATGCTTAGGAAAACCTTTTCGAACACATAAAATAATAAATCAAAATCAAATAAATCATTTCGCCAATTTTCACAGAATTTGACAAAATTACGAAAATGCCCCTCATAAAGTTCATGACCATTCCACAAAAAAAAATTCATAAATGACACAAACAAATATTTTCATTGAATTCCTTACGAAAAATCGATTCTAAAACATCGTAGAACATCAAAAACCGACTTGAAACGCAAAAAGTCCTCTCCGAGGGCAAAACGATAATTTTACAATTTTTATAATTAAAAATTTTGAAATTAATAAATAAAACATTAAATAATTAAAGTGAAACATTTTCTAGGTGGCGACTCCCATTTCTCAAAAAAATCTCCTACTTACCAATCGAACCCCCATCACTATTTAGTGAAAAAGGGTCGAGGTGATTTCAGTCACAGCCAGTTAGTATGTGACTCTAACGTTCTTTAATCTGAAAGGCATCACAATACTCTTATGGAGTTATAAAAGATGTATTTGGTACATCTTTTAGTACCATCTTTATTTGATTGTAACAACTATAACCATCCATAAAACTAAACATTTGATACTTTGAAGTGTTACTAATCATAATGTCCATGTTGGGCAAAGAAAATTCATCTTTTAGACATGCCTTGTTCCAATCATAGAAATCCACACAAAATATGATCTGTCCACTTTCTTTTTTATTGGGACAATGTTTGCTAAACATTCCAAATACTACTCTTCTTTGACAAAATCAGTTCTGATCAAGTTCTTGACTTCCTATAGAATTTGTATCTCCAATTCATTCTTCAACTTTCGATGTGCTTGTTTAACTTGTTTGAAGAGAGGATAAATTGTCAACTTGTGTATTACAATATCTAATGAAAAACTATGCATTTCATCATAATTTCAAGCGAAAAGATCTACATATTCACGCAACACATTTACCGAGTCTTCCTTTTCATCATTATTGAAATTGCCTTAACTATTCCAACTCGCCATTTGTATCTAAAAAAATTAGATTTCTGGCATCCTAATCGCGTTTTGGAGACTTCATTCCTATGAAAATGACGAAGAAGTCATTTTCAAGGGATTTTTTCAAGCATTTTGAAGATGTGTGTACAAAACTAAGGTTTTTTTTTTTAATTCTTTTGCTTCATTTTTGTACGAAAATCGATCAATGATGGGTTTTTTTATTATTTGAAATCATCTACATAAGACATTATGTCAAGTTTTAAGGTGATATGTCAATGTATTTTAATTGGAAAAACTCAAAAAAATAAAACCAGGCAAGTTTTTATAGTGTCGAGATCGATAATTTTTATGTTTAAGTTCAATATTTTTATTGCCGAGGTCAGTAATTTTGTTAAAAATTATTGTCAAGGTCGACATTTTTTAAAGTTATTATCGAAGTCATCAATTTTTAAGAGTAGTGATAATATGACTCCCCATGTAACATACTCAATCGACTCCCTGACGTGGGGTGTGCTAGAACTAAAGACTTTATGCCTTCGGATACACAACCACACATCCCCATATACACAATTGCACAAATTTATGCGGATGTATGATTGTGTATCCCAAGGCATACAGTCTTTGGTTCTGGTACACCCCACATCAGGGGAGTCGATTGAGTATGCCACGTGGGGGAGTCATTTAATTATTGTCAACCTCGCTAATAATTAAAAAAAAAAATTGTTGATCACAACAATAAAAAAATTGGGGAGGTTAACAATAATTAAAAAAATATGATCACCTTGACAATAAAAATATTGAACTCAAAAATAAAAATTGTCGACCTCGACACTGTAAGACCCACCTAATTTTGTTTTCCAACTAAAATATATGAAACGATTGACTTAAAACTTGACATAGCGACTTGTGTAAATGATTTAAAAAAAAAAAAAAAGAACCATCCATGATTGATTTTCATCCAAAAATGAAGCAAAAGAATTAAAAAAAAATCTTAGTGTTTTACACACATCTTCAAAATACTTGAAAATGACTTCTTTTTTTCTTCCCAAATCCTTTTCATTGGAATGGAATCTCCAAAAATCAATCAAAATACCAAAAATCGAATTTTTGGATGAAAATGATGAATTTGAATGGTTAGGGCAGTTTCAACATTTCAATTGTTAGAAATATCTAGAGTGAGGTTTTGAGATTGATTAGAAGAATGCCATTTACTAAATGAACTATTTACTAACCCCTAAAAGTCAAGGACTAATTAGAAAGAAAACCTTCCACTAGGGATCATTAAGTAATTTTCCCAAAAAAAAATATGGGAAAGAATCGTGCTTGGGTTATCTCAGTGGGGGACACACGAGGACTAAGGGTGTCAATGGGTACCCATTTAACCGAAATCGAATCGAAATTGCAATCAAATACCTTGGTTCCGGATCCTTTTTTATTGGAACCGATTAGAGTTGGGTCTAAAAGGGAACCGAACCGATAGGAACCGGAATCGTTAAATTCTATCCAATGGGTACCTAGAACCAATTTATTTTGTCATTTTTTTTCTCTCTATATTATAGATGATTTAAAGTATTTTTTATGTAAAAAATAAATGCATATTATATAAAATTCTTCATATAAATTATCGATTGAAACTCAAATGAGTTACCCTTCTTAAAAATTATTATTTTTAACAAAGATAAAATTTTATTTTTGAAAAACATAATTAATTTGTATCTTAATATAACAAATTATAACTAAGTTAACAATTTTTTGTTGATAACATATTAATTTTTTGAAAGGATTTTTTTTATTAATAATGATTTGAAATACCTTTTTTCTCATTCAATTCTTGAGAATGGGAATTGATGGGTACTCGTGATTTTGACTATTTCGATTCCATTTTCATTTATTTTGGAACCGGACTCGAAATCGACATGAACCTAAATTGAATTAATATAATGATTATGATTCTAAATTCCTTAAGAACAGAAAGGGAATCGACCCATTGAATCCTCTAAAAAGGACACCTTGATGTCGTGGTGTGCACATGTATGTGGATACGTTTTATTCTTATCTTGGAGAAAATGCATCTTATGGTCACTCCAGCATTAATCTACAAGGAAAATGAGATATGATTCGTGTGAGTCATCATGGTTTTGGTGTGCATCGAGACGATACGATACGATAAACCGCGACTTAAAACTGTCAAAGTGGTTTTTGTGTTTCGAGTTGGGATACCTCATTAAGTTGTTGAGTCTTAAAAACAGTCATGATAGTGCGCGTAACTGTACTGACGACATAGTGAGGTGTCCAACACCTCACTAAGTAGTTGAGTCTTAAAAACAGTCTATTTAGGGATAAACCATGGAATCCCTAGAAACACTCTTCCATCTCAACCGTTTGTTTGGTAAAATATAACGATTAAAAAATTTAATGAACAAATTGACACATTCCCTTTCAAGCCATGTCATATGAAGTCATCATTTCATTAACTTACAAGTACGTATATGCAAATGTATATAAAGTGAACAAATTGGGATTTATCCTTTATTTATACTTTTGATAATTATTAAAAAAAAAAAATTATCCTTGAGATATATATTATCGGGATACTTACAAATCCCAATAATTAGATTTCATGTTTGCATGGTTGGGATATTTTTTTATATAAGTCATTTTGCACGAGTTACCTTTAAAATATTAAGGTAATTGCCTAGATGACATACTAAAAATGATATTTTTGTAGTTTTAAAATGTTAAAAACTAATTAAATAATTTTATTTATTTGATGAAAATGACCTTTAAAATAATAAGATTAAAAATAAATGTGGGGGCATTCTTGGTTTTTTAAATTTTGATGTGGAACCACTTTACTTCGTCTTTTCTCATAGTGACAGTAAAGACAAGTAGGAGGTATGCTGCAAGTGCATATGTATTACAATTTTATTTTATAAATATTTTAAAAAGTTATTTCAAAATTTTTAAATAGATAATCTAATTATATATCATGTTTTATCATTTAATATATTGTAAAAATCTTTTTATAATATAAAATATTAAGTAAAGTGTTTTCGAAGATAATATAATAAAAAATATTTTTGTGATTTATCTAAACTAATTAATATGTTAGAGTGATTGTGGGATTATAATTTTATATCGTAAGGGCCTATGTGTAATTTAAAATATCAACTAAAGTGATTGTAAAATACCTTAATAAATTTTTATGTATTTATTTTAATTTTTTGTTTCAATTTGTAATTAAAACTAACAAATGTGGTTATATGACTGTATTTATTCATTTTGATGAAAAAAAATCATGATAACCATAAGGTTAAATATTAACTAAGGTGATTTTGAAGATCACAATGAACTAATAAAATTCTAGGGATTATAATTTTATTTGTTTTGATGAAAATGACCTTGATAATAGTAAGGTTAAACTAAAATGTGGAGACTTCACATCATGACCCAAAAGTATAGGGATGTCGTTGTTTGAAGCTAATGACATTTCCCTACGTTTGTAGAAATTCATCAAAGAGGATAAGGAAGGCAACGTCTATTTTATGGGCCTACTTTGCCCTCAACCACCTTCCAAAAAAAACAATTTGTAGAGGAGGAAACAACTTAGAGGTTGAAGATGAGGGTATTTAGGTCACTTATGTTAATCTCTCCTAAAAAGGTGGTTAAGGGGCGTATGTCATTAATTTAAAAAAAAAAAATAGGGGTTATCTCTAATGATGACCAAAAGATGGGGGGCATTCTAAATCACCAAAATATATTTTGACTTATAAAATGAAAATTACAACCACTTCTATGAAATGCATCATACTTCTGTTATGTTGATATACACCAATGGATATCGATATCTTGAGAACAAATTGTTAAATTGCTCTAATGTAAAACAATTTTTTGGATAAACCATCAATTTCGATTGTTTTGAGGATATTATGAATCATATCCAATCCATGCTATCGAAATTATAATCAACCAGTTCATAAATTTCTCCAACGAAAATCAAATATCAATTAAAGAGGTTCATAAGCATATCGAAACTAAAATTTTTTGATCGACAATAAAATTCTCAGCTTCATGGCATTGTCCAAGGAATAATTTTCTATTATTCCTTCTTTGAGTCTTGATATTTAATATTTTCTACTTTTAATACTATAATATTTCCTTTTTAATTATTTGGTCTCCATATCTTAGGCCAAACTGCTATAATGACTGAAAATGAGAAAACTGAAGTACTCTGATAGTATTTGACCTAACAGAGTACTTAGGGACATTTTGCTCATCCAATAATTAGAAGAAAGAAAATTCCCATAAAAGTAATAAGACTACAGAATTCAAAAAGATGTTATGAATGGTAGCCAAAATATGTCAATTCCAAATAAACGTGATCCTGTAAACTGGTATCAGAGCCACGTTTTTCAAAAGTCCATAAAAGTTCTACTTATTTTTTTTTCTCATTTTCAATCTATTTTAATTTGCAAAATCAAAGGTTGATAACATAAGACTCTATCACCGTTAAACCGAAGCTGGCTTCCATCGATTATCTATAAGATAATATGTCGAAGCCTCCTGGTTTATCCCCTTGGTTCTACAAATAATTCTGTTCTTATTGTTTATTGTATTTTCTTTACTGTTTTAATTTCAGTTTCATTAAAATCAAATTAGATTTTAAAGAAAACTTTAGAACTAAGTCCGAGGCTTCCTAGTTGGGTAGTAAATCTCGCAGTTTGTATTCAGTAAGACGAGTAGTAAACCCTTGACCAACCACTAAAAATAAAAGTTTTTTATTTTTATTTGAATTAAATGGAAATTATTTTAAAACATTTTAAAAGAAAAATACAATTAGGCAATACTTCTTCTCAAACTGAACCAATAAGATCAATTTCTATCAAACAAAATGATGAAATATCCAATGACGATATAGAACAATCTATAAAAAATTGGACAATTCCAAAAGTACCTACAAAAGAAATTTATAAAGACAAATCAAAATTAAAAAGTGATTATATTATAAATACAATAGAACAATCCATGCCTATTTCTACAAAACTAGAAAACATTTCCTTACTTCCAAGTGATTTGATAGAAAGACTTCAAAATAAAAAATATAATTATATTCATTTTGGCTTAATACAAGTAGCAATTGTTCCGTTAACTCGTATAGGACTAAACACATCTACTCTGGCTCATGTCAGGGATATAAGACATCTCAAATTTTCTGATAAATTAATAGGCATGATACATGCACCACTAAATGATGGTCCTGTATTCTTCAACTGTTTCCCAAATTTTTCTATGTCTTTAACAGATCCAACAATATCAAAATCTTTAACTCTAGGAGTACAAACAAAAGGGTTTAACATGCCAAATTCAGAAAATATCACAATAATCTACATAATTTATTACAAATCTATGATGTCTTTAATACCAAACGTTGCTTATCAAAGTCAAATCAAAGGATTACCCAATATATTCTTAACAAACTTCAGAAACATAGTTATACCACCAAAACAAATCCAATGGGATACTATTGATTTAAATAGTTCTTGAAAAATAGAAGAAGCTCAAGAACCAGTACAAAAAGAAGAAGATCAAATAGAAAGTATAATAGAACACTCTGATGGCACTATCGAAATTAACTTTGACATAGTTAGCAAAAATCAAAAAAATTATACGATCTCTAGACCTTCTACAAGTTTGTCGAGAAAGTCGTTTGACCAAATGATCTATAAAACTTATAATACTGTACCAACTCACATATCTTACCCAATTTATACAAAACAAAAAGAGCCTAAAATAGAATATAATCCTATTGAATCTAATTTTGGTAGTCCACCAAGAGAAATTAATACAATAAGTTTAGAAAATAATTTCTCCATAAACAAAGAACTATTAAAAGAAGAAATTTTAAAAAATCATCTAAGTAAATGATTTTTTTTAAAATTTCTCTAATATAGAACAAAAAATAATCAAAGAAAAATGGTTTGAAGAAATGACTAAGAAACAAACCCATATTCCTTTATTTATATGGTTAGAAACATAGATAGATTCAAACAAAAAACTTTCAGTAAACATGTTAAAACAAAAAATACAAATATGGGAAACCACAAAAAATGAGAAAATTGAATCAACATTTCCTCCTTTTAGGGCAATAAAAATCATGAGATCTGTTGCAACTCCCTTTAAATCAGAAATACAGTTTTAAAAGGAAATTACATGTACACAAAAGGATCTTTCCCATGTAATAGAACAAAATAATTATACAAACACCTATCTTCACCATTTAGGACAACAAATAGGAACAATATCAGATAAGTTAAAAATCTATGCGAAAAGACCAACATCAATAGGTTCATCCTCATCATCACCATTTTCAATAATTACAAAGGTAAAAAATCATTTTCATCTACAATATGGACTACCTCTTGTAGAAACGACATCTTCCTTTTTAGAAGAAATAACAAAAAGATTACAAGGAAACCTGAAAATAAATGTCTTAATAGAAAACCTAAATATGGAAGACGTAGAAGAAAAATCTGAAAAAGAAGAAGAATTCTCTGAGATATCTTTAAACAATTCAATAAAAAAAAATAAAATCTCAATATTTAAATCAAGAAAGTCCTTAAATAAATAAACTCAAAAAATCTAAATATCCAAGAACAAATTATTCTAGACCAAATTATTATAGAAGACCAACGCTGGTAAATATCTAATTCGAAGAAGGGATAAATCCAACTAAACATTATAATAGAAACAAAATATACGAATGGAATATTGATGGACAAACAGACTATCAAATCATGAACACTCTATCTCAAATGATTGTATTTGGAAATACTTGCACTCGATATAATTTATCAGTAGAATACATGACCAAAGCGGTAGTTGGCGGTTTCACAGGTCAATTATATGGTTGGTGGAATAATATGTTAAGCGATACTGATCAAAATGACATATTCACACATGTCAAACTAAACGAAAATGGCAAACCAAAATTAGACAAAGATGGAAAAGAACAACCAGATAGTTTTATAACCTTGATATCAACAATTTTCCTCCATTTTAATGGAAGGTTAGATGAACTAGGGAAAAAAGATAGAGAAATACTAATGAATTTGAAATTTCAACCTTAACTGATTTCAGATGGTATAAAAACGTATATCTATCAAAACTATATTCATTAACTAGCAGATGTAATCATATTGTAAAACCTCGAATTTTTAATTCGTATCTCGAGGAAAACTAAATAGTAGAATTTTAAGAAATTGAAAGTGGGACTTAGAGGTAAAATTTTAGGATGTTTTTGATCATTTTTAATGGAATCTGACTTCACCATTGGATTCAAAATGATCGAAAAACATACTTTAGCCTATACGCACGCTCAAATGCCAGTCCAAATATAAAAGTTACAAAATCCTTGATTATCGAGTCGGATCAGGTTAAAATAGTGACTTTTTGTTAGAGCAAAAATTATTAAGATTCGATTACACCATTAGATTCATAACGAAAAATTATTGAACATAGACTATTAATTTGTCATTTTTGAAGACTAGAAATTCTAATTATAGTCAAAAATGAAAACAACATCAATTTTATGGGTCACCTCAGGCTAAAAATGTAAATTTTTGTTAGAGATAAAATTTATAGAAATTGACTACATCATTAGATCTAGAAAGAAAAATTAGGCAAAATAGAGTATTCATTTGTCATTTTTGGAGTCCGGACGGTCAAGTTATCGTTGATCGAAATAATAGGCAAAATACCGATTTCGTCCTAAATTTTATATAAATAAAATTAAAATTTTTTTTTTGTAAACTTGTCTTCTCCAACCATCCAACAACCAATAAAAATTAAACGAAAAAAATTCATTTTTTCTTCGAATTTCAACCGCAGATTTACGACAAACGGCTCACCGTCGTCGACTGACTTAGAAAGGAGAAACGTCCGCAACCTCATTTTCTACAAAACCCACCCAAATTCCTTCCGTTTTCTCATCTTTTTCACCCCGTATCGTCAAAAATCAGTCGTACATATATACGGGAATTTCAAAATTTCGACCTCGGATTTTATCCTTTTCGGGGTCAAACCGTCCTTCGCCGTAGAAGAGAGAAATGACGACGACATCGAGATCTTCGAAATCACAGGGTCGGTTTCGAAAATTAGTTGTCTCGAAGTACGAGTTATCTTGATTTCTGTGCCATTCACCTCGATTTCCGCGCACATATTTCAATTCCTTCGCATAGAGATTGTAAGCAACTTTTAATTTTTATTAGTAATCGTAGATTGTGAAAATTACATTTAGGATTTTATCGGAAAATTTTTGGATGTATTTCCAAAATATAGAATTCTTTTGTTATTTCAAAAATTCACGCCAGAAATTGCATATTTGATATGTTTAATTGTATTTTTAACAAATTATACGTGGATAGGGTATTTTAACGGGTTATTTCCATAAATTGGGTCTTGTGCACTGTTCGGACCCTGTCTTGATATAAAATTTGTATTCTTTTTCAATATTATTGATAAAAATAAATTTTGTAGTTGGAAAATGTGATTTAATATTCAATGAACTCATATTGAGTTGGTGAATATCAGAAAATAGATATTTTATTGAAGAGATTGAAAATTGTAAAAATCAAAAAAAGAAAAAAATGGTATAAAATGGTAAAATGTCAGAGTCACACCCCGAATGGGTGATGTCTGCATTTTATGTTGTTGTGTTGTGTGTAGGTTGGTGAACATATATCCAGGGATAATATTAGTGGTTGCATGTTTATTTAAATTTTTGTTAGCGCGAGGCGCTGTTTACCTTTCCGTTATGTTATTTATTTTAGGCCGGGTGGCCACACTTGCATAGTTGGAAACTGATACCCATTCTCAACCTTGTATTGTTAATTTCTCTTTTGTTTTTAAATGAAAATAATATATATATGTAGATACGTTGTGAGCTGTTAAAGAGTCTGTGAATGCTTAAAGGGATAGTACGTCATATCATCCGGAGTGGTGTACTATATTGGGATGTACGGTAGGGACCACCAAGCTCATATGTGGTATGGGACGCGTGTGAGAGTAGAATCACAACTGGAATCTGGGTTTATTCCTCTTTATCTTTACCAGTGAACTTGTAATGTAAAGGTGATCGTATACGAATGGTTTGTATATTTGGGAATCACATACACGCCTGAAAGGCATAGACAAAGATGATTAGTTAGTGATCACTAACAATCTATAGTAGTCAAACGTTCTGACACATCGAAAAGAGACCCATTACTTACGGTTACATCAAACGGCCAGCCTGAGCCAGATAAATGGTCAACCAAGCGTGGTAAACAGCGACCAGCCACAAAATCAGGAACTAAAAGATAGAGAAGAATTGTAACATCCTGTCCCGATTGGGAGCGATCCAGTCATGAATCCCAACTCTCTAATTCCAATACTCCACCACAGTGTATTATGTATCTGTTGCTTTACTTTGATATATAAAATAAAATGTATATTTAATGTTTCTATTTGATCAATTAGATTTGTATATAAAGAAAATGTTATAGTGAGTACTGCTGATCGATGTAATGTGAGTTTTAAAACATTTAGTTGCTCATCCCTAGTTATATGTATCAGTTAATCGTAGTTTCTTCTGTAAAACTTTGCGTATTTTAAAATGATTCAGTACGTTTATTTGTTCATGTTAGGAGAGGTTATTGATAGAAATTGTTGGCTTCCTTACTGGGTAACCATTGTTATTCACCCTTTCCTTCTCCATTTTTTAATTTCATATCCGGAGCTTGGCGAGGCAGGTGTAGAATACGAGTGTGGACTATCTGGTAGGTCAGATAGACAATCAGACTCCGTTACTCGGTGAGTACTGGGGCTATATACCCTAGTGGTGTCGATTTATAGATTGTGTTCTGAGCGTTAGGACTTTTGTTAGAGTGAGGAATATTTGTATAATCTTATATTCTGGTTATTCTTCCGCACTCTGATCTTTCGTACGTTATTAGATGTATATAAGCTTCCGCTAATATTATATTTTGAATGTATATATGCAGGAATGTATGTCGTTTATCAAGTACAGGTTGAATGCCTTGGAATGCTAACATAAACAGAGGAGACCATGCCGAAATTTCGAGGTGCCACCTAGTACCTCAAGTTTTGACATGGGGTTTTGTGTTAGTGTTTGGCGGGATGCCACAGATATATTCTGAAAAGAAAAATTTATATCTGGATTACCAAAATTATTTGCAGAAAAGACAAGAAAAAGCCTCAAAGATAATGAAGATAATATAAACTATTATCAATATGCATTTGGAATGCTTATACAAAGAATCAATATGGTAAGATTAAAACTTTGCTCCGAATTAAAACTCAAAAAACAACTAGAAAAGTAAAAATCCCGAAAAGAATTAAGAGATTTCTATTATCAATTTGGAAAAGATATTGAAAGCGCCCTCGATCCGCGCGGTGCGCGGATCCGCTTTTGACCCTTGAGGTTTGGGAGTCGCCACCTAGTTATTATGGTCTAGGAACCAAATTGACCCTACAATGGATAAAAAGAACTAATCTACTATAGAAATCTGAATCCGGGGATCATGTTACGGGGTTGGAAGGTGTTAGGCACCAACCCCGCCCGGCCAATTCCGGTCTCTACTTATCCCAAATAGATTTACATTGCTAATGATAAACCTAGATAAAAAAAATAAAAAAAAATTTACCTTTGATCTGCAAAAGTGTTATTCCCTCCTATCTGGTTAGAATGGCTCCTTGTACCGTATTCTTTATTTCATTCTATCTCCGGATCTGATTCCTGATCTCCGAGGTAAGGTATCTCCTTCTTGGATCTGAGTGCTTCAAATTTGTTGTGGATTTTTGGGATGTTTTTGAGAGGTTTTTGGGTGTTTTTTAGGCTAAAATCGGAGTAGGGGTGTTAGGGAAGGAGTTGGGGCTCCAAAATTAGGGTTTTGGGGAGGCTATGGAGGCTTCTTTACCTACTTTTCCTAGGGTTTTTTCTTTGATACGAAAATAGAGTGTGGAGGCTCCTATTTATAAAGTTTTTAGAAGCATTAGGGTTTGATTAGGGTTTCTTTTTAGGGTTTCAATTAGGGTTTAGAATTTGGTCTCATGAGTTGGACTTAGTCTTTAGGGTTTTGACTTAGGGTTTTGACTTTAGTCTTAGGAGATTGACTTGATTAGTTTAGATTAGGGTTTTGATTAGGGTTTTGACTTTAGTCTTATGAGATTGACTTGATTAGTTTAGATTAGGGTTTTAATTTAGGATTTTGACTTTAGTCTTATGAGATTGACTTTAATACTTGACTTTAGTCTTACTTAATTGACTTTAATTTTGACTTTAGTTTTATTTGATTGACTTTAATATCTTGAATTTAGTCTTCCTTGATTGACTTTAAATTTTTGGAGAACCCCCCTCTATTATATCTTTGATTCTTTGGACCCCCAAATGGAGGGGTCCTTAAAGAAATATCTTACGAACCATCAACAATTTTTCTTGAAAGCCTGATTGATCAATTTTTTGGTTTAAATTTTATAATTAATTTTATTAATGTTTCAATTTACATTATTTAATGATTTATTTATTAATTTCGAAATTTTTAATTATTAAAATTGTGAAATTACCGTTTTGCCCTCGGAGAGGATTTTTTACGTTTTAAGTCATTTTTCAATGTTCCAGGATGTTTAGGAATCAGTTTTTCGTAAGGAATTCAATGGAAATGTTGGTTTTTGTCATTTATGAAGTTTTTTTTGTATGAAATGGTCGTGAACTTTATGAGGGGTATTTTAGTAATTTTGTCAAATTTTGTGAAATTGGCAAAGTGGTTTACTTGGTTTCGATTTGTTGTTTTATGTGTTTGAGTGGGTTTTCCTAAGCGTAATGCAGGCTTTAGGGCTGTTTTGATGTTAGGGGTTTTTTGGTAATTTAATCATTTTTAGTGATTTTTATCGTGTGAAGCTTCTTTTTGGTTTGCAAGATGATGATTTCTATGTTTCTGGGGTCATATTTTCCTAGCGTAGCGTGGTTTCTAAGTTTTGTCAGTTCGAGATACCTCATCCGGATTTCTGAAACATATCTGGTAACAAAATAAAGCATTGGAATAGACATCCATCATTGGGAACCTTTGCGATCGGGTTGACGACTTGATTAATCAGGTGGATGCAAAAATGGGGTGTCTACAGATATGTTTAGAGCACATTCACAAAAACCCAATAAAATACCTAAAAAACTCAATAAGTTTAAAAGAATTTCAACAAATGATCTTCCAAGATTTCAAAAAAAAATTTCAAAGAGAAAAAGAGACTTGAATACTAAAGTCAAAACAGAGACAAAATCTAAACCAATAATCTATTACAAATGTGAAAAATCTGGACATACTGCAAACAGATGTCATCTAAAAAATGTTAAGAAAAAGGTAAATGAATTACAAATATCTTCTTCTGATGAAGCCTGTCCTTCTTCAAAAATTGATTGTGAATGCCCATGGCATTTAGACTCAGTTTCTTCCACCTCATCCTCTATTAACATGCTTCAATTAAATGTACTATCAGAAAATGAAAAATTAATGTTAAAAATACTTGATGACATACCAGACAAAGATCAACGGAATTAACATCTAATTCAAATTATGGAAAATATAAAGAATCAAGACCAAAACAATAAACTTGAAAAAAGAAAAAGCTCAAAATTTTTCAGCATCAACCAATTTATATTCCTTAAAAAATGTTTATTCAAAAGTAAACAAAATTTCTTCAAAATAATCTACCTCTTTGATAACCCTCTCTAGCTTACCACAACAAATTAACCACCTAAAAGAAGAAATTAAAGACTTGAAAGAACAAGTATTTGAGTTACAACTACCTTCGCATATTCCACAAGAATTATAAAAAATTTCTGATACAAAAGAACAAACCAATCAATTCCTCAATACAATTACTCATTATAAGTTTCAAAAATGGTATACCACAATAACAATAAAAAATAAAAAATTCTCTAAAAAATTCATAGCTTTAATAGATTCAGGCACAAATTTAAATTGTATACAAGAAGAATTAATCCCTATATCATATTGCAAACCAACCCAAACTTCTTTAACAACTGCAAATGAAAAAAATATATACATTAAATACAAAGTTCTAGGTACTTTTGTCTGTAAACAAAAGGTCTGCATTCCTATACCCTTCCTTGTTATAACAAATTTGCAATATGAAGCAATTCTGAGAAATCATTTTCTTAATCAAATACAACCATTCATAATGACACCAAAAGAAATTCTCTGTAAAATAGGGATACTGAAGTACTCTTTAATTCAATATCACCTCCCACATTTGGACAAGTTGATTTATTAATAAACTTAATCCAATTAAAAGAAAAATAACTTGATTTTGTAAATCAAGAAAAAAAACTTTCAAAAGATAAAACACAGCATTAATAATCCAAGATTGCAAGAAAAAGTAAGAACTTTTAAAGAAACATTAATAAAAATATGTTGTTCTGATGTTCCCAATGCCTTCTGGCATAGAAAATCCCATCTAGTTGCCCTTCCTTACATTTCCAATTTCAATGAAAAGGATATCCCTACAAAAGCAAGAAGCATTAAAATAAATTCTAGATATTTAGAATTATGTCAAAAGGAAATTCAAGAACTCCTTAATAAAAAATTAATAAGAAAATCAAAATCACCATGGAGTTTTGCTACTTTTTAAGTTGAAAACGTCGCAGAATTAGAAAGAGGAGTTCCTAGGCTCGTAATAAATTATAAACCTCTTAATAAAATCTTACAATCGATAAGATATCCTGTTCCAAACAAACAAGACCCTATTAATCGACTTGCAAATGCAAATATCTTTTCAAAATTTGACTTAAAATCAGGATTCTGGCAAATTCAAATTCAAGAAGTCGACAAATATAAAACTGCTTTTACAGTCCCATTTGGACATTACGAGTGGAATGTAATGCCTTTTGGATTAAAAAATGTTCCAAGTGAATTTCAAAATATGATGAACGATATATTTCAAATTATTCAAAGTTCATCTTAGTTTATATAGATGACATACTAATATTCTCATCAAACATAGATTCTCATTGGAAATATTTATATATATTTAAAAAAGAAATATTTCAAAATGGACTAGTTTTGTCTCAAAAGAAAAATCAAATTATTTCAAACAAAAATCTAATTTTTAAGATTTTTCTTAGAATTTGCTGACAAATTTTCAGATGAAATTACAGACAAAAAATAGTTACAAAGATTTTTAGGATGTCTCAATTATGTTATCAATTTTATAAAAAACCTTAAAGAAGAATGAAAAATTCTTTTTGATTTTCTTATAAAATCAAATAAAAATAAACCGAAACAAACATGAACTCATAAACATACTCAAGCTATTCAAAAAATTAAACAAATAGTCAAAGTATTACCTTGCTTACATATTCCAAATCCAGAACTCCCAAAAATAATTCAAACAGATGCCTCAGAGATAGGGTATGGAGGAATACTATTGCAAAAATTTGCAAATGAGGAACAAATAGTAAGGAATGCTACAAGAATTTGGAATCCTTGTTAACAAAATTACTCAACAATTAAAAAAAAAAAATTAGCAATTGTTTTAACCATTTTAAAATTCCAAAGTGATATTTTAAATCAAAGGTTTTTGCTAAAGATTGATTGTTAGTATGCAAAAAATATTTTAGAACAAGATGTAAAAAATCTTGCATTAAAATAAATTTTTGCTAGATGGCAAACTCTACTTCTATATTTGAATTTGATATTGAATTTATTCCTGATTCTCAAAATAGTCTCCCTGATTTTTTAACCAGAGAATTTTTTCGAAAGTCACAATGAACTCTTCAAAAAGCCAACAAAAGTCAAAAGGAAAGGAGAAAATTCCTGTTGAAATCCAAATTTCTCCTTCTCGTTTTTCACCAATATCTCAAAAATCTGAATATCTCCATAAAATAAGTCAAGCCCTATTGTCTCTATCCCAAAACCAATTTGAATCTTTAACGATCCCTCAGATTCAAAAGTAATTATTCCTTGGTCCTAATCTTTTTAATCACAAACAACCCAACCTATCCTCAAAATATTATGAAACTATTCTTTCTCAAACCCAAAGTGCCATTATTTTTCTTAATCTTGATCAAGATGGTGAGATAGCTTATTCCAAATTAAAAATCCAAAAGATTATACCTTGTCAAGAATGGGGCTCTTCTTTCTAGACCTCAAAATATATAAAATCTCCAACCAATCAACAAATGCCATTCACCACTGGGATTATCAAAACATGTGGGAATATGTCCTCCTGATATAAAATTCAAAAGGGTCTCTTTCATGGTTCATCCAATTTTGTCAAAAATTTAATAAACAGATTCCCTATTGGTTTTTTCACCAATGGTGACAAAATTATGGTTCTATCCCTCAAATTCTCCCTTGTAAACAAATCTCTCTTCTTGAGGAATTTGTCAACAATAATAAATTTAAAATTAACGATTTAAATTATTAAAATATGTTGTTCTTTGCTCACTCAAGTTATCCTTGGATACTTAAGTTGCATCACTCAAAAGAAGTATTTGACAGCTTTTCTACCTTTAAAAAAAATACTTATGTTTAATGGTGGGATAAATATGATCACAATAAAGCAACCACTGAAGCCTCTCAAAAGACACAAAATACTTTATCTCTTGACAATTTTTCAAAATTACCAAGAGCCTCGGTGAAATCCTATGCTCAAGCAGCTACCTTCACTACAGTTACTCCTGCAACATCACCCGTAAAAGTTTCTGCTCAAGATTTTGTATTAGCTATTGAACAAATGCAAAGAATACCCAAAGAACTAAAAGACCTTAAAGATACTATTTCAGCCCAGGGTTCTGTCATTGCAAAATCTTCCTCGTCAAATACTCTTCAAAATGTTTCAGACGGAGACGAAGAAGGACAATTTTTATTCTAAAAATATGTGTGCAAAAGTCAAAAATAAGTTTGTAAAAGAGTCTGTAATACAGAAAAAGAGTCTGTAATAATAAAAAAGTCTATAATATACAATAATATAGTCTGTATGGTATGGTACCATAATGGAGTTTGTATGGTATTAAGTCTGTATAAATGTTGGGTCAAAATAAAAGTAAAAAAGGAACAGTAAAACACTGTTCAAAAAGTCAAAGTTACTATTCATGAAATAGTAACTTAGTCACAAAAACAGCAGTCAAAGCTGCCGTCAGAAGTCAAACAAGTCGACAAAAGCCAATCACTATTGCTGACTCTTGTGCGACAACTATAGCACTCTCGATCAAATAAATTGCTTCCACGTGTCAATTTCACATGTTTTCACATAGGCTCAATTGTCGGCAACATCAAAACCGAACACGTACCCCTTCTAGAACTTTCTCAAACATCAACCCTACATCTGTCCCTTCTACCACCTTCTAAAATCTCTATGAAAGCTATGCTTTCTTATTGTTTAGGGCATTCAAAAATAAACAACCAACTTCCGACCATCCTCTCCGATCAGCTTCCTACCAAACATTTCATTTTCAAACGTCATCAAAATCGTCATCAAAAATCATTTCAATTCCAAATAAACGTGATCCTATAAACTGGTATCAGAGCCACATTTTTCAAAAGTCCGTAAAAGTTCTGTATTATTCAGATCAAAAGTTTCACAAGAGAGAATTTGAGGGATAACACCATAATTTTACCACCATTGGTGAAAGAACCAATAGGGAATCTGTTTATTAAATTTTTGACAAAATTGGATGAACCATGAATGTGACCCTTTTGAATTTTGTATCAGGAGGACATATTCCCTCGTGTTTTGATAATCCTAGTAGGTGAATGGCATTTACTGATTGGTTGGAGATTTTACATATTTTGAGGTCCAGAAAGAAGAACCCCATTCTTGACAAGGTATAATCTTTTGGATTTTTAATTTGGAATAAGCTATCTCACCATCTTGATCAAGATTATGAGAAATTATGGTACTTTGGGTTTGAGAAAGAATAGCTTCATAATATTTTGAGGATAGGTTGGATTGTTTGGGATTAAAAAGATTAGAACTAAGGAATAATTGCTTTTGAATCTGGGGGATCGTTAAAGATTCAAATTGATTTTGGGATAGAGAGAATAGGGCTTGACTTATTTTATGGAGATATTCAGATTTTTGAGATATTGAAGAAAAATGAAAAGGAGAAATTTGGATTTCAACAGGAATTTTCTCCTTTCCTTTTGACATAATTATAAATATCTAGAATTCATTTGAATGGGTCTTGCTTTTGTAGGGATATCTTTTTCATTGAAATTGGGAATGTAAGGAAGGGTAACTAAATGGGATTTCCTATGCCAGAAGGCATTGGGAACATCAGAACAACAAGTTTTTATTAATGTTTCTTCAAAAGTTCTTACTTTTTCTTGCAATCTTGGATTATTAATAAGATCAATTTATTAATCTCATCTTATAAATAATATCATTATATATGTCTATTACCATCTTATAAATATTATTTTTTATGATCTTAAAAATAATAGTTCAACACTTATGACATCTATTTTGCACATTATGTGTAATCATTTGAAATAATTTCTTTCATAAAAAAAATATTTTTAATTATTGGAAACCTAAAATGCCAACTGTTATGTTAGGTGAAATATATATTTATATATATGGGTGGCGTTCAAAGGCCCTAAAGAAAGCCAAAAATTGTGCCAAATATTTTTTCAATGTATGGGTTAGAAGTTTCAGAATGAATTGATTTTTTGTGAGGATGATCTATATGATGAAGAAATCATCCTCACCCAAAATCTTTCCATTCCGAAATTTCTAACCCCATCAAAAGTGGTTTACAAAAATTGGACAGTTCATGTTTCTTCAACTTGTAAACTAGGGTTAGAAGTTTCAGAATGAGCCGACTTTTGGTGAGGATGATTTCTTCACCATAGAGATTACCCTCACAAAAAGTCAGCCCATTCTAAAAACTTCAAACCCCTATTTTGAAAAAGTTTGGCACAATGTTTGGCTCTCTTTAGGGCCTTCGAACGCTTCCAATATATATATGCTGGTACATTTTTATATAGACTCATAGGATACAATATGGTGTCCCTTTTCTATAAAATAGGAAAAGTGTCCATGTGGTACGCTTTAGTTGGTTTTTAAAAGACTTCGGGCTCCTAATCAAGTTGTTCATGCAGCCCAATGGATTTATTTGCTAATCAAATTGTGCCACATAGACACCGTTTCTATATCAAGGGGAAGCTTACTCAGCTTGGTAGCATGTCATTGGGTTTGATTCATGACATAATTGAAAAGTCTATCCCATGAATCAAAAGAATCCGAGATGGACCAAAACATTATTAAGTATTCTTTTGAAATTTTCATTACATGAATGTTTCATCTTGCAACATTCAAATAACAAAATGTCTTGACCGTTACATTTCAAGATGAAACAAAATTTTGATTATATAACATCTCATTTTATAGATGTAAGATGTTAGTTGTTGGTGCATAATTACAAGTAATGACGTGAACCAATTGAAAGAAACCACATAGCTGCTAGTGCATAAAGAAAGTGGGCTTGACTGACACATGGGGGATATTGAGAGCTAGTAGAATTCAATCTGTAAAATCCCGAATTTTTTATTCGTATCTCGAGGAAAAATAAATAGTAAAATTTTTAGAAAATCTTGAAAGTGAGACTTAAGGGTAAAACTTTAGGATGTTTCTGATCATTTTAATGGAATTTGATCTCACCATTGGATTCAAAATGATCGAAAAACATACTTTAGCCTGTAAGCACGTTCAAATGCGAGTCTGAATATAAAAGTTATAAAATCCTCGATTATCGGGTCGGACCAGGTTAAAATAGTAACTTTTTGCTAGAGCAAGAATTATTAAGATTCGATTATACCATTGGATTCATAAGGAAAAATTATTAAATATAGATTATTTATATGTTATTTTTGGAGATTAGGAAGTCAAATTATCGTCAAAAATGAAAACGACGTCAAGTTTGGGGGTCACTTCAGGTTAAAAATGTAAATTTTTGTTGAAGATAGAATTTATAGAAATTGACCACACCATTAGATCCGGATCGAAAAATTAGGCAAAATAGAGTATTCATTTGTCAGTTTTGGAGTCCGGACTGTCAAGTTATCGTCGATCGAAACAATAGACGAAATACCGATTTCGTCCCAAATTTTATATAAATAAAATTTTTTAATAGTTTTTAATTCGTTGTCATTCCCAACCCGTCCAAAACCAGCCAACGAAACACAAATTTTTTTTTTATTTCTTCCGATCTTCTACCTCAGATTTCTCACAAACGGCTCGTCGTTGATGATCGACGCAAAAGGGAAAAATGTCCATAGCTGCGTTCTCTACAAAACCCACCTAACCTCTTTCTATTTCACTTTATTTTTCATCCAATATCGTCAAAAATCAGTCGTATTTATATACGAAAATTTTAAAATTTTGACCTCGGATTTCGTCCATTTCGGGGTCAAACCGTCTTCCGACGCAGAAGGGAGAAACATTCGCAGCCTCGACATCTACAAAATCCACCCAACATTTTTTCGTTTCACTTTGTATTTCACCCGATATCGTCAAAAATTAGTCGTATTTATATATGAAAATTTTGAAACTTCATCCTAGGATTTCATCCATTTTGGGGTCAAACCGTCCTCCGTCGTAGAAGGGAGAAATGACGACCACGTCGAGATCTTTGAAATCATAGGACCGATTTCAAAAATCAACTGCTTCAAAGTTTGGTCCATCTCGATTTTCGCGCCAATCGCCTAGATTTCTGTGCACACCCTTCGATCCTTTCGCCTAAAGATTATAAGGAACTCTCAATTTCTATTAGTAATCATAGATTGTGAAAATTGCATTTAGGATTTTATCGAAATTTTTTTGATGTATTTCTAAAATATAGAATTCTTTTGTTATTTAAAAATTCACGTCAGAAATTACATGTTTGATATGTTTAATTGTATTTTTTTACAAATTATACTTGGATAGGGTATTTTAACGGGTTATTTCTATGAATTGGGTATTGTGCACTGCTCGGACCCCGTTTTGATAAAAACAATTTGTATTTTTTTCAATATTATTGATAAAAATAAATTCTTCAGTTGAAAAATGTGATCTAATATTCAATGAACTCATATTGAGTTGTTGAATATTAGAAAATAGATATTTTATTGAAGAAATTGAAAATTGTAAAAATCGAAAAAAGAGAAAAAGGGTATGAAATGGTAAAATGTCATAGTCACACCCGATGGGTGATGTCTGCATTTTACGTTGTTGTGTTGTGTGTAGGTTGGTGAACAGATATCTAGGGATAATATTACTGGTTGCATGTTTATTTACTTTCTGTTAGCGCGATGCGCTGTTTACGTTTCCGTTATGTTATTTATTTTAGGCCGAGTGGCCACACTTGCATGGTAGGAAACTGGATATCCATTCTCAACCTTGTATTGTTAATTTCTCTTTTATTTTCAAATAAAAATAATATATATATATATATATATATATATATATATATATATATATATGTAGCTATTTTGTGAGCTGTTAAAGAGTCTGTGAATGCCTAAAGGGATAATGCGTCATATCATCCGGAGTGGTGTACTATCCTGGGATGTACGGTAGGGACCACCAAACTAATACGTGGTATGGGACGCGTATGAGAGTGGAGTCATAACTGGAATCTGGGATATTCCTTTCTATCTTTACCAGTGAACTTGTAATGTAAAGGTGGTCATATACGAATGGTTTGTATATTTGGGAATCACATGCACGCCTGATAGGCATAGACGAAGATGATTAATCAGTGATCATTAATAATCTATAGTAGTCGAACGTTCTGACACAACGAAAAGAGACCCATTGCTTACGGTCACATCAAACGGCCAGCCTGAGCCGGATAAATGGTCAACCAAACGTGGTAAATGCAGCGACCAACCACAAAATCAGGAACTAAAAGTCAGAGAAGAATTGTAACATCATATCCTGACTGGGAGCGATCCAGTCGTGAATCCCAACTCTCTAATTCCAATACTCCACCATTGTGTATTATGTATATGTTGTCTTATTTTGATATATAAAATAAAATTCATGTTTAATGTTTCCATTTGATCAATTATATTTGTATACAAAGAAAATGTTATAGTGAGTACTGTTGATTGATGTAATGTCAGTTTTAAAATGTTTAGTTGCTCATCCTTGGCTATATGTATTAGTTAATTTTAATTTCTTCTGTAAAACTTTGCATATTTTAAAATGATTCAGTATGTTTATTCTTTCATGTTATGAGAGGTTATTGGTAGAAATTGTTTGATTCCCTACTAGATAACCATTGTTACTCACCCTTTCCTTCTCCATTTTTTTTAGTTTCAGATCCGAAGCTTAGCGAGGCAGGTGTAGAAAACAATTGAGAATCATCTGGTGGGTCAGATAGACAATCAGAGTCCGTCACTTGGTAAGTACTGGGGTTATATCCCCTAGTGGCGTCTGTTCGTCTAGAGGTATTTTGGATTCTGTATTGAGTGTTAAGAATTTTGTTAGAGTGAGAAAATTTCTGTATAATCCTGTATATAAATTTTCTTCTTCCGCACTCTGATTTATTGTACGTTATTAAACGTATATAGACTTCCGCTAGTATTATATTTTGTATGTATATATGCAGGATTGTATATCGTTTATCAGGTGCAGGTTGAACGCCTTGGAATGCTAACATAAACAGAGGAGACCATGCCGAAATTTCGAAGTGCCACCTAGTACCCCAAGTTTTGACATGGGGTTTTGTGTTAGTGTTAGGCGGGACGCCACAGATGGTATCAGAACATAGTATTAGATCCGTATGGGATACAGATCTACTATGTTTTGAAGAGTTGGCTGATACCACAGATATTAGAGCGATAATTATAGAGTGCCACTAGAAATTTGGTATCCAAGCTCATTAGTAATTCCGTATTGGAATTATGAGTTCTTCCGTGTCTAGATGTCTATAGAGCCTAGTAAGTCTAGGATAGGATTCTCGGTTTGTTCTGTTAGTAATAGAAATGGAGTCCATTATTAAGTTCCAGACTGCGGTATAATTCACAGTTACGTAAGAGTAGTTTTGGCCTTATTCTAATAAACTCCTTGTTACGGATAAACACAAGCGAGAAGAGTGGATGAGGTAGAGGCCAAAACGCAACAGAGACAAGATAAGTTTTGGATCAGACATCTGACCCGATATCACAACTAATGTCATTCATCGGACAGGTGGCTGAGTCTCATGACAAGTTTAGAGAAGAAATATGAATAATACAACCACCACCAGCTCGAAATCAAATGGAAAAAAGGCAATTAGTATGTAATAAAAGACAAACAATTACGAAACTAGTAAATTCATAGGAAAAATAACCATACATGAATAGTGAAATTATAAACATATCAACTCAATGGATGGAAGACTTTTATAAGAAACAACAACCAACATATACTATTAAATTAGTTGAAAGAAAGAATTGTGATATATTACGAATGTGGCAAATTGGGACATAAAGGAGAGTAATGTTCGGGTCGACGTCAATCGATTAAGGATGTGTGGCTCTAAAAGAGGCTAGACAAACCAATTAGGAAACAATCAGACCACCATATTTTACTAAAGTTGATAGTGTATTCGTGCCATCCCGAACATATAAGACTAGCGATCAGAAGTGAGAGATGGTACAAGATTTACCACAATTGTAAGGTACACCATTAAATCCAAGAAATGAGAAAGCGTTAGACTTATTCTCCAGAGACTTATACTATTCCACCTCAGGGACCACTACCACAGGTCTTGCCTTTGAAGAATGAAAGAATTCCCCAGCCCAAGGGACAAGTAAATCTAAGAATATGGTTGTAGAATTTCCAACGATTACATCTATCGAGATTTGGGGACATTTCCAATCCAATTGAGATCAATGAGTGGATTTTGAAGACGAGAGATTTTGAGTATCATGTAGTACCTGAGAAATCAGTGGGTGACAGTGATTACATTCCAGTTGGACGAGGATGCCAATCATTAGTAACGTTTTGAGATGAATGTATTGGGAGATGGATTGTTTGAGTGGGTAGACTTCGAGATTATATTCTAGATTGATTTATATCCAAGATTACTCAAGAAATCAAACACTAGGAGTTTTTGAGATTAGTGCGGAGTAATCTATCGATTACAGACTATGGTATGATGTTCAATAGGTTGTCATGATATGCGCCCGAGCTATCTTCACAGATCTATAGAAGGCCCGTAGATTCTTTAGAGGACTATGATCTTACCTAAGGGCCAGGAGGTCGATGATTGAGATTACCAATTATAGAGATACGGTAAATCGAGCTTAAAGGATAGAACGAGAGGAGATAAAGTTACAGACTTCCAGGGGGAAAATTAGTTGACCTTAGATTTCTTTTCTTCCTAGATCAGATTCGGACAAGAGGCCGATATATTCGAGGCCAATCTCCCTTGGATCAGTGTATCCACAATATAGACCTCTTCCACTATCAAGTTGTAGAGTTCCCCAATCACAGAGTTATAGAGCAGTTGGAGCTCCAATGATACCAACCAAGCAAGTTCAGAGCAGGTAGGCTCCAATTTACCAACTGCCTACTCTAGAGGAATCTACGAAGACAAAATCGTTAATATGTACGCATGTGGTTAGGGGGACACATATTATTTATTCCAACAACTACAAAAGGCTAACTACAGCTAATAGTTAATAGGCTAAAGTGGAGATAAGACAAAAATATCTAAACAACTCATATAGCTACTAGAATAAAACAAGAACTACTGCTTCCTAAGAGATAAGAACTCATGACTCAGGCTTATTAGCTTAGTTAGTGCATAGTATCAGTAGGCAACGTAAAGGAAAGCCGTAGTGACACTAGGAGATAAAAGTAAGAAATGTCAAGCTCTACGTTAGTTATTAGCTTAAATAGAGAGCGATAAAACGATTGAAAATAGGCCATGTAAATTGTAGTGTCATTACGTTTTGTCAGTTCCGTCTCAACTAATTAACTACGATTGATTTCTAGTTGTAGTTCTATCAGGTGTTGTTCAATTAGTACACTAGTCTTTATATCAGTAGTCTAGTCAATTACTCCGTATATTACACTAGCAGATAAGCAGGTGTTTATTATATATCTTTCGTGTCGAGAGCTACTTCCTCGACTATCAACGCAGGGAGTCGCGTATCTTTCCTTTCGATTGAAGATGGCTTAACTTTGGGAGGCCTAACGACTGAACTATTAGATGAAACAACTCTTGCTTTACGACTTCTTGAATCGATTCTCCTCCTTTAAAAAGATAGATCATCCTTTCCCATTCATCTTTCTATCCTCAGTGTCGGCTCTAACTATTCTTTTGCCTTCTTTTTTCACGATTGCCTTCCAGTAGAGGAATTCATTATTCTCATTCTTGTTACATGATCAATGCCTTTTACAGACAAACGCTTACTTCGAGACTTCGACTGTGACTCCTTTTCACTCCTCGAAACGAAAAGCGCTATAAGTAAAGATTATGACTCCGTAGAAGCAGCGACTACCACTTACCTGTGCCCACATCCATCCTAAAGAGAGAAGGTCTGCAATCAAGACATACCCTTCTTATAAGGTAAGGTTCATTTGTTTATATGAACAATTTTTAGACGAGAAAGAAAAAAAAAAAACATACGCGTAGTCCGGTTAAATATTGGTTTTTCATAGGCGAGTCACAAAATGCCCTTGGTTATACGGTAAAACTATGCATTGAGGAGTAATATTCATGCAAGTAAGGATAAAACATAATAGACGGTGTAATTGATGAAAGAAATAAAGATAAAGAATGGAGAAGGTGTGAAAGGATTGTTGTTGATAGACATTGGTGGGGAAGTGATACAAGGTGAATTGATTGTTATCTTAGGGTTATACAAATAATGGATTAGTTGGAGTATGAGTTTGAATTAGAGTGATTAATTAATGAATGTGTTGGGTTGACGGAGTATGGGAGACATAAGTCTACGAGTTATAAATCAGATCGGTTTGGGACTAAGAATAGATAGTAATCGGAAATAGGTGTTGTTTATTATACATGTCATGTTAGTGGAATCGCGACAAAGCTCGATAAGGTATGATTTTAATTTCGATGAAGAAATTTTTATTAAGGGGGGGAGAATGTAAAATCCCGAATTTTTGATTCGTATCTCGAGGAAATAAATAGTAAAATTTTGAGAAAATCTTGAAAGTGGGACTTAGGGGTAAAACTTTCGGATGTTTCTGATCATTTTTAATGGAATCTGACCTCACCATTGGATTCAAAATGATCGAAAAACATACTTTAACCTGTAAGCACGTTCAAATGCAAGTTTGAATATAAAAGTTATAAAATCCTCGATTACCGGGTCGGACTAGGTTAAAATAGTAACTTTTTGCTAGACCAAGAATTATTAAGATTCAATTATACCATTGGATTCATAATGAAAAATTATTAAATATGGACTATTTATATGTCATTTTTGAAGATTAGGAAGTCGAATTATCATCAAAAATGAAAACGACGTCAAGTTTAGGGTCACCTAAGGTTAAAAATGTAAATTTTGTTGGAGATAGAATTTATAGAAATTGACCATACCATTAGATCTGGATCGAAAAATTAGGCGAAATAGAGTATTCATTTGTCAGTTTTGGAGTCCGGACTGTCAAGTTATCGTCGATCGAAACAATAGACGAAATACCGATTTTGTCCCAAATTTTATATAAATAAAAATTTTTAATAGTTTTTAATTCGTTGTCATCCCCAACCCGTCCAAAACCAGCCAACGAAACACAATTTTTTTTTCAATTTCTTCCGATCTTCCACCTCAAATCTCTCACAAATGGCTCGCCGTTGACGATCGACGCAGAAGGGAAAAATGTCCACAGCTGCGTTCTCTACAAAACCACCTAACCTTTTTCTATTTCACTTTATTTTTCATCCAATATCGTCAAAAATCAGTCATATTTATATACGAAAATTTTGAAATTTTGACATCGGATTTAGTCCGTTTCGGGGTCAAACCGTCTTCCGACGCAGAAGGGAAAAACGTTTGCAGCCTCAACATCTACAAAATCCACATAATCTTTTTTCGTTTCACTTTGTATTTCACCCGATATCGTCAAAAATCAGCTGTATTTATATACGGAAATTTCGAAACTTCAACTTCGGGTTTCATCCGTTTCAGGGTCAAACTGTCCTTCGTAGTAGAAGGGAGAAAGGACGACCACGTCGAGATTTTCAAAACCATTGGGCTGGTTTCGAAAATCAACCGCTTCGAAGTTCTATCTATCTCGATTTTCGTACCAATCGCCTAGATTTTTGTACACACGCTTCGATTTTTTCGCCTAGAGATTGTAAGGAACTCTCAATTTATATTAGTAATCGTAGATTGTGAAAATTGCATTTAGGATTTTATCAAATTTTTTTTGATGTATTTCCAAAATATAGAATTCTTTTGTTATTTAAAAATTCACGTCAGAAATTACATGTTTGATATGTTTAGTTGTATTTTTTTTACAAATTATACGTGGATAGGGTATTTTAACGGGTTATTTCCATGAATTGGGTATTGTGCACTGCTCGGACCCCGTTTTGATAAAAAAAATTTGTATTTTTTTTCAATATTATTGATAAAAATAAATTCTTCAGTAGAAAAATGTGATTTAATATTCAATGAACTCATATTGAGTTGATGAATGTCAGAAAATGGATATTTTATTGAAGAGATTGAAAATTGTAAAAATCGGAAAAGGGGAAAAAGGATATGAAATGGTAAAATGTTAGAGTCACACCCGAAGGGTGATGTCTGCATTTTACGTTGTTGTGTTGTGTGTAGGTTGGTGAACAGATATCCTGGGATAATATTACTGGTTGCATGTTTATTTACTTTCTGTTAGCGCGAGGCGCTGTTTACGTTTCCGTTATGTTATTTATTTTAGGCCGGGTGGCCACACTTGCATGGTAGGAAACTGGATATCCATTCTCAACCTTGTATTGTTAATTTCTCTTTTGTTTTCAAATGAAAATAATATATATATATATATATAGCTATTTTGTGAGCTGTTAAATAGTCTGTGAATGCCTGAAGGGATAGTGCGTCATATCATCTGGAGTGGTGCACTATCCTGGGACATACGGTAGGGACCACCAAGCTCATACGTGGTATGGGATGCGTATGAAAGTGGAGTCACAACTGGAATCCGGGATATTCCTCTTTAGAATAAAAAAAAGTGCAAGAAAGACAGATGAAGATGATATAGGATCAGGCGATCTTGATAAGACAGTTGACCGAGATGATAGGGGGCTAGAACCAGTCAAGTGCACATATACTCGAGGCTACTCCAGAACACACTCCTGATTTTACACTTGATCAGGGTATACCCCTACCCCCACCAACATAGCTACTGAGACATGTGTAGTTGGTGCACCCACCATATAAGGGTCATGTGGGTGCTCTTCTGAGAGAGTACAGGAGTATAAGGCCACCCAGCTTTGATAGAGTTGTGGATCCCACCATAATGGAGGAATGGTTGGAAGAGTCCGACAAATACTTATGTACCATGGAGTGTTCAAACACCCAAAAGGTCCTGTGTGCCTCTTTTATGCTTCAGAGGGGTGTAGCACATTGGTGGACTTTGGTGAAAGACAACCAACCGAAGATTCAAAACAATTGCACGATCTTTCATAGAACGTTCCTAGAGAAGTATGTTCTTGCTAGCTCTAGGGACATAAAGATGATGAAATTTGATCGGTTGGCACAGGGTAACATGATTGTGGACTAGTACGAGTCTCGTTTTACTCGATTGGCTCGTTATATTCCCAAGTTAATTTCTACCAACCAGAGGAAAGCCGAGAAGTTCGTTAAAGGGTTGAAAATCACTTTCAGAAGTAGGATGGCAGCCTTCGAGGTTACTAACTACTCCAAGGTGGTTACGAGAACCCAAAAGTTAAAGATGACAGATGAACTCATTCATGAGCAGAATGCTAGGATGAGGACGGTACTCCCGTCGGCTAAGTGGCAGATGATTTATAGGTCTAGTAGTTCAGGCCAACAGTGGACTAGCCAACCACAGGGTCAGGACAATTTTTGACCCCCAATATCTATAGGCCAGTTTCCACAGAGGACAACAATACTAATGCTGGACAGGGGTAAGGTTACTCGTTCGTAAAGTCAGATGACTAGAGGCCAATGACAGACTTCGAGGCCTCAGGTTCAGACTGTTAAAAATATTATGAGTGTGGAGAGTTGGGACATCTGAGGAGACAGTTCCCCAAGATTCTCCAGCAGACTTGTGATTTAATGACCCAAGCAAGGGTCTATGCTATGACACAGGCTGACACTACAACTTCAGAGGATGTCGTGGAAGGTATAATTATGTTATACAATTGTTTAGTACATGTATTGATGGATTCGGGTTCCACATATTCATTTGTATCGTCTATCATGGTAGAAAAGTTAGAGCTTTCTACAATAGACACCAATAGGACACTTTAATTAAGGACTTCCCTAAGAAAGAAAACAATGCCACATCAGGTATGTAACTCGTGCATTCTCAAGATAGGAAATAGTTTGTTTGAATTGAACTTGATGGTCTTAGAACTTCAAGATTTTGACATCATCCTAAGCATGGACTGGTTAGCTGCATACCATGCGGTTATAGATGGTTATGCGAAGACAGTTAAGTTTGGTGTGTCAGGACAGCTAGAGTTCAAGTTCAAATTTAAGGGAATTTGGAATTGTGTAATCCGAGTGATAGAACCATTTAGGAACGAGACCGATTGTGATAGATTGTATAACATGAATGCTATCGTTAGTAAGGTGAATGAAGAGTCACTAAAGGTGGAGGCAATCTGAATAGTATGCGACTATTTTGATGTATTTCCTGTAGAGTTACCTGGGTTACCCCCAATCAGGAAGATTGACTTTTCAATCGAAATGATTCCAGGAACTAGACCCATATCGATTCCACCTTATCGAATGGCCCCAATGAAAATGAATGAGCTAAAAAGTCAATTGGAAGAGTTGACAGGTTTGGGTTTTATTCGTCCAAGCAGCTCGCCTTGGGATGCTCCAGTCTTGTTCATGAAGAAGAAGGATGGGTCAATGAGATTATGCATCAACTATAGAAAACTAAACCAAGTGACTATAAAGAACAAGTATCCACTCCCTAGGATTAATGATTTATTCAATCAACTAAGAGGTGCAAAATACTTCTCTAAAATTGATCTAAGAACGGGATACCACCAGTTGAGGATCAAAGAGGAGGATCTTTTGAAGACAGCATTTTGAACACGATTAAGGCACTTTAAGTACCTAGTAATGCCGTTCAGTTTGACTAATGCACCTGCGGTGATTAAGGATCTCATGCAGCAAGTGTTTTGGGATTTCTTGAATGTCTTCATTATCGTCTTCATTGACGATATCTTGATCTATTTAAAAATAGAATTTAAGCATGAGGATCATTTGATTGTCACACTTCACAGATTGCGCCAATAAAAGCTTGATGCAAAATTCTCCAAGTGCGAATTTTGGTTAGATGAAGTGAAGTTCTTGGGTCATGTAGTTTCCAAGAATGGGATATCGATAGACACGTCGAAGATTGAAGTGGTCATGAATTGGTAGATACAGACTACAATTATTGAGATCAGGAGTTTTTTCGGGGCTTGCAGGATACTATCGTAGGTTTGTAGAAGGTTTCTCCAAGATAGCTTCGTCATTAACAAAGTTTACTCAGAAAGGGGTCAAGTTTGAATGAACCGATAACTGCGAAACAACATTACAGGAGTTGAAGACTCGACTAACTACGGCACCCATTTTGATAGTCCCTAAGCCAGGAGAGAAATATATCATTTATGCGGACGCTTCTCATACAAGACTTGGGTGTGTACTAATGCAGGATGATCGGGTAATTGCTTACACATCGAGACAGTTGAAAATCCACGTGAAGAACTATCCGACCCATGATTTGGAGTTGGCGGCTATAGTACATGCACTTAAGGTTTGGAGACATTACTTGTATGGGGGACATTCGAAGTGTATTCAGATCACAAGAGCCTCAAGTATTTATTTTCGTAGAAGGATTTGAACATGAGGCAAAGGCGATGGATGGAGTACCTGAAAGACTACGACTTTACATTGCATTACCATCGTGGTAAGGCCAATGTAGTAGTAGACGCTTTAAGTCATAAAAAAGATGGGGTGTTTGCTCACATAAGAATTGAGGACTGGAAAATGCTAGAAACTGCAACTAACTACGTATTTAACATTCCCTCAGAAACAGATGAGCTGAAATCCTATGTAGCTCACATGAGAGTACAACCCCAGATCGTTGAGAGGGTTTGAAATCCAGAAGATGGATACGGAACTGGAAGGGTATCAGGGGAAAGTCGAGGACCTTAGTGATCAGAGTTGGAGAATTCATGATGATGGTAACCTACAGTTCAAGAGTAGACTTTGGGTTCCTTATGTCTTTTTATTGAGAAAAGACATTATAGATGAAACCCATAAGTCACATTTTTCTATTCATCCAGGGAGTACTAAGATGTATTGGGACATAAAGAGAAATTTTTGGTGGTTAGGGATGAAAAAATACATTGTCCAGTATGTGAGTCGTTGTATGACATGTCAGCAAGTAAATACTGAACATAAAAGACCTGCAGGGTTGTTGCAATCACTTATCATTTCGGAATCAAAATGGGAGCACGTGACTATGGATTTTGTTAGTGGATTGCCGAAGGCTAGTGATGGGATTGATGTTGTATGGGTAGTTGTAGATAGACTTACTAAGTTTGCTCATTTTATACCTATCAAGATGACCTACATTGTGGATAAGCTGAGTAAGATTTATTTCTCAGAGATTATAAAGTTATATGGAGTCCTAGTTTCTATTGTATTTGGTAAGGATCCACGTTTTACATATTAATTATTGTAGAGTTTTCAAGTTGCATTTGGTACGAAGTTGAAGATGAGTACAGCATTCCACCTATATACTGATGGACAGTTAGAACATATTATTCAGATATTGGAAGACATGTTGAAGGCTTGTGTACTAGATTTTGGAGGTAACTAGAACAATCACTTGGCAATAGTTGAATTTTCCTATAACAATAGTTACCAATCTAGTATAAGCATGTCACTATTTGAAGTGTTATATGGTAGACCGTGCAGATCACCGAATTGTTGGGCAAAAGTTGGGGATAATATTCTGTTGGGACCCGACATCGTCTCGGAGACATCTGAAAAGTTTAAGACAGTTCGAGAAAGGTTGTGGGTAGCACAAAGTAGGCAGAAAAGTTATGCAGATCATAGTCGACGACCATTAGAGTTCGTGATTGGTGATTTTGTATTCTTGAAGGTTTCTCCTAGAAGAGGAATCAGTAGGTTTGGGATTAAGGATAAACTAAAGCCGAAGTATGTAGGACCGTTTGAGATCATAGACAGAGTTGGCACAGTTGCATACAAGCTGGCCTTACCTGCTCAGTTATAAATGGTTCATAATGTATTTCATATATCGATGTTGAGAAAATATGAATCGGACCCATCCCATGTTATTAACTGGTAGTCCTTGAATCTAGAGGAAGACATATCGTATAAGGAGGGGCCAGTACAGATTCTTTACTGTAAAGAGAAAATGTTGAGGTTACGAGCTATTCTGTTGGTTAAGGTGCTTTGGAGACATTACAATCTCGAGGAAGCAACTTGGGAGAAAGAAACGGAGATGCGTGTTCAATTTTCAAAATTATTCTTCGATTTAGGTATGTTTAATTTCGATGATGAAATTCTATTTAAGGGGGGGGGGGGATGTAATACCCCGAATTTTAATTAGTATCTCGAGAAAATAAAATAATGAAATTTGGAGAAATTCTAATAAAGGGACTTAAGGTAAAATACTTAGGTTTTATTCTGTCCATCTTTAACGAAATTTGACTTTGCCATTGGATTCAAAATGATCGAAAAACATACTTTATCCTATAAGCACGCTCAAATTCGACTTCGGATGGAAAAGTTACAAAATCCTCGAGTTTCATTTTAGATATTTATCAAATAGGTAAATGAAACTTTAGAGATATAATTTGAGGAATCCGATCATACCATTAGATTCGTATCTAAAAATAACCTGAAATAAAGTATAAGATTATCTAAATCGACATTCGAAAAAAATAACTCCCAAAATGACGCTTACGTCCCACTTAAGTTACAAATATCTAAATTCTATTAGAAAAATCTGATTTCTTCTTATTCTCCTTTCCAAACAAAACTTATCCCATTTTCCTCAAAATTTAGAACTCAGATCTACATCGAGGTAGAATGATTCAAGCTTTGTCGTAAGAAGGAAACTTGTGCACATCGTCAAGGATTATGTGTGGATGCAAAGAAATTCGATTTTTGCAGGAAAAAAAATTTGAAAATTAGTTGGAGGCGATATTAAACTCCGTTCAACCATCGAATATAGCTCAAAGTAGGTTGCCTTCCCTTCTACCTTCTAGTTATGCAATAATTTCATAGAAAATCCATGTGATCTTCGATAGATCGATTATTTCATCACATTTATACATATTTGATCGTATTGGATCATATTTGCATGATTATATTTTATTTATTTTAGTTCATTTGATTTATTTGATGTATTTTATGCATTTTATAAGTAGTAAAAGATTTGTATCGATTTTTGTCAAGTTTCGATAAAAAAATCAGCAATTCGAAAATAAATAAATAAATCCAAATGTTGAGTTTAGTTTCAATTTTTATTTGTGTTGCTTCTATATAGTATGGATACCCATTTTCTATTTTTATTTCATTAAAAATATTGAAGTAATTTTCAATTACTTTAAGTTTTTTTTTATGAAGTTAAGGTTTTACCCTCCATTTCGAAACGTTGGGAATGGTTTTAAGATCCAAATCTCATCGTATCAAAATGTGCTTTTTGATTTAAAAAAATAAAACATAAAATTCGACGTTTTCTCCCAATTTTCAAAATGCGATATCTTAAGCGTTCCTTTGAATTAAGTAATAAAAAATGTTATGGTGTTTCTCATGTTGTCGATGGCTTTTCAATTTCGACAACTTTGAAAAGTTATTTTTTTAACACTTAGTCAAATTTTCATAGATTTTTAGCTTTTATGTCTTACGATTTCAATACGTTTTTCGAGCATTTTTACTCAACCAAAATTATCGAATGAAATTGGTTGATACTCTATGGATTTTAAACAACTTTAAAGGTAAATATACTTTGATAGAAATGTAGGAAGTTAGACGATTGATTGATGGATGGGTAGAGAGAACGTATGTTCTCGATTGATTGTTGGGACATTGCCTCAAATTCTACGTAGTGGTCATGCCACGTAAAACATGATAGATAAATAAATAGATAGGATGATTGATAGACGGAAATGACATATGATTGTCACTAGAGAGCACTACCGGACCTTGTTTGTATTTTCGATACTAAGAAATTAGTATATAGTATACAAAAATAAACTATTTTGTTTACTAGAAAAGGTTCGTAGAAAACCCATAAAGAGTGACACGTTGTTGTGTATCCGGATGCGGCGAGTCAATCTAGGATAGTGCTAGATGTCATATGCTCTTCAGTAGTATAGGATACCTTAAAGTATATTACAGCTTATGAGATCCGAAAATTTCTTCTACTTATTTCCTAGGGAACGTTGTGTGTAAAGGTAGTCTCTGTATAGTGTAAAGGTAGGCGGGGTTCACTTGGATTGCCTCTTGATAGGCTTCGATGCGAGGGGTTTCCTGGGCTAGTTAGTGATCACTTTTAGTCTGTAGTTATCAAACAGTCGACCTTACCGTTAGTTGAACTCAGTATTGGGTTCTTGGTAAACGGTCAGTCTGAACCGGATAAATGGTCATCCAACTATGGTATGCTAGTGTAGACACCCCATTATTGCATCTGCCTAATTCGACAATTCGTCACCTGATTTTGGTAGATTCCTAATGATGAATATAAAAGAACTCGAAGGCTTGTGAGTACTGGTTGATTCGTTCCGTTTCTAGTCTTTTCATCCCCCCTACTCGTCACTACTCGACTTAGAAATTTACTCACGCTTAGGATCGCTACACCTTATACCCGACTTAGCAAGCATGTACGCATAGGTTCGTTATACAATTCGATAACTTAGAGACCTCGCTACGCTAGAAAAATATAATTTTAGAGCTTAGAAATACTCACACAGTGACTGAAAGAAACCTTATGATAAAATTTAAAACAAAATCTGTAAAAATCATAAAAATGATGAAAATACCCTTCATAAATTTTGGATGTCAAAAAAGTCTCGAAAGTACCTCTATTGCACTCAGAACGTGATTTCGAGTCTAACGGGACCCAAATCGATGAAAACAGATAAATTTATAAAAATTTGTAAAAAATCATCAAAATGACGAAAATACCCCTTATATACCTCGGACCTCCAAAAAATCTCGAAAGTACTTCCATTGCACTCAAAATGTGATTTCGAGTCTAACAAGACCCAAATCGATAAAAACAGAGAAGTTCGAGAAAAATCTGTAAAAATCGTCAAAAGCCAAAATATCCCTCAATATCCAACTTTACAATTTAGAGATCCCGATCCCTAGGACAATGTAAATCGAAATCCAATATAAACTAAAAATAAAATTCAAATTAAAAATTAAACAATTCAAATTAAAATAATCCAAATAATTAAAATTAAAATCAAACAATTAAAATTAAATTAAACAAACAATTAAAATCCAATCAAATTTTTTTTCAAATTAAAAATAATAATAATAAAAAAATTAAAATTAATCAACCCGTTCAAAATTTAAATTAAAAATTAAATTCAAATGAAATAATTAAAACTCAAATTAAAATCAAATTGAAAATCACCCAACCAATTAAAATGTAAAAATAAAAATAAAATCGAACGATCAACCAATCAAAAAATTAAATCAAATTAACCAACAATCAAATTCAATATCAAAATTCAAATTCTAATCAAAATTGAAAATCAAATACAAATGTAATTTAAAACATCAAATTAAATGTCAAATCAAAATATCGACTAAAATTAAAAAAAATTCGAAATCAACCAATCGGAAGGAAAATTAAATCGACCAATCACGACTCATTGGCGGAGAGTTACCGTAGTACGATTAGCGTAGGATCCCCCTGTCTCATTCTTTTAAAAAATAAAAGAAAAAAAATTCAAAAATAAAAAAAAAGAAGAAGAAACCACGTTTCTTCTTCTTCCCACTTCTTTTCCAACTTCTCTCTTCACCCACACAACACCCACTTTCTTCCCCACTCCTTCTCCCCACTCTCTCCCTCTCTCCCTCTCTCACATTTTGATGAGGAACACTATTATAAAAGAGAAGGGAAGCAACGAATGAAAAAGGGACAGATTTTTTTGCTTAGCTGCCATTAAAAAAAAAACCTGCAACTTTTTTTTTTCTCTCCATTTTAAAAATCTGTTGTGGTCTCCCTCATATCCACGTTTTCTTCTCTAACATTCCTTCCTTTCTCTACCTTGCACCTCTACCCTTCCCTATCTTATTCCTCTCCATAAATTTAAAAAAAAAAAACGTTTTTTGGGTTGCTTCCATTAAAAAACAGCACCCTTTTCTTGTCCAAGAAAAAAAAACAGCAATTTTTCTTCTCCAACCAGTCCCATTTTTAGCATCATCAACTTCACTATTAGCAGCCCCATCTACCATCACCAACATCACCATTAGCAGCCCCATTTTCAGCATCATCAACATCACCATTAGCAGCCCCATCTACCATCACCAACACCTCCATTAGCAGTCCCATTTTCAGCATCATCAACATCACCATTAGCAGCCCCATTTACCATCACTAACACCTCCATTAACAGCCTCATTTTCAGCATCATCAACATCACCATTAGCAGCCCCATTTACCATCACTAACACCTCCATTAGCAGTCCCATTTTCAGCACCATCAACACCCCCATTAGCAGTCCCATTTACCTTTAGTTTCAACACCATTACAGTCTCCATTAACGGCCTCCAACCATATCTTTCTCTCCTTTAGGGACGCCACAACAATACAATCTCCAGCCCCATCTTTGTCACGCCCCATTGCTTCACTCCTCATCAATTCGTTGCAACAACAAGGTCCGTTGCAGCCTCTCCGCTACCTTCATTTTTTACAGCGAATAGTCACGAGTTTTGGAGATCGTACCTGAAGGAATTGACCCTTGTCATCCCCTCTTAGGTGAGTTTTTTTTTTTTTAGTTCTTATTTTTATTTTTACTTTTTTACATTTTTGCATTAGTTGGATTAGTAGAATATTTCTTATGTATGTTTTCTGTTTTTCTCATTTATTTGTTTATTTTTTTATATTTCTCGTTGCATATTAACAAGGTTGGTAGAATATTATTTTTTATTTTATTTTATTTTTCGTTTTGCATGTTTGTTTTTCGTGGATGTCTTTTTTTCATTTTATTTGCGTATTGATAGGATTAAAATACTTTCTTAGGTAGTTTCCTATATATTTTATTTTATATTAATAGGTTAGGAAAAGAAAATTTTATGCTTCTATTTTAATTTTTTTTTATTATTATTCTCGACTTCATTTTTATTTTTATTTTTTTATTTGGATCACTTCACCGATTTTTGGGATATATGTGGCATTAATGGCAACTTTTAAGTTTTTGAAATATTAATAGATTGATTCGACCATTTTTAGATTGATTGAATTAACTCGCATATATCAAATTGGTGGATCGGCTCATTGGGTGTTTATATTATCAAGTAGATTCATTGATTTTTTTTAACCAATTCGTAAATATTGGAATTGATCAACTCATGAATTTTTGAATACATGAAAAATAAAAAATCGATTTTTTTTTCAATTCGCTAATATCAAATTGGGTTAACTCACTAATATTGGAATTGATCCACTCATGAATTTTTGAATGCGTGACAAATTAATAAATTGCGAGTCGACTCGCTGATTTTGGGGACATTGAGAATTTGAATCAATTTTTTTTTTTTTTAAATTAGGCACATGGGTTAAATCACCGATTTAATACACGTGGCGATTCCAAAAATTAGGATTCTTTTGGTTAACAAATTGCGAGTTGACTCGCTGATTTTAGGGAGATTAAGAATTTGAATCGAATTTTTTTTTTAAAAAAATTAGGCACATAGGTTAAATCACCAATTTAATACACGTGACGATTCCAAAAAATTAGGATTCTTTTGGTTAACAAATTGCGAATCGACTCGCTGATTTTGGGGACATTGAGGATTTGAATCGAATTTTTAAAAATTAGGCACGTGGGTTAAATAACCGATTTAATATACGTGGTGATTTCGAAAAAAAATTATGATTCTTTTGGTTAACAAATTGCGAGTCGACTCGCTGATTATGAGGACATTGAGAATTTGAATAGAAATTTTTTTAAAAAAATTAGGCACAAGGGTTAAATCACCGATTTAATACACGCAGCGATTCCAAAAATTAGGATTCTTTTGGTTAATAAATTGCGAGTTGACTCGCTGATTTTGGGGACATTGAGAATTTGAATCGAATTTAAAAAAAAAAAAAAATTAGGCACGTAGGTTAAATCACCGATTTAATACACGTGGCGATTCCAAAAAATTAAGATTCTTTTGGTTAACAAATTGCGAGTCGACTCACTGATTTTGGGGACATTGAGGATATGAATCGAATTTTTAAAAATTAGGCACGTGGGTTAAATCATCAATTTAATACACATGGTGATTCCGAAAAAAAATTATGATTCTTTTGGTTAACAAATTGCGAGTTGACTCGCTGATTTCGAGACATTGAAAATTTGAATCGATTTTATTTTAAAATTAGGCACGTGGTTAACTCACCGATTTAATACACATGACAACTCAAAATTTGTGAGTTAACCCATTGAATTTAATGCACATAATGGTTCAAAAATCGAATCTCTTTGATAAAATATCGTCAATGAGCCAATTCACTAATCTTATATATGCGGCATTGAAAATCGATTTCGTGTTGTTCAAAATATGATCAAATTGATCCATTAATTTTTGGTGTCATGTATGCCTCATTAAATCATGTAATTATTTAAACCGTAGGATTTGTTTAGTAAATCCGATACAATTTGATGATGATTGGACCTTAGTTTGACTTTTAGTCTTTAAATGTTAACCGTAGGATATTTTTGGATCGCAGTAGAGACTGATCATCTTGATCAGGTGGGTTCGGTGCCTAACGCCTTCCGAAATCCGTAACCTGACCCCTTACCCATCTTTCTGATCCACGGACCGACCCATATCCATTTGGAGTTAATTTTGGTTCCTAGACCTAAACTAGGTGGCGACTCCCTATTCTTTTAAATCCTCGAGATGCGTAGAACGAACCACTATTTAGTAGACGGTCGCTGGGGTCGAGGCGATTTCAGCTAGATCGGTCACAAAATCAGATTCTAATGATGGGATTCCACGTTGAATTGGAAGTTAGAATAATGAATTGCCATAGCCAAGGAGGTTATATTAGCGTGCTACTCTATTCTCTTATCGACTACTCCACCGTATTTTTATTATGTATCTTTTCCTTATTTTGTAATATTTGATAAATGTTTTTATTTGAAAGATGCATAGGTTACATTAAATGATAGGTTGAAATTATTTAACTGTTTATTGAGTATGCTTAGACATTTATCGTATGTTACATTATGAAAAGCTTGCATTATTTAACTATTCAAATAATTACTCATGCATGTATGACTCGTTGTTAGAACGACATTCATTCTGTTGAGTAACATTCCCTCGTTACTCACCCTATCCTTCCCCTTTCAGATTATTCAGCTTTTGAAGAACCATTCTTTGAGGAAGTCCTTGAGGAGGGTCAGATTGATGTTTTGTCGCTATCGTGTCTTTGAGGATTAGTAGATGATCCTAGTGGTTTTTGCTTGTAGATAAAAAACATGTTAGTTTAGAAAATTTTGTAACTTGATGTATTATGAGATTGAGGATCTTGACTTATATTAATGTTTGTCGATTTCTTCCGCTTACTCTAGACTCTTGTATAGATGATAATAAATGTTTTATTCCGTTGCGTATATTTTTTTTCATAAGTATTATTACTTGTGAATGTTCTAATAGGTTGTGTGATTGGTTACCTCACACCTCGAAATTCAGACTAATGAATCATAGGGATTCGTGTTGGGATTTTGGGGTGTGACATGAACCCAAACCAATGGACTTAATTGAACCTAAACCAATAGACTCTATTGAGCATTCGACAGTCTACCCAAAGACCACCATGGTCTTCTCGAAAAAAGACCTAGGGATGGTGGTGTGCCCACATTAAAATGCACTCATCATGATTTTATTGGTTGAGAATTTTGCAGTAAAAGGGATCCTCATATATAATGGTAGCTTAGTCGAAATTCTCTTTAAAAGGGCTTTCAAAAGAATGGGAATCAACCATTTGTCCATGGAGCTAGCTAAAACAACCATTTATGGGTTTCACGGAGCTAATTTGAACCTCTAGCGGAGACCAATCTACCTTTAATAGTAGGGAGAGTCACTTAAATTACTCAAATGATTGTATTTGATGTTCCCCCAACCTACAATATGATTTTAGGAAGGACGTGAATTCATGGAATGAAAGCATTCTCCTTTACGTACCTATAGACACCCCATTTTTGCACTCGCCTGATTAATCAACTCGTCAACCCGATCGTAACGATTCCCAATGATGGATGTTTATTCCAATACTTTATTTTGTTACTAGATATGTTTCAGAAATCTGGATGAGTTATCTCGAACTGAAAAAACTATAGAAACCATACTATACTAGGAAAATATAACCTCAAAAGCTTAGAAATCATCATTTTTTAGATAAAAAGAAGTTTCACGATAAAATCACAAAAAATGATCAAATTACCAAAATAACCCTAACCTTAAAACATTCTTAGAGCCTACGTTACGCTTAGGAAAACCCATTAAAATACATAAAACAACAAATCGAAACCAAATAAATCATTTTGCCAATTTTCACAAAATTACGAAAATGCCCCTCATAAAGTTCATGACCATTTCATACAAAAAATTTCATAAATGACACAAACCAATATTCCCATTGAATTTCTTATGAAAAATCGATTTTAAAACATCCTAGAACATTAAAAACCGACTTGAAACGCAAAAGTTCTTTTCAGGGGCAAAATAATAATTTTTCAATTAAAAAAAATTAAAATTTTGAAATTAATAAATAAAACATTAAATAATGTAAAGTGACACATTAATAAAATTAATTTAAAATTTTGAACCAAAAAAATCGATCAATAAGGCTCTCAGGCAAAATTGTTGATGGTTGCCCAGATATTTATTAAAGGACCCCTCCATCTAGGGGCCCAAAGAATTAAATATATAATAAAGGGGGTTTTTCCAAAATCTTAAAGTCAATCCAGTAAGACTAAATTCAAGATCTTAAAGTTAATCAAGTAAGACTAAAGTCAATCAAGTAAGACTCAAGTCAAAAAATTAAAGTCAATCAAGTAAGACTAACGTCAAAATCTTAAAGTCAATCAAGTGAGACTAAAAGATAAAATCCTAATAGAATTCTAATTAAACAATAAATCTATTTAAAACAATCCTAATTAAATAATAACTCTAGTTAAAACAATTCTAATTAAAATATAATTCTACCTAAAACAATTATAGTTAAACAATAACTCTCTCTAAAAGAATTATAATTAAACATTAATTCTATCTAAAAAACACTTAAAAAAATCTATAAATAGGGGTCCTTACAACCTATTTTTGTATGAAAAAATAAATCCTAGAAAAAGTAGGTCAAAAAGCTTTCCCAACCTTCCCAAAACCCTAATTTTGAAGTCCTAACTCCTTACCTAACATCCATACTCCAACTTTAGCTCAAAAAACACCTAAAAATCCTTCTAAAATACCTTAGAATCTATAAAAAAAATTAGAAAACTCACAGATCCAAGAAGAAGATACCTCAACTTGGAGATCCGAAATCAGATCCGACAATAGAATGAAGTGAGGAATACTGTACAAGGAGTTGTTCTATCAGATATGAGGGAACAAAACCGTTGCGTTCAGAAAAGGTAATTATTATTTTTATTATTATTTAGGTCTGTTTAGCAATGTAGTTTTATTTGAGAATTAGTTTGTCGGGCGGGGTTGGTGTCTAACACCTTCCAACCCCGTAATTTGATCCCTGAACTTAGTTTTTTTTTAAGTAGATTAGTTGTTTTTATCTGATTAGAGTCGATATTCGGTTCCTTAACCATAATAACTAGGTGGGGACTCCCAAACCTCAAAGGTCAAAAGAGGATCCGCGCACCCCGTGGATCGAGGGTGCTTTCAGTGGCGACTCCACTGGGGAATTTTGAGGATTAAACTTGAAAAACCCCAAGTATGGGAACATTGCCAATGACCTAGTTTTTTATTATTTAATTTTTAGTTAGTTTCTTTTTATTGTTTGATTATCAATTTTTTATTATATTTGTTGGTCCAATCATTAATTATTCGATTTGATTCTAGGTGCGTTAACCTGGCATATTATTTTTTCCTGTAGTTCAATCGTGAGTCACTTTGGGTAACTTTAAATAATGCTAAATTTCAAAAGGATAATTTTATGAATGATAGAATAATGAAACAAAGGGGATATTTTATTTTATTTTATTTTATTTATTTATTTATTTCTAAGTTATTCTTTCTTTTTAGGTATGTCAATCCATTTTTGGATGACAAAAGATTTTTTTTTTTAAAACATGTTTGATTTGTTATTTGACAATGTTTTTTTTTGTAAACAACTAAAAAAAAGATTTTTTTTATTATTTATTTTTTTTCGCTTATAATTTTTATTTAGTAGTCCAAAAGTTTTTTAAAAGTACGGTTAGCCATAGCAACTACTCGTTTTAAAATTGGTTGTAGAAGTGGTGTGCTCCTAGTAGAAGTACGATTTCAATCGTCAAACCCCCAATGTATTCAATGTGATGAGTGGTGTGCCAACAATAAAATCATGTTTTGCTTTTTATATCATCTTCTTCACAAGAGAAAGAAGAGACAGCAGAAACAGAGGGAGACTTCTCTCTCTCCTTCCTATTTCTCTCTCTCTCTCTTTGATAATTTCCAAGCTTTATTCTATCCATCAACAAATCTCTACAACACGATGTCTTTAGTTGCAAACGAAGATTTTCAACACATTTTATATGTGCTGAACACTAACGTTGATGAGAAACAATGGATCATGTTCGCTCTGACCTCTGTTAAGGGTATTGGGAGGAGATTCGCTACTATCGTCTGCAAGAAGGCTGATGTCAACATGAACAAGAGGGCTAGTGAATTATTCTCAGCGGAGCTTGAGAACCTCATGGTGATCGCTGCGAACCATTGACTGTTCAAAGTCCCCCGACTGGTTTTTTGAACAGGAAGAGAGATTACAAACATGGGCTGATGTGAAATTTTTTTTTTTTAAATACATATATTTTTGCTTTTCATTCTTTTTCTTTCCTCTTTTATAGATTTTTTTTTCTACTTTGATCGGTATCAAGGAAAGAAAGAAAAAAAAACCAAAAAAAAAATCGGAAAAAAAAATAGTACATTGTGCTGGTGTGCTGTTAGCGAAACAATTTTTTTTTCTTTTTTATCTCCTTCTCCACTTGTACAGAGAAGAGGGCAGCAAAACGCCTCATCTTTTCTTTTTCCTCTCTCTCTCTCTCTTTGACACCCATCAACCCTCCTCTTGCTTGCTATTGAAAACTTGACGCCTCAAACCCATTTAGTTTCTGCTGCTTGCACAATACTTCATGTCTCGTTGCATCGATCAATTTGTTTTGTCACCATCGAAGTGGACGCTCCAGCAAGTAGTGAAGACCAATTGATGGTGGATGGTGGATGACATCATTGAAGTGATCCCTTAAGAGTAGATGTATAGAACCAATTGCTCAGTGTTGTTTCATTAGGCCGTTTTCAAATCTAATACTCTATTTAACAAATTTTTACTAGTTGGAAAACATTGAACAACAATTTTGAATTAAAATCCGATTGCAAATTTCTTGCAATTTGCGGATAATTTTTGTTAATTAAGGGGTTTGACTTATAAGGTGTTGTTTGTTAAATTGAAAAAAATAAGTGCTGAATAGCATTGAGCGCTGAAACTTATAAGCGCTGAATTTAAGTGCTGAAAAAGTTGTTTGTTTATATGCTAAATCATGTTTGTTACACATTGTTGAAGCTGGTAAATTGTCTTTATTACCCTTATAATCATATTATACATTATTTGCATATTTCAAATGCCTATTTCTTATGAAACACAAAAAATATATTATTTCTTATAAAATTAAAATACAATTCATTTTTAAATAATAAATAATACTCAAATCTTCAATTTATAAATAATAAGTTCTATTTATAAAAGCCTACAAATTTCAAATTAAAAATAATAATGTCATACAAGTCACAAAAATTTGAAATCAACATTAAAAAAACTTAATTTTCGATGAATAATTTTCGATGGAAATGAAGGATGTGTAATTATAAAAGCACTCTATGAATTAATAAGGGCAACCTACACCATAGCCAATTTTTTTTTTTTATATAGGTTAAAGTTTTTGGAATGAGCAAATTTTTAGTGAGGATGGTCTATATGGTCTAGAGATCATCCTCACCAAAAATCAGTCCTTTTTGAAACTTCTAACTCATCAAAAATAATTTTCAAAAAATAAAAAAAGGGACGATTTACAATTATAGAACTTGTTTTGATAGGGTTAGAAGTTTCAGGATGTGCTGATTTTTGGTGAGGATGATCTCCTCATTGTAGAGATCATCCTCATCAAAAATCAACTTATTCCAAAACTTTTAACCCATATAAGACAAAATAATTTAGCCATGGTGTGGGTTTATTAATTTGTGGAGTGCTTATATACTAATGAGGAGATCATCCTCACAAAAAATCTACTCATTCCAAAACTTTTAAATCATATAAGACAAAATAATTTAGCCATGGTGTGGATTTATTAAGAGGTAATATCTTTTTAAGAATAAGGGAATACTTGTCCATGTTCAAAAAAATGAAGGGCATACTTGTCCGTGTCGAAAAAATGAAGTGCTTACCACTTCAACACTTTTTTTCAGCATCAAAATAGTGCTGAATTTTTTTCACTTATTTTCAGCAATAAGCGTTGAAAATATAGAGTAAACAAACTATTTTAACAAAAAATGCTGAATTTAATTTTTTTCAGCAATAAGTATTGAAAAATAGTGCAAACAAACACTGCCTTATACTGAATTATATTTCCATCAAACCCCTCAACTGAAGGGAGGGCATATTCCCAAAAAAAAATAATAATAATAAACAAAATAAAAATAGAAAAAAGCAAACATGTTGTGAATATTGCTGGCAGCAACCTAAAAAAAAGGATTTTTTGTTTGTGTTATAATTTTTTTTAAAAATAGATGTGATTGGGCTAGTCTTATTTGCTTAGTAAGATTTCTTTCTTACTAAGAGTCATTGACCTCGCCACGTGGCACCCGAAAGAGCGATCCAATGCCACATGCGTGTGGCGGATAAAATTTTGAGATAAAAAAAATTTCAAGAAAATTTTTAAAAATTAATTCTCATTTTTTAATTTTAATTTCTTAGCCACCCATTTTCAAAACCTTGGATTTAAGTATTATTATTATTATTAAATTGAATTCTCGGATCCACATTTTTTTTCTATCAAAATCTATAAGGTTGTGATATTGGATTGCCGACATGATGAACCACGTGACATAATGACCCTTAGTAATTTTGAAATCTTATTGTGTTAGTCAAACTAGTTTGGTCCTCGCCCAAAGTGATTTTTGTTTGGATCATAAAAAAATTGGTTTTGTTCATTTTTTTTGAAAAAAAATAAAAAAGATTTATCACTGCTCTATAATTACCATTCTATCCACAATTTAATATTCTTTGAAGTTTCGAATTATTTTGGGTCACCCAAAATAACCTTTGATTGGACCATAAAAAAGAAATCGATTTGATTTGGATTAAAAAATTGTGTGCTTGTTTCAATATTGGATTGGATCAGTTATTCCATGTTATATTCATTGATTGATTTACCATGATATATGCATATTTGATCATGATCAGTTCTTCCTTTGTCGTTTGATGTTATTGATTTAATGTGCTATGCTTGCTCTTGTCATATGCATTTATTCAATCTTAAATAATTTGATTGGTGTGATCTATTGATTTTTGGATACTTGATGTCATTGATGCTTGAATATATGTTGTGTTTTGATCAAGCTTATGGGCCCATTTGTTTGAAAAGGCCCTGGGCACACCCCACCCTTTTTTACACACACCACTAGCACGTTTATCGCTTTGCACGCTTACATGTCCCAATATAGTCAACATGGCACTAGTGTGTGGCCCGGTTTTTTCGGAGATGCGACGTCATTCATGAAAATCACAACTCCAGTCAAGTACCTTAGGGTATATCAAACTGGGGCATCAGTACCGTTTGATCAGGTGACTTTGAAAGGTATATCAGTGCACCCAGGCTGGAGCAACCTAAGCCTTTAACCTATTGTAAGTAGCACAGTCACATGTCCCGATTGCTAATGTAGTACTAGTACGTGGTCGGTCCCCTCGTGAGATGTTAAATCATTTATGAAAGCTACAATCCTAGACTCGTACCTATACGGTATATCAAAGATAATCTAAGTTCACCAATTGCACTTCTTGGTCAAAATCAGTGCCTAAGCAAGATCCTGCCCCGTTGTATCCTACTATAAGAGGGGATAGACAACGTCTATTCTAGACGAGAGGTATTTAAGTGGGCCCTTGATCAGCATCGTGCGCCACCTCTCAATTGGGGATTAAACTGGCTGCTTTTGACTTTAAAGAAGTGAGTTGAAGTTTTGGATTATCACCTATACGTTATATCAAACCAAGTCACTACGTACTGTCTGATTGAGTACGCTCGAAAGATATATAGGTGTACTTGTGTAGACACCCCATTATTGCATCTGCCTAATTCGACAATTTGTCACCCGATTGTGGTGGATTCCTAATGATGAATATAAAAGAACTTGAAGGCTTGTGAGTACTGCTTGATTCCTTCTATTTCTAGTTTCTTTTCATCCTCCCTACTCGTCACGACTTGATCTAGAAATTTACGCACGCTTAGGATCGCTACATCTTACACCCGACTTAGCAAGTACGTACGCATAGGTTCGCTACACAATTCGATAATTTAGAGACCTTGCTACGCTAGAAAAATAAGGATTTGAGATTTAGAAATAAACCAACAGAGACAGAAAGAAATCTCACGCTGAAATTCCTAAAAATCTGTAAAAATCACAAAAATGACGAAAATACCCTTTTTAATTTTGATGTCCGAAAAGTCTCAAAAGTACCCCCATTGCACTCAGAACGTGATTTCGAGTCTAACGGGACCCAAATCGATGAAAACAGAGAAATTTGTAAATATTTGTAAAAAATTATCAAAATGACGAAAATACCCCTCATAAATTTTCGATGTCCGAAAAGTCTCAAAAGTACCTCCATTACACTCAGAACGTGATTTCGAGTCTAACGGGACCCAAATCGATAAAAACAGAGAAATTTAAGAAAAATCGTCAAAAATCGTAAAAATGACCAAAACGCCCCTTAACATCTAATCCTAACATAGAGACCTTGATCCCTAGGAAAATAAAACTCAAATAAAAAAATTAAACAAAAAAAAATTCAAATTGAAAATTAAACTAAAATCCAAAATTTAAAATTAATTTAAAATCGTAAAATCAAATTAAATTTCAATACAAAATAAAAATTACATTTTCAAGAAACCGATTAAAATACAAAATCAAAATCAAAATCAAATTGAGAATCAAGTTAAAAATCACTCAACTAATTAAAATGCAAAATTGAATTAAAATTTTAAATCAATCAACCGAATCGACCAACCAAAAATGTAATTAACAAATTAAAATCCGTTCGATCACATTTAAATCGAAATCCAATCAACCGACTAATTAAAAATTGAAATCAATTTAAATTTCAAATTAAAACGCAAATTAATCAACCCATTCAAAATTTAAATTAAAAATTAAATTCAAGTTAAACAATTAAAAATCAAATTAAAATCGAATCACTCAACCAATTAAAATGTAAAATCGAACGATCAATCAATCAAAAAATCGAAATCAAATCAACCAACAACCAAATTTAATATCAAAATTCAAATTAAATTCTAATCGAAATTCAAAATTTAAAATAAAATACAAATTCAAATGTAATTTAAAACATCAAATTAAATTTCAAATCAAAACATCGACTAAAATAAAAAAAAATTTCGAAATCAACCAATCGGAAGGAAAATTAAACCGACCAATTATGACTCATTGACGGAGAGTTACCGTAGTACGAGTAGCGTAGGATCCCCCTCTTTCATTCTTTTAAAAAATAAAAAAAAATTCAAAAATAAAAAGAAAGAAGAAGAAACCACGTTTCTTCTTCTTCCCCACGTGCTCGCATGGTCTTCTTCTCCAACTCCTCCTTCTCTATTTTCTCCAACAACCCACGTTTTGGACCACCCACACAGTAGCCACGTTCTTCTCCTCCTCTTCACTCTCTCCCTTGATCTCTCCCATCAACCCACGTCCTCCACCCTTCTTCTTCTTCACAACAAAAACCAGCAACATTCTCTCACGTTTTTTGCTGGATAACCACCCATACACCTACCCACATCTCCACCCTCTCTCCCCTCTTTCTCTCACGTTTTTATGGGAGAGAATGACTATAAAAAAAATAGCAAGAGGAACCAAGAAGGGGGAGTTTTCTGGTTTGCTGCCACTGATAAAAAAAAAACAAAAAAACGTTTTTTGGCTTCCATTAAACCTGCAACATACATATTCATTTTTCGGATTTTTTATAGCAACGATAAACTAATCCATTTTCTTCTATGCTGCCCCAACTTTTTCCAGCCACTCTCCATCTCCAATAGCCTATGTCTTTACCATTAAACACCTTCCCCAACAGCCAACATCTTCTCCATTAAAATCTGCAACATCTTCTTCTTCGTCTATCCAGCCACATCTCCCTCTCTCTAACTACGCCTTCTAACCCACGTTACTCTCTCTCTCTCTCTCCCATGTTCACGTTGGACAACAACCATTCATCCTCTTCTCCATAAAAGCTCAACCAACACTCTTCATAAAAAAAAACAGCAACTTTCCACTTTGATAGCAGCCATTAATATCCATTATTTCCTTCTCTCTTCACCATAAAAAACAACCCATTTCTCTCTTGATTACACCCTCTTCTTCTCCATAAAAAGAGCCAGCCCACTTCCTTGCCATTACCTCCTTCTCCATCAAAAACCAGCCAAGTTCTCTACCATTAAACCATCTCCATTACAACATACGCACCATCACACGCCCTCTTCTCCCACGTCTCTCTTACTCTCTCTGATTTTGGATGCCCCTTTCTCACTCTCTTTGCTCTCCTCACTCTTCACCAAGTCCCAACAACCATAATAGCGGTCATAGCTGTAGCCACATCGCCTCATTTTTTATTTTTGTATAACTCGCAACCACAGCGACCCGTACGACATTACTCACTTGCCATTTCAAGTTCTTTTGAAGGAATCCACGCATCCGAAATTATTCGGCAAAGGTAAATTTTTTTATTTTTTATTTATTTCATTTTATTTTATTTTACTTTTATTTATTTGTTTATTTATTTTTATTAGTCCTTGATTTCGTTTACATCTAAACTAATTCATTGATTTTTGGGGACTATGTGGCACTAATGACGATTTTCGAGTTTCTGAATTATTAACGTATCAATTCACCCATATTTTTTGATTAGTAGATCGATTAAATCAATTCACGTATACCAAGTTGATGGACCGACTCATTGGATGTTAATATTTATCGGGTTGATTCGTCACATTTTGATGTTGTTGAGTCAACTCATAAATGTTGATTTTAATCAACTCAATAAAAATTAATGGTGTACACTAAACATAAAAATAAAAAATCTATTTTCACAATAAAAATTACGAGTCAACTTGCTGATTTTAGGGGACATCGAAAATTTGAATTGGTTTTATTTTCAAATTGTGCACGTGGGTTAAATCACATATTTAACACAGGTGGCAATTTTAAAAAATAATCAAAGATTATTTTGATTAACAAATTGCGAGTCAACTCGCTGATTTTTGGTACATTGAAAATTTGGTTCGATTTTTTTAGAAATTGTGCACGTGGGTTAAATCACATATTTAGCACATGTGGCGATTTTAAAAAATAATCAAAGATCATTTTGATTAACAAATTGCGAGTCGACTTGCTGATTTTTGGTATATTGGAAATTTGGTTCGATTTTTTTAGAAATTGTGCACGTGAGTTAAATCACATTTTTAATACATGTGGCGATTTTAAAAAAATAATCAAAGATTATTTTGATTAACAAATTACGAATCGATTCGCTGATTTTTGGTACATTGGAAATTTGGTTCGATTTTTTTAGAAATTGTGCACGTGGGTTAAATCACCAATTTAATACACGTGGCGATTCAAAAAAAAAAAAAATTTATTATGATATAAAAATTGCGAGTCGACTCGCTGATTTTGGAGACATTGAGAATGCGAATCGAAATTTTTTTTAAAAAAAATTAGGTTTCTTTTGATTAACAAATTGCGAGTCGACCCGCTGATTTTTGGGACATTGAAAATTTGAATCGATTTTATTTTAAAATTAAGCACGTGGTTAACTCACCGATTTAATACATGTGGCAACTCAAAATTTGCGAGTTAACCCACTGAATTTAATGCACGTGACGACTCAAAAATCAAATTTCTTTGATAAATATCATCAATGAGCCAATTCATTAATTTCATGTACGTGGCATTGAAAATCAATTTTCTATTATTCAAAGTATGATCGAATTGATCCATTAATTTTTGGTGTCATGTATGCCTCATTAAATCATGTAATTATTTTAACCGTAGGATTTGTTTAGTAAATCCGATGCAATTTGATGATGATTGGACCCTAGTTTGACTTTTAGTCTTTGAATGTTGACCGTAGAATATTTTTGGATCGCAGTAGAGACTGATCATTTTGATCAGGCGGGTTCGGTGCCTAACACCTTCCGAAATCCGTAACCTGACCTCTTACCCATCTCTCTGATCCACGGACCGACCCATATCCATTTGGAGTTAATTTTGGTTCCTAGACCTAAACTAGGTGGCGACTCCATATTCTTTTAAAAATCCCCGAGATACGTAGATCGGACCCCTATCCGCTATTTAACGGACGGCCGCGGGGGTCGAGGCGATTTCAACTTGGGAAAGGATGGCCAGATAAATTGCATTGCACGTAGTAAACTTAGATTCTAGGAACCTTCCTTCAGGTCACGACTCGAACCGACTATGGGTGTTCCCGGGTTGCTCTAATCAATCCAACTAACAAGTAAGTGGGCAAACCGATCCAGACCGTTCAAACTAGACCCGCAATATCGGTCCGACCCAATGTGTGAAATGTAAATCAATTGGCACAATTAATAAATGGATCAAACTGATCAACATCAAACCGGTTGGACTAATTGGTTTTACTTTCAAAGATTCATACCATTTTATATAAAAAAGATTCGATCTTAGGATTAAATTAATTTGTCTGATCAAAGGTTCTATCCTAATCAGGGGTAAACCCGTGACTAACCTTTTTCACCTTCTTGGTCTCTATAGACTTATAGTGCATTTGAATTTAATATTTCCCACCGGACTCGGGCTAATTTCAAAATTTTAATCATGTAGTTGAGAGTCAAACCTTTAGAATCAATGGTTAATCTTTGTGTACTTTTACTTAAGTAAGAATTGCTCTTAAACGTTCTAAACCCTCATCTGTATCATTTTGAGTTTGTCAAAAGAGTCGTCTAGTCAAAGTACTAATGTCAAGTCCAAGTAGTCCATCCATCTAGAAGGATCTTCTCGCTTTGTAGATAATTGTCCTTGAGTTTTCTTTGAGTTTCAATCTAGTTTTCGTCAGTCTATAAATCCAGTTAGTTGTTTCAGTTACGTCAGTCTTTCTTTAACTTTCAAGTTTTATTTGAGTTTGTTAGTCTATCCATTCAGTTACAATGACTGAAATATCTGAAATATCCTATGTGAATCTCGAGGCAAGATGGCTTTAGATCATCGCAGAGCACTATGAAGCCACAGTCGCACGATGACGTGGCGGTGGAACACTGTCAAATTTTGTCGGTTGCTCTCTTTTTGCTTGCACATTGTAATGAAGCTTATTTCATGATTTGTTGACTTCCAAATGTGCCTTATTTACCTGCAATTACTAAGAATTATTATTAACTTCTTTAATTTGGAAACTTAATATAATTTGTTATTATTTATAGGATCTAACATTTAAATGTTGGTAATCTTTGTGAATTTAGGGTCCCAAAATCGAATTATTGGGACCTTATCAATGAACGCAAAGAACTCGAAGGCTTGTGAATATTGTTCCTGATTTCTTTTGTTTCTTGTCTTTTTTCATCTCCTCTACTCATCACGACTCGACATAGAAATTTACACATGCTTATGATCGCTACACATTACACCCGATTTTGTAATAGCATGCCGTTTGAATTAAACTATGATTTTACCTATAAAAAAAGGGATTTTCCACTTTCCTTCCACACTTATATAGTATATTTGGCATAAAAACTGTTACAATGTTGCCTAACTTCATTGTTAAAGCATTTTAATTATTTTCATACTAAAAAAATAAAATTAAAAAGTCATACTTAAATAATGGTTACTGTTATTCAAAAGTTTGAATCTTTATTTAAATTCAAACTTTTATTTTTTAATACATTCTTTAAAAATATTTTTGATACTTTATGTAATGTGGCTCATGAATACATAGTGTCATATACATCACTACCATTATTATACAACCCAATATATTTTTTGAAGGGTCTATTTTTATGTTACTTATCTTTGTGAGCAGAGTAGACATAATGCATAGTGATATGAAATTCATAAAGTATTCATAACAGATTATTTTTATGTTACAACCCAATATATTTTTATGTTACTTTATATAAGGGTCAGGATCCATAGACGCATGAAAAAGTGAACTCATATGTTCACACACATTCTTGAACGTGTATATCTGAGATCCAACGGTTGGGATAAAAGATGCATTTCGAGAATATATTATAGATCTCTAAGATAAATCTCAATCATTGGATCTCATACATATATATACACGATTGAGATTGTGTGTGAACATATGAGTTCACCTTCATGAGTCTATCGATCCCAACCCATTATATAATATGCTGGCCTCATTCTTGTACAATATCGCTTATAAAGATTGATGAAAGAGAAGGAAATGTTCACCATTCTTGCATTATTACAATATATGTATATGGGGAAGATGATAAGCAAGTCATGTGCAGAGTATATGGCACAACTCTTTCTTGTGGCTTTGTTTCCTATTCAATGTCAACCCTTATCAATAATGGGTATACTGATAATCGTTCATGAAATATTCTATCAGATTTTAATGTTGAGAATCGAATATTCCATGAACGATTTACTCTCTAGCAAAATCACCCATCATGAAAGATTGCCTTGATTTTTCCTAATTTATCTTTCACTTTGATGAGCTGGGTCAGGTAAATTGGGTCAATTTATAGATAATATTAGATCAAGTATGGTCTGTAGATGGATCGTTTTATTTGGGTCAAATATTGTAGACACCTTATTTTTGCATCTGCCTAATTCAACAATTCGTTACTTAGTACTGTGAATTCTTAATGATGAGCGTAAAACACTTGAAGGCTTGTGAGTACTATTCTTGATTCCTCTCATTTCCAATTTTTCCATCTCCCCTACTTGTTACAACTCGACATAGAAATTTACACGCGCTTAGAATCGCTAAACCTTACACCCGATTTAGAAAACACTTACGCTTAGGTTCGCTACACAGTTCGATAACCTAGAGACCTCGCTACGCTAGGAAAACATGACTTTGAAACTTAGAAATAATCACGTTGGGACTGAAAGAAACCTCACGATAAAATTCGTAAAAATTTGTAAAAATCGACAAAGTGACGAAAATACCCCTCATAAATTTCGGACATCCGAAAGACTTTGAAAGTACCTTCATTGCACATAGAACATGATAATAAAAATAACCGAAACGTCCCTCAACCTCCAAATTCAACATAGATATCCCGATCCTCAAGAAAATATAATAAAAATCGAAATCCAATTAAAAATTCAATCTAAACTAAAAATAAAATTCAAACTAAAAAAAATCCAAACAATTAAAAAATAATCCAAATAATTCAAACTAAACAATTAAAATTAAAACCAAACAATTAAATCCAATTAAATAATTTTTAAATTAAAATCGATCAACCAATAAAACCAAAAGAAAACTTTTTCATTAATAAACCAATAAATATTTTTAATTAATCAACCAATAAAAATATTTTAAATTAAAATCGATCAACTAATAAAATCAAAATTAAATTATTTAAAAATCGATCAATCAATAAAATTCAAAACGAAAATTTTCAAAGCTAGAATTGACCAATCACCATTTGCCAACAAGGGACTACTAACGTGGTACGAGTAGCATCGATTCCCCACCATCATTCTCCAAAAGAGAATCAAAAGCAAGAAAGTAAAGGCATGTTAGTTCTAAAAAAAAAAAGACAAAGAAAAACAAAAGAATTAGAAAGAGAAAAACAAAAATAGAAACTTGTTTCTATAAAAGGGAGAACGTTCTCTCTAGCTGGGGGGAGGGGGGGGGGGGGGGGACATCTTCTTGTTCCTCTCTTGACTCTCTCTCACGTTTTTCCTCTCGGTTGGACGTCTTCTCTTTCGGCTCTCTCTTTTCAACAAAGTCCTATCTTCATCTTGCTGCAGCACAACCTCTTCATCTCTGTTCTCCAACACAATGCCCCCTCTTGCTCCTCTATTGAATCTGTAATATCATCTCACGTTCTGCCCTTCATAGCCCACCTCATCTCCCCCATTAAACCTACAATACAACCCACACCAAAACCACCCTCCTACACTCATCTTGTTGTCCAGCCCAAACCATTTCACCATTGTGGCAACTCAGCCTGTCGCAACACCTGGAATTTCCCCTTGCTGCCCTGTAAATCACCTCTCCCTCACCTCTCCTTCAACGTCTTCTTCTCTCAAGTTTTACTGCTCAGCCAACATCTTCAACACCCTCCCCTCTCTCCACGTCTCTTCTCCTCTTCGGCAAAACGCAACTCTCTTAACGTTTTTTTAACAGATTTGGACTCCTTCGACTGGACTCTCTTCACCTCTTCTTCTTCCTCTCTTTCTCACGTTTCTCTCTGTCCAGCTCATCTTCAATTCTTCTCCTCCAACAGGTTGGACCCTTCTTCATTTTGGAGCTTGTGTTTCCTCCTCTATGGCTGCAATTTGTCGTAACACCTTGCCCCTTCATCACTCTCACGTTTTAACACAGCTCTACCACGTCTCACATCTTATTCTTAATTGTTGCAATGCCTCCTTTGGTGCCCAACACGACAGCGACTTCTCTCAACGCGAATTTTTATAATTCGCTACTACCATGCCTTCCTCTTCGTCTCGTTGTTACAACAACTACAAGAGTACCTCTTTCTCTCTCTGCCCTTTTCTCTCGCACATCCATAGCAGCGGGTACTCACAGGTCTTTGAACCACACCTGAAGGAATCAACCCATTATTTCAGTTCAATAGGTAAGGTTATTTATTTATTTTTTTTATTTTCGTGTTCTCTTACATTTTCTTCTCGTTCTTCACGACTCATATTTTCTGTATTGATAAGATTAGGGAAACATTTTCTACGCATTTTTTTATATCTCATTTTCATATTTATGTTTGCATGTCCATAGGGTTAGGAAAATATTTATTTGATATATTTTTAGGCTTTTTATTTGCTCTTTTGCATATCGAATAGGATCTGATAGTTCTTGCTTTTTATGTATTTTTATATTTTTTATAGCGGTAGGACTAGGAGGGTATTTTGTTTATTTTAAGTAGGTTCTTACATTTTTTTTTTATATCGATAAGGTTAGGATAAAAGTTTTGTGTAATCTTTTCTATGCATTATTCGTTTTTTTTTTTAATTTTTTTTCTTTTTGCGTATTGATAGTGGGAGGAGAATATACATACATTTTAGGTTTTTTTATTCATTCTCGTATATCGATAAGATTAAGTTTTTCTTAACATTTAGTTTTGTATATTGATAGGGTTCGGAGAATATTCTTTTCGAGCATCTTGTTCATTTTATTTTGTTCTATTTTATTTTTGCATGATAATAGTATCTGACGATTTATTTTAAATATTATAATCACTACGCACGGATCGGATTTACATGACCTACGGTGATATTCAAGCTCTTCATATTACTTTAAGATTATTTCATGCGATTAATATACTCCTTGAGTTGGCAAATACGCATGCCCGTTTGATCGATTTAAGAATTGGATGAATGCGGATTTTCTTTTGTGCTATCTATAAATTTTCAATTTGGTGATTTATTATGAATCCATAAGCTTTTAATTTGGGACTTCATGTTCATATAATTCTTTTTTTTTTAGGAAATTATTTGTGAATCATTGGAAAACTCATATTTGGAAACTTTTTAATATGGGATTGCATAATTTTCTATTTTAGGAGAACATATATTCATAGATTTGTAATTTAGAAATTTCATATTTTAGCAATTTACCAATTTAGAAGATTCTGCATTTTTATATTAAGAAGGTTCATGTTTATGGAAATTTGGGAGTTTCAAATTTAGAAAATTGCATTTTTGAAATTTTCTATTTTAGAGAATGTATATTTTTAAATTGCTAATTTGGGACTTCAACGTACATTTTTCGAATTCTAATTTGGGAAACTTCAGATTTCTAATTTGGAAACTTCATGAGTTCCAATTTGACAACTTCTACTTTGGGTAGTTTGAAAAATATTTTATGTGATTTTTTTTAATTGAATTTGGATCATGGTGCTAAATTAAGATTTTTTCAAATCCTTCTATTTTTCGTAGAATTTGAGGAATCATGTAATAATTGGAGAATCTTAGCCATATGATTCATTTGGCAAACTCGACATAATGATGATTGGACCATAACCTTGAACATAGTTTTCCCCGTTGACCATTGGTTAGTTTTGGATCGTAATAAAGACCGATCATGTTGATCGAGCGGGTTCGATTCCTAATACCTTCCGAAACCTGTAATCTGACCACTTACCCATTTCTTTGATCCGTAGATCGATCTATATCCATTTGTAGTTATTTATTGATTCCTAGGCCTAAACTAGGTGGCGACTCCCATTTTTCAAAAATTCCCAATTTATCGATCGGGGTCGAGATGATTTCAGTAATGACTCCACTAGGGATTTTAGGGTCAAACTTAACCCGATCCAAGACTATACTTAGATTGACTTTTTCCTCGAGTCGACCCAGTTGACTCAAAGAGACTCTTAGATTAGGTTAGATTTTATCATTTCTTTCATTGATTTGTGATTGGATGTAATCGATTATTATATTTATTTTGATTGGGTTGATGATTGGATGTATGTGATTTGTAAGATTGGATATTTACGAAAACGCCCCGGGCACGCTTTGTCCCTTTACACACACTTACAAGCATGCATACTCATGTTTGCATCATGACATGTCCTTATAAACCCCTATAGTCAGATCCAAGCTAACCTGGTCCTGTGGGACACAGGGGATGACAGTGAACGCTACAACTTCAGTACAATACCTTCGGGTATATCAAACTAGAGCACCATGTACTGCTTGACCAAGTAAAATTGGGATAATATATCGGTGTTTCGGACTGAAGTGACCTAAGTTTTATCCTAACCTAGCCTCAATTATATAGTGAGTTTATAATCATAAACTTTGGTGTGGTCTTACTAGGCCACGACTCGAATTGAACAAGGGTGCTCACGAGTTGCTCTACTTAATTTAATCAAAAGGTAAAAGGGTGGATCGGTCCACACTGCTCAAATTGAATTCGCAATATCAGTCAAACCCAATAAATGTAATTGATGAGATATACCGATCAATATCAAGTTAAACCAGTTAGCTCAATTGGTAAATAGATCTTAGGGATCAAGACGTGGACTGGTTGGACTAATTGGCTTAAAAATAGTGGATGAAATGATTCAAGTAGAATATTTAAATCCATTGGTCGAACCAGCCCAAACTCAAATGGGTACAGAGTCCCTAATCACTTTATATTGGCCAATTTAATTCAATGGACTGTATATTTTATAATCAACAAGATCAAGATTAGTAAAAATCATATTAAGGGAATTACCGATTAGTACAATATAGATCTTACTCTTTGAAGATCGTACAAACCTTGATTATGATTCAAAAGTTCTTGAGATTCTCGATCAATCGACAAATTATCTTCATGCAATTCCTTGCTCGAAATGTTTTATCAGTTAGAGACTTTGAATCTAGGGGATTAATCTAATAAACGCTATCAAGAGGGACTTTTAGTTCTAATTGCTAAAACCTGTCCTCGGGTTTGTAACAAATAATCCACTATTGATAGGGTTTCAGGATATCATTGCTCCTAAACTTAAGCGTCCACCACCTAGTTGGAGTCGAGAGTCAGGTCGTTTAAGATGAACATCAGCACCAAGTGAACCATAAAAAATGGCCTTTGAATCTGTACTCGCGGAGATTCGTAAGATCTTGAAAATGAAGAACACTTTAACAAAAATTCGATGCTGACTAACATAATGACTCAGTTGGAAACGGCTTTGAAAAACATAAAAGGGATTGATGAAATTACAGTAGGCATCGAGACCCTAAATCAAATCCCTAGGATCTGTCTACCTGAGAAGTTCATAATGTAAGAGATGAAAAAATTCAATAGGGTAGGTTGTGCAAGAACGCACCTCAAAGTATATGTCACTAACATACGTACTCTGGGCTTAACTGATGAACATATGACATTATTATTCCAATGTACCTTACCAGGATCAACTTTACGATGGCTGATGTATCAGGATCCATCTATAATTGGGACATGGGAGAATATGCCAAAGTTTTTTTTTTCACTAGTATAAGTATAGTGCTGAGATTGAAACCGCTCGAAGGGATTTAGAGTCAACTAAGCAAAAGAACGGGGAAACATTTACTGACTTTATCAGCCGCTGGAGATCTAAGGTTGCACAAATGTGGGATAGACCATCAGAAAAAGAACAAGTGGTGATCATATTGAAAAATCTTTTGCAAGGGTATGCTCAGCATTTAGTCGCCTAGTACCTTCCTACATTCAAATCTCTATTACAAGCCGGTAACCAACTGAAAAATGCCTTCTCTTCCGGGGTCCTCTCCAACCCTTTTGATAATAAGTTCAAAAAGCCATTCATCAACTCCAAGCCCAACATTAATCACCCTCATGTAGCCAATACATCTATTACACCCATCCATTCTACTACCTCGCCTATTAACCAAACTAGTCCTAGTCAACCTCGACCTCATAGGAAATTCACTAATCTTGGGAAGTCTTTAAGCGTTGTCTTTCAGAAACTATTAAGTAAAGGATTCATTACAACTCTCCAACCTCGGCCTCTACCAAGTCCACTCCTTGCTTTTCATAATCCCAACTCATTTTGTGAGTTTCACCAAAATCCTAGTCACCTAACTGATCATTGTGTTGTCCTTCGTCACACCGTTCAAGATCACATCGACGCCAAAAAAATTGTTGTCCCTTCCCCTACGCAACCAAATGTTACCACCAATCCTTTACCCACGTACCAAACTCCTAAGACCTTGAATATGGTGTTCGATACCCATCTCCCATTTGACCCAATCTTTCTCATCCACCCAGTCAATCCTAAATCACCTAGTCCTCCTCTTATTGGAATAATAGTTCACAAGGAAGTTCTCACCACTGGTTGTGAACCATTCAACTTAACTTCAGATAGAATATATTCTTGTCGCCACCTCATTATGATAGCTTTACTCTCATCACTCAAACGGACTTGAAAGAATCTAGTTTCTTAAAAAATGAAAATCCTTACTTACTAGACCAAGAATATGAACATTTCTCCCTCTATTGCAATGAACATGAACATGTGACTTGGGAAGAAAGAACTTTCAAAATATCTTAACTCAATACGACCTTGGCCAAGGGAGAAGAATCAAATCTAAATAAGGAAATATTAGAAAAGGGTAAAAAATCTGAAAAAGAAGTTCAAAACTGGCAAACTACCACAGAGTCTCTCAACATTGCCCAATTGTTCCTTGAAGATTACCATGCTTCAATCCTACTGGTTGAAAACAATATCTCAGGTCTTCAATTTGTAATCGAACTCGTTGTGGGTACATAGCTTTAATTTTTCACGGGTCATGTACTTTATTTTAAGTTTAGTTTTTTTATTATTTTACAACGTTTTATTCTTGTTAGATTGAGTCTAGCCGTTTTATTTATGTTAAGTCGAGTCTGCAATAGTATCTGTTGCCCCATATGAAATTAATTGAATAAAAAAAATTTGAATACCTCGAGCACATTAACAAGTTAACTAATAATCTTGCTTTAGGAGATGATCCTCTAACAATAAATTCCTTCCGAATCAATCGAATTATTTAAATAAGAAGATAAAAGTCAGGTTCAACCTCTAATCGAGGAAACAAATGTCGTTGACCTCGGAATAAAAAAATTCTCAAGAAATTCAGATTGGAATTAACTTATCCTCAGAGGAACACGGAGATGGTGAATTTATTCAGAAAATTCAAAAGACTTGTTTGCATGGTCTTATGAAGATATTGGGTAAGCTTGGGTGTTGTCCAACTCAAAATAGATACTCGCTCTACGAAACGGGAATATCACATACAAAGCCAGAATAGAATCACATAATTGGAGGACAGGTTACGTTGAAAATCTCAAAATAACAGAGAAATCATAGTTCACGACTTCAACATGTCAAACTTCGACTCGATTTTCTATACGGACTAGTCAGGGTTCTAAGTTATGTATCATGAAAGGAAGTTTGAAATGAAAAGTTCGTTTCTTAAGTGTGAATAAAAAAACTAATCGTCAGAAGTAAATTTGATTTATCACCATGAATCATTTGTGTTTTGATAAGAAAGCAAAAATACGAGACATGCAAGTTGAAGATTGAGCCTTCAAAGAAAATTAAGCAGTTGTCTTCAACCAAATAGAAAAATTACAAATCCAGCAAGGAAGGTCATCCAGTCACCAAGATAAGACTATTTGGAAAAACTTTAGATGTTAATGATCATAACGACGCCAAAATGCTAGAATCAATCAATCTTGACTAGATCAAGCGGTACTGCATTTAAGGAGGCCATCTTTGGCGGAATCAATTTTCCTATTACCCAATTAAATATCTCCCTTCTCAGCCCTTTTCAAAGAAAAATATATATATAAATAAAAATCTTGCCAGTTTTCTTTCTCAGCCCAATCATCCAACCTAGGGAAGGGAATAGACTTGAACTACATTTTGGTTTGATCCCAAAAATAATTGGGGTACATAGGCAACCTAAGAAGTTATTTCAGGCGTGACCACATCAAAATAAAAAATATATTTTCCCCACAAAAAAAAAAAGAAAAAAAAACAACAACAAACAAGGTGGGGAAGAAAATTCAAAAAGAAAAAAAATCAAAGTTATTGTCAAAATAGGGAATAAAGTTTCGAAACAAATGCCACACAAGGGGCATTTGGGTTTTGAGCCTCAAGTTTCCTTTCTTTCTTAGCCTACTCCTAAGTCCAGTTATGGAAGTCGAAGAAAATAACATGCAACATCAGGTAATAACTCCAAAAGTTCAAAAAGAAAAACCTACTAGGTTGAAAATCTGGAAGGGTGACTTAGGCAAAAATCAAGGCAAGTTCGTAAGGTTGAAAATACGAAAGGACGGCCTTGGCAACAATTAGAGTAAAGATAAAAGAAATAAAACATGAAAGGGCGATCTAGGCAAAACCTAGAGCACGCTCGCTAGATTGAAAACCTGAAAAGCAATCTAGGCAAAAGATAGAGCAACAAAATAAATTCTTCGTTGAGTCAAGAATCTAAAGAGGCAAGTTGAGCCAGAACATCAGAAGTCCGAAGGGCCAAGCTGCATCGACTTTGGGGCAAATAATTAATCATCATACAATTAATACCTAGTTTGAACCAAATATGGACTCAATGGATACAAGTATCTCATCTATGATTGATGTGAAGAGTTTCATGCCCCCTAATGAACAGACGAGGAAAAATAATAGATTCTGTGATGAATTTCAAAAAGAAATATTTTGTTCCAATTTCTTTGAGCCTGACTCAAAATCTTCAATATAAAAAGTCAAAATTAAAAGTTAAACCTTTATTGCGCTTGGGGTAATCAAAGATTTTTAACTTTCATAATAGGAGCACTTTCCTTTTCTAAATAGTACAGTCCCCCCCCCTTACACTAAGGGCATTTGTTTTCAAACTATGTTCAATAATGTTTAGTGCAATGTTTCCTATCCCTATCAAACTAGGGGCATTTTGTTCTGAAACCTAACCAATTTAAATCCTAAAGGATAAGGTTAACCTTGAATTAAATGTTACTCTCTTGATGACAATTTTGAAAACCCCTGAGGTTCAAAAAAAGTTAAAATGTTGACCGGACCTTTATAAAATCCAACTTTTTCCGAAAGTATTGTTAATCTCCTATTTGTTTTGCCTAAAATAGTTCATTACTCTTTCACCTTGAGTAGGTAGAGTAGGACTCCTAGAAAAATAGTTTATTACTCTTCCACCCCGAGTAGGTACAGTAGGATTCCCAGACAAATCGTTCATTACTCTTTCACCCCGAGTAGGTAAAGTGGAACTCCCAGAAAAATAGGTCATTACTCTTTCATCTCGAGTAGGTAGAGTAGAACTCCTAGAAAGAAAATTCATTACTTTTTCACCCTGAGTAAGTGAGTAGGACTCCAAAAAAAAATAGTTCATTACTCTTCTACCCCAAGTAGTAGAGTAGGACTCCCAGACAAATTGTTCATTACTCTTTCACCCCGAGTAGGTAGAGTAGAACTCCCAGAAAAATAGTTCATTACTCTTCCACCCTGAGTAGGTAGAGTAGAATTCTCAAAAAAATAGTTCATTACTCTTTAACCCCAAGTAGGTAGAATAGAACTCCCAAAAAAAAGTTCATTACTCTTTCATCTCGAGTAGGTAGAGTAGGACTCCCAGAAAAATCGGTTCATTACTCTTTCACCCCAAGTAGGTAGAGTAGAACTCCCAGAAAAATGATTCATTACTTTTTCACCCCGAGTAGGTAGAGTAGAACTCCTAGAAAAAAGGTTTGTTACTCTTTCACCCTGAGTAGGTAGAGTAGGATTCCCAAGAAAATAGTTTATTACTTTTTTACCCTAAGTAGGTAGACCTGGACTCTCCAAAAAATAGTTCATTACTCTTTCACCCCGAGTAGGTAAAGTAAGACTCCTAAAAAAAATATAAGTTCGTTACTCTTTCACCAGGGTAGGTAAAGTAAAACATTTAACTTTTGCTTAGATTATGCTTAAATTATGCATAGATTTTGCTCAGATGTCATCGAGTTTTCTCGGATTTTGCTCAGATGCCGTCGAGGGTTTCTCGGATTATGCTTAGATACCGTCGAAGTTTTCTCGAATTATGCTTAGTTACGTTCAGTTATGCCAACAGTTTGCTCAGATTTTATGTTTACACAGTTTTCTATTATTGAGTTTGTTATCCTCCCAGCATGAATGCGCATAATGGAGATACGTCTTTTTAAAATCATTACTACATATAGCATACACGTCAAGGAGAATTTTTTAAAATTCAAGGATTTCTCAAAATTTAAGGATTTGACATTTTTAGTCCAAGGAGAGGTTACCATCAAGGATCTGGATGTCTCGACAAATTACCAAATCAGACTGTAAAATAAGCTGTCATTGGCTTTGACATTCGGATGCCGCATTACTTATCACAATAGATTGGTCATCTAGTTTGCTTCCACCCTCTACCAAAGAGGGGTATCTGTAGACACCTCATTTTTGCAGCTGCCTAATTGGCAATTCGTCACCTGGTTACTGCGAATTCCTAATGATGAGCGTAAAAGACTCAAAGGCTTGTGAGTACTATCCTTGACTCCTTCCATTTCCAATCTATTCGTCCCTCCTACTCTATAGGACTCGACATAGAAATTTACGTGCGTTTAGGATCGCTACACCTTACACCCGATTTAGCAAGAATGTACGCTTAGATTCGCTATACAGTTCGATAACCGAAAGACCTTGCTACGCTAGAAAAACATGACTTTGAAACTTAGAAATATTCACATTAGGACTGAAAGAAACCTCACGATAAAATTCGTAAAAATCAGCAAAAATCGATAAAATGACAAAAATACCCCTCATAAATTTCGAACCTCTGAAAGACTTTGAAAGTACTTTCATTGCACTCAGAACATGATCATAAAAATGATCGAAATGCCCCTCAACCTCCAAATTCAACTTAGAGATCCCAATCCCTAGGAATATGTAATAAAAATCAAAATCCAGTTAAAAATCCAATCTAAACTAAAAATAAAATTCAAACAAAAAAAAATCCAAACAATTAAAACTAAACAATGAAAAAATAATCCAAACAATTAAAATCCAATTAAATAATTTTCAAATTAAAATCAATCAACCAATAAAATTAAAAGAAAAATTTTCATTAATCAACCAATAAATATTTTTAACTAATCAACCAATAAAAAATTTTCAAATTAAAAATAGATCAACTAATAAAATCAAAATTAAATTAATTAAAAATCAATCAATCAATAAAATTCAAAACGAAAATTTTCAAAGTTACAATCGACCAATCACCATTTGCCAATAAGGGACTACTAACATGGTACGAGTAACGTGGAATCCCCACCATCATTCTCCAAAAGAGAATCAAAAGCAAGAAAGTAAAAACCTGTTAATTCAAAAAAAAAAGACAAAGAAAAACAAAAGAATTAGAAAGAGAAAAACAAAAATAGAAACTTATTTTTATAAAAGAAAAAATGTTCACTCTAGCTAGGTGGGACATCTTTTTCTTCTTCACTTGACTCTCTCTCATGTTTTTCCTCTCGATTGGACGTCTTCTCCTTCGACTCTCTTTTTTCAATGAAGTTCTTTCTTCATTTTGCTGCAACACAACCTCTTCATCTCTGTTCTCTAGCACTGAAAGCGCCCTCGTTCCGCGGGGTGCGCGGATCCGCTTTTGACCCTTGAGGTTTGGGAGTCGCCACCTAGTTATTATGGTCTAGGAACCAAACTGACTCTAAAACGGATAAAAACTAATCTACTAAAGAAAATCTGAATCCGGGGATCATGTTATGGGGTTGGAAGGTGTTAGGCACCAATCCCGCCCGACCATTGCCGGTCTCTACTTATCCCAAATAAATCTACATCGCTAATGACAAACCTAGATTAAAAAATAATAATAAAAAAACTTACCTTCGATCTGCAAAAGTGTTATTCCCTTAGATCTGGTGAAAACGGCTCCTTGTACCGTATTCCTTACTTCGTTCTATCTCCGGATCTGATTTTTGATCTCCGAGGTAAGGTATCTCCTTCTTGGATCTGGGTGCTTCGAATTTGTTGTGGATTTTTGGGATGTTTTTGAGAGGTTTTTTGGGTGTTTTTTAGGCTAAAATTAGAGCAGGGGTGTTAGGTAAGGAGTTGAGGCTCCAAAATTAGGGTTTTGGAGAGGTTGTGGGGGCTTCTTCACCTACTTTTCCTAGGGTTTTTTCTTTGATACGAAAATAGAGTGTGGAGGCTCCTATTTATAAAGTTTTTGAAAGCATTAGGGGTTGATTAGGGTTTCTTTTTAGGGTTTCAATTAGGGTTTAGACTTTGGTCTCATGAGATGGACTTAGTCTTTAGGGTTTTGACTTAGGGTTTTGACTTTAGTCTTAGGAGATTGACTTGATTAGTTTAGATTAGGGTTTTGATTTAGGGTTTTGACTTTAGTCTTATGAGATTGACTTGATTAGTTTAGATTAGGGTTTTGATTTAGGATTTTGACTTTAGTCTTATGAGATTGACTTTAATACTTGACTTTAGTCTTACTTAATTGACTTTAATTTTGACTTTAGTTTTATTTTATTGACTTTAAATTTTTGGAGATTCCCTCTCTATTATATCTTTAATTCTTTGGACCCCCAAATGGAGGGGTCCTTAAAGAAATATCTTGCGAACCTTCAACACTTTTGCCTGAAAGCCTGATTGATCAATTTTTTTTGTTCACATTTTAAAATTAATTTTATTAATGTTTCACTTTACATTATTTAATGATTTATTTATTAATTTTGAAATCTTTAATTTTTAAAATTGTGAAATTACCATTTTACCCTCGGAGAGGATTTTTTAAGTTTTAAGTCGTTTTTCCATGTTCTAGGATGTTTTGGAATCAGTTTTTCGTAAGGAATTCAATGGGAATGTTGGTTTTTATCGTTTATGAAGTTTTTTTGTATGAAATGGTCGTGAACTTTATGAGGGGTATTTTCGTAATTTTGTCGAATTCTGTTAAAATTGGTGAAATGATTTATTTGGTTCCGATTTGTTGTTTTATGTGTTTGAATGGGTTTTCCTAAGCGTAATGTAGGCTCTAGGGTTGTTTTGATGTTAGGGGTATTTTGGTAATTTGGTCAATTTTTAGTGATTTTTATCGTGAAGCTTCTTTTTTATTTGCAAGATGATGATTTCTATGTTTCTGGAGTCGTATTTTCCTAGCGTAGCGTGATTTCTAAGATTTTGTCAGTTCGAGATACCTCATCTGGATTTCTGAAACACATCTAATAACAAAATAAAGCAATGGAATACACATCCATCATTGGGAATCATTGCGATCGGGTTGACGAGTTGATTAATCAGGCGAGTGCAAAAATGGGGTGTCTACAAGCACAACGTCCCCTCTTGCTCCTCCATTGAATATGTAATATCATCTCATGTTCTGCCCTTCACAACCCACCTCATCCCACCATTAAACCTACAATACAGCCCACTCCAGAACCACCCTGCTATACATCTTTCTACCCAGCCTAAACCACTTCACCATTGCAGCAACTTAGCCTGCCACAACACCTGCAATTTCCCCTTGCTGTCCTGCAAATCACCTCTCCTTCAACTTCTTCTTCTCTCAAGTCTTATTGCTCAGCCAACATCTTCAACACCTTCCCCTCTCTCCACGTCTTGTCTCCTCCTCGGCAAAACAAAGCTCTCTTTATGTTTTTTTTAACAGATTTGGACTCCTTTGGTTGGACTCTCTTCACCTCTTCTTCTTCTTCTCTCACACGTTTCTCTCTGCCCAGCTCTTCTTCAAGTCTTCTCCTCCAACTAGTTGGACCCTTATTCATTTTGGAGCTTGCTGCTTCCTCCTCGTTGTAATTTGCCGCAACACCTTGAATTGAAATCTTCTTCAACCTTCATCATCTTCACGTTCTGCCCAGCCCCTTCATCACTCTCACGTTCTAACACAGCCCTACCACGTCTCACATCTTCTTCTTAACTGTTGCAATGCCTCCTTTGCTACCAGCACAATAGTCACTTCTCTCAACCCGAATTTTTATAATTTGCTACGACCACGCCTTCCTCTTCAGGTCGTTGCTACAACACCTACAAGAGTACCTCTTTTTCTCTTTGCCCTCGTCTTTTGCACATCCATAGCAACCGGTACTCACACGTCTTTGAGTCACACTTGAAGGAATCAACTCATTATCTCAGTCCAATAGGTAAGGTTATTTTTTTTTCGTGTTCTCTTACATTTTCTTCTTATTCTTCACGGCTCATATTTTCTATATTGATAAGATTAGGGAAACATTTTCTATGCATTTTTTATCTTATTATCATATTTGTCTTTGCATATCAATAGGGTTAGGAAAATATTTATTTGATATATTTTTATGCTTTTTATTTGTTGTTGCATATCGAATAGGATCCGATAGTTCTCTTTTCTATTATGTATTTTTATATTTTTTATAGCAGTAGGACTAGGATGGTATTTTTTTTATTTTAAGTAGGTTCTTACGTTTTTTCTTTAATATAGATAAGGTTAGGATAAAATTTTTGTGTAATCTTTTCTATGCTTTATTCGTTTTTGTTTTTGTTTTTTTTTTTTTGCATATTGATAGTATGAGGATAATATACATACATTTTAGATTTTTTTTTTATTCATTCTCGTATTTCGATAGGATTAAGTTTTTTTTAACATTTAGTTTTGTATATTGATAGGGTTCAGAGAATATTCTTTTCGAGCATCTTGTTCCTTTTATTTGGTTTTATTTTATTTTTTCATGATAATAGTATTTGAAGATTTATTTTAAATATTATGATCACTGCGCTTGGATCGGATTTACATGACTTATGGTGATATTCAAGCTCTTCATATTACTTTAAGATTATTCCATGCGATTAATATACTCCTTAAGTTGACAAATACGCATGCTCGTTTGGTCGATTTAAGAATTGGATGAATGCAGATTTTCTTTTGTGCTATCTATAAATTTTTGATTTGGTTATTTATTATGAATCCATAAGCTTTTAATTTGGGGACTTCATGTTCATATAATTTTTTTTAAAGAAAATTATTTGTATTGGATAACTCATATTTGGAAACTTTCTAATATGAAATTGCATAATTTTCTATTTTGGGAGAACATGTATTCATAGATTTCTAATTTAGAAATTTCATATTTTAGCAATTTCCCAATTTAAAAGATTCTGCATTTTTATATTTAGAAGGTTCATGGTTATGAAAATTTGGGAGTTTCAAATTTAGAAACTTGCATTTTTGAAATTTTCTATTTTAGAGAATGCATATTTTTAAAATGCTAATTTGGGACTTCAACGCACATTTTTTGAATTCTAATTTGGGAAACTTCAGATTTCTAATTTGGAAACTTCATGAGTTCCGATTTGACAGCTTCTACTTTGGACAATTTGAAAAATATTTCATATGATTTTTTTTAATTGAATTTGGATCATAGTGCTAAATTAAGGTTTTTTCAAATCCTTCTATTTTTTGCGGAATTTGAGGAATCATGTAATAATTGGAGGATCTCAGCCATAGGATTCATTTGGCAAACCCAACATAAATTGATGATGATGATTGGACCATAACCTTCACCATAGTTTTTCCCGTTGACCATAGGTTAGTTTCGGATCGTAGTAGAGACCGATCATGTTGATCGGGTGGGTTTGATGTCTAATACTTTTCGAAACCCGTAATTTGACCCCTACCCATTTCTTTGATCCATAGACCGATCCATATCCATTTGGAGTTATTTATTGGTTCCTAGACCTAACTAGGTGGCGACTCCCATTTTTCATAAATCCCCAATTTATCGATCGGACCCCTTCACTATTTAGTGAAAAAGGGTCAAGGCGATTTCAAATATTTCATCAATAATTGACTAGTTGTTTCCTTAGTTTTAGTTGTATGTGACCATGTGTTTTTGGTATAAAGGTGATATTGCTATGAAGTAGATATGCCGATGGATAAAAGTTGGATTCAATTGCCTAGAGATACCCTTAAGTATGAAACAGGAGTTAATAAATTCTTGAATTTTGCATTTTCTCGTTTAAGGTTTGATAATGCGATCCAATCTCCTTGTGTCAAATGTCTCAACGTGGTGAGCTAATGTTTGTCAAATTCTTGGATTTTACAATGTCTTTAGTTTTCTACTTTGGTGAGCTAATGTTTGTCAAGTTTATACCCGTATGTGCAAGATTCTTTAATTTGGTTGAGGCAGATTGATTCAGTGTGCCTTCTTGGAGCTGATTTGATCTCTTTCATGGATGTTCACGTTTTTGTGTTATTGCACTTGTAATAAGATAATATGTGTACAAGAAGAGAAGAAAACAGAATTTCGACTAAACTCCAATTTTTTTGGTACAAAACAAATACTATTGGGTCTTATCGGTGAAGGCTTTGGCATTGCTGCCAAAGTTCTTTAATCCATGGGAATAAATCTCAAGGATGCTCATGTTGAAGTGGAGAAGATTATTGGGAGGGGAAGCAGATTTGTTGCGGTGGAGATACCATTTACTCTTCGTGCAAAGTGAGTTTTGGAACTTTCACTAGAGGAAGCCCACTAACTCGGTAACTTTTTGAATTTTCTTGTAGTTATTAGCTGTTGATCTACTTGCCTTATTTAGTTTTTTGACCTGATCAAAACCTAACCGTTTTAGAAACAGAGGTTAACTGGATTCTATTTTTCGCTCTTCTTTTTAATCTTACCCCTTCAGAAAAATCCTCTACTGTTTCTTTGCATATATTTTTGTAATATGTTATCCTTCTATTTTTGCACTAATGAGACCTTGTTGGTTCTTATTGAGTGTTTCAGGTCATATATACATTGGTTCTGAGCATCTGCTTCTAGGACTGCTTCATGAGGGTGAAGGTGTGGCAGCCCGTGTGCTTGAAAACCTCGGTGCTGATCTTAGTAACATATCACGTAAACAAACATTTATTATATAAAAAACTAACATGCCCTTGTCTTTTTAACTAAAAGATATATTTGGTAAGGGTATTATTGAAAAGTGAAAGTATTGGAGAATGCTAACATCTTCACGAGGTCTTGAATGTTAGCATTCTCCAATTTTAAAAATCTTTAATATATTAAAAAATAGCTTGGCCAAATTAAATCATGAGCTCAATGGGTACCATTGAGACTCCTAGCTAGGGAAATTTAGTAACGGCCATTCTGCTTTAAAATTTTGGTAGGATCCTCTTTGTTGGATTACACGGGGTGTTTCCAAAGAGGTATCAACATGCAATAAATACAAAAGGCAATGATCATGTTACAAGAAGGTTTCCTCCAAAATTTTCGCTTTTAAAGTTATACTCTTTGAATTTTAGCTTTCAAGGATACTAATGCAAATTGCTAATATCTCCTCACCTTCAAACTTCACAATCGTCGATATATTCTAGGATACTAAATTCCTGAGCCTAAGGTATTTCAAACCTAACCCTACCTTATTTTTTTGAGCAAATAATCTTTACATCAAGCCTTCAAGGTCCTTAGTTTTCTCATTTGAAGAAAATCCCTAAACATCTTATCCAACTTCTATTTTTTATTTCTAGGGATCCTAAACCGAGAAAGAAATACACATGGATGCCAACTAGGATACTTTTATCACTATGTGAAAATTGGAATATTTGACAAAAAAAATTGCCGGGCTAAGGCCCAGAATTTTGGAAACTGAATTTTGATGGTCTAGAACCGTCGACATTCTTGATGTTCCCAAATTTAACGGCTTAGAGCTGTCTAATTTCTCCCATCCATCATTAATTTGACAGTTTCGACACATCGAAAAAAATAATTTGACAATGAAAAATTCGACGCTAGCTCAACGTCTTGGTCCATCGAATTTTATGAAATTTACTGCCCAAAGCTGTCAACTTTTGGCTTTTTTCACATTGTGTATGTAAATGATATTCCCTACTTGAAACAAACCTAATCTTTAATGAAATTAGACCATTCGCATTATCTTAAGGATAGCCTTCCTCCTAAGAGCCACTCCAAGAGGCAACTTAATATTGGATGACAAAATGAGTTAACTGTACATCCGCCCAAAGGCACAACTAAAATTTCAATATTACCAAAATAACAAAGCAAGCCTTGGAAGAAATTGTCCAAAAATACTAAGGTATCCTTAATAAATTGTATGGGCATGAAGATTGTAGTTCTCTCATCCTAGGACACTGCACTGATATGAAGGTCTGCAAAGAACCATTGATGCTTTTCATTGAGATTCGGGTGAAAAGAATCTATGATTCCATGCATGAATACCACGAGGTCAGCTCACTATCCTTCAAGCATTTTTTTTTCTTAAACAAAAGAAGTTTACAACTGGGGAAAAGGTACCATGAATGGGGAAGGCTTCAACAAATGTAGTTAGATATAAGGCAAACCCAAACCAGCAACAACATTAGATAACAGCAGCTCTGGAGTCAGATTGAATTAGGATTCTGGTGAGGTTGAGGGCTGCTGGTAACCTGATCCCTTCAAGAATACCTTGCAACTCGTGGTGTAGCAATGATTTCGGATTATCATATCCAGTAAGAGCAACCTTGACACTTCCTTCATTTCTCGAATAATAGCACCAAAGCCACCACTCAAGGGAAGTGGTTATGAATTAATTCCATTATTGAATGTTTTTGTCGTCGAGTATTGCATCAAGCTTAGAAAAAAATAAACTTTGTAAATAGAGGTTTTATAGGACATTTGGAAAATAGAAGCTTGGAGATAAAGAACTCTTGGAATTCAATGCAAGGAAAGATCACACCCGTGGTTGATCCGGCTGGGTGATTCTCAAACTATCCTTGGTAATTAGGTGATCCCTAGATTATTAGGTGAGTGATTCCTTAACTTGGGTCGAGTGTTTTCCAATTATCCATTTCTTTTGTAATTATGGTGAGATGATATCCTCACTATAGAGAGCATCCTTACCCCAAATCAACTCGTCATGAAACTTCTAATCCATATAGGACAAAACAAGTTGGCCTAAACATTAACCAAAATATATAGTTGTCTCTTGATCCTGATTTTATATATCAGGTTGGGTTCGTGTGACAATCCAACGACGCAGATCTGTTAAAGGCCATTAAAGACCATGTGAGAATGTCTCACTTATAACTTTTCCTTTATTTACAAATACCTCAAAAGAGACACGTCTTCTTCACTCTTCTCTTAATCCTAACAAAAGCCGTTCTTTTTTTTTTTCGTGGTTGTGGTGGTGGGACATACCACCCCCTTCCTAAAGTCAACAATTGGAAAAAAAAAAATTGTTATATTATAAATCACTAAAACATTTTGTCTCAAGTTTAAATGTTCTAAAAGAACCAAATTTCATTGTGAGATCGCCAACGAAAGGATATATTGTTGTTTTTTTCTAAAATGGAACTCAACTTACAAAAGAACTAACACGAGAAGATCGGTGATAATATCCCAGCCTGATATAAAAAAAATCTCTACCAGATTGGTCAATCAAAATTTATTTAGATATTATACTAACTGATTGAAGTTGCACATATCAAACTGTTGGATTGTCACATATCTAACTGCCAAGCTGAGTTGTTTGGATCTTTGTCTAGGATTTTATCACACACATGTAAAAACAATGATTTTAAAAAATATGAGTTAGAGATTTTGGATTGAGCTGATTTTTTGTAAGGATGGTCTCTATGATGAGAAGATTATAAGTGTTAGACAATGCTAACCTCCTCATGAGATTTTGAACGTTAGAATTTCCCTATGAAATTTATTTAGATTTTCTACATCAAATTAGATTTTATCTGATCAAGACCCATTGCAATTGTTATTGGGTCGAGTTTGAATCTTAAAATTGAGGTCCAATAAAAGCCTGATTCGTTAAGAGTATGATCTGATCCATATAGTATTAGTACCAAATCAACACCAATCCAATCAAAAGTCGATCCATCAACAGCCCTATTAAGGATGGAATTTGTAAGCAAAGTTGATACAATTGGGAAGACTCTGAGATGTTCCGAGGGTTTTTTTTTTTTTGAGAACCCACCTCTTTATATGGCAAATTGCTTTTTTTTTAATTTAGTACATGCCCCACTCTATGGTTTCGTCGGCATCAAAGACACCTCCTTATCTTTAAACTGATGACGTACCCCTTGATCTCAGTCTTCTCTAATAGACTAATAAGAAATTGACCTCAATGCCCTCGTCATCATCATTGTCGAGTCATCTTCATAACCACCACCACCATCATCTCACTATGATCACCATCATATCCAATAGGGTAAATATGATTGGTTTTGGAAAGAAATATCAAGGATGTTGAGGTCATTTTTTCCATATATACTTAGTAACTAGTAAGACTTGCCTTACTCTTCACCAAATTGTTTCCAAAAATGACCCAACCCCTTTAATTACAACCTAGATTTTAGACCCAAATATCTCTATAGAAAGAGCTCTCATCTAAACTCATAAACAAAGAAAGATGTCTATCCCTTCCCCTCTCCCTCACTGTGTCAATTTGGGTTGTACTGATGTTCCTTGCTGTCCAGGTAATCTTCTCTTCACCTATGCTTATTCTCCATAAGTTTAATAATCTACATTATATATAAAATTCGTTGAACGGATGGCTGTGATCACTTGATCGGGTTTTAAGGCCAATCCATTGTTATCAACTTCAATCATAACCAACTTTTTTTTTATAGCCGAATTTTCCAAAGATTCAAGGAAAAGTTCACGTATTTTTAGACCTATCTTATGAATTGTATGGCATATGTATTTTATATTTGATAAACAAAATATTTAATATATATATATATATATATATATATATATATATATATAATATATATATATATAATTAAAAAGTTAGGATTCATCATTAAATTTTTATATTTTTATTTTTGCCTTCTTTATGTTTCCTGAATTTTATCTCAGAATGTTTAAATGAAAAAGTCTTGACTTATCAACTATTAAGGGCGGAGATAGGAAGGAAACATTTGGGGCAATTTTCCCCACTCAATTTTTTAGGCATTTTAGATATCCTTAAATTTATGCTTAAATTTGAGATACCCCTACATTTTGAACTATTGACATGCCCCGTTTGACCATGTTGCTCTCACTCTCTCATCTTCTTCCAATTTTTGCCCCCTCTCCCTCCAACTAACTTTAAGTTTGCCCCCCACTAAAAGAAAATCACAATGTGAAGAAAGCCCAAATTTGACGGTCTTGGGCTGTCAAATTTCATAAAATTCAATGGACGAAGAGATCAAATTGGTGTCAAATTTTTCATTGTCAAAATTTTTTTTCGACGGGCCGAAACTGTCAAATTAATGAAGAATGAGAGAAATTCGACAGTTCTAAGCCAACAAATTTGGGAACATCAAGAATTTCGACGGTCCTAGACCATCGAAATTCAATTTCTAAAATTTGTGGGCCTTGGCCCGTCAAATTCTTATGTTGAATTTTCTAGTTTTCACGTAGTGAATCCAGACTCCGCCCCTGGTTATTAACGAACTATCCATGTATTTTAAGTAGTATCTTTTTAAGGATAGCTTGTTCACTGAAAGGATACACTATTCCTGTTATTCATGTTTTATGATTTTTCAGGAAAACAAAGTTGGCCAGAGCTTGTGGGGTAAAAAAGCGTTGGATGCCAAGCCCATAATTGAGAAAGAGAATCCAAATGTGGCAATAGTGATCGCATCACTAGACACATACAAGATTCCTGATCTGTGCTGCAACATCATGTGGATTTGGGTGGATGATTTTCCAAATGGTGTCATCAAGACCGTCCCAAGGGTTGGATGAGGAGAAACAAGTTACAACGTGAAGTACTGGATCATCGCATTGTATTTATTTAAGTAAAATAAGCTATGATGTTTTTAGTTAAATAAAGACTGCTCATGTAGTACAAAATTCTCCAAAATTTTTAAAATATTCATAAAATTCTCTGAATTAGGGGTTTGCCGATTAATTCCAAATTGATGAATTAATTGACAATCTCTCAATTAATCATGAAATATGGTAACATTTTTTATCTTTCACCCACCAAAATTTTAATTTTTCAACATTACCATTTCAATAAGAAGATAGGATTTAGAGAGAGGTTGAAGTGTTAGGTTTTGTATAATCTCTGAAATTTTGCCTAATTTTTTACAAAACTTTCTCGAATTCATATGAATTGAATCTTCATTGAATAATTGCCAAATCCGAACTTTGTTACTATGAGTACAAATCATAGTAACAAGTTGTAATTAAGTGTGGATCTAAATTTTTATTCGTAATAACATTATAGTTGTTGGGTTTAATCTAATCAAACGGCTCTGATTACATCTATCATTTTCATTAATTCAAGTTTTAGCCTTTCAAAGTCATTACCCATGTTGAAGATCCATAATGCTTAAAATAAGTTGTATAGAAAAGAGTCCTGATAAAAGGATGCCCCCCCCCCCCCCCCCCCCCCCCAACATCCCTATCATAGAACCGTAGTTCATTTGCATTGAAATGCACAAGAAAAGGATTTTTGGTGAATTGTATCCCAAGGCAGATGATATATGATTCTGTGATAAGGGTATAGTGGGGTGCATGTCAATGAGGAGCGTTAAAAAATCATTCCACCATAGAAAAAAGAGTCAAATTCAGAATGGGGTCATGTGTTTTGTTAGGAGTTTTAAAAACATTAGACTCCTCACCAAGCCATTTTTTATATGACACACAGTCCAATGTATTTGTTTTCCCGTAAATATGAAATCCAATTATCAAATAAAACATGTATCTTAAGGATATAATTTTGAGATCGCTCCACCACAAGAATCTAACGAATGTTGACAGTTGACAATTTCACATAAATAACATTGTCATCAACACTTTGTCATTTTTATTGGAGTCTCATGCTAGAGTGACGTCAAGATTGGATCTTGTGTCACGCATCTTGACGTGAAAGTGAATTGGAATCATAGATTCTTTTTACTTGTATCTTGGTGAATAACATCTATGATTTCCATACACTTTTATGTCAGGGTATGATGTGAGGTCCAATCTTGAGGTGATTTCAGTATTATGCTTTTTATTTTTTAAGTACAAATTTTGAAATTTAAATTTGAAATATGTTTTAAAAAATGCTTTAATATTATATAACCCGGAATGGGAAGTATGGGACCATCATCCATCAACAACCTGATATTTAAGAAACACTGGGCTAGCTAACACAACCCTTATGTGACAATTAGAGATATACCCTCTTAGGTTTTCATGAAATGAAATGAACAAAATGCCCCTTTGTCTTCAACCTGTTGCCAAAACCTCATAGAATTTTCTTCAAACTCAAAATTCTGTGGCCTTAGAAATTCAAACCCAAAAAAGGAAGTAGGGTTTTTGGAGAGAATAAATAGATGGATTTTGAGAAGAAAAGTGAGATCCAATAAAGATGTGTCATTGGCCACTTATTTAACTGGAATCGCAAGCAAAACCTACCGGACGAGTTTGAAAATGTACTCCTCGATTAGAGTTGGGTCATATAAAATGAAACCAATTGACTGAGAATCAAAACTAATAAGAATCAAGAACCAAATCATTTAAAGAAAAAAAAAACAATACGGTTCGATTTTGGTATATACCATCAATTGGAGAATCAGAACTAAAACTAATTAAAATCAGAACCAAGAAAATCAAATGGTTTTAATTCTGGTTTTTTAAAGAATTATATTGGAGCAGAATCATCAACAACCCTAACTAGGTCTATATGATAGCAAGGAATTTGTTTTCAAGGCAATATAGATTCTTGAAAGAATGGTGATGTAATAAAACGGATTTTATAGGAAAATGCATTTTGTACTTGATTTCTCTAAGGAAAATATCGAAAAGAAAGTCGGTTTTTAGCTTCTTGGATGAGGGTAATCGTGAGAAAATAACATTTGGATATGAGGAAGTCATTTTCTTCAGGTGTGGTATTGGAAAATATTTCTTCGCCCACGGTTTAAACATTAAATTGGCAGAGGAGATAAATTATCAGAAAAAGCACAACCAAGCACCTGAAAATTGCATTTTCTAAGGAAAATTATTCTTCCTCTGATTTTCAAGGGAAATTATAAATACGTAGGGGCCAAAGACAATGAATTCTCGAATGGAGAAAAAAAAGTTTGAAATTGAAAATGAGGGTATTTAATTTCAGTCATTTTATCTTTATCTTATTCTCCTATAAGATGGGGAAATAAGAGGGGGAATGTCATGCATGGGTTTTTAAATACCGAGGTACATCTAAATTTCACTAAAACCTAGAAGAGTAGCACAAAATTACTCTTTTTCAAATGTAATCACGGTCAAAATATTAATTTGGAAGAATCGGGATCAAGTAATTAAGGTGCCTCGTTCTTATAAAGTAGGAACAGTGGCTATGTGGCACATTTTGGTAGGAGTTTAAAAAACATTGGACTTATAGCTTGTGCTTAATTTCAACTAAAACGTGCCACGCAAATACTTTATGTTGTAGGAATGAAACACCGCTCTAGATCAAGTAAGTTCCCAATTATGCTAAACCAAGTAAATAGATGCATAAAAATCTAATGAGTTCAATCTCTATCTAACCAATTAATTTGATTTTCAGTTTAATAACTGGGTTGGTTCTTAAACCATTAGTTATTGTTTTAGATTATCATTAAAGGGTATCATATTTGGTGGAATGTTATTTCATGGTTTGGAGAAATTTATTTTCCAATGACATTGACATGCTCTAGGATCTATCTATATGATAAACACAAAGTGGTCGCCACTCCCTTTTATCTCTTTTTAGAAAGGGATTGAAATTTAATCTCACAACTAGTCTTAAGTAAAATTAAAAAAAAAAAATAAATAAATAAATAAAAATACTTCTTCTTTCCTTTTTTAGGAATACCCTTTTCCAACTTTATTAAATTAATTTTCTCTTCTACCTCTTTTCAATAATATCCCTTTTACCTAAACCCAAAAGAGGATGCCCGTATCAATAGACCCAATATACATTTTTCATTAGATTAAAAATGGACAAAAAGCTTGTTTATCATCTTATTAATGTAATTTCCATTAATTGGAAAAGAAATGAACAAAAGCTTGAGACGACATACCTACTTACCAATAAAATAAAAAAATAGAACGAAGAAGAGTAAGAGGACATAACAACCGAAATAGCTGTTAATGTTGCCCTTCCAAATTAGCTCCTGTCGAAAAATAAAATTCTCCAAAATAGGCCTTGGATCTGTAATTGCAAACTTAGGGTAATTTTTTCATTTCATCTAAAAGGATGTATAAAACCCACTAAGAATTAGGATTTTCAACCGATCAAATCAGACTTGACATCTAGTCCAATAACTTTGGGTCTGGATCGATGATTTAGATTCCAATTTGGATCTGATCCAATCAAGTTTTGTTTTAATATCTTATCAGATCGGATCTAGATTGATCATCTCTCAATCTAATAAAAGATTATAAATTATATAAATTATACTGCATATCTATATAATAAAAGAAAATAATGATAGATCCTACTCTACTACAATTTTATTGGGGATAAACGTCCCACTCCAATTACAATGGAGTAGGGTCCACACTTCCCACTTATATATTTCCTCTTCATCACCCCCTTCAACTGTATTGTCTTTCTTCCTTTCTTCTCCTCCCCCCCCCCCCCTTTCAATAATATATCTCCAATTTTACTATCTTCCCTCTTTTACTCCATTTTTTCAAAAATACTCCTCTAATTTTACTATCTTTCCTCTTTTACCCTTTCAACTTATTTTATTGTCTTTACTCTTCTTCCTCTTTCTTAATAATACCTCTCCAATTTTATTATTTTTCATCTTTTACCCTCTTACTCTCAAAGATTTTTAACAATACCCTTTCCAACTTTATTGTTTTTTTTTATTTTATCGCCATAACCTCAAAGATGATGCCCGTGCTATAGGCACAGGCAAACTCTAGTTTCTTTAAATATATGAAGTTTATTTAGATTTTCTACATCAAATTGGGTTTAGTTCAATCTAGACCCGGTTTGATTGTTATTGGATTTGATTTTGATCTTAAAATCGAGATCCAATAAAAACTTGATTCGTGAGTCTAATCCGATCTGTATCGGATTTGTAAACAAAGTTGATACAATTCAGTCTGGGGAAGGTCTTGAGATGTTCAAAGGGTGTTTTTAGAGGAACCCACCCCTTTATATGGCACGGTGCTTTTCTAATTTAGTACATGCCCCCCCTCTATGGTTTTATGAATATTTATTTCCCCATGTTTTTAAACTGATGACATGCCCCTTGACCTCAGTCTTCACTTATAGACTAATGAAACATTAAGCTCAATACCCTCGTCATTATCATCATCGGCGGCGTCATAACCACCTCCAACATCTCGTTATCATCATCATCAAATCCAAGAGGGTAAAGATGATTGGTTTTAGAAAGAAATATCAAGAATGTTGAGGTCATTTTTCATTAGTTAATTATACTAGAACATTAGTTGATTTCCTTGATTGATTACAATAACCCTAAGAGAGCTTAATTTGACAATGTAGTACATATCGTAACATATGGATTATAAACAATCAGATCTAATCTCAATCTCTATAGATTTGATCTAATCCTAAAGGACCATTGGGTGTATCACTGTATATACACTTTATTACATTACTTCAAACCTATTACTCTTAACACTCAAAAAGATGTTTTTTTTTTCCCGTGCTTCCACTACATGAAATCTGGAAAAATCGACAAAGAAAATTCGATGAGTCAAGACGCATGAATTTAATTTAAAAATCAAAATTTGACAGTCCAAGGCTGTTGAAATTTTGTATGTTTCCTAGATTTGATGGCTTAGAGCCATCGAATTTCTCCCATCCTCCATTAATTTGTCGATTTTAACTGGTTGAAAATGAATTTGATGCCTTGATCTGTCCAATATGAGATTTTTTTCATGTTTTGTTCTTGGTTCCACTCCCTGATGATGATACTTACTCTCTTGGTAGTCTATTTCAAAATAATTTTATCGACCATCTCGAGTTAGCAAACTTCTTAATGTACTTATAATACATTAAATACCCGATCTTATCTATTTGTTATTAAGTGGGTAAAAGTATGGTTTTGATCCCAAGTCAGTGGTATTACCGTTAACGAACTTTAATCAGTGGAATCTTCTGGTTGCACAAAAAAGTCCAACCAAACTTAAATGCCTCTGTATATGAAAAATAAATAAAAAAAGAGTTAACCTAGCTCACAATTAATTTCTAGTCCTACATGGCACGTGCCTAGTACATTACACCAACTAATCTCATAAACCTCATTCACTAGCCCTAACTACAATTCCATTTCTATATATAGAGGTTCTTCAATCAATCCCCCCATCCAAAAAGTTCCCTATAGAGTCTAAACCAACTCATTAGTTCTCCATAGCCAACCAACTTGTTAGTGTCCCAATGTTCCATTGGCGCAAATTAGTCAATACCACCTCATACGATGGCACCTCGACCAACGTCTCATTATCTCATTCTTAAAATTCGTATTACCATCAAATTGGAGATGAAACTAGCAAACAAAAGCTTCTAACAACACATGTTCAGGCCGACGACGATGAAAGCGCCGTCGATCTGTGGGTACGTGGATCCACTTTTGACCTTTGAGGTTTGGGAGTCGCCATGTAATGACTTGAAATCCTAAAATGTATCTCGAGGAAAGAATTTTAGATCCGTACATTGATTTAAAAGTTATCAAATCCTCGAGTTTCGCATTAGATATTTTTCCAATAGGTAAACGACACCTTAGAGACGTAATTTGAGAAAACCGATCATACCATTAGATTCGTGTCGAAAAATCATCCGAAATAGAGTATAAGTTTGTCCAATTCGGCATTCGTGAAAAACAATTCCCAAAATGACAAGTATGTCCCAACTTAAGTGATATAAATATCTAAATTCTATTAGAAAAATCAGATTTTTCTTATTCTCCTCTCCAAACAAATCTCAACCCTTTTCCTTCAATATTTGAAACTCAGATCTACACTAAACGAGAACGATCCGAGCTTAGGCGCAAGAAGGAAAGTTGTTCCTCTCGTTGAGGGTTACGCGTGGACGCAAAGAAATCTGATTTTCGCCGGAAGAAAAATTTGAAGATTGGCCGGAGGCGATTTTAAACTCCGTTCAACCGTTGAAAATAGCTTGAGGTAGGTTGCCTTCCCTTCTACCTTCTAGTTATGCGATAAATTCATAGAAAATCCATATGATTATTGATAAATCGATTGTTTCATTAAGTTTATACATATTTGAACGATTTGAATCATGTTTGCATGCTTATTTATGATTGGTTTTAGTTCATTTGATGTAATATAATCATTTTATAGTTAATATGATATTTGGATCGATTTTGGTCGAGTTTCGACGAAAAATCAGCAATTCGAAAAAGTATCCGAATGTTGAGTTTGATTCTAATTTGTTTTGTGTTGCTTCCATATAGTATGTATACCCATTTCCTACATTTATTTCATTAAAAACAATTACGTATTACCTTAAGTTCTTTAATAAATAAATAAATAAATAGTTCATTTTCAATTTCGACTTTGAAAAAATTATTTTTCAACACTTAGTTAAATTTGCATAGATTTCCAGCTTTTATGTCTTATGGTTTTATCTTCGTTTTCGAGTCTTTCTACTCAACCAAAACCATCGAATGGAATTGGTTGATGCTCTATGGATTTCGAATTTCTTTAAAAGTAAAATTACTTTGATAGATATGTAGGAAATTAGATGATAGATTGATCGATTTAATCGATGGATGGATAGAGAGAACGTATGTTCTCGACTGATTGATGGGACAGTGCCTCCACTACGTAGTGGCCATGCCACGTAAAATGTGATAGATAGATAGAGGGATGAGATGGTTGATGGATGGATATGACAGATAACTGTCACTGGAAGGCACTACCAGATTTTGTTTGTATTTTCGATTAAAAGAAATGATATATTATATACAAAATAAATTATTTTGTTTACCAGTAAAGATTTGTAGAAAACCCATAAAGAGTGACGCGTTGCTATGTATCCGGAAGTGGCGAGTCAATCTAGGATAACACTAGATGTCATATGCTCTTCGGTAGTATGGGATACCTTAGAGCATATTACAGCTTATGAAATCCGGAAATTTCTCCTACTTATTTCCTGGGAAACGTTGTGTGTAAAGGCGGTCTCTGTATAGTGTAGAGCTAGGCGGGGTTCACATGCATTGCCTCTTGATAGGCTTCGACGCGAGGGGTCTCCTGGGCTAGTTAGTGATCACTTTTAGTCTGTAGTCGTCAAACGGTCGACCTCACCGTTAGTTGAACTCAGTATTGGGTTCTTGGTCAACGGCCAGTCTGAGCCGGATAAATGGTCATCCAACCGTGGTATGCTAGACCGGCCACAAAATCAAATTATAACGATGGGATTCCACATCGGAGGTTAAGTTTGGAATATCGTATTGCCATAGCCGAGGCGGTTATATCGGCGTGTTCCTCTGCTCTCTTATCGATTACACCGCCGTGTTCTTATTATGTATCTTTTTCTTATTTTGTAATGATTGATAGATGTTTTCATTTAAAAGATGCATATGTTACTTTAAATGATTAAAATGATAGGTTGAAATTATTTAACTATTTATTGAATATGCTTAGACATTTATCGTATGTTACATTATGAAAAACTTACATTATTTAACTGTTCAACTGATTACTCGTGCAAGTATGACTCGTTGTTAGAACGACGTTCATCCTGCTGAGTAACATTCCCCTGTTACTCACCCTATCCTTCCCCTTTCAGATTATTCAACTTTTGAAGAACCGTTCTTTGAGGAGTCTTTTGAGGAGGTCCTCGAGGAGGATCAGATTGATGTCTTGCCGCCGCCATGTCTTTGAGGACTAGTAGAGGATCTTAGCGGTTTTTGATTGTAGATAAGAAACATGGTAGTTTAGAAATTTTTGTAACCTGATGAATTATGAGATTAAAGATCTTGACTTATATCAGTGTTTGTCGATTTCTTCTGTTTACTATAGACTCTCGTATAGATGTTAGTTAAATGTTTATTCCGCTGCGTGTATTTTCTTTTCATAAGTATTATTATTTATGAATGTTCTGTTAGATTGTGTGATTGATTACCTCATACCTCGAGATTCTAACCGATGAATCATAGGGATTCGTGTTGGGATTTCGGGGCGTGACACGCCACCTAGTTATTGTGGTCTAGGAATCGAATATCGACTATAAATGGATAAAAATAACTAATCTACTTAATAAATAACTGAGTTCGGGGATCACATTATGGGGTTGGAAGGTGTTAGGCACCAATCCCGTCAGGCAAACGCCAGTCTCTACTAATTCCCCAAATAAAACTACATTGCTAAAAAAACCTAACCAATAAAAAAAATCTTTACCTTTACGAAGACAACGGTCTTGTTCCCTCAGATCTGGTAGAATAGTTCTTCATACAACACTCCTCGTTTCGTTCTGTCACCGGATTCATTTCGGATCTCCAAAATAAAGTATCTCCTTCTAAATTTGTCTAATTTTTTTATGAATTTTTGAGGTGTTTTAGAAGGGTTTGTAGGTATTTTCTGAGCTAAAGTTGGGGTATGGATGTTAGGTAAGGAGTTGGGACTTCAAAATTAAGATTTATGAGAGGTTCGGGGACCTTTTTGACCTACTTTTTCTAGGATTTATTTTTTGATACGAAAATAGGTTGTAGGGACCCCTATTTATAGATTATTTTAGTGCCTTTTAGATAGAGTTAATGTTTAATTATAATTCTTTTAGAGAGAGTTATTTTTAATTATAATTGTTTTAGGTAGAGTTATATTTTAATTAGAATTGTTTAAATAGAATTATTATTTAATTATGATTGTTTTAAATTAAGTTATTATTTAATTAGAATTCTATTAAGGTTTTGACTTTTAGTCTTACTTGATTGACTTTAATTTTGACTTTAGTCTTACTTGATTGACTTTAATTTTGACTTTAATCTTACTTGATCGACTTTAATATCTTGACTTTAGTCTTACTTGATTAACTTTAAGATTTTAATTAAGATTTTACTTTACATTAATTAATGTTTTAATTATTAATTTCAAAATTTTTAATTATTAAAATTATAAAATTATCGTTTTACCCTCGGAGAGGACTTTTTACGCTTTAAGTCAGTTTTTTGATGTTCTAGGATGTTTTGGAATCGATTTTCGTAAGGAATTCAATGGGAATATTGATTTGTGTCATTTATGAAATTTTTTATGAAAAATGGTGGTGAACCTTATGAGGGGTATTTTCATAATTTTGTCAAAAATTGGCGAAATGATTTATTTGATTTCGATTTATTGTTTTATGTATTTGAAAGGATTTTCCTAAGTGTAATGTAGGCTCTAAGGATGTTTTGAGGTTCAGGGTATTTTGATAATTTGATCATTTTTTAGAGATTTTTACCGTGAAGCTTCTTTTTTTTCGTAAGATGATAATTTCTATGTTTTTGGAGTTATATTTTCCTAGCGTAGCATGGTTTATAAGGTTTTGTTAATTTGAGATACTTCATCCGAATTTCTGAAACATATCTAGCAACAAAATATAGCATTGGAATAATCATCCATCATTGGGAACCGTTGCAATCAGGTTGACGAGTTGATTAATCAGGCAAGTGCAAAAATGGGGTGTCTACAGATGCCCCTCTTTGACGGAGGGTTGAAGCAAACTAGATAGCAAATCTATTTTGGTAGTGTAGACACCCCATTTTTGCACTCGTCTGATTAATCAACTAGTCAACCCGATTGCAACGGTTCCCAATGATGGATGGTTATTCCAATGCTTTATTTTGTTATCAGATATGTTTCAGAAATCCGGATGAGGTATCTCAAATTGACAAAACCTTAGAAACCACACTACGCTAGAAAATACGACTCCAGAAACATAGAAATCATCATCTTGTAGAACAAAAAGAAGCTTCACGATAAAAATCACTAAAAAATGATCAAATTATCAAAATACCCCTAACGTCAAAACAACCTTAGAGCCTACGCTACGCTTAGAAAAACTCATTCAAACACATAAAATAACAAATCGAAACCAAATAAATCATTTCGCCAATTTTCACAGAATTCGACAAAATTACGAAAATGCCCCTCATAAAGTTCACGATCATTTCATACAAAAAATTTCATAAATGACACAAACCAATATTTTCATTGAATTACTTACGAAAAATCGATTTCAAAACATCCTATAACATAAAAAATTGACTTAAAACGCGAAAAGTCCTCTCCGAGGGCAAAACGATAATTTCACAAGTTTTATAATTAAAATTTTTGAAATTAATAAATAAAATATTAAATAATTAAAGTAAAACATTAATGAAATTAATTTAAAATTTTAAACTAAAAAAATCGATCAATTAGGCTCTCAGGCAAAATTGTTGAAGGTTCGCAAGATATTTCTTTAAGGACCCCTCCATTTGGGGGTCCAAAGAATTAAATATATAATAGAGGGGGGTTCTCCAAAAAATTAAAGTCAATTAAGCAAGACTAAAGTCAAGGTATTAAATTCAATCAAGTAAGACTAAAGTCAAAATTAAAGTTGATTAAGTAAGACTAAAGTCAAGATATTAAAGTCAATCAATTAAGACTAAAGTCAACCAAATAAGACCAAAAGTCAAAATCCTAATAGAGTTCTAATTAAATAATAACTCTATTTAATATAATTCTAACTAAAATGTAACTCTACCTAAAACAATTCTAATTAAAATACAACTCTACCTAAAATAATTTTAACTAAAATACAACTCTAACTAAAATAATTCTAATTAAACACTAATTCTATCTAAATCAGCCCTTAAAAAAATCTATAAATAGAGGTCCTCATACCCTATTTTCGTATCAAATCATAAACCCTAAGAGAAGTAAGTCAAAAAGCCTCTCTAGCCTCCCATAAACCCTAATTTTGAAGCCACAACTCCTTACCTAACATCCATACTTCAATTTTAGCTCAAAAAAATACCTAGAAGTCCTTCAAAATACCCAGAGACGCATAAAAAAATTCGAAGAATTCAGATCTAAGAAAGAGATACCTCAACTTGGAGATCAGAAATCAGATTCGGTAAGAGAACGAAGCGAGAAATACTATATAAGAAGTTATTCTATCAGATCTGAGGGAAAAAAAATCGTTACGTTCAGAAAAGGTAAGTATTTTTTTATTGATTAGGTCTTTTTAGCAATATAGTTCTACTTGGGAATTAGTAGAGACTGGCGTTTGTCAGGCGGGGTTGGTGCCTAACACCTTCCAACTCCATAACATGATCCCCGGACTCAGTTTCTTATTTTTCGTAGATTAATTTCTTTTGCCTTTTAGAGTCAATGTTCGGTTCCTAAACCGTAATAACTAGGTGGCGACTCCCAAACCTCAAGGGTCAAAAGTGGATCCGCGCACCCCACGGATCGAGGGCGCTTTCAGGTAGATAGTGCAATATCCCAATGCTAAAACTAGTGACAGTTCATTTTGCAGCCTGATTTAGCAATTCGTCGAGGCGTTCAGATCATTGAGGGTAAAACTCTCCCCGAACAAAAGGTTGTCAAGTCCTCGAACGAGATCTCTCACTGGTAGTATCAGATCCTTGAATTTTAAAAAATTCTCCATGACTAAAATGTGCAAGTGTGTGCACTTGAAATCTGAGATAAATCTCAAAGGGTCTGAGTAAAATTCGAGTAAAACTGAATAAAATCTGAGCAAAACATAAAATCTAGGAAAACCTGAGAAAAAAATTTGACTTTAAACAAAGTTTGAGAAAAATTTGAAGTTTGAGAAAAATCTGAGCAAAAGTTGAATGTTCTACTCTACCTACCCTAGGTGAAAGAGTAATGAACTTATTTTTCTGGGAGTCCTACTCTACCTGCTCGAGGTGAAAAAGTAATGAACTTATTTTTTCTGGGAGTCCTACTCTACCTGCCTAGGGTGAAAGAGTAATGAACTAATTTTTTTTGAGAAGTTCTACTCTACCTACTCAGAGTGAAAGAGTAATGAACTAATTTTTTTGGGAGTCATACTCTACTTGTCTAGGGTGAAAGAGTAATGAACTAATTTTTTGCGAAGTTATACTCTACCTACACGGAGTGAAAGAGTAATGAACTAATTTTTTTTTGGGAACTTCTACTCTCTACCTACTAGGAGTGAAAGAGTAATGAATTAATTTTTTTAGAAGTCCTACTCTACCTGTCCAGGGTGAAAGAGTAATGAACTTACTTTTTTGGGAAGTTCTACTCTACTTACTCAGAGTGAAAGAGTAATGAACTAATTTTTTGGGAGTCGTACTCTACCTGCCCAGGGTGAAAGAGTAATGACCTAATTTTTTTGGAAAGTTCTACTCTACCTACTCGGAGTGAAATAGTAATGAATTAATTTTTTTGGGAGTCCTACTCAACCCGCCCAAGATGAAAGAGTTATGAACTAATTTTTTGGGAATAAATGGGGGATTTACACCTCATTTGATTTTTTTTAAAATAAAACTTGGGTTTTATAAAAGTCTAGTAAACATTTTAACTCTCTTTGAATCTTAGGAGTTTTCAAAATTTTTATCAAGAGGGTAACCTTTAATTCAAAGTTAACCTTATCCTTTGGGGTTGAAATTGATCAGGCTTCAGAACCAAAATGCCCCTAATTTGATAGGGAACATTGCATTGGGGATAATTGAACATAATTTGAAAACGAATGCCCATAATGTAAGGGAAGAAATTGTATTCTTTAGAAAAAGAAGGTGCCCTTGTTATGAAAGTTTGAAATCCTTGATTACCGCAAGCGCAATAAAGGTTTAACTTTTAATTTTGACTTTTTATATTGAAGATTTTGAGTCAGGCTTAAGAATTGGAACAAAATATTTCTTTCTGAAATTCATCATAGAATTTGTTCATTCTCCCCGACGGTTTGCTTAGGGACATGAAACTTTTCAAATCAATCAAAGACGAGATACTTGTATCCACTGAGTCTATATTTGGTTCAAACTGGGTATTGAAACTTGATCATTCGGACTTCTAATGTTTCGGCTTGGACCACCTTTTCAACTTCTCAACTCAACATAGATTTTCTTTTATTTTTTGGTTGCTCTAAGTTTTGCCTAGATTGCCTTTTCAGGTTTTCGATCTAGTGAGCCTACAATTTTTTCTTTTTTCTTTGCTCTGATTGTTGCCAAGGTTGTCCTTTAAGATTTCCAACCTTGCGAGCTTGCCCTAATTTTTGCCTAAGTTTCCCTTTTGGGTTTTCAACCTAGCAGGCTTCATTTTTCTTTTTTTACCATTTTGAACTTCTGGAGTTATTATCTGATTATGCTTTGCTATCTTCCTTGACTTTTTCGCACAGTACTTAGGAGGACTTTTATAGGTAGACTTAGGACTGGGCATAAAAAGAAAGGAATTTTGAGGCTCAAAAACCTAAATGCCCCTTTTGTGTCATTTCATTTTAAATTATTTTCTTTTCCCTTGAATTTTCTTCCCCATTTTGGATGATATTTTTCTTTCTTTTGAATTTTTTCTTTTTAGATTTTTTCTTTGTCGGGAAATCTATTTTTTTTATTTTGATGTGGTCGGGCCTGAAGTAACTTCTCAGGTTTCGTACGTACCCCATAATTTTGGTATCAAACCAAGACGTAATTCGAATCATTCCCTCCCCTGGGTTAGGTGATCGGGCTGAAAAATAAAGGTTTATGTATTTATTTTTTATTATTTATTTTTTTTTTTTGAAAAAAGCTGCAGAGGACTGAGAAAGGAGATATTGAACTAGATAGCAGGAAAATTGATTCGACCAAAGATGGCCTCCTTAAATGTAGTACCGCTTGATCTGGTCAAGGTTGGTTGACTCTGGTAGTTCAATTTTGTCATGATCTTGAAGTCTGACAGCTTTTCTGGATAATATTTCTTTGATGATGAACGGACCTCCCCAATTTGGTTTGAATTTCCTTCTAGGGTCAAAGATAGGTTTTCGATTTCTTTGAGTACCAAATCCCCAACTTGTAAGTGATAGGCTTTGATCTTTTTGTCAAATGCACGGGTGACTCTTATTTGATAAGCCTGCACGTGGTACAAAGCTCTTAGTCATTTTCTTCAATCAAATTTAGTTCTTCGTACCCATGACGGACCCAATCTACTTCTGGCAACTGTCTTTCCAACAAGACCCTAAGAGATAAGATTTCCATTTTAACTAGCAAGACTGCTTCCATATCATATACTAGAGAATAGGGAATAGCTTCAGTGGAAGACTGCATTGAAGTATGATATGCCCCTAGTGTGAATGGTAACTTCTCTAACCAATCTCAGTGTGATTGACACATTTTTTATATGATTGTTTTGAGATATTTTATTGCCTGCTTCAACCTTTCCATTAATATGAGGAAGGTGGAGAGATGATGTCAGATCTTAAACTTCGAACATAGAATAATAATCTCGACTTTGAAATGTGACCCGCTATCAGATATAAATTCCAAAGGTACCCTGTATTGACTTATGATAGATGCAGTGAAGACAATATTGAAATGTTTTGTAAAATCTTCTTTGATCTCATTGGTGTTTTCATTTCATAGAGCGAGTATCTATTCCATGTCGGACAACACCCAAGCTTGCACCTAACATATCCTCATCAGACCATACGAACAAGTCTTTTGAAATTTCTGAGTAAATTCATTATCCCCTTATGTTCCTCTAGGGATAGGATGATTTCTATTTGAATCTCTTTAAGAATTATTTTCTGTTCTAAGGTCAATGAACTTTGCTTTCTTGATTAAAAGTTGAGCTTGACTTTTATCTTTCTTATTCATGAGAGAAATCTATCAGATTATTAGTTAATTCGTTAATGCACTCGAGGTATTCAAAAATTTCCTTTATTCAATTAAATTCAGATTGGACGACTGACACCATTGCAGACTTGACAAACTAACTTGATTAGAACAAAATAAGAAATAAAAAGATAGACTTGATTACTGAATTGATAGAAAGAACTGGACTCAAGACTCATAAACAACTAAAGACAATTACCCACAACGGGCTTGATTATAGACTGAGAACTCGAAAAACTGTTTCCAAGCGGTTGGACTGAGTCTTCTTTTCAGATTCTTTACATTCTTCAGACTTACTTCTTCTTTCTTGGCCAAGACTACATTTGATAGCGAAAAACCTCATTAGGGATCGTCACTCTAGTAAGAGGGGGGCTAGGATGTTTATGATTGATTGAACGGATTAGAAGGACTGGATCAAACGAGAGTTGAGTATTTGATACCATGTTCAAAGTTTGAGGAGGTTGATAAGTGGGTAGAGGGTTGGTGGGAACATTTGGTTGCTCAGGGGTAGGGACAGTAACTTTTTTGGCGTTAATGAGGTCTTGAACTGTATGACGAAGAGTGACGCAATGATCAGTAAGATAACTGGGATTTTGGTGAAACTCACAAAATAAGTTGGGATGGTGAGAAGTGGAGAGTGGAGTTGGTAAAAGTCAAGGTTGGAGAGCTACAATGAGCCCTTTACTTAATAGTTTCTGAAAGATAATGCTCAAAGGATTCCGGAAGCGAAATCATCTTCCAATTGGCTACCAGCTTGCAATAGAGACTCGAATGTAAGAAGGTATTAGGAGACTAGATGTCGGGCATACCCTTGCGAGAGGTTTTTTAAGATAATAGCCACTTGTTCTTTCTCTGAAGGTCTATCTCACATTTGTGCAGCATTGGCCTTCCAACAACCGATAAAGTCAGTAAATGTTTCTCCATTCTTTTGTTTAGTTGACTCCAAATCCCTTCTGTAAGTTTCAATTTCAATACTGTATTTGTATTGATGTCAGAAAGGCTTTGACATTTTCTCCCATGTACCTATTGTAGTTGGATCTTGAGACATCAACCATCGTAGAGCTGATCTTGATAGAGTTTGCTGAAATAGTAATGTCATATGTTCGTCGCTAAGCCCCATAGTACGCATGTTAGTGACATATACTTTGAGATGGGTTTTGGCACAACCTACTCCATTGAACTTATCCATTTCAGGCATTACAAATTTCTCTGGCAATTGAATCCTAGGGATATGATTCAAAGCTTCAATACCTGCTGCAATCTCATCAATACCCTTTATACTCTTCAGAGCTGACTCTAATTGAGACATCTTGTTGGCTAACATAGGATTTTCATCGACGGGTTCTCCATCTTCATCAAGTTCAAACACCTCATGTGAACGTCTTATTGCATTTTTTTTTGCCTTCTTTCCTTTTGGGTCATCAGTGGGATTGCCCATTGATTCTGAAATCTATTCTAAGGTTTCCACCTTGCCTTTTATACTATTTATATTAGTGGTAAAGACTGCCAAAATCTTACGGATCTCTGCAAGCTCAGATTCTGAAGCCATTTTCGATTGTTGACTTGGTATTGACGTTCGTTCTAACCGACTAGACTTACGACTTCAACTAGGAAGTGGACGTTTGAGTTTGGGTGCAATGATAACCCTGCAAACCCCATCAAAGGTGGATTACTAGTTATGGACCCTAGAGTAGACTTTTAACAAATAGAGGTTCCTCTTGATAGCATAGGTTAAGTTAACCCCTAGATTCAAATCTTTAACCAATGAAATATTTCGATCAATAAATATTACATGAAAATGATTTACTAATCTTGCTAAGTATGCAATATTCAGTCCATTGAATTACACTGGCTGATCCAAGGTGATTGGGACTATGTACCCATTTGAGTTTGGGTCGGTTCGATCCAATGGATCTAAATATTCTACTTGAATCACTTAATCAACTATTTTTTTAAGGTAATTAATCCAATCGATCCATGTATTTATCTATAAGATCTATTTACCAATTGGGCTAACTAGTTTAATTTGATATTGATTGGTATGTCTCATCAATTAAGTTTACTGGGTTGGATCGATATTACGGGTTGGATTGAAGCAGTGTGGACCGGTCCACCCACTTAGTTTTGGGTTAGATTAAATAGAGCAACCCGGAAACACCCATAATCAGTTCGGGTTGTGATCTATAGGAAGACTCCTAGACTCTAGGTTTACTACGTGCAATGCTATTTATCTGGCCACCCTTGCCCAAGTACACCTATATACCTCTCGACACGTGGTGACTTGGTTTGATATACCATATAGGTGATAATCTAAGACTCCAACCCACTTCTTTGAAGTCAAAAACGGTCATTTTAATCCCCAGATCAGAGGTGGCGCGCGTTGCTTGAGCAAAGCGACTCTTAAATCACCTCTTTTCTAGAATAGACGTAGTCTATCCTCCTAGTACTGTAGTACATCGGAGCAGGATCTTGCTTAGTGAAAGTGCCCTGGATTCACGGGGTGCGCGGATCCACTTTTGACCTTTGAAGTTTGGTAGTCGTCACCTAGTTATTACGGTCTAGGAACCAAATATAGACTCAAAATGGATAAAAATGACTAATCTACTAAAAAATACTGAGTCCGAGGATTACATTATGGAGTTGGAAGGTGTTAGGCACCAACCCCGCCCAGCCAACGCCGGTCTCTACTAATTCTCAAGTAAACTACATTGCTAAAAAACCTAATAAAATAAAAAGTAAGAAATTTATACCTTTTCGAAGACAACAGTCTTGTTCCCTCAGATCTGATGGAGTACTACTCCTTGTACAGTACTCCTCACTTAGTTTTATCTCCGGATCTGATTTCTGATCTCCGAGGCAAGATATCTCTATCTTAGATCTGGATTCTTCGAATTTTTTTATGGATTTATAAGTGTTTTTGAAAGGCTTCTAAGTGTTTCTCGAGCTAAAATCGAAGTATGGGTGTTAGGTAAGGAGTTGGGACTTCAAAATTAGGGTTTATGGGAGGCTAAGAAAGCTTTTTGACCTACTTCTCTTAGGGTTTATCTTTTTGAATACGAAAATAGGGTATGGAGGCTCCTATTTATAAACTTTTTTAAGTACCTTTTAGATAGAGTTAAGGTTTAATTATAATTCTTTTAGAGAGAATTATTGTTTAATTATAATTTTTTTAGAAATAGTTATTATTTAATTAGAATTCTATTAAATAGAATTATTATTTAATTAGAACTCTATTAGGGTTTTGACTTTAAGATTTTGACTTTAGTCTTACTTAGTTAACTTTTAATATCTTGACTTTAGTCTTACTTGATTGATTTTAAGATCTTGACTTTAGTCTTACTTGATTGACTTTAAGATTGAATTTAGTTTTATTTGATTGACTTTAATTTTTTGGAGAACCCCCTTTATTATATTTTTAATTCTTTGGGCCCCAGATGGAGGGGTCCTTGAATAAATATCTTGGCAACCATCAACAATTTTGCCTAAGAGCCTGATTAATCGATTTTTTTGGTTCAAAATTTTAAATTAATTTTATTAATGTTTCACTTTACATTATTTTATATTTTATTTATTAATTTCAAAATTTTTAATTATTAAAATTGTAAAATTACCATTTTACCCTCGAAGAGGACTTTTTACGTTTTAAGTCGTTTTTTAATGTTCCAAGATGTTTTGGAATCTATTTTTCGTAAGGAATTCAATATGAATGTTGGTTTTTATCATTTATGAAGATTTTTTTATGCAAAATGATATTGAACTTTATGAGGGGTATTTTCGTAATTTTGTTAAATTTTGTAAAAATTATCGAAATGATTTATTTGATTTTGATTTGTTGTTTTATGTGTTTTGAATGGATTTTTCTAATCGTAAAGTAGACTCTAAGGATGTTTTGATATTAGGGGTATTTTGATAATTTGATCATTTTTTAGTGATTTTTATCGTAAAGCTTCTTTTTGTCTACAAGATGATGATTTCTATGCTTCTGGGGTTATATTTTTCTAGCGTAGCGTGATTTCTACAGTTTTATCAGTTTGAGATACCTCATCCAGATTTCTGAAACATATCTGGTAATAAAATAAAGTATTGAAATAATCATCCATCATTGGGAACCGTTGCAATCAGATTGACGAGTTGATTAATTAGGCAAGTGCAAAAATAGGGTGCCTATAGATGCCCCTATTTGGCAGAGGGTTGAAGCAAACTAGATAGCAAATCTATTTCAGTAGATAGTGCGATATCCAAATGCCAAAGCTAGTGACAGTTCATTTTGCAACCTGATTTAGTAATTCGTCGAGGTATTCGGATCCTTGAGGGTAAAACTCTCCTCAATCAAACGGTACTGATGCCCTAGTTTTATATACTTTACGGTACGTGATTGGAGTTGTAGTTTTCATGAATGACATCGCATCTCAGAAGAGATAGGGCCATGCACTAGTGCCACGTTGGCTATTAGGGATATGCAAGCGTGCAATACAATAAAGTAAACGTGCTAGTGGTGTGTGCAAATAGGATAGGGTGTGCCCAGGGCATTTTCGAGATGAGTGGGTCCGTTGGTCAGATCAAACCATTCCTACATGGATGCCACATAGCTCAAAGACTATCAAATCCATTACATCCACATTGTAGGCACATTAAAATATACCTATAGAGACCATGGCTTTTTAGATGATTAGTTCATAAGGGTAGTACATTCATAGTTAAGCATCAACCAATTGATTTTTTTCATCATTTTTTTTAACGAATGAACTAATCATAAAAGGACTTCTCTTTTTTTTAACGAATGATCAATCAAAAAGTGGCGAGCGGTGTGCCCAAAGTTTAACAAAAAGTGATCCGTTTGATCTTTTGAAGGTTTAAAACTAAAAAAAAATGAAGTCCAAGAGGAAAGTTGTCAAGACTGACGTAAGGAACAAACTGAGCAAACTTTTTTTTATTGAAATTATTTAATTAATTAATTATTTTTTTGTGCTCATTTTGAGGCACATTGCCTCTGGTTTTTGGCTTGGGCCAAATTTTTTTTTTATGCTTTTTGTTTTACTCATTTTGTATCCTGACAAGACGTCAAACATAAATGCTAGAGTAAACGAGCTCAAAATCTAATTCTGACTTGACAAAATCTTGTTGACTTTATTACATTTGAAAGAAAATTTTGTTCTACCCCAAATCGATATGCACTAATAGTTAATCGGAGATTGAACGAAAAAGTTACAATTAGTTTAAGTTCGACTGTCCATTTGGCAAAAAAAAAGATTTTTTTTTACTCATTTTGAGGCACATTGCCTCTGGTTTTTGGCTTGGGCCAAAGAAATTTTTTTTTTTTTCATTTTTTTTATGATATGCATGCTTAAAAGAAACATAATCGGAGAAATAAAGGAGAAACTGATTTTTTTTCTTTTTTTTATTTTTTTTTTCACTCATTTTGAGGCACATTGTCTTTGATTTTTGGCTTTAGCTAAAAAAAAAATTCCATTTTTTTTATGATATCCATGCTTAAAAAAGAAACTCACCTAAAAAATAAATACAACAAATACAACAAATAATGTGAGCTTGCAAATAAGAATGTTTTGTATTTTTTTCAAAATGACCGAGTTGACACGAAGGTAGAGCCTTTACTCCCCAGTGGAGTCACCAAGCTGTAGTAGATACATGGTTTCGTCATTACGATGGCCACATTTACTAAGGATTGGAGTCGCCACCATTCATTTTTGTAAGTGGGTGTGAATGGTCACCTGATGTATATTTTTTGAAAAAATGGCATTTTGGCATTTAGTAACTCACGATGGACAGGAACTAATCGAACCTTGAAATTCAAGGTAAGCGATTCGGTTGGAAAAAAAGGGAAGGTGTTAGGTACCCTTTTCTCCCCACCATGTGGTGGTAATCTCAACTCAACTCGGTCATTTTGATTTTAAAAAATGAACAATGAAGTGCCACGTGTCGTGCATTTGTTCCCTAAGTAGGAATTTGCTTTCGGCTCGATTATAGGATCATTCCATTGATGGAAATGATCCTTATAAACCTTTGCCTTGGGGGGCCATTCATCCTAAGCCCATTTAAAACAAAATGAAGAGGAGAGGGGATTATAGAAGAGGGAAAAGAAGAGGGTAGAGAAGAAGAAAGGGGTGTACTTTGAACCCACCTTAATGCTTCAATATTTTCTTTTTTTTTCTTTCATTCATTCTTCTTCTTTGAGTCTTCTTGAATTCTTAGTAGAATATGAGAGTATGAGAATGGGAAGAAGTAATTAGAGAGAGTAGGGATTTTCTTATCTTTAGTGAGACTTGGTGTGGAGTTAATAAGAGATGATTGGTAGACTTGGTGAGAATTGGTGATAGTTGTTAGTAGTGAGAGTTGGGACTTTTTTTGGGAAGAGGAGGAGGGTATTTATAGATGTTGAGAGATTATTTTAGGGATATAATGGGGTAAAGTGGGGGAGAGTAGAGAATGACATATGTTTTAAAGGAGGGGGCTATGAAATTAGGAGTTGGGAGAGGGGTAATTATGTAATGAGGGTAAATGGGTTGTGTTTTCATCTAAATGGTTTGGATCCTACCCAAACCATTTGGGTAGAGTGTTTGGTGAGGTGAGATGATGGGTATTTAAGAGGGTAGTGTAGACACCCCATTTTTTTCATCTACCTAATTCAACAATTCGTCACCCGATTTTGGTGGATTCCTAATGATGAATATAAAAAAAACTCGAAGGCTTGTGAGTACTGCTTGATTCCTTATGTTTCTAGTTTATTTTCATCCCCCTACTCGTCACAACTCGACATAAAAGTTTACGCACGCTTAGGATCGCTATACCCTACACCCGACTTAGCAAGCACGTACGCATAGGTTCGTTACACAATTCGATAACTTAGAAACCTCGCTACGTTAGAAAAATATAACTTTAGAACTTATAAATACTCACATAGTGACTGAAAGAACCCTTACGCTGAAATCCCTAAAAAGCTGTAAAAATCACAAAAATCACAAAAATACCCTTCATGAAGAAAATATCCTTCATAAATTTCGGATGTCCGAAAAGTCTTGAAAGTACCTCCATTGCACTCAGAACGTGATTTCGAGTCTAACGGGACCCAAATCGATGAAAACAAAGAAATTTATAAAAATTTGTAAAAGAAATCATCAAAATGATGAAAATACCCCTTATATACCTCGGACCTCTGAAAAATCTCAAAAGTACCTCCATTGCACTTAAAATGTGATTTCGAGTCTAACGAGACCCAAATCGATGAAAACATAGAAGTTCGAGAAAAATCTATAAAAATCACCAAAAGATCAAAATACCCCTCAATATCCAACTTTACAATTTAGAGATCCCGAACCCTAGGACGATGTAAATCGAAATCCAATCTAAACTAAAAATAAAATTCAAATTAAAAATTAAACAATTCATATTAAAAAATTCAAACAATTAAAATTAAAATCAAACAATTAAATCCAATAAAAAAATTTCAAATTAAAAAAAATAATAATAAAAAAATTCGATCAACCAAAATAAAAATTTCAAGTAATCAACCATCAAAATTAAACTCAAATTCTATCAATAAATTTAAAATTTAAAATCGAACCCAATCTAAAATCAAATTAAAACTCAAAACTCAACCAATCGAAATCCAATCAACTGACCAATTAAAAATTAAAATCAATTTAAATTTCAAATTAAAACGCAAATTAATCAACCTGTTAAATTAAAAATTAAATTCAAATTAAACAATTAAAACTCAAATTAAAATCAAATTGAAAATCACCCAACCAATTAAAATGTAAAAAAAAAATTAAAATCGAACGATCAACCAATCAAAAATTGAAATCAAATCAACCAACAACCAAATTTAATATCAAATTTCAAATTAAATTCTAATCAAAATTCAAAATTTAAAATCAAATACAAATTCTAATGTAATTTAAAACATCAAATTAAATTTCAAATCAAAATGTCGACTAAAATAAAAAAAATTTCGAAATCAACCATCGGAAGCAAAATCAATTCATTAACCAATCACAACTCAACCGTAGTAGGCTACCATTAGTACGAGTAGCATGGAATCCCCCTCTCTCATTCTATTTTTAAAAAAATTAAAAATTAAAAAAAAACAAATAACAACACGTTTCCTCTTCTTCTTCTCCAAACACCAACACACCCCTCCCACGTCCTCTCTGCCATTTATCCATAACAGCCCATACCTCTCCCCCCTCTCTCCCTCTCTCACGTTTTGATGAAGGAGACCATTATAAAACATAAGGGGAGCAAAGGATAGAGGACATGGTTTTTTTTGGCTGCCTTCAATTATTTTTTTAAAAAAATTGCTCCATCATCTTCTCCAAAAAAAAAAAAAACCTACAACTATCCTTTTCCTCATCGATAAACTCAGCCACTATCTTACCTCCATTAAGATCCCAACCCTTCTTCTTTTCACCATTAAACCCAATCTCCAACGTCTCTCTCTTCAAAAAAAATTTCCACAAAAAAAAAAAAAACAGCAACACCTCTCTTTTCTCTCTCTCTCTTGTTGCACCTCATTTCTTACAAACCATTACAGCCCCTACCTCTACCCTTCCTTATCTTCTTCCTCTCCATTACACAAAATAAAAAATAGAAAAAATGGTTTTTTTGGTGGCTGCCATTTTTTAAAAAACCTGCAACTCAAAAAAAAAAAAAAAGAGAGAAGAACCAGCAGCTCCATCTTCTTCTCCCTCTCTCTCTCTCTCTCTCTCTCTCTCTCTCCTCTCTCTCTCTCTCTCTCTCTCACTATTTTTGTTTCTTGTGTACTCGCAATGGTAAGTACTCGCGAGTCTCCGAATTGGACTTGAAGGAATCCATTCGATATTGCTTCATGCTATAAGTAAGTTTTTTTTTTAGTCTTTTTTACATTTTGCTTTTTTTTTTTTGTATAATTTTTCTATGTTTTTCTTATTTATTTATCTTCGCATGTTCATCGGGTTAAACTATTTTTTTAGATGCGTTTCCATATTTTTTTTTTCTTTCAAAAATTTTATTTTATTTTACTTTTTCTTTTGTTGTTTATTTTCATATATCAATAGGATAGGAGAATATGTATGTTGTTAATTTGTTTATTGATAAGTTAGGAGAATTATTTTTGCCTTTGTTTCGTTTATTTTTATTTATATTTATATTTATTTATTCCATTCTCGATTGCATTTTTAATGCATTTGAATCAATTCACTGATTTTTGAGGTATGCGTGGCGCCATGGCAATCTTTACAATTCCAAACTATTAATGGATCGATTCGTCCATTTTTAGATTAATTGAATTAACTCGCTTATATCAAGTTGGTGGATTGGCTCATTGGGTGTTCATATTGTCAAGTAGATTCATCGATTGTTTTTTTAGCCAAGTCGCAAATATTGGAATTAATCAACTCATGAATTTTTGATGCATGACAAATTAAGAAATCGATTTTTTAAGGAAAATCAATGAGTCAACTCGCTAATTTTCATGTGTATTGGAAATTGAAATTTCCCATGAAATTGAACAACTAGTTAGCCCACTGATTTTAGGACACGTGGCAACTAAAAATTTGTGTATTAACCCACTGATTTTAGGACGCGTGGCAACTCAAAATTTGTGAGGTAACCCACTGATTTTAGACACTTGGAAACTCAAAATTTGTGTGTTAACCCACTAATTTTAAGATGCGTGGTAACTTAAAATTTGTGAGTTAACCCACTGATTTTAGGACATGTGGCGATTCTGAAAAAAAAATTGTGATTCTTATGATATAAAAATTGCAAGTCGACTCGCTGATTTTGGAGACATTGAGAATTCGAATCAAATTTTTTAAAAATTAGGCACGCGGGTCAAATCACCAATTTAATACACGTGGCGATTCTAAAAATTAGGATTCTTTTGGTTAACAAATTGCGAGTCGACTCGCTAATTTTGGGGACATTGAAAATTCGAATATATTTTATTTTAAAAAATTAGGACGTGGGTTAAATCACCGATTTAATACAAGTGGCGATTCCAAAAAATTAGGATTCTTTTGGTTAACAAATTGCGAGTCGACTCGCTGATTTTTGGGACATTGAAAATTTGAATCAATTTTATTTTAAAATTAAGCACGTGGTTAACTCACCGATTTAATACACGTGGCAACTCAAAATTTGTGAGTTAACTCACTAATTTAATGCACGTAACGGTTCAAAATCGAATCTCTTTGATAAAATATCGTCAATGAGCCAATTCACTAATCTTATATATGTAGCATTGAGAATTGATTTCATATTGTTCAATATATGATCGAATTGATCCATTAATTTTTGGTGCCATGTATGCCTCTTTAAATCATGTAATTATTTTAACCGTAGGATTTGTTTAGTAAATCCGATGGAATTTGATGATAATTGGACCCTAGTTTGATTTTTAATTTTTGAATATTGACCATAAGATATTTTTGGATCGTAGTAGAGACTGATCATGTTGATCAGGCGGGTTCGGTGCCTAACACCTTCTGAATTCCGTAACCTGACCCCTTACTCATTTCTGTGATCCGTGAACCGACCCATATCCATTTGGAGTTAATTTTGGTTCTTAGACCTAAACTAGGTGACGACTCCCTATTATTTTGAAAATCCCTGAGATACATAGATCGAACTCCTAATCTGCTATTTAGCGGGACGGCCGGGGGTCGAAACAATTTCAGGTAGTTGATTGATTGAGTGGTATTTGGTTTAAGAGAATGGAGGGTGTAAGAGGGTGGTTTGGAAGGTAAGGGAGATGGTGACATGTGGCAAGATGTGTGGAGGTTAAGGGTTTATATTTAATTGATGGGAGAGAATGAGTATTTGATTTGAGAGGATGGATGTAGGTTTAGGTTGTAGAGATAGGTTTATAGAAAATGATGATGATAGATTAGGGGGAGGTATGATGATGATAGGTTAGGGGGAGGTGTGGATTGATGTGTTTGATTTGAGAGAATGGAAGTTTATAGGGAGTAGTTAGGATAGGTTAGGGGAGGGTGTGGGTTGATGAGATTTTTTAGAGAAAAGGTGATGGGTTGATGTGTGAGTAGATGAGGTCTAATGGGGGTAGGTAATTGGATGAGAGAGGTGAAATGGGGTAATAACATGTGTCATATTTGATTATCAAGATGGTGATTGGTTGATATGGGTAGTGGTTTGTGGGTTAAGATTATGGGTTGGATGTGAATTGTATATGGATAAGGATTTGTGGGCTTTTTAGTGTATTGGACTTGGGTTATGGAATGGTTTTGGATTTTAGGAATTGGTTGGGAGTTGTCTTGGAAATGGTTATGAGGGTTTAGGTTGGTTTTAGATTTTAGGTGATGTGGAGGATTAAGAGTTTATGGGCCTTAGGTGGGCTAAGGGTCTTTTCGAATTTGGAAGTGGAGAGGTGGAGGGTATAGGAGGTGGTAAGCGTCCCAAGTCTCATTTTTTAATTTTATTTATTTTTTTTTGAGATTTTTGAAATTATTGGTTTGATTAAAATGCTACGTGTTGACAAATTGGACTTTTTAATCCTGTTGGAGAATTTCATTGAAAATCGGGTATTTCGGGATATAAGAGAAGAGCGGTGAAGGTTAGGAAGGTGTAGGGTATGTTAAATCCCTTTGATGGGCGCACCAAATCATTAGAAGGTCTCAGGGGCCTCGATTCGATCCAAATGCCATATTTCGATTGATTTGGGCCTTTGAGGCCCGTTGGAAATTTTTATTGAAAAATCTGTATTTTTTGGGCTTTTTTGAGTATGGCCCGTTCAAATTAGAGTGTCTATAGCTGTCCTTCTTTGTAGGAATTGCGTGCAAAGAAGTAAAAAAAATAAACTAAGCCCCTCTTTGCATAGGTAGGAGAACTTTGTAAAACATGACTTCGAATTTCGGATTAAATCGATGACTTTTGTAGAAAATGACTACTCAAGCACGGGGTCTGACAGAGTTTTACCTTATTAATTCCTTGATCTCGATGGCGTGAAGCTCGGGTGAGATCTCGGATTTGATGAAAGTTTGATGAGTTTTGAAATTTAAATATTTTTTGTTGTGTTTTAACAAATCGAAGTTGAGTACAACTCGAAAGGATTTTTGAGATTTTTTTGATATTTTTTTTTTTGTATTTTTTTGATTTTTGATTCTTAATTTTGGACTTTTTTTTTTAATTATATCCAAGAAGGAGTTTTGTTGTTGGAGTCGAATCAACCAAGATCTGAAGGCAGGAGGACTACATAGTCTGAGTCGTCCCCATTTAAAGTCGCATTCATCTCAACAATATCAACAAGAGCAAAGACTACGAACGAGCCTATTACATCGGTGCTACTCTTTTGCAATATCAACATATTCTTTCGCACTTCTTAATTCATTATCACACCAATATCTCTAGTTGGCATGTTACTAACCATAACACTTGCAAGGCATTCGCACTGTCGATCTAAGGTAGTAACCCATCGCTTTACTCCGAATACAAGGTCAGAGTTAACCAGTGTTCTATATATATACTGTGAACTGCTTTGCCATCCACTTTTACATGTTCGACCCATATGACCTTGAAGTAACCATTTGGCATTTCTTGGATTAAACTACCTGATGACCTTCTTCAATATCTCAATATCGGGCTAGGACACAAATGATCCAAGGAAACATCGACTACCACCCAAATCCCCTCGGCATGTTGTTTACAATACCTCACAAAGAAACTCTCTCAAGTCGAAACCATAGGTGAAGGGACTTGAAATTTTGCTGTCATCACTTGAAGGGCTCCATTATAGTTTTCTGCTAGCCTGTTGATACGACCTCAAGAGTCATTGCTCTTCAAACAATGCTAGAAAACACGGTGGGCTACTGATTAACATCTATAAGGATCTCAACAAGGTTAATGTGATTCATGATAACAACGACGGTTTCTCGAGAAGCTTCTGACTTCCATCCAAATGGTTTTGGCCCAATTCCCCTCGGGAATGTTTGCATGTACTCATCTTCACTTAGAATGTCATAAGCATGATTAAGGTTACGCACCCACAATGGTTCCCCTCAGTAGGCCCGAAGAGTGATCTCAGGAGAGGCTTGCTCAGGGTCTCTACTTTGATGCCTTCGTGTCTTACCTAGTGAGTTGTGATGCTTCGGACGCCAAGGTGGTAATGATGGGACCCTATTCTTTTTATTTATTTATTATTATTATTATTATTTTATTTTTTATTTTTTGTAATAAAAAGAAAATAGGTTTTTTGCCTTACCTGGCCTCAAGTGTATCTAATGCTTGGAAAACTTGAAGTTTGAATAAGTCCTAGATTTTTCATCATTAGCCAAAATAGTAGTTTTTCTTTTTAAAATTTTATGAAATGTCATTATCAAATGAGTACGATAAATTCAGAGTTTGTAAAATCTTTGGTTGTGACGATCTTGGTATTTTTACTAACCATAGAGGATATAAACGTCAATTGCTCTTCTGGTTCCTTTAAAGTCATCCCCAGTACCCTGATTTTTGAAGACTATTTTATGTTTGGGTCTTGGGATTTTGGAGGGATTTTTGTCGTTCACAATTTATACTCTTGCGGGCCAGGAGTTTTTAAAAAAAAAAAAAAAAAAAAAAGAAACCTTTATTACCCCTTGTGCTAATTACGATTTTCACCAGACCCGATTTCCATATTTTTGCACATCGATGTCTTTTTTGGGATTTTCATCGTGTCGGTGGCTTTGATTTTGTCATAGTCTGATTTTTTTACTCATCACGCCCTTTCAGGTTTTCACTATGCCCTTTTAGACTATGCTTGTATTTTTTTTTTCATGTATCTGATCTAGATTCCCTTCTTGAGTCTTCTAACGACTAATAAGACTTGGAGGTCTGGACCAAGTCGCAAGATCATTGGTGCTGCCATTGTCATTATGTTGCCTTAAAACATTCCCTGATCAGAAAGCACTTTTAATGGGACGAAACGTTGGCTTAGATTTATGGTAATGGAAGGATACAAAAAGGTTAAGGTCTGGGTCTTAGTTTATCTAAAGTGGGCTAGACATGAGATTGGTTTATTTTTGTTTCGAAAAAGTGATTTATGTCTCCTCCCAACGTCTCTCGAACTTGTTTAGGCTAGAGATTTGGGTCGAGCTCAGATCAAGTGTCCAAGTTTTTTGTTTTTTAATTCTTTTGTATTTTTAGCCATTCACAGTTTATCCTCATGCGAGCCAAGAGTATTTCGATGTTTTTATTTTTTCTGTTTCTCTGATTTTCTTTTCTTTTATCACCCTTTTTTTTATTTTTTAGAATTGTTGACTTACCCAGTCTTAGGTTAAGAAATGAACATAATAACTCAAAAGGGTAGACTAAGGTTGATAGTTGGTTTAGAATAACAAAAATGGCCTTTCGTCATTTCAGGATCAGTTTTAGGCGTAGTATCAGCATTGATTGATTGCGGGAAGACTTGTCCGTCCATTTCTGTGAGGATCACAGCCCCTCCGTTTTTACCTTTTGCACGATGAATGGTCCCTTATAGTTCGATCTGAACTTTCCTTTGACGTCTTCTTGGATTGACAGAATCTTTTTCAATACAAGGTTTCTCGACGAGAAATCTCTAGGCTTAACCTTCTTATTATAGGCACAAGCTATTCATCATTGATAGATTTGTCCATGGCAAATGACTGTAAGGCGTTTCTCTTCAATCAGATTCAGCTAATCAAACCGAGCTTGAATCCATTCAGTTTCATCTAACTCTGCTTCTTTTAAGATTCGGAGGGAGGGAATCTCAACCTCTACTGGTAAGATTACTTCCATTCCGTAGACCAATGAATACGGAGTTGCTCTAGTCGAAGTTCTGAATGAGGTTCGGTAGGCGTGTAATGCAAAGGGCAACATGTCGTGCCAATCTTTGTATGTAACTACCATCTTCTCGATTATTTTTTTGATGTTCTTTTTGGCTGCCTCGACTGCTCCATTTATCTTAGGTCTATAGGGTACAAAGTTGTGATGAGTGATCTAGAAGTCTTCGCACATTTTGATCATATCTTTGTTCTTGAAGTTCTTGGCATTGTCAGTTACCAATCCGCTTGGAAGTCCATACCGGTAAATGAGGTTGTTCTTGACAAACTTCATGACGTTGCTCTTAGTGACATTGGCGTATGAAGCCACTTCTACCCACTTGGTGAAGTAATCGAGGATGAAATGATGCCCGTTTGCAGCTTTTGGCGAGATCTGCCCAATGACGTCCATGCCCCAGAGTGAGAAGGGCCAAGGAGTGGTCATATTATGTAGTTTTGAAGGTGGGACATTGATCTTGTTGGCATAGATCTGACATAGATGGCATTTGCAGACATGTTGATAGTAGTCACTCTCCATTGTCGACCAATAGTATCCCATCCTCATGATTTTCTTGGCCAACATATAACCATTCATGTGGGACCCACAGACTCCCCCATGTACAGTATCAATTAGTCGTTTTGGTTCTGTTTCTGCTACACACCTGAGTAAGATCTCATGGTGCGACTTCTTGTACAGAGTACCGTTGCTCAAGAAAAATTGCCCTGCTAGCTTCTAAATGGTCCTTCTATCATTTGGCGTTGCATCTGAAGGAAGCGTTCGATCTTCAAGATAGGCCTTGATATCAGAATACCATGGCTTTTCTTCAGATTCTTCTACTTCGACGGGTAAGCAATAAGCTGGCTCATCTTGAATTCCAATCTCAATAGGGTCGATGATTAGGTCTTCCGAGATGTTGATCATAGAGGCCAGTGTAGCTAGTGCATCTGCAAACTGATTCTTAACTCTCGGCATGTACGTGAATGAAATCCTATCAAAGTGCGAGCTTAGTTCTTCCAGATACTCGTGGTAGGGGACCAATCTCTGCTCTCGGGTCTTCCATTCTCCAGTCGTCTGATAGACTACTAAGCTTGAATCTCCAAAAACATCGATCTCATCTACCTCGAGATCTAGTGCTGCTTTCAACCCTGCTATGCATGCTTCATATTCAGTCTCATTGTTGGAATATTGAAATTTTAGTCTGATTGCGATTGGCACGTGGGATCCATCTGGCTTGATCAGAACTGCCCCTATTCTATTTCCTTTCTGATTGGCTGCTCCGTCGAAGTACATTTTTCAGCCTGGTTCATCATTATCGTCCTCAATATCGGTGAGTAGTATGACTTTATTGGGAAAGTTCGTCTTTAGTGGTTTGTAGTCAGGCAACGGGTGCTCTGCGAGGTGGTCGGCGATGACTTGCTTTTTAATGGCTTTTTGACTGACATAAGTGATGTCAAACTCATTTAATAATAATTGCCACTTCGTTGTACGACCTGTTAATGTCTATTTCTCGAAAAAGTACTTCAGGGGGTCCATCCTAGTGATAAGCATAGTCGAGTAACTAAGCAAATAATGACGTAGTCGTTGAGATGCCCAAACTAATGCACAACAAGTCTTTTCAAGTGTTGAATATTTTGTTTCGTACTTGGTAAATTTCTTGCTGAGATAGTAGATAGCCTGTTCCTTCCGTCCAGATTCATCATGTTATCCTAGCACACACCCCATTGATGTTTCTTGCCCTGAGATATATATTAGTAGAGGTCGTCCTGGAATAGGAGGGACTAGGACTGGTGGATTGAGCAGATATTGCTTGATCTTATCAAATGCTTCCTGACAGTCTTCGTTCCACTTTTTCGGTGTATCCTTCCTGAGTAGCTTGAAGACTAGCTCACAGATAGGTGTAAGTTGAACAATGAAATGGCTAATATACTGTATTCTCTCCAAGAATGCCCGAACATCTCTCTCTGAAATGGGTGCTTTCATTTCGAGGATATACTTGGTTTTTGTCAGATCTATCTCGATGCCTCTTCTGCTGACGATGAAACCCAGTAGTTTGCCCAATGTTGTCCCGAATACACATTTTGTAGGATTTAACCTTAAACTGTACTTTCTCAGCCTGTCGAACAACTTCTATAGATTTACCAGATAGTCTTCTTCAATGTCAGATTTAGCAATCATGTCATCTACATAGACCTCCATTTCCTTATGAATCATATCATGGAATAATGCGGTCATTGCTGGTTAATAAGTTGCTCCTGCGTTCTTCAGTCCGAATGACATGACTTTGTAGTGGAAAATACCCCATGGTGTGATAAATACAGTATTTTCTTGGTCTTCTTCTATCATTTTTATCTGATTATAGTCTGAGAAGCCGTCCATAAATAAGAACATGTCGTGTCCTATTGTACTGTCAACTAGAGTGTCGATGTGTGGTAGTGGAAAATCATCCTTAGGACTGGCCTTGTTCAAGTCTTGATAGTCAACACACATGCGTACCTTTCCATCTTTCTTGGGTATTGGGACGACATTAGCTAATCACTCAAGGTATGTAGAAACTACGAGGAATCCTGCTTCGAACTGCTTCATGACCTCATCTTTGACTTTGAGAGTCCATTCTGGTTTTAGCCCTCTCAGTTTCTACTTGATCGGCTTGCTTCCCGAGGCAATTGGTAGCTTGTGTACAACAAGATCTGTGTCCAACCCAGGCATATCCCTGTATGACCATGCGAAGACATCTTGATAATCTTGTAAGAGTTTGATCATTTCTTCCCTTTGTTGCGACTTTAATAAGGCTTCGATCTTGACAATTCGTGGGTCCTCTTCGGTACCAAGATTGATTGAATCTGTATCCTCAATGTTTGGCTGAATACCTTTCTCGTGACATTCTACCAAGTCTTTGATTTCTTTAGGCGGGTACTCCATTTCGTCCTCAGACTTTTCTTCGATCCCCATGAGGTCAAAGTCGAGTTCAAGATAGAAATCATACTCGTCCATTTCAAATTCTATTTTATCTGGATACTCATTTGATTGAGACAGATCTCTTGAAAACTCTTTTATTGGCTTTTGGAAAATATCTATATTTTTACAATTTTGAAAGCTTTTTGATTTTTTTATCTTTTGAGAAATATTTGATTTTTTTGCTTTAAGAGGAATATTTATTTTTTTGTAGCTTTTCGAATACTTGAAATAAGAAGAACAATCATGCAAATTCATTAATAAAGATAGGAAGCCCTCAAAACAGTCTTTACCCCAGGACGAGGGCTCGTTATGATCCTCGGGCAAACTAGATTCGTTTAACAACATTTTTTTTGGAGGCCTTAATAGCCTCAAGGGTTAATGGGAATTCCTTCCAATTGTTCAGAACTTCCCTTTCTCTGAGGGAACGGATGAGATGTGAAGGTGATTTGGTTGGTGGTTCGGAGATGACCATGATCTCCGATTGATTGTTGATGTCAGAATTGGGCATAGTTCCCCCCAAACTCGGTGGGATGATGACTGATGCCCAGTCGATGCCAATAGGGAAGGGTGATTCGTTCCCCTTACTTTTGATGATTTTCACCTTTGTGGATTCTAGAACAGTTTCTAATAGACTTTCGTTGGAATCCCCATTGAATAAAACACCAATGCCTTCTACGAAGGATGACTGGGACACAGTAATTGAGTCTTCTTGAATGTGCAGAGGTTTGAAACTCACTGTTCTCGGCCTTTTTATTGGTTTGGTTGGCAGTGGTTCTGATAGATTGTCGGGTCTAGTCTGTGATATTGGAAAGCTGACATTGATATGCGGAATTCTGCCCAGATTCCAGACATTCGATTCACGATTTTACCTTCTTGCTAGTCGAAGCTTTTTTTTCTTGTCATTCATTTCTGCAATATCTTTTTTTGTGGGCCTAAACCCTAGACCAAAATAAGGAGTATGCTTTTTTGCTTCAATTGGCGTAGCTTTCCCTTTTCCTCCAAGTCCCAACTCTTGTTTAGGTCGGTAACCTATTTTTTTCAAAACCTGCTCAATCATCAGATTCGTTCTCGATAGTTCTGCATTTATCTTCTCTTTTTCTTTCTCAATATGATTGACAGCAGCGAATTGATATGAATGGTAGAGTGCTTTGTCCTTCGTCATTTCGATATCTATAAACGACACATCCGGGGCTCTCCCAGTCGGGATAAGATTTTCTATCATCCTTTACCCCATAATGAATTTGACTCTCTGGTGTAGAGAAGAAGGTACAGCCCCTGCTATGTGGATCCACAACCTGCCCAGCAGAAAGTTAAAGTTTGTCGGTATTTCCATGACTTCAAATCTTACTTTAAAGGTGCACGGGCCTATCATGATAGGTAGGTCCACTTCTCCCAGTGAATCCCTTTTTGAACTGTCGAAACCTCGGATGACCTTGTTGTTGGGCTTGACATGTGACCAATCAGCATTGAGTTTTCGGAAGGTTTTAAGCGGACAAACATTCAGTGCTGAGCCGTTATCAATCAGCACCTTGGCAACCATCTGTAGACACCTCACTTTTGCATCAGCCTGACTTGGCGATCCGTCACCCGGTTGCTGTGGATTCCTAATGATGAGTACAAAGAACTCGAAAACTTGAGAGAAACATCCTTCTAAGTCCTTTTTTTCTTCTAATTCTATTCCCTTCTTTCTCCTTGCCACGCGACATAGAATTATGCATGCTTCGGATCGCTACACCATACACTCAATTTAGCAAGTACGTACACTTAGGCTCGCTACACATTTGGACAACTTAGAGACCTTGCTATGCTAGGAAAACATGACCTCGAGACTTAGAAATAATCACGTTACGATTGAAAGAAACTTCACGCCAAAATTCACCCAAATGGACAAAAATCAAAAAAATGACAAAAATACCCCTCATGAATTTCAGACCTCCGAAAAGTCTCGAAAGTACATCCATTGCACTCAAAATGAGATTTTGAGTCCAACGGGATTCAAATTATTAAAAACAGAGAAATTTAAGAAAAATCATAAAAATGACCGAAATGCTCCTCAACCTACAAATTCGACTTAGAGATCCCAATCCTTAGGAAAAAGTAATAAAAATCAAAACCCAGTTAAAAATTCAATCTAATAAAAAAAAACTCAAATTAAAAATTAAACAATTCAAATTCAAACAATTAGAAATAAAACTCAAATTAAAAATCAAACAATTAAAATTAAACAATTAAAATTTAAATCAACATTCAATCTAAAATTTAATCAATCCATCAACATTTAAATTAAAATTCGATTGAAATTAAAATCCGATCAACTAATTAATATTGAAATTAAAACCTAGTCGATCACTAAAATTAAATTTAAAACTTAATCGACCAATCAATATTCAAATTAAAACACAAGCAACCAATCAAATTAAAATCTTAATTTAATCGACCAATCAAGATCGAAAAGTGAAAGATAATTAACCCATCAAACTAAATTCAAACCAAAATTAAATCATCAACAAAAATTAAAAAATCAAAATTTAATCAATAATCTACCAACGTACCATGGGTTGCGAAGCGTGGGATCATGGTCCCATTCCTTCTAAACTCAAAAAGGAGAGATATTCCACTACGTCATAATGCGCCAAAAACGACTGCCCCTACAGTCGCAAAAAGAGTCGTTTTAAAAGGAGTGGTTTTTTAAAAACGACTATCTAAGACAGTCGGAAAAAAACGACTGTCAAAGACAGTCGTAAAAAACGACAGTAACATAACGATATAGCGACGGTCAGCGACCGTCGCTATAGGGTATTTTAAAATAAAAAATATATATTTTACACCTGCCCCCCTTCACCTGTTGTTAAATAGTAGAAATACCCCTATGTTTGACATTGATGTCCTAGACCCCAACTAACAATATGAAAAGACCCAAATACCCCTCGTCTTCAACTTTCATAAATGTAACTAAAAATCATTAATGATCTCCCACTCCTGTTTCAAATCAACACCCACATTCAGTTCAAACTAAAAATCACAAAGAATAATTCTGAAATGGCACACTACTTATTTTAACAGAGTTTGAGCTTCTCAAGGAATGGGGAGGTCTCAACAGCTCTTGCTTTCACCAGTGATATAGTAAATATCATTCTAACCGTCCTTCATCCTTGTGACGTAATCCTTGAGGTTGGTCATCACGTTCATTTAACTCGAGTGGATCTGTAGTTCTAACAAAAGGAACTCAGAATAGAACTAAAACAGAAAAAATAATTGTACTTGATGAAAATTGTGCTCAAGTCATAGTAAGATTTCAGTTTAAAATAATATGTTACAGCACATAAAAAGTGAAAAGTGACCCTTTAAGACATTTAAAGATGATCCTTGGTGCATGGGCACTCCAACTGATCAACATAATAGGCACCAAAAAAAAAAAAAATTGCAGCCACGGAAGAAGTTGAACTGCAAGGAAACTATTTTCTTACCAGCCTTCAGGGATGAAAAGTGCATCACCAGCACGAAGAATCACTTTTTGGGAGTATTCCATTGAGTGCTTTGCTCTTGAATGAATTGAAAAATCAGGGTTTTCTAAATCTACAGAACTACCATAATAAAAAGGGAAGAATCAAAATAAAGAATATGAACACAGCATTAATAATAGGAATTTTAAAAGTTATTCACAGAAGTTCAACAAACCAATAATAAAGATAAGTAAATGAGCTTTTACAATTTTCCAGATGGTTAAAGAAGTAGCATACCTGTGGTTTGAAGCCTCGCCATATATAGGCATAGGGTATAACAGGGGACTCGCAGAAGGGGGCCATAAAACAACTGAGATGCACCAAATATTAATCAATAAAGACAACGTTCTTACATAAAGTTCAGCAAAATTCAGACTTGGAAGCCCAAAAACTAAGATACCAGATCTAATGTACTCAATGCAGAACCATTAGGCATGTATGTGTGAGTGCATGACCTCAATAATTTGTTGGTAAAAAATAACCCTAAACTACCATTTTGTTTTTGTAACAAGGGGTTTCCAAGAGCCCCCTACCATATATAATAATGACTAATGAGAACAGACAAGGAACTAGCTACATTTACCTATCTTAGGAGACTAATCAGTAAAGCTCATCCAAAATAGGTTCCTTTCGAATGGAAACCTTATAGGGATTTCAATGGCCAAGGTCTAAATAATAAAAATTCACTAGAAGGATAGAAGCATGGAACAATAGTGATATTAATAGTGCTCAACTTTTTGGCTTCATGAAAAATTCCATCTTTGAGAAGAAGACTGCAAGGCTTTGCGTCAGAAAGGGTCTAAAAACCTCAATCAAGCACAGTTAGTAAGTACAAGCCCAAGATTGAAATTCGGACAAGAATCACATAAAGTATGGCCAAATATGAATAGGCTTAACATCTATGAAAGTATTGCTAGCTCTGTTTTTTTTTTTTTTTTTCTCTTTGATAAGTAGCTCCGATTTTTTTTTATTTTCCTTACAATTGGGGAAGGATTTTAAGAAAATCTAAAAGCTGTTAGTTAGTTTAAAAGTGCTTTTAAGTGGAGTTTTATGCTAGGGTAGCATAATTAACATTGCGGGCATTGACATTTAGATTGCACAGTAACTTTGAGGGCTCGGAAAGGCGTTTAGGAAATCTAGGAGCCATATGATTTTTGAAGGTCACTCATAATCTATTCTTTTAGCGAAAGCAATTCAAGCCTTCCTAGTAATTGATCTATTTTCTTGCAAAACCAAGCCAAACTCTTGTTTCCACAAGAGACACACCAGATGAAAGAGTCAGGATTTATCTACTTATGTGATGTTTATCAAGGAAAGGACAATGGCAAGAAGCACTTAAGAATGATAAACCTTATAAACTTATACTAAAATGGAGAAACACAGATTATTAGTCTCAAAGAGAATAAGTAAAATACCGTGTTTGCATCCAGCAACTATGCATAAAAGGTTATGATGTGGATCATAGTGAGTACTAGATCTAGATCTAGCATTATTCATCCATAAATTGATACATGCTAACGCCTTTGTCTCCAAAATTGTTGGCTGCATGAACCAAACAAAGGTAAAACAAAACAACAATTAAAAAAAAGGCAACAATAATGTTTGTAAAAGCAACAGTTACTTGAGTGTTACTTAATTCTCTTTGAAGACCAAAGTATAGAAACTTATCATGAATAATTCAACATATGTTTTAACCTTAAAAGTTTGGTGGAGGGTTAAAATCTAAATGAAACATGACCAGAATGAAAGAATAATAAGAACTATGCAAACCATTTGAATGTTTTCTTTCAGAGATTCCAATTGAGACCTCTCTTTAGTCTCCATATTTGAAATTGGGACCTGCATGAGAAATTTATTATCAAGTAATTGAATTTCATTCCCAAATTGTGGCATCAGCTAGTAGTAAGTCCTCAATAATGTGAATGATGTATCATAACTATTGATGTTGATATAACATAATAAGAGATCTCAGGAATATCTGAAAAAGGAATCCCAGATAACAAGTATGCAGATTGTTGACAAGTGCCTAAATAGTGCAATGTGCACTTGTAAAAGATTTCGACTGACATCCACAAATCATTATCCATATTTTTCATTTTTAGAAGTATTCATAGAAATGAGAAAAGTTTTCAAAGGTGTTTCAAATGGGATTATATTACACTTTGGTGATTGTGGGGGGAAATCCTGTGGAAGACTTTAACCTATGCCATTTGTCATACGTAACCTGAGAACTTCTGAAGAGAAATAAAAAGGTAAGGCAGACCATGGGCCGTTTACTAGTGGACTGGGCTCTTATTTGGAAGGAGTTTCGACTTCAGAGATGTAAAGGTAGAACATTTTGTGAACACCTGGGAGGAATTGATATATGGGCAGTAATTTGTCACACTAATCTATTTTTTCTTCTTGATGTAGTCTTGAGAGGGAACTTTTTCCTTTTTTCTTTTTTTTAGTTTTATTTTAATAAAACCCATAGATTCATAAAAAATAAAATGTTTTGGACATCTCAACAGATAAAGAAATCACATGCATTGGGATTTTTTTACTTCAACAAATGAGTTTAGTCTTACATATTCACATCTCGCAGGTACATTAGACATACTTCTTTGATCCTTCACACTTTTTCTCATAGGTTTAAGAGTTAAAACAGGGTTCTGATCCCAAGCAATATCAAATCACAGGAAAAATTGCTAATATACACATAGCCTGATATTTTGTAACTCAACAGACATTAGGTGCATGGTTCAAAGTTTTGCTATGTTTCGATTGAACATTCCATTTTGGCAGAGATCAAAACCAAAAATTGATCCCGAGATGTTGAATGTTTCAGATTGTCTCAAATATTTTGGTAGAGACAATCTCAGTTTTCCTCCTGACCAAAACATTGCCTCTAAACTAGATTTTAAACCTTGGTTAGATTACAGATATTGCTTTGAGCACATTTGCACCTTAAGTTTCAACCTCATTGAAAGAACTGAGAGAAAATCTTCTATTTAAACATAAATTATAACCTTGTAAGAACTGAGAGCAAATTTTTGAAGAATTAAAGCAGGATGAACAACCTAACTTAAAAGCACTTCCATATATCAACCTGCGCTAAATAAACTTGATGAGGAGAATCCAAAGAAGCCAAATCGGCTTCATCGATGGTGTGTCCTGTCTGTCCATGAACTTCTGACTGAAGACAAGCACCATGACCATCCTCTAAATGTTGAAGACGTTTTTTGCAAGAAGTGATGAAAAAAGAGAATGGTAAAGGAACTTACAACAGAAAAAAGCAAAATATAATAAATTAAGCTGAATAGGAAAGCAGCAATCTTCCAAATTCTAACTCATCAAAGAGAAAATCCCTAAATCTAGTAATATATGAGTGGTTACCATCTCGTGACTTCTAAGATCACCATAGAAGACTGGTGGGGATCTAGACAGCATAGCCTCCACAACAGAAGACCCTGCTTGTTCCTGAAATTTCCATGCAAGTGTCCAATAAATATAGAGGTTGATAATCAAAAAAGCATATATTAATCCACCAATTGCAAATCTCCTCATCAGTGTCGCAATTTCCAAAAGTGTTCTAAATCAGAGGATGATACAGAATTCACCTTGGCACTACTGGTGAACTTTCTTGCCATCTTTCTTGGAAGAGATAAAATCAGTTCTAAATCAGAGGATGATACAGAATTCACCTTGTGTATTCTTCGATATTGAGCATTTCCTTGGTACCAAGTTCTATATGAAAGTGCCTAGAAACATAATTAAAATACAGAACATAAACCAAATTAAATCTTGGGTGATTTGGACAGGCTCTACATTTTTGTTGAATATTTGAGATACTCATGTTTTCAAATAGAGGATATACCCCTTGATAGTCTACTAATTATAACACTTTGTATCTACTTTCCTCTCCAGCTCTTCTAGAAAGCTTTGCTCAGAGGCATATAAATTTGTTTGAACCTTAGTATATTAATCATGATTCAGTTGTAAATTTAATAGAGAATATGATTGCCAGCTTGATCCTAACAGATAATTATCACTATCATTATCATCAAATCCTTTCAGGTTCAAGTAATATTATAAAAAACTACTTTTCTACAAAGAAAAACAATTGAAAATCATAAATTCAAGCTTTTATCATCTGGTGTGAACAAGAAAACCTTGTGAGGTGTTGTTTTTCAAAATTACAAAGTAGCAACCAAACAAAGGCACAATAAGGAAATTAGGGGACAAGAGTTACATTTTCTTCATCCCTTGGTGCGAGCTCCTCCCGAGGAAACTCCAAAGCTTCTTCTACTTTTCCATTACAAATCAATTCTATCAACCTTTGCTGCTGCAGATGGAAAAAAAGTTGGGGATTTGTATCCAATATCTGCATACAGATCCATCAACCTTTAAATCAAACCAAAAAATAAAACCAAAACTATACTATCGAACCTGATTAAAGTTTCGATATCAGATCGAAAACTTAGAACCAAAGTCGATGAAGATTAGAGAGAGAGAGAGAGAGAGAGAGAGAGACCGAGAGAGAGAGAGACTGAGAGTTCGATCTGAAGAAATAACAAATCAAAAATCAAAATCATTGAGTGAGATCGAGAGCTCAAACCCTAGAAAAATTCAAGAGAGGGAAAAAAACAAACCAACCTGGCGCTCTGGATCCAACTTGAACAGATCGAGTCGAGAGAGAGCGCGATTTTGTTTACTTAAGGAGAGATGAACACAAAGGAATTCGATAATCAAACCAGATCGGGGAGAGAGAGAGAGAGAGAGATATTCGTTTTTCTCTCTGGGGAAGAAAGGGGTAGTTTTGAGTGGCTACTGGCACACCAACTTTTACTTATTACCGTCAGTGATTCCATAAAAACGACGTGGAAACGACAGTCAAACACTGTCGCCATTAACGACAGTCTGTAACTGTCGTTTTTAGCGCAATGGTAGTGTCGCCAAAAACACAATATGACGTAGTGTTCTCTCTATTGGTTCGGTCAAAGAAAGAAGCAAATAACATAAAAAAGAAAAGAAATTAAATAAAATCATCAAAAAGGAAAGAAAGATAAAGTTTAGAAAAAGAGAAAATAGAAAGTGAATACTATAAAAAGGAGAGAGCTTTCTCTCTTGAGGGGGAGTTCTTTTTTGGGGAAGAACCAAGAGGAAAAGGTTGATGTCTTTGGCAGAAAAACAACAAAAAGAACAAAAAACAGAAAAAGATATTTTTTTGGCTTGATTGAAGAAAGACTCCAAAGAAGGCAGCAGCCCCCTTCTTCCCCCAGTCCCCTTCATATTCCATTAACCTGCATCCCTACCTTCACTCACGTCCTCCATTAACCTGCATCAACCTTTACTTATATCCACCTTCTCCATTAATACCCAACAGCCCCATTAACAGCCTTCCTTCATCACGTTTTCAGCCCATTCATTCCTTTTATTTTTCAGTCTGTAGAACAGCCCCATTACCACAATTAGCAGTCCCAACTACCATTCAAAACAATCCCATTATCACTTTCTCCAACAGCCCCAGCCACCGTTCAAAACAGCCTCCATTATCACCTCCGTTAGCAGCCCCAACCACCGTTTAAAATAGCCCCCATTATCACCTCCGTTAGCAGCCCCAACCACCGTTCAAAACATCCCTACAACATAGCCCTTCTTCACCATTAACTGCCCCCATACGTCTCCCAACAGCATTCTCAGAAGCCTTCCACCGTCCCCCTCATATCCTTCTGTATTCATCTTTCTCTCCATCATCCTCCACATCTTTTCCTTCTTCTTCCCCTTCTATCTCCCCCATTAACATCCAAATACACATCCATGAGCATACAACTCCTCTCTTTCCTCTCTCTTTCGTTGAACAACGATAACAAAAAAAAAAGATTAAGAAAAGAAGAGAAGAAGAAGGAAGAGTACATTCGCAACAGGCCATTCTTCGGGCCTTTAAAGCCTATATCCTCCTCACGACAACACCTCAAAAATAGCAGCCCATCCTTACTTCGTTCTCTTCACACCTTCCAGCACCTATCTCTCTTTCATCTACTCTTTTGATCCATCTCCATCTCACCCTCATCACCAATCAAGAACACCTCCTATCAATCACAATTAACAGTTGCAGACACTCCCTTACTCACAGTTCAGCCTCTCCACTCACATCCATCACCATTTCAGATTCTCTTTGTATCTCTCTCGACTATAACTCATACCCACGGTTTCCTCTCCATCACTTCTTTCATCACATTTTTTGGCCCATTGAATTAAACACAACAACTTCTCTATCTTTGATGTCCTTTGCTTGATGAAAATACTCCCTCTCTGATTTATTGGATTCCACACAGCAGTCATCATCTCATCCTCTTCCTACATTCGTTGGCGTCAGACACTACTTTGAGGTTATTTTTGAAGGAATCCAAGCATCCGAAGTTGTTCGGTGAAGGTAAGCTTTTTCATTTATTTTATTTCTAAAGTTTTTTTTATGCATCCAAATTGGTTTGTCGATTTTTATGTATGTGTCGTTAATGGTGATCTTTGATATTAATCAATTGATATGCTGATTTTTGGTGTTAATAGATTGATCGAATTAACTCTCATATATCAAGTTAGTGAGTCAGCTCATTGGTTTTTAATATTATCGGGTCGCTTCATCGATTTTTTTTATATTGTCGAACCGATCTTGAATTTGATATGCAATGGTATTGCATTTGATTAATTCCAAAGTATTTGGTTGAGTTGATTCATAGAATTTACCAACATAGATAAAAAAAATGATTTTCTTTTTCCAAAATTGAAACTGAGTCGACTCACTGATCTTTTATGTACATGAAAATTTAAAAATCAAATTTTTAACAAAATAAACATGAGTCAACTCACTGATTTCTATGTATATGAGAATTAATTCACCGATCAATTTATTAACGTTTGCCACGTGTGTTTTTTTTTTAAAGGAAAATTTGCATATATGTGTGAGCGGTTGATTCACTAATTTGCCCCATGTCCCTAATATTTTGATTTTTGAAACGCCGACTTGTTGTTCCACAATGTGTTCGTAATTTGAAAATTGCACGTTTACAATACCCATTTTTTGTAAGATTCACTTTTGGGAACATTCTAATTTTGGAAATTTTGTCATTTTCTAATTTAGGAAACCCAATAATGATAATTCTTTAATTTGGAAAATCTTTTTGCAAATTTCTAATTTGGGACTCTCATATTTTAAAATTTCCATTTCGAGAAGATTATGTTTCAAAATTTTCAATTTAGAAACTTCTCATATTTTTTATAAACTCTCAATTTAAGAAATTTCTAATTTTTAATTTAAAAATTTTGTGGATTCCCAAATTAGAAGTTTCATATTCTCAGTTTTCCACTTTAGAAAGTTTTCACAAATTCCTATTTTGGTCGATTTGGAAAATCTTCACATATTTGGATTTGTAATTGAAATGGTGTCATGTGGACTTTGAAACATAGACCGGAATTAAGGCTTTTTCAAATATTTTCATCTTTATGTGAAATTCGAGAAATTATATGATATTTGGAGAATATTGGCTTTGAGATTTGTTTAGCACATTCGATATAATTTGATGGTGATGATGATTGGACCATAATCTTGACTTTAGTCTCTACCCGTTTACCGTAGGATAGTTTGGATCGTATTAGAGATCGATCATCTCGATCGGACGGGTTCGGTGCCTAACACCTTTCGAAACCCGTAATCTGACCCCTTACCCATTTCTCTGATCCGTGGACTGACCCGATCCATTTTGGAGTTATTTTTGTTTCTAGACCTAAACTAGGTAGCGACTCCTTATTCCCTAAAAGTCTTCAATTTATCAATCGGACCCTTATCCACAATTTGGTGAAAAAGGGTCGAGGCGATTTCACCACCATACCCTTGCACATGACTATGATGTTTAGCGGTTTTACGTATCCCCGCCCTTCAGGCACAAATTCACTTTCAGTGAAGATAATAGGATTGGGGGCCATGATCTGGCCAACCGTTTGCTCCAACTGTGTCGGTGAGGTAGTTGTAGGTACATGCGATTTTCCCAGAACTCTCATTAATGCCTCTTGGTGTTCCTTCGATTTTTGCATCAGGTCCAGAATACTGATTTAAGATGGCTGTTTATTCAATTGATCCATTATGTTATGTTCACTCTTACGAATGAGTTTAATGAAATCTGTAGCCTCCTTGTCTGTTACTTTCGCCTTCTCTTCTATCTTGTCATCTTTATACAACTTACCTTTTCCTTTTGCCTTTCTTTTTTCATCATCTGTCACCCCTTTCACCGTCTCTTTAGTTTTTTCCTTGATGCTGACCCCCTTTTCTGGTGATTTTTGGCATCTCCCTGCCCTGGTCATATTACCGATGTCAGCCACCATTACTTTCTTTATGGTTTTGACACCTACGGTTGTAGTAACGGTAGTCTCACAATTCTATGAAACTGCTTGATCGGAGCTATAAGGGAATGATTTAGGTGGGTGTATGGTCATGGGAGGTGGATCGAGTTTTACATTGAGAAGGGGGGTTGAGGTGGGGGGTGGTGAGGGTGTTGGTGATGATGGAGGGTTAGTGGGGGGAGTTACGTGAGGGGTTGATGAAGTGTATGGAATGATGAGCGGTAGACGTGAGGTTGAAGTGTATGGTATATAAAGGGGGGTCGGGTTGATCCCTGAGAAGTTGACAGTGTGTAGGTTATAACAAGAGGAGGTCGGGTTGAATTTTGATGGCTTGGTGATCCGTAAGGTATAACTAAAGGTGGTCGGGTAGTAGTACGTTGATGAGTGGGGTGGATGGTGAGGTCAGACAATTTGAGAGGTGGTAGTGAATTTTGGGATGAGTTTGTTGTGTAGTGGTTGACTGTGTTAACCGTGGGTGCTTTTGATTCCTTTGTTAAGTGGACCTTGATTTTTGCTCCGATAGGCGCTATCAAATTTGAGGGATTGAAGTCGAGTTCTCCACAGACAATATTTACCCTGTGCCCACTCCCCTCTCCATTGTGAGTAGGTAGGGGGTTTTGATTAATATTCTGTTGTTAGGGTGGGTTGGCAAGTCCATTCAGGATAAGAGCTTTCTTATCGATCAAATTTTGTACTTGATGTTTAAGCTGCTAGCATTGATCTGTGGAGTGCCCTGGTGCACCCATGTGAAATTCGCAGAACAAATTGGGATTGTACCTTGGCCCTTTGGCAGCCTCAGGATTTGGTGGGCGTTTTGCAAGATACTCACCCCTGAGCAAGATTGGCAGTAACTCAGATAGCGTCATAGGTAATCTTGTAAACACTCTATTTACCTTGTTAGGTCGTGCCTGTTGATTATATCCATATAGTGGTGCCTGCTGTGCAACTGGTGGAGGATTCGTCCTGAACTGGTTTTGAGGTGTAGGAGTCCAGGCAGCTCGAGGTACTGGTGTCCAAGGGGCCTGGGGTGCCGGTGTCCGCTGAGCTGGTGCCTAAATAATGAGAGGTTGGCTGGGTTGTACATTATTGACTTGGTTTCCTCTTTCTTTTTGACAAAAGGCATGATTTCTTCTGTGCCGATGTCCCTACTATTGCACTCAAGGCTGTAAAGTCAAATATTAGACCAGTTCGGATCCCGTCCTCGAACCAGTCTACCACTTGAACTAAATTTGAGAAGGTGCCTATAGTGTGTCAAACCAGATGAGTATAAAAGGCATGCTCTAGTGTTGAGATGAACGTGGTGTTCATCTCTTGTTCAGTCATTGCAGGTCTTACTTGTGAGGCAGACTCCCGCCACCTCTGGGCGTACTCTTTCATCGTCTCCCTTTGCTTTCTAGTCATCTTGGCTATATCATTTCGATCCAGACCCACATCTATATTGAACCGATAATTATGCCAGAACATTTTAGCCAAGTCTTGTCAACTTTTGATAAGCATATGGTCCAATCCGGAGAACCATTTGAGTGCTGGCCCTATTAAGCTTCTTTGAAACAACTGCATCAGTAGCCTGTCATCTTCACCGTATTGGCACATGAATCCGCAGTATAGTTTTAGATGTGACAGTTGACACCTCACCCCATTGTACTTCTCGAACTCTGGACATTTGAACTTGGCCGGCAACTGTGCATTTGGGTAAAAGCAGAGGTCCTTAAACCGTTTCCCGCTCATAGTGTTAAAGCCTTTCATCTTCTCATTTCTTATTGCAAAGACTCAATTTACTAAGCCAATTTTTCATCTGTTGCACTTTTGGCCTCTGTGGCCCTATACTTGCATTCGTCATCAGGAATGACCACAGGGGGTGGTTGATTCTATGGAATATAAAGTGGGGGCCCTTGGTATTCCGGCACTGCGGGAGGCACGGTGGTCTATGGTCCTTACGGAGGTTGCTCGTGTAAATCTTGATTTGATTCGGACGCATGGTGTTGCATTGTTTGGGCTTGTATGATGCTGGCATTGCTTAACACGGTACTTACCATCTTTTCTTGCCTCTCAATTATTTTTAGTAGTGTTGATATTTGTAGATCGATACCTGACGTTTCAGCTATTGTGGGCTGTGTCGGTTCGGAAGAATTCATGGTGACGGTGAAAGATCTGAGAAAATACGGAGGTTCCTTTGGTTGCTTATATTTCTTTTGTTTGGCCACCTTTGGGTACAGAAGACCAATCATTACTATCTTATTTACAAAAAGAAAAATGCATGACATTTTATTAGGTTGGGTAAAGTTATTTATTTTAAAGTAAACGAGTTTTAAATAAAAGAGTTCTTAAGCTCGAAGCCGACATTAACGAGAAGTTGGCATCAACACGGGACTGGCAAAACATTTTGCAAAAAGAATTACATCAGCCGGAGCTGGCATCGACACGGAGTCAGTAAAATTAAAAAGATTTTATCAACATGGAGCTGGTATCGACACGGAGTCGGTAAAATTTAAAAACGATTTCATCAGCACGGAGCTGGCATCGACACGGAGTCGGTAAAAGTTAAAATGATTTTATCAGCACGGAGCTGGCATCGACACGGAATCGATAAAATTAAAAAGATTTCATGTAACACCCTGGATTTTCAACTCGTATCTCGAGGAAATTAAATGGTGAGATTTCGAGGAAAATGTCGAAGGAGAGATTTAGAGTAAAATACTCGAATATGTTATGATTAATTTTGAGGAAAACCGACTCGCCATTAGATTAGATTCAAAAGGATCGAAATATATACATTAGCCTGTAAGCAAGTCCGAATTCGAACTCGGATAGAGAAGTTATAGAATCCTCGAATTTCGTGTTAAGTGGGACCCAAAACAGTGGAATTTCGTTAGAGCGAGAATCGAAAAGATTTGATGACACCATTAGATCCGAATCGAAAAATTATTCGAAATGGTATATTCGTTTGTCGTTTTCCGAGTCCGAATAGTTAAGTTACGATCGAAACTAGAAATAAGGGGGAAATTACAAGTATGCCCCTCAACTTTATATAAAAAGGAATCTGATTTTCTTTATTTCATTCTTTCCTCTTCTTCTCTAAAGAACTCAACTCAGCCATTTTTTTAGACCTAGGGTTTGAACCCATTCCTATCAAGATCTATCCCAATCAAGCCCGAGTTGAACCTCGACGAAGAGGCAAAGTCGTCGGTGTTGTCGAGCTCTACGTCCTCACCCCATCCAACCTCCATTTCCTCTTCTTTTCTCTTGGTCTCCCACAAGAATCAGCAAGTGGGTTTTTATATAATCACTTGGAACCTCATCCATATCATAGGAGAGTCGTTGTTGGTCATTAGGAAGCGGGGAGAACACCTTCAAAGAGGGTTTCACAACCAACCACTCCGTTGGCACCCGAGTTCAACCACTTTCGGAACTTCGAGCCGCCTAACATTGATCCTTAGTGTTGATTCATCACCATTGGCGTCGACAAGCAAGTAAGGGACCTCCAATTCTTATTGGTAGCTTTAGATTTTCGAAATGTGCATTTAGGGTTTTAAAACAAAACTTATTGTTTGCATTTAAATCATAGAAATTTGTGTTTGATTTCAAATTCATGGTAGAGGTAGTGTTTTGCTTATGTTTGATCGAATTTTGATAACAAAATCGTGGGTGGGTAGAATGGTTCGAAGAATGAAAAAGGAAATCGAAAAAGGGATCGAAAAACCCAAAAATCGCGAGTGAGGTTCAGGCTGTGTAGGCGGGTAGGGTCGGTCCACCGGCACCTACCGAAGGCATTCTGTCGGTCCCACCGACAGAATGAAGCTTCTACCACCGATGAAGTTAAACAGCGCGAGAAATTTTACACTGTCGGCAGGACCGTCGGTTCCACCGACATCTGCCGATGTATATTCTGTCGGTTCCACCGACAGAATCCTGGTTCTGCCACCGACAGCCACCGACAGATACAGTTTTGATCAGAACAATGTTCTGACTCTTGGCTTGACCTCCTCACACCTTATACACTATTTGTCACCCTTTATTTCATTAAAAACATTTAAGTAAATGTCCTCTTCAAGTTTAAGTTCTTTAATGAAATTAAGGTTTTACCCCCCATTTCGGAACAATGGGAATGGTTTTAAGATTCAAATCTCAAATGATCAAAATCCGAATTTTGGTTTCAAGAACAAAACGTAATTTTCGACGTTTTCGGCAAGTTTTCAAAATGAAATAACTTTCGCGTTTCTTTGAATTAGATTACAAAAACTATATGGTGTCGAATCTCATGATCAAGACTTTCATTTCGAAAAAACCATTTTTAATTTCGAGAACTTTGAAAAATTGAGTTTCGACACTTAGCCAAATTTTCACCAGCTTTCTCTATTTTTAACAGCTTTGATCCCGAGCATTGCTGGGACCTTGTTTTTGAATAAACTTTGGGTTTTCAATGGAAAGACCAAAAGAATGACTTTGGAAGATTGAAAATGAATGGTTGATTTGAAAGGACGAAAAATGAGAATGTTGAGAGAATGGGAAAAGGGAATGAACGGTAAAATGTCAGAATCACACCCGAGGGGTGATGTGATGTCTACATTTTACATTGTATGTTGTATGTAGGTTGGTGAAAGGATATCCAGGTTATTAATGAAAGGGTTGCATGTTTATTTCCGATTATGTTAGCGCTTGCGCTGAGTACTGTTATTTATTTTAGGCCGATTGGCCACGGTTGCATGGTAGGAACTGGATATCCGTTCTCAACCCTGTTCTGTTAATTTCTCTTTTGTTTTAAATGAAAAATCATATATGTACGTAGCTATTTTGTGAGCTGTTAAAGGGTTTGTGAATGCCTGAAGGGATAGTGTGTCACATCATCCGGAGGGGTACACTATCCTGGGATGTACGGTAGGGACCACCAAACTCATACGTGGTATGGGACGCGTATGAGAGTGGAGTCACAACTGGAATCCGGGCCCATTCCTTTCTTATCTTTACCAGTGAACGTGTATTGTAAAGGTGGTCGTATACGAGTGGAGTGTCATTTGGGAATCACATGCACGCCTGATAGGCATAGACGAAGATGATTAGTCAGTGATCACTAACAATCTAGTAGTAGTCGAACGTTCTGACACATCGAAAAGAGACCCATTGCTTACGGTCACGTCAAACGGCCAGCCTGAGCCGGATAAATGGTCCCACAAGCGTGGTAGACACGACCAGCCACAAAATCAGGAACTACGATGTTATTGGGGAATATCATGTCCCGACTGGGAGCGATCCAGTCGTGAATCCCAACTCTTTAATTCCAATACTCCACCACTTGTATTATGTATCTGTTGTATATATTTCATTGTTATTATAGAATTATAACTGAAAGCATGTCTATCGTTTTAATGTTGTCAATGGTATTTGCATAGAATGGAAAATGTATAATGAGTATGGATGATTGATGCCATGTGTAATCTTTAAACTATTTAGTTGCTCATCCCTGGCTATATGTACCAGTTGATCGTATTTTATCTTGTAAAATCTTGCATGTATTAAAATGTTCAGTATGCTTTATTCGATCATGCTTAGGAAGGGTTATTGGTAGGAATTGGCTGTGGACTTGCTGGGTAACTTTCGTTACTCACCCTTTCCTTCCTATTTTTTTTTGAGTTTCAGCGCTTGCAGCTGTCGAGGCAGGCGTAGAGACAGTAATTGAGGAGTATCTGGTCGATCAGATCGACGATCAGATTTTATTGCCTGGTGAGCACTAGGGCCACATCCCTTAGTGTTGTCAGTTTCATCCAGGATGTATGTAGTTTTTGGATTTGAGAGTTTAGGCCTCTGTTAGAGTGTGAGTGTTTTGGTAAGCTTGTATATTGATAAATCTTCCGCACTCTGATCTACTTACATGTTAGATGTAATTAGTTTTCGCTGTTTTTTTTCCTGTATCTACATTTTTATATACAGGTTTTGTTATAAATTGGTTTATCAGGTTTGAGTTCCGTGAAACGCTAATATAAATAGAGGAGACCATGCCGAAATTTCGAGGTGCCACCTAGTACCTTGGGATTTGGCCTTGGGATTTGTGTTAGCGTTTGGCGGGGCGCCACAGATGGTATCAGAGCACAATATTAGATCCGTATGGGATACAGATCCATTATATTTTGGAGAATAGACTGATACCGCATACATTAGAGATAATTATAGAGCGTCACTAGGAATCCGATGTCCGAGCTTATCAGTGGTTCCGTATTGGGATTACGAGCTCTCCCGTGTCTAGAAGTCCGTAGAGCCTAGTAAGCCTAAGATAAGATTTTAGGTTCATTCTACAGTAATGAAAATGGTGTTCATTACTAGATTCCGTATTATAATAATGGTTAATGCTTTCGTAAGAATGATGTTGACATGGATCTAAGGAGTACCTTGCTTCTGATAAATAGTAGATTACTGAACTCGCAGGTTAGGAAAGATGCAAGGAAGTAGAGTTACAACTGGACCCACGACGCAGAGTCAAAGTGGTGGGGAAGACCTACCTGGGTCGAGTAAACTCACCAAGATAGAACAGTTAATAGAAGCAGTCTCGGAATTATCCCATAGTCAAGCACGCATGGAAAAGAGACAATCAGAGATGTTTGAGGCTCAAATGATTATAGTGGGACAACTGACAAAGAGGTTAGAGAAGATAGAAGAAAAGCTCGACCATTATTTTAAGGATGAATCCCAAAAGAACCATAGAGTAGATATCCCAGCACAGGGAGGATTACGAGAAGAAATAAGGATAATACAATCATCGCCTCCAAGCCTATTTGAAGAAGGGCACTTAGGATCCAGCAAGAGACAGACAATTACGAAACTAGTAGGGTCACGGGAAAAACGACCATACATAAGTAGCGAGACTATAGAAATACCTGTGCAAGAGATGGAAGAGTTTTGTAAGAAACAACATCATATGATGTTAAATCGATCGAAAGGAAAAGTGATAGCGTGTTATGAATGTGGTAAGTTGGGACACATAGGGGTGCAATGTTCAGGTCCACGTCGACCGATTAAAGATGCGTGGCTCAGAAAGATGTTAGATGGGAAAGTTCAAGGAACAATAAGGTCATCGGATTTTAACAAGGTCGATGGCATGCTTATACCATCACAAGCGGACCGAACTAGTGGTCGTAAACGGGAAGGGATGGAATTACAAACGTGCCAGGGACAGACCAGTCAACCCTCGACTTCTCTTCCTTCCAGATCAGACCTAGCCAAGAGACCAATGTATTCGAGGCAAATCTCCCCGGGATCAGTTTACCCACAGAATAGAGCTACTCAACCACCGAGTTGTGGGGTTCCCTCATCACCAAGTCATAGAGTGGTTGGAACTCCAACGAGGCTAGTAGGGACAAGAGAACCAACAAGACAGGTCCAGAGAGTACAGACTCCAGTTTACCGATTGCCCACTCCACAGAAATCTACGAAGACAAAGTCATTAACCTGTTATGGGTGTGGTCAAGTGGGACATATTAGGAGAGAGTGCCATCTATCACAGTCGCAGGCAGGGATTGTGACCCAAGAGGAACCAACTGTTTCCGACAATGTCTTAGAAGGTACGATTTTTAATTATAATGTTAGAAATTAGAGTCCTATACAATATTGATTTCCTTTAGATCATATATTGTTGCTAAGATTTTTCACACTTATCGGAGCTAGAAATTTATTGAGATAGATCTAGTAATAAAACTAGTTACACCACTATCGAAAAAGTTGTTGAGAACTATGGGACAAATAATGTTGGTGAGATAGGCACAGTTAGGTAAGGTAGGAAGGAGTATTATGAGTAGAAATGTATGTTGCGATATAAGTGTAGTCATAACATGATAATAGTATGGTGTTGAGTATGTGTGGATTAAGGCTAAAAGTAAATGTTAGAAAGTGAGGGTAGAATGATGCCTTGTAAAGGAGGAATTAGGTTTTTGAAAAGATTAAGTAGGAATCTACCGAATAGAGGTGTGCAATCTAACAATCGAAATTTGGTGTGTGACAAAAACGAACGAGTATTTGAAGGTAAAACTTGATGTGTAAAAGATGCGCTTCATTAGGAGATGTAAGAAATGAATTTATGAATGGGGAAGCATGTTGAATTTGACGATTGTATAAGTGAATAGTATTGCTAAAACGAATTGGAATGACGGTAGGGAAGACTTAGGTAGAAATGTAGTTTTGAAAACAAGGTGAATCAATATAAGATACGAGGAAGAATAATGTTGTGATAAGGTTGCATTGATGGTGACTTAAGGGAATTGTGAGAAAATAGATGAAGAAGGTAAGACAACGATACTGTTTACGAATTGAAATTCACGAGAGATAGCTGTGAGATTTGTCAGGGCTAATCATGGTACTATCAGTATTGGGTGATAAGTGGAAATATGTATGATTTAGGAAAAATATATAGTTACATGAATAAGAATTAATTGATATTACAATGATATTTAAACAGTAGCCGGCCAATACTGTGATTTTGGGAGTAGGAAAAGAAGGCATGTGACTTGCGGCTTATGGTACCGTTTGAAGTAGTCGAATAGATCTTAAGCAAGTTCACCGCGTGTTCTACGTGCTATGCCAAAGAAGTATTTGTCAGACCCTTCACGCGTGATTTAATTGTGAAATAATTTATTTGATGTAAGAGTTACCCTCATGATTAAGGTTTTTAAATCACGAAGATTATGACAAAGGCCTTGAGGAAATATCACAATAAGCAAAACTTGGAATATGGATTCGAATGTAGAAATATTGGTGTATGGGGAATAGAGGTTTGATGTGATTTGTGAAGTAGTATTAGTATAATGGTGTTTGTAGCAAAAACAACGCATCGAAGAGTGATTTTCATTGTAGGTACAAGTACGCATAATAGGTGATGTAGTTGGTAAGGAAAACAATGATAAAAGATAGAGGAGGTATGAAGGAATTATCGATAGAAATTGGTGGGGAATTGACATGATGCGAGTTGACTGTATTTGATGATTATACAAATGATAAATTAGTTGGGGCATGAGAATGATTCGGAGTGATTAATGGATGCATGTATTGGGTTGATGAAAACTATGTGACATGTGGTTAGGAGTTATAAAAGAAATGGGCTTGAAAACTTGAATGAATGATAATCGCATACAGGTGTTGTTGGTTATACATATTGTGTTAGTAGGGTGGCGAAAAAGTTCGATAAGATATGATTCAAATTTCGAGGACGAAATTTTTATTAAGGGGGGGAGAATGTAACACCCCGGATTTTCAACTCGTATCTCGAGGAAATTAAATGGTGAGATTTCGAGGAAAATGTCGAAGGAGAGATTTAGAGTAAAATACTCGAATATTGTTATGATTAATTTTGAGGAAAACCGACTTCGCCATTAGATTCAAAAGGATCGAAATATATACATTAGCCTGTAAGCAAGTCTGAATTCGAACTCGGATAGAGAAGTTATAGAATCCTCGAATTTCGTGTTAAGTGGGACCCAAAACAGTGGAATTTCGTTAGAGCGAGAATCGAAAAGATTTGATGACACCATTAGATCCGAATCGAAAAATTATTCGAAATGGTATATTCGTTTGTCGTTTTCCGAGTCCGAATAGTTAAGTTACGATCGAAACTAGAAATAAGGGAAAGGAAATTACAAGTATGCCCCTCAACTTTATTATAAAAGGAATCTGATTTCTTTTATTTCATTCTTTCCTCTTCTTCTCTAAAGAACTCAACTCAGCCATTTTTTTAGACCTAGGGTTTGAACCCATTCCTATCAAGATCTATCCCAATCAAGCCCGAGTTGAACCTCGACGAAGAAGGCAAAGTCGTCGGTGTTGTCGAGCTCTACGTCCTCACCCCATCCAACCTCCATTTCCTCTTCTTTTCTCTTGGTCTCCCACAAGAATCAGCAAGTGGGTTTTTATATAATCACTTGGAACCTCATCCATATCATAGGAGAGTCGTTGTTGGTCATTAGGAAGCGGGGAGAACACCTTCAAAGAGGGTTTCACAACCAACCACTCCGTTGGCACCCGAGTTTAACCACTTTCGGAACTTCGAGCCGCCTAATATTGATCCTTAGTGTTGATTCATCACCATTGGCGTCCACAAGCAAGTAAGGGACTTCCAATTCTTATTAGTAGCTTTAGATTTCCGAAATGTGCATTTAGGGTTTTAAAACAAACTTATTGTTTGCATTTAAATCATAGAAATTTGTGTTTGATTTCAAATTCATGGTGTAGAGGTAGGTGTTTTGCTTATGTTTGATCGAATTTTGATAACAAAATCGTGGGTGGGTAGAATGGTTCGAAGAATGAAAAAGGAAATCGAAAAAGGGATCGAAAAACCCAAAAATCGCGAGTGAGGTTCAGGCTGTAGGCGGGTAGGGTCGGTCCACCGGCACCTACCGAAGGCATTCTGTCGGTCCCACCGACAGAATGAAGCTTCTGCCACCGACGAAGTTAAACAGCGCGAGAAATTTTACACTGTCGGCAGGACCGTCGGTTCCACCGACATCTGCCGATGTATATTCTGTCGGTTCCACCGACAGAATCCTGGTTCTGCCACCGACAGCCACCGACAGATACAGTTTTGATCAGAACAGTGTTCTGACTCTTGGCTTGACCTCCTCACACCTTATACACTATTTGTCACCCTTTATTTCATTAAAAACATTTAAGTAAATTTCCTCTTTAAGTTTAAGTTCTTTAATGAAATTAAGGTTTTACCCCCCATTTCGGAACAATGGGAATGGTTTTAAGATTCAAATCTCAAAGGATCAAAATCCGAATTTTGGTTTCAAGAACAAAACGTAATTTTCGACGTTTTCGGCAAGTTTTCAAAATGAAATAACTTTCGCGTTTCTTTGAATTAGATTACAAAAACTATATGGTGTCGAATCTCATGATCAAGACTTTCATTTCGAAAAACCCGTTTTTAATTTCGAGAACTTTGAAAAATTGAGTTTCCGACACTTAGCCAAATTTTCACCAGCTTTCTCTATTTTTAACAGCTTTGATCCCGAGCATTGCTGGGACCTTGTTTTTGAATAAACTTTGGTGGTTTTCAATGGAAAGACCAAAAGAATGACTTTGGAAGATTGAAAATGAATGGTTGATTTGAAAGGACGAAAAATGAGAATGTTGAGAGAATGGGAAAAGGGAATGAACGGTAAAATGTCAGAATCACACCCGAGGGGTGATGTCTACATTTTACATTGTATGTTGTATGTAGGTTGGTGAAAGGATATCCAGGTTATTAATGAAAGGGTTGCATGTTTATTTCCGATTATGTTAGCGCTTGCGCTGAGTACTGTTATTTATTTTAGGCCGATTGGCCACGGTTGCATGGTAGGAACTGGATATCCGTTCTCAACCCTGTTCTGTTAATTTCTCTTTTGTTTTAAATGAAAAATCATATATGTACGTAGCTATTTTGTGAGCTGTTAAAGGGTTTGTGAATGCCTGAAGGGATAGTGTGTCACATCATCCGGAGGGGTACACTATCCTGGGATGTACGGTAGGGACCACCAAACTCATACGTGGTATGGGACGCGTATGAGAGTGGAGTCACAACTGGAATCTGGGCCCATTCCTTTCTTATCTTTACCAGTGAACGTGTATTGTAAAGGTGGTCGTATACGAGTGGAGTGTCATTTGGGGATCACATGCACGCCTGATAGGCATAGACGAAGATGATTAGTCAGTGATCACTAACAATCTAGTAGTAGTCGAACGTTCTGACACATCGAAAAGAGACCCATTGCTTACGGTCACGTCAAACGGCCAGCCTGAGCCGGATAAATGGTTCCACAAGCGTGGTAGACACGACCAGCCACAAAATCAGGAACTACGATGTTATTGGAGAATATCATGTCCCGACTGGGAGCGATCCAGTCGTGAATCCCAACTCTTTAATTCCAATACTCCACCACTTGTATTATGTATCTGTTGTTATATTTTGAATTATAAACTGAAAGCATGTCTATCGTTTTAATGTTGTCAATGGTATTTGCATAGAATGGAAAATGTATAATGAGTATGGATGATTGATGCCATGTGTAATCTTTAAACTGTTTAGTTGCTCATCCCTGGCTATATGTACCAGTTGATCGTATTTTATCTTGTAAAATCTTGCATGTATTAAAATGTTCAGTATGCTTTATTCGATCATGCTTAGGAAGGGTTATTGGTAGGAATTGGCTGTGGACTTGCTGGGTAACTTTCGTTACTCACCCTTTCCTTCCTATTTTTTTTTAGTTTCAGCACTTGCAGCTGTCGAGGCAGGCGTAGAGGCAGTAATTGAGGAGTATCTGGTCGATCAGATCGACGATCAGATTTTATTGCCTGGTGAGCACTAGGGCCACATCCCTTAGTGTTGTCAGTTTCATCCAGGATGTATGTAGTTTTTGGATTTGAGAGTTTAGGCCTCTGTTAGAGTGAGAGTGTTTTGGTAAGCTTGTATATTGATAAATCTTCCGCACTCTGATCTACTTACATGTTAGATGTAATTAGTTTTCCGCTGTTATTTTCCTGTATCTACATTTTTATATACAGGTTTTGTTATAAATTGGTTTATCAGGTTTGAGTTCCGTGAAACGCTAACATAAATAGAGGAGACCATGCCGAAATTTCGAGGTGCCACCTAGTACCTTGGGATTTGGCCTTGGGATTTGTGTTAGCGTTTGGCGGGGCGCCACATTTCATCAGCACGGAGCTGGCATTGACACGGAGCCGGTAAAAAGATTTCATCAGCACGAAGCTGGCATTGACACGGAGCCGATAAAAATTAAAACGATTACATCAGCACGAAACTAGCATCGACATGGAGTCGGTAAAATTTAAAAACGATTTCATCAGCACGAAACTGGCATCGACACGGAGTCGGTAAAATTTTAAAAATGATTTTATCAACATGGAGCTGGCATCAACACGGAGTCGGTAAAACGAATTCCATCAGCACGAAGCTGGCATCGACACAAAGTCGGTAAAAATTGAAAAATGATTTCATTAGCACAGAGCTGGCATCGACACAGAGTCGGTAAAATTTAAAAGTGATTTCATCAGCACGAAGCTGGCAACGACGAGGAGTCGGTAAAATTTAAAAATGATTTCATTAGCACGGATTTGGCATCGACACGGAGTCGGTATGACATTTTGCAAAAGTAGATTAACTGATGGGTCATGGGCTTGATTCGAAATAGGATATGAGTCGTGGACCCAATCTGAGATGGATATGGGTAGTGGACCCATTTGAGGTGGATTAATAATTGCGGTGTTACCCCCTTTGATAATATTTTGGTGAATCCTGAGATTGAATTGTGTATACCAACCCATTAAATAATTCATTTATACAATGATTTTTCACAAAGAAACTAAAGGAAATTTTATTGAACTATTGAAAATTATTTGACAGATAAGTTTTTCCTTGAATAACAATTTTCAATAACTCTGTCTTAGATTCTTTTACATGGACGCTTGGATTTATTTTGATCGTCATTAGGATTGCTAGGCCAATTAGGCTTGCTTCTCTTGGTTCTAACGACTAGCTCTTTGAACTCTACTGGTCCATCTGGATATCCTAAGGTGCGCTTGTTCCAAGCCTTCTCAATGAGATACACTAACTTTTCAGTCAATAGTTCGGGAGGAAAGAATTATTTGTGTTGAGGTAGCGAAAACTCTATAGGTACTCCGTACTGTTCTGGGATCAAGGCAAGTTGGTAAAAAGATGTCTCTTTCAGTCCAATCAAACAGACATAATATAATCCTTTAGTACCTAAAACAAGGTAGTCAACCATCCACCAAGGGCATCTCAAACTAATATGACAGGCAAGATGAGAATCCAACCATTTGCTCCAAGCTTTGACTGAGTTGTGACGCACTAACATGTTTATCTTGGAAAAGTACTTTGGCCTATACTCGAGGGTTAAAGGAATGTCCACAATTTTAAGATGGTCGTAGAGCCACATATAAAGTAGGTAGGGCTTCCTTTGAAATCCCTTCCCCCACCATTTTTTATGGCATCCAAACCTGAGAAGGTTTCAGCTAGAATGAGAGGTATAGGGTTGGCTTTTCTAGAGAGTTGGGAAGCTATGTCTATGAAGAACTCAAGAACAGTTTGACCCTCACTTTTGGAGGTCAGTATGTATTGGGCTAAGATCCCTAAACATAACTGATTGTCTCTAGTGGCTCTCCAAGCTTCTGATTTTACATTGATGGGATGACTGCGGGAGTGGTATAGACTCAATAAGGGTACTAAATCCAATTTCCCATTACGAACTAAGGCCTTGGCTTCTTCTTTTGAAATGTTTAGACCTGTGGCGAGGTCACCAGAATATCCTGTCTTCAATGAAGGCATGACTAGAGGACCTAAAGTAGATATCCCCATGATGCCATAATAATCTTTATGAGTAGGACACAATTGCATATGCCCAATGTGAAATATGTGAAGATAAGGGTTCCAACATTTAGCCATAGCGCGCAAAAGATTTCAATCTATCTCAAACTCGTGGAAGTACAGGGCGTATCTCAACATGAATTTTTCAAAGTTGAATTTTTCTACGGTATGCATCCCCGTGATGGTTGTTTTGACCCACTGGTCGATTGGGTTATTGCCTGCAACCAACATCTTGAGTTGACACAAAAGAATATTTAGTACATTTCCAAGGTTCATGCAAAACATATCTTTGTAAGTCATTTTTTTTATTTTGTAAAATATTTTTCCTTTTTATTTTCTTTTGGAAGATATTTTTCTTCTCTTGAAATGGGTTAGGACCCGAATTAGAGAAAAAATAACTTGAACGCCATTTCGAATTAAATGGTCCGGCTCATCGTGATTGTTAAATCGAGATGAACTGGGTCATTGTGCATCACTACCATATTTAAAATGGATTCTTTATTGGGTTGGTTCACCTATTAAACAAATAATCTGATTATCTTGAGGAAACATTGTAACTTTCTGATATCAACAATTTGTAATGTCCATTTTTGAAAAGTAATCCGGGAACACTCATGATAAGTTCGAGTTGTGACCTATAGGAAGGTTCTTTAGACTCTAGGTTTACTATTTGCAATACAATTTATCTAGCCACCCTTGCCCAAGTACACCTATATACCTCTCGAGCGTACTCAATCAAACGGTACGTGGTGACTTGGTTTGATATACCGTATAGGTGATAATCTAAGTCTCCAACTCAAATCTCTGAAGTAAAAAATAACCAGTTTAATCCCCAGTTGAGAGGTGGCGCACGATGCTGAGCAAAGGCACTCTTAAGTCACTTCTCGTCTAGAATAGACGTTGTCTATTCCCCTAGTACTGTAGTACGGCGGGGCAGGATCTCGCTTAGGCACTGATTTTGACCAAGAAGTGCAATTAGATTACTTTGATATACCGTATAGGTACGAGTCTAGGTTGTAGCTTTCATAAATGATTTTTGCATCCCGCGAGGGGACCGACCACGTACTAGTACTACGTTGGCAATCGGGACATGTGACCTTGCGGCTTACAATAGGATAAAGGCTCAGGTCGCTCCAACATGGGTGTATCAATATACCTTTCAGAATCACACGATCAAACAGTACTGATGCCCAAGTTTTATATACTTTATGGTAAGTGATTGGAGTTGTAGTTTTCACGAATGACGTCGCATCTCCAAGGAGACCGGGCCACGCATTAGTGCCACGTTGGCTATTAGAGACATGCAAGCGTTCAATACAGTAAAGTAAACGTGCTAGTGGTGTGTGCAAATAGGATAGGGTGTGCCCGGGGCATTTTCTAGATGAGTGGGCCCATTGGTCAGATCAAACCATTCATACATGGATGCCACATAGCTCAAAGACTACCAAATCCTAGGCACATTAAAATATACATATAGAGACTGGCTTTTTAGATAATTAGTCCATAAGGGTATCACATTCATAGTTAAGCATCAACCAATCGATTTTTTTCATCATTTTTTTAACGAATGAACTAATCATAAAAGGACTTCTCTTTTTATTTTTATTTTTTTATGGTCCAACCGATGATCGCTTTGAATTTTCATTTTGATCAATCAAAAAGTGGCAAGCAGTACGCCCTAAGTTTAATAAAAAGTGATTCGTTTGATCTTTTGAAGTTTTAAAACTAAAAAAAATAATGAAGTCCAAGAAGAAAGTTGTCAAGACTAATGTAAAGAACAAACTGAGCAAAAAAAAAACTTTTTTTTTAAAATTAATTAATTAATTAATTATTTTTTTGTGCTCATTTTGAGGCACATTGCCTCTGATTTTTGACTTAGGTCAATTTTTTTTTATGTTTTTTTTTATTCATTTTGTATCCCGACAAGATGTCAAACAGAAATGTTAGCGTAAACAATAGTAAATGAGCTCACAATCCGATTCTGACTTGATAAAATCTTGCTAATTAAGTCACATTTGAAAGAAAATTTTGTTCTACCCCAAATCAATATGCACTAATAGTTAATCAGAGATCGAACGAGAAAGTTACAATCAATTTAAGTTCGACTGTCCATTTGGCAAAAAAAAAAACATGGTTTTTTTTAAACTCATTTTGAGGCACATTGCCTCTGGTTTTTTGCTTGGGGCAAAGAATTTTTTTTTTTCATTTTTTTATGATATGCATACTTAAAAGAAACATAATCGGAGAAATAAAAGAGAAATCGATTTTTTTTCCTTTTTTTTGTTTTTTGTTTTTTTTCACACATTTTGAGGCACATTGTCTTTGATTTTTGGCTTGGGCAAAAAAAGGTAAAATAAATAAAAATTTCTCATTTTTTTTATGATATGCATGCTTAAAAGACATAATTTGATAAATAAAGGAAAACCTGATTTTTTTCCTTTTTTTATTTATTTTTATTTATTTTTAATCAAAGGGAGTAAATAAAGAAAAAGAAACCCACCTAAAAAATAAATACAACAAATACAACAAATAATATTAGCTTGCAAATAAGAATATTTTGTATTTTTTTCAAAATGATCGAGTTGACACGAGGGTAGAGCCTTTACTCCCCAGTGGAGTCGCCAAGCTGTAAATACGTAATTTTGTCATTATGACGGTCACATCTACTAAGGATTGGAGTCGCCACCATTAATTTTTGTAAGTGGGTGTGAATGGTCACCCGATATACATTTTTTGAAAAATGACATTTTGGCATTTAGTGACTCACGATGGATAGGAACTAATCGAACCTTGAGATTCGGGGTAAGCGGCTCGATTGGAGAAAAGGGAAGGTGTTAGGCACCCTTTTTCCCCTACCATGTGGTGGTAACCTCAACTCAACTCGATCATTTTGATTTAAAAAAATGAATAATGAAGTGCCACATGTCGTGTATTTGTTCCCTAAGTAGGGATTTGCTTTTGGCTCAATTATAGGATCATTCCATTGATGGAAATGATCCTTATAAACCTTTTCCTTGGGGGCCATTCATCCTAAGCCCATCTAAAATAAAATAAAGAGGAGAGGGGATAATAGAAGAGGGAGGAGGAGAGGGTAGAGAAGAAGAAATGAGGGGGGTGTACTTTGAACCCACCTTGATGCTTCGATATTTTCTTTTCTTTTCTTTCCTTCCTTCTTCTTTTTTCAGTCTTCTTGAATCTTTAGTAGAATGTGAGAGTATAAGAATGGGAAAAGGTGATTAGAGAGAGTAGGGATTTTCTTTTTTTTTAGTGAGACTTGGTGTGGAGTTAATAAGAGATGATTGGTAGACTTGGTGAGAATTGGTGATAGTTGTTAGTAGTGAGAGTTGGGGCTTTTTTTGAGAAGAGGAGGAGAGTATTTATAGATGTTAATGGGTTATTTTAGGGATATAATGGGGTAAAGCGGGGGAGAGTAGAAAATGACATATGTTTTAAATGATAGGGGTATGAAATTAGGAGTTGGGAGAGGGGTAATTATGTAATGAGGGTAAATGGATTGTGTTTTAATCAAAATGGTTTGGATCTTACCCAAACCATTTAGGTGGAGTGTTTGGTGAGATGAGATTATGAGTGTTTAAGAGGGTGGTTGATTGATTGAGTGGTATTTGATTTAAGAGAATGGAGGGTGTAAGAGGGTGGTTGGGAGGGTGAGAGAGATGGTGACATGTGGCAAGATGTGTGGTGGTTAAGGGTTTATATTTAATTGATGAAAAAGAATGAGTGTTTGATTTGAGAGGATGGATGTAGGTTTAGGTTGTAAAGATGAGTTTATAGGAAATGATGATGATAGAATAGGGGGAGATATGATGATGATAGGTTAGGAGGAGGTGTGGGTTGATGTGTTTGATTTAAGATAATAGAGGTTAGAAGATTATAAGGGTAGGTTAGAGGAGGGTGTGGGTTGATGTGATTTTTTAAAGAAAAGGTGATGAGTTGATGTGTGGGTAGATGAGGTTTAATGGGGGTAGGTAGTTGGATGAAGGAGGTGAGATGGGGTAATGACATGTGTCATATATGATTATCAAGATGATGATTGGTTGATGTGGGTAGTGATTTGTGGGTTAGGATTATGGGTTGGATGTGAATTGTATATAGATAAGGGTTTGTGGGCTTTTTAGTGTATTGGGCTTGGGTTATGGAATGATTTTGGATTTTAGGAATTGGTTGGAGTTGTCTTGGAAATGGTTAGGAGGGTTTAGGTTGATTTTAGATTTTAGGTGATGTGGGATCAAGTTTAGGTTAGGGGGGAAATGTGAGAGATTGATTTTGGAGGATTAAGGGAATATGGGCCTTAGGTGGGCTAAGGGTCTTTTCGGATTTGGAAGTGGAGAGGTGGAGGGTATAGGAGGTGGTAGGCGTCCCAAGTCTCGTTTTTTAATTTTATTTATTTGTTTTGAGATTTTTAAAATCATTGGTTTGATTAAAATGCCACGTGTTGGCAAATCGAACTTTTTAGGCCCGTTGGAGAATTTCGTTGAAAATCGGTATTTCAGGATATAAGAGAAGAGCGGTGAAGGTTGGGAAGGTGTAGGGTATGTTAAATCCCTTTGATGGGCGCACCAAACCATTAAAAGGTTTCAGGGGCCTCGATTCGATCCAAATGCCATATTTCAATTGATTTGGGCCTTTGAGGCTCGTTGGCAATTTTTATTGAAAAATCTGTATTTTTGGGCCTTTCCAGTATGGGCCTGTTCAAATTGGGGTGTCTACAGAAGCTTTCTAAGCTCTCCGGCTTTCGCTAAATCAAAATTCAAATGTTTGATTACCCAATAAGCTCGATGCTCGAGTTCGACTGGCAGATGACAGTCTTTACCAAAGATTAACTGATAAGGGGACATTCCTATAGGAGTTTGAAAGTCGTTCTGTAGGCCCACAAGGCATCAGATAATCGTAAAGACCAATTTTTTCAAGTAGGATTGACATCTTTTTCAAGAATGATTTTGATTTCACGATTAGAAATTTCGACCTGCCTACTAGTTTGTAGGTGATACGGGATGGTTACCTTATGAGTAATGGAATACTTGCACATCAAGTTTTCAAAAATTCGGTTACAGAAATGTTTCCCTCCATCACTAATGATGGCTCGAGGAGTTCCAAATCGGGCAAATAGAATGTTTTTGAGGAATTGAACAACAATCTTATGATCATTGGTTCGACAAGCTGTGGCTTCAACCTATTTTGACACGTAGTCGACTGCGACTAAAATATATTGGAATCCGTGCGAAATAGGGAAAGGACCCATGAAGTCAATAGCCCAAACATTGAAGAATGCGATGATCAAAATTGGTTGTTCGGACATTTCATTTCTTCGACTGATTTTCCATAGACATTGACACCTATCACAGGATTTAGCAAAGAGATGGGCATCACGAAAGATTTCAGACCAATAAAAACCACATTACAAGATTTTGGCTGCTGTTTTCTTTCCTCCAAAATGCCCACCACAAACGTGATTGTGGCAGAACTCAAGAATACCACTCTATTCTTTCTCAGTAATACACCGATGAATTATCTAGTCTGGATAATATTTAAATAAATACGAATCATCCCAAAAGAACCATTTGGCTTGGGCAAGGAAACACAGGCGATTTTGTTTACTCCAAGAGGTAGGAGTTTAACTTGTAACCAGGTAGTTGACAATGTCAGCATACCAAGGTGTGTTAGAATTAGAAACTGCCATGATTTGCTCGTTAGGAAAATTTTCAAAAATTGGAAGAGAGTCAGTGAGAGTTTCAACTACTAGCCTAGATAGGTGGTCTGCAACCGCATTCTCGCATCCCTTTTTATCTTGAATTTCGAGATCAAACTTTTGAAGAAGAAGAATCCATCATATCAACCTCGCCTTCGCATCCTTCTTAGCAAGACGGTATTTCAACGCTGTGTGGTCAGTGAAAATGACTATTTTGGACCCCATAAAATAGGAACGGAATTTATCTAAAGAAAAAACTACTTCTAGTAGTTCCTTCTCAGTGGTGGAATAATTGAGCTAGGCATCATTTAGCGTCTTGTTGATATACTGGATGACATGGAGGAGTTTTTCAACTCGTTGCCCCAATACAGCACCTATAGCGTAATCGGATGCATCACACATCACCTCAAATGGGAGATCCCAATTGGGTGGTTGGATAATAGGTGCTGAGGTCAACTCAATTTTCAGTTTCTTAAAGGCTGATAAGCAGGCGATAGAAAACTCGAAAGTAGTGTCTCTAGCTAACAGATCATACAGGGGTTTTGAAAATTTTTCAAAGTTTTTGATGAATCTTCAGTAAAACCTTGCGTGCCCTAGGAAAGAACGAACTTCTTTCACAGTTCTAGGTGGAGGTAAATTTGCTATAAGATCGACCTTAGCTTTATCTACCTCAATTCTTTTTTGAGAAATAATATGTCCTAGAACTATCCCAGAGGTAACTATGAAGTGGCACTTCTCCCAATTTAACACGAGGTGCTTCTCTCGACATCTTTTTAAGACTAACTTCAAATGTCCCAAGCAGTCGTCAAAAATTGACCTGAACACAGAAAAATCATCCATGAAGACTTCAAGAAAGTCTTCGACCATATCAGAGAATATACTCAACATGCACCTTTGAAAGGTGGCAGGAGTATTACATAACCCAAAAGACATGCGTCGATAGGCAAAGGTCCCAAATGGACAGGTAAACGTTATTTTTTCTTGGTCTTTAGGAGCAAATGGGATATGATTGTATCTCGAATATCCATCAAAAAAATAATAATAAGCATGACCGGCTAAACGTTCGAGCATCTGATCGATGAATGGGAGAGGGAAGTGATCCTTACGTGTCATCGTATTTAGTTTTCGATAGTCTATACAAACTCTTCATCCAGTTTGAACACGAGTAGGTATAAATTCATTATCCTGATTGGTCACAACTGTGCCACCTGATTTCTTGGGGACAACTTGAACTAGATTGACCCATTTATTATCAGAGATGGGGTATATAATACCTACATCTAAAAGTTTGATGACCTCTCCTCGGACTACTTCTTGTAACACCGGATTGAGTTGCCTTTGTGATTCTCTCGATGGTTTGAAATTTTTCTCAAGATGGATCTGATGTATGATCACAGAAGGACTGATGCCTTTAATATCAATTTTGGTCCAACCAATAGTTTCTCGATTTTCGCACAGAACGTCAAGTAACTGATTTTTTTGTGATTTTTCCAGAGTAGGGGAGATAATAACAGGAAAGGTCTCAGCATTACCCAAAAATGCGTATTTCAACATATCAGGCAATTACTTTAAATCAAGCTTTGGAATTTCCTCAACTATTTGGTTGCCAATCCATCACAAGGACGGATTCAAGTAGAGAGTTCACTTCCCTGATGGATTTCTCGATATCGAACTCAAGGCCGAATTGGCCAAAATACTCTTCTAGCGAATCTTTGTTCTCCGCTTCTTCAAAAGTGCTACTGACCAGGGTGTCGATCATGTTGACTTCTTCCAAATCATCCATGTCAGTAGATTGAAACTTATTTTGAAAGACATTCATTTTGACCTTCATGTCCCCAAATGCTAGAGTCATGATACCATTGCGACACTTGATAACTGCATCGGTAGTGACTAAGAAAGGTCTTCCTAAGATGACTGGAACATGAGAATTTGGGTTAATGACAAGTTCAATGTCAAGAACTACAAAGTCGATAGGAAAGTAGAAATCCTTCACCTTGATGATCACATCCTCCACCGATCTATCTACTAGACTTAGAGTGATATCCGTAGGTTTAAGTTCACCTAAACCTAATTGCTGGTAGACTGAGAAAGGAAGAAGATTCATACTAGCCCCAAGATCTAATAGATATTTCTCAATCATCGTATCTCCAATGTGCACAAAAATTGTAAGACAGCCTGGGTTTTTGAATTTTGGAACAATTATCCGCTGAATCAGACAAGAAGACTGGACTGTCATTACAGCCTCTCTTGGCACATGAGTTTTTTCCTTCACTGTGGTAAGATCTTTGAGTGAAGAAATTTGACGAATTGCGTCAAGGAAGAGAATATTGATTTGAACGTTTTTGAACACTTCTAAAATTCCTTCCAATTGTTTTCCCTTTTTGTTATCTATGAGTCTATGAGGGAACGGAGCTTTGGGAATGATTACTCAACTTTCGAGAGGAGGAGGTGTTTCCTTAGACCGGTCTTCTTTTTCTATGGAAGGTGCACTAGAGGTTGTTTATTTGGTTAGAACATCCTCAGGCATTTCAACTTTATTGTCCACCAATTTACCAGATCGTAAGGTGTGGACAGCTTGAACAGAATTAGAGGGACCTACTTGAGTATTGATTTCATACTGTCCTCTTGGAACAGTTCCTGTTGGATTAGGCATTGTTTGACTGGGAAACTGGCCTTTGTTTTTTTCTCCTATGAATGAAGCTAACTGATCCACCTGAATCTCTAAATTTTTAAATTCTTGCGTAGTGGCCTGATTGGTCTGAGACTGGCTCTGGGTAGTCTGGATTTGTTTCTGTATGAGTTGTTGTTGTTGCTTTAATATCTCAGCCATCATTGATTCCAATAGGATCGACAACGATCGTCCGTTGATCAGAATTTTGAGGTGAAGAGTAGGATGGTTGCGAAACCAAAGATAGGTTCGCATTGGTGTGAGTTTGACGATTGAAATTTTTCTGAAACCCTGGAGGACCTCTCGGTTGGATAGGTTTACTCTGTCGATACAAAGTTAGGGTGAAACCTATTATCGAGATGGTACTTCTGACTGTAGGAGTTAGGAGTGGGTTTCTTATACGTGCTGTAATTTCCAACAGCATTGGCTTGTTCTGACTGCTAGGTAGTCAAGGTGGGACAATTCTCTGTAGAATGACTAAAGTTCTCACACAGTTGACATAATGAAAATGTCTCTATGGCGACTTGCAGAATTGGAGTGGCTTCTCGAAAATTGGATTTGACAATGAAAGTGTCGAACTTTTTATTGAGACTCTGTAAGCTACTCACAAGGCTATTCATGACATTCTTGAGATCGGGATTAGACTTAACCTCATACATGCCCGGCTTCTTGGCTCCTAAATCTCCTCTATCGAAATCCCCTATGTTTGTGCTCCAATTTCGAGCATTCTCAGCTAGTTCGACTAAAAATTCATATGCTTGATTAGGAGTTTGATTCATAAATTTACCCTGATGCATAGACTAGAGAAGAATACGCTAGGCTGTTGGGAGACCACGATAAAAGAAATTAACTAATTGGATTTTGTCTATCCCATGGTGCGGACACTTGACAAGAAGGTCCTTGAACCTTTCCCAAGTCTGAGAGAATTCTTCATCCGGTCTTCCCTTGAAGTTTTGAAAGGCATTTTTGAATTGTTTCGTCTTTGCCATTGGGAAGGTTTTTTGGCCATGAATTTTCTCGACAACTCATCCCACATAGTGATAGAGTTGGAGGCCAAGGAGTTAAACCAAGCCATAGCATGGTCTTCAAGAGAGAGAGGGAATAACCTAATTTTGACATTCTCATCATCGAGGTAACCATTTTTGAATGTCTGGCATAAGGTTAACAATTTATTGAGGTGATTGTATGGTTGTTCACTCTCAAAACTGTGGAATTTGAGCAATATATTGATGGTGGCTGCCTATATTTCAAATTGTGCCACATTAGTGGCAGGTAAAGCTATACACGACGGAGGGTTAGCAGTAATATATACGAACAACTCATTGAGAGTTCGCTGATCCTCATGGATGTGATGAGGTGGAAGTGGAAGTGGATCCATTTCTGGGACTGGTGGAGTGAGAATAGTGTTGATTTCTCGTCTAACCTTAGGTAGTGGATGAGACCTTGTGATCTCTGGATCAAATACAATTGAATTTTTTTGAGATCTCCTACCTAACATACATTAGAGAATTGCACACAATAGGGGGAGAAATTCACACGTGAGAACTGAGTGCCTATGACTAGACAGCTCCTAACATTTTCAAAGGATTAATCAAAGCCTCAAACCCAAATCTTTGAAATCGAAACAGCCAGTTTAATCCCCAGGGGAGAGGTGACGCACAATGCTGAGCAAGGACACTCTAAGATCACCTCTCGTCTAGAATAGACGTGTGTCTATCCCTTGAATACACGTAGTACTACAGGGCAGGATTGCGCTTAGGCACTGTTCACGATCAAGAAGTGTAGTTGATACAACTTTTGATTAGCTTTGCTTAATGAGCTCGAATCTAATCAAATTTTAATTAATTAAATGGCTGTGAGTTTGATTTTCTAGAAGGACAAGAAATCGGTGATGAAATCCGATTCTTATCTTATGGTGCCATCCTCGTAAGGGTGCCCTTATTATTATGTACGATCCAAGGTGTACAGATTAATCACTCAAAAGCAATACAGAAACTCACTAGCAAGAGATGCGTGAGTGTTTCGAAATTTTACCTCCCATTCTAGACGAGGGATGATCGAGCTGAGTCGACTCGGTCTACCAATACCAAATTTGGTGTACGAAGCCGAGGGGTTGAGATAGTTTTGTCCCACTATCGTCCGTCCCTAAATCTATTACAATCCGAGCCCTCTCGGATGAAATTAAAAATTAATACAAATCCAAGTTCCTAATACAAATTGGTTTCTACTAAAAATAAAAATGAAAAGAAAATTAGAGATTACTGATCTTCTTGGTGAGGGAACCAATTCAGTGGATAAAAGTTCCACGTGTCATCTTTCATCAACTTTTGTCGACTTCCGTCGAGTCCTTCACCTGAAAATAACAAAATTATTCCAATCAGAATGCTAAGGAAAAAGCCAATATGCTCATTACAATGTTCATGATGTCAGAAATCTGTTCAACAAAAGTCAACAAAAAATATTGCCACGTCACCGCGGAGCACTAGGGGGCTACCATTGAGTAGTGAAATTTTGACGAAAATCGAATTTTTAAATTGGAATTGGTTTCTGATATCTTGAGGATTGTAATGAAAATTTTTTGAAATTTTTTTTCTATTATTTTGACTTTTGTTTTAAACAAAACAAGTTCGATTTTGTTTCGAAAACAGTTTCGGACTCTTTCTGAATTGAAAAATAAATCAACTCGCTATCCCTGGCAATGGCACCATTTTGATCGATTGTAAAAACTTGCTGTGTAAAATAAAGATTAAGATATGGACTTTGGGTAAGTCAAATTCGTTCTATAGGGACAATGAAGATTCAAAAGTTTATTCAGATTAAAACCAAAACAAAGTTTAAAAATAGATTGATTTAAAAACAAAACAGATTTGTTAAACACAGAGAATGAAAATCAATAATAGAAAAGAGAGATTAAAACTAGTAGAAAGAAGCTTAGAGAATTCAAGTCTACCATTGCAAGTCATCCAAAATGTTAATTAATTCTAAATATGACTCAATTCACATAGCAAGTCATTGCTCGTGGATCGAAAGATGATTCAATGTAACTATTAAGTATAGCCCAAGAGTATCCATGAAGATCTCTGATTTAAACAAGATGATCCAACTTATGCTTCTATTCATCACAGAGCATGAGTGCTCTTGAACTTATCTAAGTAACACTCATCAAAGCTTGAATTGGAAGTATGAGTTGAACAATCTTATCCTAAAGAGTTTCATAAACTTAACATGTAAAGCACAAATAACCAATTAAAACAGCATTAATAGAGTGAACTTGCTCCGGCATTCTTGACTTCTCTAATGAGAGTCTAGCCGATCATCGCAAGGATTAAAGTTGCAAAAAATAATAAAAGAAATGAAAAGATGGGTGAAGAAGATGATGCTGCACTTTAATCCTTTTTTAATAACTCCCAAAAGAATTACAAAAAGTACTCAAGATTAAATCACTCTTGATGTTCTCACTACAACCAACAGTTCTCTCTCAAAAACTAAGAAACCAGAGAAAATTTCAGAGAATTACAAAGAGAAAATGAAAAATTACAGAAGAAGAGAAGGCCCACTTCTTTGAAATCAACCCTCCAATTTATAACATTCATAATCGAGTCATTGGATCGACTTTTCGGATGATTCACTTCGAAAAACCCATTCAGTTACAACCATCGAAGTGTCTGGAACATCTTGTACGAAGCTCAAGGAAAACTTTCTCGAGATCACCGCAGAGCACTAAGGCCTAGCCGCGATGCGATGACGTGGCAAGATTTGTTGCTCATTTTCGGTCACTATTCTCTTTTTTGCACGCACATTGTAACCGACTTTATTAATCGTTTGGTAACTTCCACGTGCACTTTATTTATCTGCAATTAACAATAATATCTCATTAGCTCTATTAATTTCGATAAATAATTTAATTTTACAATTATTTATGGGTACTAAAATGTGATAGAATCCGAAAAATTACGGTCCCAAAGTGAAATTATTGAGACCTTATCAATGGGTAGATTTTAAAAAATTGGAGTTGCTGCTACTCCATTGTTAATTCAGATTTAAAGCTCATTTCTTGGTCAAAACCAGAGGAGGACGTCATGAAAATTAATACTAATGGAGCTCGATCAATACAAGGCTCGGGTTTGGGGTTTATTGGTAGAAATAACAATGGTATATTACTTTTGTGGGCTGGAGCAATATTTCTTAAGATGACATTATCTAAATTGAGTTGTGTAGACACCCCGATTTGAACGGGCCCTCACTCGAAAGGGCCCAAAAATAGTAATTTTCTAATAAATTCGGCCAACGGGCCTCAAGAGCCCAAATCATTTAAATATGGCACTCTTATCAAAATCGAGACCCCTAAGACCCTTTAAGGGTCTAATGGGCCCACATGAAAAGGCTTGACATGCCCCGCTCCATGTAAAATGTTGGTTTTCCAACAAAATAGGCCAACGGGCTTCAAAGGCCTAAAAAGTTAAAAAGTGGCAATTTAATTGAACCAAGGCCCCTAAGACTACCCAATGGTCCAAGGGACCCACCAAAGGGATTGGACTCATCCTATATTATCCCAACCTTCACCGCTCCACGCTTACATCCAAAAAATCGATAAAATTCTTCAACGGGCCCAAAAAGTCGATTTGCCAACACGTGGCATTCTTGATCAAATCAATGATCGCAAAAATCACAAAAAAAATTAAAAAAATAAAAATGTGAGACTTGGGATACCTACCCTTCATCTACACTGCTCCACCAAGAAATCCACAAACACCTTAAGCCTATTAAAGGCCCATGAACTAGCAATTCTCCAAAAATCAATTTCCCACCTTACCTTCTAACCTAAAATTTATCACATATCCCCTAAACCCTAAAACCTACTCACCCTCAAAAACCTTATCCGAAACATACCCTACCCAATCCAAAACACATATAAATAACCCTCTAAAAGCCCAAGCCCAATATATCAAAAATCCACCAACTACTAACCATACCCAATTCATTATCCAACCCACAACCCTAACCCATCAACTTTTACCCACATCAACCAATCACCCTCCCAACCTCAAAAGATGACACATGTCATCTTCCCCTTTCACCTCCCTCATCTAATCACCTACCGCCATTATCATTCTCTAAACAACTCATCTAACTTACATCACCTCTCTCCAAAATCACCTCAACCTATACCCTACCCTAACCTAACCTTTCTTCATTCTTTAACATCAACAACCACCCATATCACAACCCATACCCTACACCTCCTAACCTATCATCATTCTCTAATATTATCAACCACCCACATCACAACCCATATCTACATCCATCACTTTCCTTAAAACACTCTAATGAAATCACCTCAACCAATACTTCCCTCATCATCAACCAACTAACCCATACCCTTCTCTCTAATCAAACAACTACCATCAACCAATCAATCAATCTCATCACCACACTCCCTCATCACATATGCCACATGTCATTCTCTCCTTTATTCTCTCAAAATCCAACCAACCAATCTCTTACACTTCCCATCCCTCCAAATCTAAACACCTAACCCTTTCCATCAATCCAACACTCAATCAAACACCTAACACTTTACATCCCCATTCTCTCCATCAACCATCACTCATCTCACCCCACCAAACATTCTACCCAAATGGATTTGGGTAAGATCCAAATCATTTGAGTTAAAACACAATCCACTTTCCTCATTAAACAAATACCATCACTTTCATTTTAATTTCATACTTTCTACCCCTAAAACCTATGCCATTATTCCTCCTTTCGAACTCTCACCCCATTATACCCCTAAACCTCCTCCCAACATATATAAATACCCCTCCTCTCATCCCAAAAATGGTTACCAAGTCTTATGAGAAAAAAAGAAAATCTAATCTCTACTCATCTCTCTTCTACTCTCCTACTCTCACAATAACCTCCTAAAAAGATATACCACTCTCTCACATTCTACTAAGGATTCAAGAAGACGTAGAAATTAAAAGAAGAAGAACAAAAGGAGATTAAGGATACAAGGTGGGTTAAAAGTGCACCTCCTCCCTTTCTCTCTACCCTCTCCTATCATACCCCTCCTCTTCATTTTATTTTAAATGGTTTAGGATGAAGGGACCCCAAGGCTAAAGGTCTATGAGGGTCATTTCCATCAATGAAATGACCCTATGATCAAGCCGAAAACAACCCCTCTCTAGGGTACAAATGCACCCACATGGCGTTTTATTTTCTTTTTTTTTATTATAAAATGATCGAGTTACTTGAGGTTACCGCCACTTGGTGATGAGAAAAGGGTGCCCAACACCTTCTCTTTTCTCCAACCGAGCCATTTGCACGAATCCCTAGGTTCGATTAGTTCCTTGTCCATCGCGAGTCACTAATGTCAAAAATATCATTTTTTTTGGAAAATGTCCTTCGGGTGACCATTCACACCCACTTACAACATGAATGGTGACGACTCCAATTCATCGTAGATGTTGCCGTCATAATGACGAAATCCACGTATCTACAGCTAGCGATTCCACTAGGGAATAATGGTTCATCCCTCGTGGATAACTCGATCATTTGAAAAAAAAATAGATTTTTATTTTACTAATGTTGTGTGTTGGTTGTTGTTTGTGTGTTTTTCCATTTATGTTTTCATTTCTATGTCCACGATGTAATATTTAGTTACACTTTTGTTTTGCTTCATTATGGTATTTGTAAGAGGGTCGATGAAAAATAATGAATGAAAATGCACATGTGCACTTGCGAGCATAGCCTCACTTCCGAGCCACCCCACCCTCAATATACTTAGCCCCGATGCTTAGTAGTTCCACGGCTTGAGATCATTATTTTAAAGTGTCAGGAATGAACACATCAAACCTGATCATCAACCAACGACGTGTGTACTTCGATATGCATCGAGGTTTGAAGATCGAGTAACTGTAAAGGCACCCACTAGCCGCATGCATATGCCCGATTAGTCAATGCTAGGACACAAATCTTCAATGTTACATCGACCCCCAAACAAGGTTGTAATTGTATAAGTTACTGTCGGGCCTCGAAACCAAAGTTGTAAATCCAATGGGGCACCCCTAGTTTACTAGGTAGATGTTTCAATTTATTTTTATCCTTCCTTAGGTAAAAGGGAGTAGTGCACATAGCATCATTCCAAAAAAAAAAAAAAAAAACAGTAAGCAAAGGACTTAAAACAGGGAGACATGGAAAACATGGGCAAAGAAAATAGTTCTGTGAATTTCCAGAAAATTGGATTTCTTTCTGGTCCATGTTCATGACACAGATGGACAAAAATGTTCCCCATCTGTGTTAGGAGCACGGTTGAAGCAGTTAATACTTCATCCGTGTTGGGAACACGATTGAAACAGTGACCACTTTACCCATGTTTTGAGCACGGTTGAAACAGTGAATGTCTCATCCGTGCCCAAAACACGGATAACAGAATGATGGTTACATCCGTGCCATTAACACGGACCAGAGTGGACTCGAACCTACAGAATGAACTCGACAGTCCATTTTTGAAGGGGCCCACTTACAATTGATCAAACATTAACGGCACCCTTTGAAAAATCCCAAGTTTTAGATGAGTTAAGTAAAATGGATTTTGCTAATCAATGTTTTCAGAAACAAAAAAAATATATATATATATATAACAAAAAAAAATAATAAAATAAATAAATAAAAAATAAAAAGGGGAAGAATTTACGGATTTTCTAACTCAAAACAATTTTGTGAACCAGATCCCCACTTGCATCCATTTAAACTGGATCCACGACCCAGATTCAATCCAACTGGGTCCGCAACCCGGATCCAATCCAACTAGGGTCCACAACCTAGATCCATTTTCAAATGGCTCCACGACCCAGATCCATGTACCTTTTCAGCTGAGTCTACGACCTAGATCCATATATATACCAACTGGGTCCACGACCTAGATCAAAACCCATTTCAATTGAGTCACAACTCATAACCAGTTCAACTGGGCTCACAACCCAGATTCGAACCCATTTCAATTGGGTTTACGACCCAGATCCACTAAAATCGGGTCAAAGACCCAGATCCTTTTCAACTAGGTCCACAACCCAGATCCATTTCATCGGGGTCCATGACACAGATCTGTCTCAACTGGGTCTACGACCCATATCCAATCCAATTGGGTCCACGACCCAGATCCATTTCAACTGGGTTTACGACCCAGATCCATCTCATCTAGGTCCACGACCCAGACCCATTTCAATTGGGTTCGCGACCCAGATCTATTATAGCTGGGTTTAAGACCCAGATCCACTACAAATCGGATCCATATCAGATGTCAAACCAAGTTCATGATCTAACAAAGATAAAAACCGATCAATCCACTCAAATACATTCAACTTTCTCAATAAAAAAAAGAAGAAACAGATTTCAAAAGGCACCAATCGCAGTCCTTGATCAAAGTCGGTGCCTAGAAAGATCTTACCTTGTTGATACGAGGGGGATAGACTATGTCTATTCAGGGAATAAGGTGATTTAAGAGTGCCATTGTGCGCCATCTCTTCCTTGAAGATCTGCCTGGCCGGTGGTGATTTCATAGAACTGAATTGGAGGCTAACAAAAACATAGGCAATTCCAACTCGATTTATCTCAGAAATTACTTTTTCAAAATATTTTCCCGACTCCGTGTCGATGCCAGCTCCGTGCTGATGAAATTATTTTTTTAAAATGCTTTCTCGACTCCGTGTCGATGCCAACTCCATGCTGATGAAATTACTTTCTCAAAATATTTTTCGACTCCGTGTCGATGCCAGCTCCGTGCTGATGAAATTCTTTTTCAAAATGTTTTCCCAACTCCGTGTCGACGCCAGCCCCGTGCTGATGAAATTACCTTTTCAAAATACCCTCCTGACTCCGCGTCGATGCCAGCTCCGTGCTGACGAAATTACTTTTTCAAAATATTTTCCCTACTCTGTGTCGATGCCAACTCCATGCTGATACCAACTCTGTATTGATGCCGACTCCATGTCGATGCTAGCTCCGTCCTAAGATAATTTCACTTTCAAAATATTTTTTGACTCTGTGTCGATGCCAGCTCCGTGTTGATGAAATTATATTTTTTTTAAATGATTCACCGACTTCGTGTCGATGCCAGCTCCGTGCTGATCCCAACTCCATGTTGATGCCGACTCTATGTCGATACCAACTTCGTGCTGAGTTAATTCTGTTTTCAAAAACATTTTACCGACTCCGTGTCGATGCCAGCTCCGTGCTGATGTAATTCTTTTGAAAAATATTTTACCAGCTCCGTGTTGATGCCGGCTTCGCACCGAGAAATTATTTTTCCGTTAAAACTCATAATAAACAACTTTACCTGATCTAATAAAACATCATGCATTTTCATTTTTTGTAAACAAGATAGTAACGCTTGGTCTTCCGTACCCACAGGTGGCCAAGTGAAAGAAATACAAGAAGCCGGAAGTACCTCCATATTTTCTGAGATCATCTACAGTCACCATGAGTTATTCTGAACCAGCACAACCCCCAGTAACCGAAACGTCAGGTATCGATCCGCAAATAGCAGCACTATTGAAGATAATTGAGAGGCAAGAAAAAATAGAAAATACTATGTTAGCCAATGCCAGCATTCTACAAGCCCAAATAATACAGCAGCACACATCTGGATCAAATCAGGATTTACCTAGGCAACCTCCCCAAGGACCACAGACCACCATGTCGCCTGCAGTGCTTGAATACCAGGGGCCCTCGCTTTATATTCCACAGAATCGACCACCCCCTGTGGTCATTCCTAACGATGAATGTGAGTACAGGGCTACAGAAGCCAAAAACGCAACGAACGAAAACTTGACTCAGCAAATCGAGTCTCTGTAGGAAAAGATGAGAAGAATGAAGGGCCTTAACATGATGAATGGAACTTGATTCAAGGACCTTTGCTTCTACCCTAATGCTCAATTACCGGCCAAGTTCAAGTGCCTGAAATTCGAAAAGTATAACGGAGTAGGGTATTCTCTGTCGCATCTAAAGTTGTACTGTGGATCCATGTGCCCGTATGGCGAGGATGACAGGTTGTTAGTACAGCTATTTCAAAAGAGTTTAAAGGGGCCAGCACTTAAATGGTTTTCTGGATTGGACCACACGCTTATCAAAAACTGGCAGGACTTAGCTGAGGTGTTCTAGCAAAATTACCGGTTCAATACAGATGTGGGTCTAGACCGGAACGACATGGCCAAGATGACAAGAAAACAACAGGAAACGGTGAAAGAGTATACACAGAGATGGCGAGAATCAGCCTCACAAGTAAGGCCTGCAATGACTGAGCAAGAGATGAATACCACATTTATTTCAACACTAGGGCGCGCCTTCTATACTCAACTGGTGGGGCACACCACGGACACATTCTCCAATCTAGTGCAAGTAGCAGATCGAGTCGAGGACGGGATCCTAACAAGTCTGATATTTGATTTCACAAGCCTAGGGACAACAATAGGAATCCCTTCGTAGAGAAAGCCAGTGCCTATAGGAAAGAAAAGGGAAGAACCACAGGTTAACAACATACAACCAAACGGACCCCTATTCATCCCTTCACCAGCACCAAGACCGCAAGCGCCATCAACTTAATGGGCACCAACACCGCTAACATGGACTCAAAATCCATTTCGAGCAAATCCTCCACTAGTCGCACAGCAGGCACCATTATATGGGCAGAACCAACAAGCACGACCCAATAGAGTAAATAGAGTGTTTACCAGGTTACCCATGACACTATCGGAATTACTGCCAATCTTGCTCAGGGGTGAGTATCTTGCAAAACGTCCACCAAATTCCGAGGCTGCTAAAGGGCCAGGGTACAATCCTAACCTATTCTGTGAATTCCACATGGGTGTACTAGGGCACTCTACAGACCAATGCTGACAGCTCAAACATCAGGTACAAAACTTAATTGATAAGAAGGCTCTCATCCTAGATGGACCTGCCAACCCACCCCAATAACAGAACATTAATCAAAACCCCCTACCGACACATAATGGGGAAGGAAGTGGGCACAGGGTAAATGTTGTCTATGGAGAACTCGACTTCAATCTCTTAGATTTGATAGTGCCTATCGGGACAAAAATCAGGGTACGCTTCACAAAGGAATCAAGGATATCAACGGTTAACACAGTCAACCACACAACAAACACATCCCAAAATTCACTGCCACCACTCAGATTGGCTGACCTCACCATTCATCCCACTTATCAAAATACTACTACCCGACCACCTCTAGTTATACCTTACGGATCACCTCACCATCAAAATGCGATCTGACCTCCCCTTGTTATACCCTACACACCACCATATTCTCAAGGATCAACTTGACCCCCTCTTCATATACCATATACTTCATCTTCACGTCCGCTGCTTGTCATTCCATGCACTCCATCAACTCGTCATATAACCCCTTCCACAATCACTATATCCAAACCATCACCACCACCTCTCATTCTCAACGTAAAACCTGATCCACCTCCCATAACCATACACTCACCCAAACCATTCCCCCATAGGTCCAATCAAGCCATCCCCTGGAGTTACGAGACCACTATCACCACAACCACGGGGGTTGAGATTATAAAGAAAGAAATGGTGACTGATATCGGCTATATGACAAGGACAGGGAGATGCCAAAAATTACCAGAAAAAGGGTTAAGTATCGGTAAAAAAACAAAATAGGCCATGAAAGAAGTCACAGATGAAGAGAAAAGAAAAACGAAGGGAAAAGGTAAGCTGTATAAAGAGGATGAGACGGAAGAGAAGACGAAAATAATAGACAAAGAGGCTGTAGACTTCATTAAGCTCGTTAGAAAGAGTGAGCATAATATTGTAGACCAGCTAAACAAACAGCCAGCTCAAATCAGTATTTTGGGCCTAATGTAAAAATCAGAGGAACACTAAGAGTCATTAATGAGAGTTCTGGGAAAATCACATGTACCTGTGACTTCCTCACCAATACAGTTGTAGCAAACGGTTGGCCAGATCATGGCCCCCAATCCTATTATTTTCACTGAAAGTGAATTCGTGCCAGAAGGGCAGGGGCACGTAGAACCGTTAAATATCATGATCATGTGCAAAGGCATGATGATTGCCAGAGTACTGATTGATAATGGCTCAGTGTAGACACCCCATTTTTGCATCTGCCTGATTAATCAAGTCGTCGACCCGATCGCAAAGGTTCCCAATGATGGATGCCTATTCCAATGCTTTATTTTGTTACCAGATATGTTTCAGAAATCCGGATGAGGTATCTCGAACTGACAAAACTTAGAAACCACGCTACGCTAGGAAAATATGACCCCAGAAACATAGAAATCATCATCTTGCAAATAAAAAGAAGCTTCACGATAAAAATCACTAAATTACAAAAATACCCCTAACATCAAAACAACTCTAGAGCCTGCATTACGCTTAGGAAAACCCACTCAAACACATAAAACAATAAATCGAAACCAAGTAAATCACTTCGCCAATTTTCACAAAATTTGACAAAATTACGAAAATACCCCTCATAAAGTTCACGATCATTTCATACAAAAAACTTCATAAATGATAAAAAACCAACATTCCCATTGAATTCCTTACGAAAAACTGATTCCAAAACATCTTGGAACATTGAAAAATGACTTAAAACGTAAAAAATCCTCTCCGAGGGCAAAACGGTAATTTCACAATTTTTATAATTAAAAAATTCGAAATTAATAAATAAAATATTAAATAATTAAAGTGAAACATTAATGAAATTAATTTAAAAAGTTGAACCTAATAAATCAATTAATTGGACTCTCAGGCAAAATTGTTGAGGGTTCGTGGGATATTTCTTTAAGGACCCCTCCCTTTGGGGGTCCAAAGAATTAAAGATATAATAGAAAGGGGTTCTCCAAAAATTTAAAATCAATCAAGCAAGACTAAAGTCAAGATATTAAAGTCAATCAAATAAGACCAAAGTCAAAATAAAAGTAAATCAAGCAAGACTGAAGTCAAGGTCAATCAAGTGAGACTGAAGTCAAAATTAAGTCAATCAAGCAAGACTGAAGTCAAAATTAAAGTCAATCTCATAAGACTAAAGTCAAAACCCTAAATCCAAACCCTAATCTAAAACTAATCAAGTCAATCTCATAAGACTAAAGTCAAAACCCTAAAACCCTAAAGACTAAGTCAAAACCCTAATTGAAACCCTAAAAGAAACCCTAATCAAACCCTAATGCTTCTAAAAACTTTATAAATAGGAGCCTCCACACCCTATTTTCGTATCAAAGAAGAAACCCTAGAAAAAGTAGGTGAAGAAGCCTCCACAACCTCCCCAAAACCCTAATTTTGGAGTCCCAACTCCTTCCCTAACACCCCTACTCCGATTTTAGCCTAAAAAAACACCAAAAAACCTTTCAAAAACACCCAAAAATCCATCACAAATTCAAAGCATCCAGATCCAAGAAAGAGACACCTTACCTCAGAGATCAGAAATCAGATCCGGAGACAAAGCGAAGCAAGGAGTACGGTACAAGGAACTGCTTTTCAGATCTGAGGGAATAGTACTTTTGCAGATCGAAGGTAAGGTTTTTTATTATTTTTTAAATCTAGGTTTTATCATTAGCGATGTAGTTATATTTGGTATAAGTAGAGACCGGCATTGGCCGGGCGGGGTTGGTGCCTAACACCTTCCAACCCCGTAACATGATCTCCGGATTCAGATTTCTATAGTAGATTAGTTCTTTTTATCCATTGTAGGGTCAATTTGGTTCCTAGACCACAATAACTAGGTGGCGACTCCCAAACCTCAAGGGTCAAAAGCGGATCCGCGCACCCCGCGGATCGAGGGCGCTTTCACTTAGCGCTTAATGTTTGTCCGCTTGAAACCTTTCGAAAACTTAACGCTGATTGGTCACATGTCAAACCTAACAACAAGGTTGTCCGAGGCTTCGAAAGTTCAAGAAGAGATTCTTTGGGAGAGGTGGACTTACCAATCACTATAGGGCCCTACACATTTGAGGTAATGTTTGAAGTCACGGAAATACCGACGACATTCAACTTGCTACTGGACAAGCCATGGATTCACATAGCAGGGGCTGTACCTTCCTCGTTACACCAAAGGCAAATTCATCATGGGGAAGAGGATGATATCGGTACTAGCAGAAAATCTTATTCCGACTGGGAGAACTCCAGATGTACCGTTTATAGACATCGAAATGACGAAGGACAAAGTGCTATACCATTCCTATCAATTCGTTGCTGTTAACCACGTGGAAAAGGGGAAGGAGAAAGTAAAGGCAAAACTATCATGGAAAAATCTGATGATTGGTTGGGTTTTAAAGAAAACAGGTTACCAACCCAGACAAGGGTTGGGACTAGGAGGAAAAGGTAAACCCATGCCGGTTGAAGCAAGAAAGCATACTTCTTATTTTGGTTTGGGTTTAGGCCTACAAAAAAGGATATAATAGAAATAAACGAAAAAAAGAAGGAGCTTCGACTAGTAAGAAGGAAAAACCGTAAATCAAATGTCTGGAATCTAGGCAGAGTTCCGCATATCAGCATCAGCTTTCCAAAATCACAAACTAGACCTGACAATTTATTAGAACCGTTGCCAATAAGATCGGTAAAAAAGTCAAAAGTGGTAAACTTCAAACCTATGCACATTCATGAAGACTCAGTTGTTGAGTCCCAACCATCTTTCGTAGAAGGCATTGATATTTTATTCAATGGGGATTCCAACGAAAGTCTATCAGAGACCGCTCCAGAATCTACCAAAGTGGAAACCACTACCAGCCAAGAGAAAGAATCACCCTTTCCCACGGGTATTGACTGGGCATTAGTCGTTATCCCACCAAGTTTAGGAGGGACTATGCCCCAACTTGACAATAAAGATCAATCGGAAATCATGGTCATCTTCGAGCCACCAACCAAACCACCCAACAAATCACTTTCCCATTTCATCCACCCCCCAGAGAAGGGGAAGTTCTGAACAATTGGGAGGAGTTCCCATTAACCCTTGAGGCTGCTGAGGCCTCCAAAAAAAATGCCATTAGACAAATCTAGTTTGTCCGATGATCATAACGAGCCCTCGTCCTCTGGTAAAGACTGTTTTGAGGGCTCTCTATCTTTACTAATGAATTTGCATGATTGTTCTTCTTACTTCAGGTATCCAAAAAATAACAAAAAAATAAATATTCTTCAAAAAATAAAAAAATCAAAAATTTCTCAAAAATAAAAAAAAAATCAAAAAGTTTTCAAAATTACAAAAAAATAGATATTTTCTAAAAATCAAAAAAAGAGTTTTCAAGGGATCTGTCTCCCTCAAATGAGTACCTAGATAAAACAGAATTTGAAAGAGATGAGTATGATTTCAATCTTGAACTCGACTTCGACCTCATGGAGATCGAAAAAGAATCTGAGGATGAAATGGAATACCTACCCAAAGAAATCAAAGACTTGGTAGAACGTCATGAGAAAGGTGTTCAGCCAAAAATTAAGGATACAGATTCAATTAAACTTGGTATTGAAGAGGACCCGCGAATTGTTAAGATTGGAGCCTTATTAACATCACAGCAGAAAGAAAAAATGGTCGAATTCTTACGAGAGTATCAAGACGTCTTCGCATGGTCATACAGAGATATGCCTAGGTTAGACACAGATCTTGTTGTATATAAGTTACCAATGGCCTTGGGAAGCAAGTCGATTAAGTAGAAACTGAGAAAATTGAAACCAGAATGGACCCTCAAGGTCAAAGACGAGGTCATGAAATAGTTCGAAGTCGAATTTCTTGCAGTCTCTACGTATCCCAAATGGTTAGCTAACGTCATCCCAGTACCCAAAAAAGATGGGAAGGTACGAATGTGTGTTGACTATCGAGACCTGAACAAGGCCAGTCCTAAGGATGATTTTCCACTTCCACACATCGACACTCTAGTCGATAGTACAACAGGGCACGACATGTTTTCGTTCATGGACGGCATCTCGGGCTATAATCAGATAAAAATGGCAGAAGAAAACCAGAAAAAGATTGCATTTATCACACCATGGGGTACTTTCCACTATAAAGTAATGTCATTCGGGCTGAAGAACGTAGGGGCGACTTACCAATAGGCAATGACCACATTATTCCATGATATGATCCATAAAGAAATGGAGGTCTATGTAGATGACATAATCGCTAAATCTGGCATAGAAGAGGATCATCTGGTAAATCTCAAGAAACTGTTCGACAGGCTAAGGAAGTATAGTTTAAGGCTTAACTTAGTAAAATACGTATTCGGGGCAACATCGGGCAAGCTACTAGGGTTCATTGTCAGTAGAAGAAGCATCAAGATAGATCCGATAAAAACCAAGTATATCCTCGAGATGAAAGTACCCGTTTAGAGAGAGATGTTTGGGCATTCTTGGGGAGAATACAGTATATTAGCCATTTCATTGCTCAGCTTATACCTATCTGTGAACCAGTTTTCAAGCTACTTAGGAAAGATACGTCGAACAAGTAGAACAAAGACTATCAAGAAGCATTCGACAAGATCAAGCAATATTTGCTCAATCCACCAGTCTTAGTCCCTCCTACTCTAGGGCGACCTCTGTTGATGTACATCTCAATGCAAGAAACATCAATGGGGTATGTGCTAGGGCAACATGATGAATCAGGACGAAAGGAACATGCCATCTACTATCTCAGTAAGAAATTCACCGAATACGAAGTAAAATATTCAATGCTTGAGAAGACTTGCTATGCATTAGTCTGGGCATCTCAACGACTACGACATTACTTGCTCAGTTACTCGACTATGCTTATAGCTAGGATGGACCCCCTAAAGTACCTTTTCGAGAAATCGGTACTGACAGGTCGTACAGCGAAGTGACAATTATTATTATTTGAGTTCGACATCACCTATGTCACTCAAAAGACCATCAATGGGCAAGCCATCGCCGATCACCTTGTCAAGCACCCATTGCCTGATTACTAGCCATTAAAGACAAACTTCCCCGATGAAACCATATTATTCACGGAGATTGAAGACGATGATGACGAACCAAGTTGAAAAATGTACTTCGATAGAGTAGTAAATCAGAAAGAAAACGGAATAGGGGCAGTTTTGATCAAGCCAGATGGGTCCCATGTACCGATCCCTATTAGATTGAAATTCCAATGTTCTAACAATGAGGTTGAATATGAAGCATGCATAACAAGGTTGAAAGCAGCACTGGATCTCGAGGTAGATAAGATCGATATTTTCGGAGATTCAAGCTTAGTAGTCTATCAGACGACTGGAGAATAGAAGACCCGAGAGCAGAGACTGGTCCCTTACCACGAGTATCTAGAAGAATTAAGCTTACACTTTAACAGGATCTCATTTAAATACATGCCAAGAGCTAAGAATCAATTCGCAGATGCACTAGCTACGCTTGCTTCCATGATTAGTATTTTAGAAGATCTGATCATCGACCCAATCAAAATTGGAATTCAAGATGAGCCGACTTATTGCTTACCCGTTGAAGTAGAAGAATCTGAAGAAAAGCCTTGGTACTCAGACATCAGGAAGTATCTCGAAGATCGAACCCTCCCCTCGGATGCAACGCCAAATGACCGAAGGACTATTCAGAAATTGGCAAGGTAATTCTTCATCAGCAACGACATTCTGTACAATAAATCTCACCACGAGGTCTTACTTCGGTGTGTGGTAGAAATAGAAGTGAAACGACTAATTGAGACTATACACGATGAAGTCTGTGGGCCTCACATGAATGTTCATATGCTAGCAAAGAAGATCATGAGGATGGGATATTATTGGTCGACAATGAAAAGTGTCTGCTATCAGCATGTCCTTAAATGCCATCTATGTCAGATTTATGCCAACAAGATCAATGCTCCGCCTTTAGAGCTACATAACATGACCACTCCTTGGTCCTTTTCACTCTGGAGAATGGACGTCATCAGGCCAATCTCACCTAAAGCTGCAAACGGGCATCGTTTCATCTTAGTGGCTATCGACTACTTCACCAAGTGGGTAAAAGCTGCTTCATACACCAACGTCACAAAAAGTAATGTCCTAAAGTTTGTCAAGAACAACATTATCTACAGATATGGGCTTCCCAGCGGATTGGTAACTGATAATGCCAAAAATTTCAAGAACAAGAATATGGTCAAGATGTGCGAATACTTCCAAATCACTCATCACAATTCTATACCCTACAGACCCAAGATGAACGGTGCAGTCAAAGCAGCTAACAAGAATACCAAGAAAATTATCGAGAAGATGGCAGTTACGTACAAAGATTGGCACGACATGTTGCCTTTTGCACTTCATGTCTATCGAACCTCGTTTAGAACTTCTACCGGGGCAACTCCGTATTCGTTGGTCTACGGAATGCAAGCAGTTTTACTTGTAGAGGTGGAGATCCCTTCCCTCCGAATCTTAAAGGAAGCAGAGTTAGATGAAACTGAATGGATTCAAACTCGGTTTGATCAACTAAATTTGATTGAAGAGAAGCGCCTTGCAGCCATCTGCCATGGACATATCTATCAGCGACGAATAGCTCGTGCCTACAATAAGAAAGTCAAACCTAGAGATTTCTCACCAGGAAACCTTGTATTGAAGAAGATTTTGCCAATCCAAGAAGATGCCAGAGGAAAATTTAGACCAAACTATGAGGGACCCTTCATCGTGCAAAAGGTAATGACAGAAGGTGTTCTGATCCTTATAGAGATGGACGGATAAGTCTTCCCACAATAGATCAATACTGACACTATCAAGAAATACTACGCCTAAAAACTGACCCTGAGATGACGAAAGGCCATCTTTGCTATCCCAAACAAATTATCCCTAGTCAACCCTTTTGAGCCATCATGTTTATTTCTTAACCTAAGACTGGGGCAAGTCAACAACTACAAAACGATACAAAAAAAAGACAAAGGAAAAGAAAATCAAATCAAAAGCATCAAAATACTCCTGGCCCGCATGAGGATAAACTGTGAACGACTAAAAATAAAAAAAATCAAAAACTCGGACACTTGATTTGAGCTTGACCCAAATCTCCAGTCTAAACAAGTTCGAGAGACATTGGGAGGAGACATAGATCACCTTTTCTAAACAAAAATAGACGAACCCCATGACTAATTCACTCTAAATACATCCAGACCTTAACTTCTTTTGAATCCTTCTACTACCATTAGTCTAAGCCAACGTTTCGTCCCAACAAAAGTCATTTTTGATCAGGGAACGTTCCAGGGCAACACAATGACAATGGTAGCACCAATGATCTTGCGACTTGGTCCGGACCTCAAAGTCTTATTAGTCATTGGAAGACTCGAGAGGGGATTCTAGGTCAGATATTCAAAAAAAAGAGTACTTGAAGTGTAGAGTAGTCAATCTCGCGGCTCAACTTGAGTTGACGAATCACGAATAGTCATCGAAAAACTCGAGAGGGAAATCTAGATCTGTTACTCAAGAAAGAGTGCCACTACAAGAGTAGAATCACCGATCTTGCAGCTCAACTTGAGTCACCAAGCCACAAAGACTTAGAGACTCCGAGTAGAATTGTATTGAAAAAAAATGCAAGCATAGTCTGAAAGGGCATAGTGAAAACCTGAAAGGGCACTATGAGTAAAAGAATCAGACTATGGCAAGATCAAAACCACTGGCATGATGAAAATCCCAAAAAGGACGTCGATGTGCAAAAATGTGGAAATCGAATCTGGTGAAAATCGTAATTGACACTAGGGACAATAAGGAAAAATAAAAAAATAAAAAAACTCCTGGCCCGCAAGAGTATAAACTGTGAACGACAAAAATCTTTCCCAAAACCCGTGGTCCGAGCAGATAATAGTCCTCCAAATACCAAGGCACTGGGGATGACTTTAAAGGAGCCAAAAAATAATTGACGTTTATATCCCCTATGTTTGGCAAAAACACCAAAACCATCACAACTAAAGATTTTACAAACTCTGAATTTATCATACTCATTTGATAAAGACATTTCCTTAGATTTCAAAAAACTACTATTTTGGGCCGATGATGAAAAATCTAGGACTCATTCAACAAAACTTCATATTTTCAAGAACAATAGATATACTTGAGGCCAAGTAAATACAAAACCTATTTTCTTTGCATTAACCTTTCAACATTTTGCATACATTCAGATAATGAAAAGAAAATACAAAAAGTGTGAGTACAACGCAATCGATCAAACATCGTGGTAAGAGATGAAAAAAGAGTCAAGGCGTTCCTCCAAAGCACAGATCCGGGTAACCTGGCTCATCATCACTTTTTGAGCATTGGAAGCATCGCGACTTACCAAATATGCTGCGAAGACATCAAAATGAGGACACTAGGCAAGTCCATCCCTCAACTCAGCTACTTCAGCTCGAAGCCTAACCACTTCACCATTATCACCAGATCTGAACTGGGCAAGGGCAGATGTCAACCGAGCGATCTCTTTTTGCATTTTCTTCTTGGATTTAAGCCAGATAGCCTGAATTCGACGATGATCAGTCTGAGACTCCTCCACTCGATCTCGATAATCAAAAAAGGATGAAGCACCAGGACGTGTTCGGGGAACTATCGACATCGAAGGTCTCCCAGAAACAAGTTCTCGAATCCAATGAAGATATGTCAGGAATAGGTGTGCTACAAAGATGGGTCGACTCAAAACCTCAACTCGACCCCATTTTTTTACGAGTCGACTCAAAAGCGCAGTCGACAATGGACCAACCAACTCACTGAAATTCTCAGGGATGAGCACACCCTGGTCATAATCAAATTGACGTAGAACCCGAAGTGGTACATAATAAGTTGCCTCGTGAAGACCAATCAAAACAAGGAAACGGGCACCGTCAAATGCAATCACAAAAGACCCTCAAGGTTGGAAGGCACCAACCCACCTCACTTCATCATCATCAAGGTTACCAATAAAAGAACACCATTCTTCTTTGCCACTCGAGATAAAGGGGGCAACTCGTCTCGACATCATGAGTACGAGGTCGGCATTAACGCAAAATGGGCGATTAACCACTTCAGTTGAAGCCAAATGATCCATAAATCAAAGCTACAATAACATGAGCATTTTAAACTTTGAAAACTAACAAATTCAAGTTTAAATTTAAATTAAAAAAAAAAACTAAGCTAAGTTCAAAATTTACCTGTAGGAGTGGGGCGCAGCCTCGAAAAATTTGATCACGACCGGAAGAACAGGCCGTGAGGGATTGGAACATCTCGCTCAAAAGCATCGATGCTAACCGGCGTCCCTCCCAGACTTGTTGAATCACGTGAATGAGAGAAAGATCTACGATGTCTCCGCCACCCGGAAACAAGAGTTGACTCACCGTCACCAAAGTGAGGGTATTAAAATGAATCAACGGTTTCGAGGAATCCGTGAGGCGTTCAATCAAGAAAGACTTGGACATCGTCTTCAAAACCGATCCACCATCCAGAATCTTCAAGAACTTGCGGCTTATCCCCAAGAAGTCGGAAGCCTCACTTCGAAATCCATCACGCAATGGTGGAATCACAACGAGACCCGATATCTCAAGCCCCAACAACACTTCAAACTCCTCGATGGTGGGAGACATTTCGTGCACCCCAAACCGAAAAAGATTAAGCTCAGGGATCCAATTCCCCAACATGGCATAAATCAAGCTCCATTGCAATGGGACCTTGGGCAAAGAAAGAGTGAACCCCAACTTATTCAAACACCATTGGGCTCTATCATCATTATCCATGCCATCTATCCAACTAATCAAGAAAGAATCAATAATGCCATACCTTTTCAAGTTGGGAAGAGTAGAGAGCACCTCTATGGAGTTTGAAGAGAAGCATTGAAGAAGAAGGAAAGTAAAAATCGCCCAAAATGTAATAGAGGGAAGTAAAAGGTGAAATGTTAGGGCAAAATGAAGATGAAATAGGCTTAAAGTGGAAAGTAAATCATATTGGTCCATGTTTGAAACACGGATAAGCACAAATGTTAAGTGATCCATGCCCAAAACACGGATAAAATCAATGTTAGCTTATCCGTGTTGGGAGCACGAATGAAGCAAAATATGACTCGTCCGTGCTTAAGGCACAGATGAAAGCTAAAAACGACTCATCTGTGCTCCTAACACGGATAAAAGTTGAGAAAAGCTATCTGTGTTGAGAACACGGACCAGAACATTTTAAGCCTTGGGGTCTGAGTCATTCGAAGACCTCGACAACTCCGGACTACGTAATAGACATCTCATGTCTCGAAATCTCAAAATCATATTAAGAATAGTGGGAATTCCCACGTGCTCGATAAATGCATTCAAAACTCTCGAAAGCTCTCAAAATATATACCGGGCACATAGGAACTCACCAAGATCATATTGGGCCAGATCAGACCTTAAAGGACCACCTCACTCACCGTGAACCCCAAACGACTCACACCACTCAAGAATATACTCGAAGGGTTTTGGGACCTTAATCGCACCCTCTACCCGCCCGTAAGCTCACCAACACTCAAACAGGGCTCAAAAGCCCTGATGATCGGTATCACACCCAAGAAGTTCAAGTCAATTGCACATATGATCATGATAATACAAACAAACGTAAGAAAATAAGAACACAAATACACATATATACAAAAGTTTGAAATAGTTACATACAACGTCCAAAAACTAATTTAAAATGTCTGTCTGTTTAGAAGGTACATCAAAAGATCAGATGGAAGGGGAAGCATCGTCCCGGGCACTCTGATTCTCTGGGATTGCTCTAGAAGAAGATCCAGCCACTGCACCCGAGCTAGACACCCCAGAAGAAGGTAGACCGTGTAATCGCAGTCGTCCCTCCAAATCTGTGAAGAAAAGCTCCGCGTCCAGGACAGCATCCTGCTCTGTGGTACCCGCGAGATCAACACCCGGGACAGGAGGGCCAGTGGAGGGTGAAGCCTGAAAAGAAAGAAACATAACAGATTAGAACACATGAAGAAGTATATACAGAATATGCACGCAGGTGAATAACTAAAAGAGAAATGCTTACCCTAGGAGCTGTCGCAGACCGTGCAGAGGTGCTCGCTCCGTCTCGGCGTCGATGATAATCCTGAAAAGATCACATAAGGGAATCAATCAAAACATAATACCATGAGCTATGATCTATGAAACAAAAAAGAAATAAAACAGAAATGACATACCATCTCAGCCTGAAGACGAGACTCTCGTAAGGCCATCTTGAGCTCTAATTCCTGGATGTGAGCCACCTGTGCCTCAATACGAGCCTTCTGCTCCTCGATGCAAGCAGCCTGCTCCTCCATCTTCGCCCTAGAAGCACTCAATATGTTCTCCATCTCCACGACCCTCACCGCCTGAGCCTTGATAACGTCATAGCCCTCTCGGAGACGACGAAGATCATCGGCCTGAGAGTAGAACATCAACCAAGTGAGAAGACAAGAAATAGAAAGTTCTACAGGAAGGAGACAATGATAGAATGCATACCGTAACGGTGTGCTCTTGAAGAAGGACCCCTCCAATCTCAGTGATCCCAGCACGGGCAATGACCGCAAGCATGATGCATCCATTGGACGCCTCTCGGAACCATGCCTGGTAGTCACCCCCTCGTACCAGTCCAGCAGCATCTACGCCCGTCGCCTGGGCGAGATACTCCTCTACCGTCATAACCCCCGAGATGGGCTCAGGTGGAGCGACAGGAATACGAAGAATCCCATCGTGCTGGAAGAACAGACGCTCCACTATGTAAAATGTGTACCTCTGCTCTCCAATGAAGAAGGGGTAGCGTTGTCGTCTGGTGTTACGTTGATAGGCATTCCACACCTCCTGTCGCCCGCTAACAGTGCGAGGAAAGTCTTGAAGTGTAACGGAGAAGATCTACAAAAGAGACAATCAGAAAATAAGTATAGATAGCTTCAAGGCCTAACAAAAGAGAAAAGGTTCAAGTACTTAGTCTCGAAGACGACATCGATCGATGTGGGCCCGAGCACTCCTAGGGCTGCTCCTTATGGCCCTGGTGTCTCTGGTAGCCCAAAAAGCGCCCAATGGATAACCCTCGTTGGGATGACGACGAGTAGGTAGATAGAATAGGAAATACACATGAACAAAAATCTAAAGAAAGAAGGAAAGCATTAGATGATGAACGAGATATCGAGAAAGAAACTAAAAAGAAACAAAACAAAGACTTGTTTTACCTCGATAAACTACCAGAAGAATCGTGTGGAGATCCCAGTTCCACGGGATGCAGTGATGCCCTCTACCACCCGGTCCAAACCAGTAAGAATAGTGCTGTAAATCAGACTCCGCTAGTCAAAATCGTCGATGTGGTCAACATCGTGCATAACTGAGAGGAAAGTGGTAGAGACCGAAGAATTGTCCTCTAAGAAAAAGCAGCTACCAACGAAGAGAAGGAAGCAGATGCGAAAAATGATGTCAAAGTCTTTATTTCCAAACCGAGCTGATCTCTCTCTGTAGGTGTGAGGGGCTCCGTCCTCCTCCTCTATCAGCAACAGGCCCATCAATACTTCTCTGCTGATATGCCCCTGCTTCCCTACCATGGAGGCAGGGACTCTAGTGATGCCCAACAGCTCGCCCACCTCCTGGACGGTCAGCATGGTCAAGGGCAAGGGCTCCCCATCCATCGTTATGCCCGTGATCGCAACAAAGTCTAAGGGCCTAATGCCTATCTCCACCTCAGGCATGTGAAATGAGTGGGTCGATGGAAACCATCTCTCCACCATGGCCAAAAATAAGGGACGATCTGCTGTAGCAAACTGCGTCCGGATGTCATCCTAAAATAATGTAGCAGTCGACAAAAATGTACACCACCTACCCCTGAAGCTAGTAGAAGGATAAGGGGTAGGGATGTCCAATAGCACGAGCATGGAAACATGTCTCCCCAATCCACGAAGAAGAGAGGTATCTGGAACCCTCTCACTTTCCTCCGCAGGGATCTCGACTCTGGGAACCTTTCTACCAACTCTACCGACACCTACAGCCCTATTCAACCGGCCTCAGCTGCCACATCGACCTCCACCGCCACTACTGCCTGCCAGGTCCTCGGTTGGACCACTCTGAGAAATGCTGGCCTCATCTACCCTGCTACCAGATGAAAAACCAGCTATCAATGCTGAATCAGGCCTACGAGAAGGTTGTCTCGGCCAGCCATACCCTGTGGCCACACCGGACCCCAAAGCAAAGCGGGTCTGGGTCCTGGGCCTCACCTCCTCCTCCTCGTCTGAAGAATGCCTCGCTACTCAAGCTCGTCGCTCTCTACACATCTGCAAGCCGCCAAGTGGTCACGAATCTTGATAAAACCAACCCATCCAACTTAGTCTAACCCTAATCAACTCGATCTAAGCCAGTCAACTTAGTCAAACCCAGTCAAATCTTGTCAAGGTCAGTCAAATCCAGTCAACCTAATCTGCCAACTCAGTCAAACCCTGTCTAACCGAGACAAACCTACCCAATTTAGTCAAATCCCGCTAAATCTAGGTCAAACCTATCCAGCTTAGTCCAACCCAATCAATCTAAGTCAAACCTAGCCAAACTTATCCAATTCAATCAAACCCAATCAATATAAGTTAAACCTAATCGATTTGAGTCAAATTAACCTGGTCAACCCACTCAACCTAGTTAACCAAACCAACCTATCCAACTCAGTCAACTCTAGTTTAACTCAAACCCAACCAGTCAAAACCCATCTACCTAGTTTAACCCAAGACCAAGTCAACTGAATCAATCCAAACCCATCCACTAAGTCTAGTCAACCCATGGTGAAACTCAATCAACTCGAGTCAAAACCCAACCTAATTCAGTCAAACCCAGTCAACTCAAGTCAAACCCTGTCAATCCCAATCAAGACCCACCCAACTCAGTCAAACTCAGTCAACTCGAGTCAAAACCCAACCTAACCCAATCAAACCCAGTCAACTCAAGTCAAAACCGGCAAACCCAGTCAAGACCCACCTAACTCGATCAAACCCAGTCAACTCGAGTCAAAACCCAACCTATCTGAGTAAAACCTACCCAACTCAGTCAAACCTAGTTGACTCAGTCAAAACTATCCCGTTTGAGTCAAACCTATCCAACTTAGTCAACTCAGTCAAGCCTATCCAACTCAGTCAAACTTTGTCAACTCAGTCAAACCTATCCTATCTAAGTCAAACCAATCCATCTAATCAAAACCTAACCAATCCAGTCAACCGAAGTCAATTCAACCCAGTTTAACGCCAAATCGAGTCAAACCAGTTTAAACCCAGTTAACCAGGGTCCTAACTAGTCAACTTAATCAAATCCAGTCAAATCCAGTCAACCCATTCTAACCCAGTTAACCCATTTCGACCTAGCCAAACCTAGTTCAAACCCAAAACAATACCCATCCGTACCCATGGACTGTCACAATCCTATCAAGAGATCATTGGAAAACAAGCAAAACATGGGTTCTCAAAGCAAAACAAAATATCCATATTTTAAAGTGAGATGAGAAACGTGAAAAGAAAACAAGCATGATCAAATGAAAAAAGAAAGGAGAAAGAATCCGATTCATTCAAATAATTCCTAAGCAGTCCAAAGCCAATCTCTAAAAACCAATCCTATACTAATCCCGAACAGTCCCTAGCTATATCCATTTCCCGCGCAAAAACAATTTCCAAAATACCCCTTCAACCAATATATACCATCACCTCCTCACTAAACAATCCCTTAAACAAACCACCCGGTTTCCCCCTTTACTACCCTAAACAGTCCCAACTTCAGCCCACTAAACAAACCAAAATAGCCTCTCAATTACCCTTAACCACCCTAACAGGCCAATCCATTTCAACCCCTAAACCACCCTTAAACAGTTCACATCTTCACCACCTCATGACACCTCACCCGTCCCCAAAATAATCCAAATACCTGCCAAATCCCAGAATCAAGGATCATCCAAAGGCCCACTTGCACTATCGCTAACAACCCCCAGATCTACTTATCACCATCCTTCCTAGATTGACCTCACGAACCTTCACCAAAACACACCCCAACAGGATCCACCTAAACCACCATCCCCACATTAACCAGTCACTGTCATCAACACCATCACCATGCTCTTTTCCAAAACAAACCCCAACTCCTTAAAGTTTTTAAGAATCCACCACCACCTCTAAACCATCCATGTCCAACAAGATAAGGGATACATTCATGACTAGTAAGAGGAAAGATCCAAAAAATAGATAAAAAGAATAACGAGCAATCCAATTCATAAATGGCTTAATCAATTGCACAACAAACATTTCAAAACAAATAAGAAAACGAGCGATAAACATGGTAAATGGTTGTATTCGGAGAGCATGCAAGAATAATTCTCATAAATGAATAAGAAAATTAAAAGAAAATGGGAAATTCGAAGTAGGAGTGTTGTTGGTACTCGAAACAGATCCAAAAGTAAATGAGATAAACAAGAAAAAAGAAAAAATCGACTAAGGACTTACCTCGAAGGGAAGTTGTAGTCCTATCGAATTCTTCAAAGCTTTAAACCCCTCCCACGAGCGTTCAAAGGCAAAACACACTCCCACTTACGCTCACAACTAGTCCGCCAAAGGTCTAAATCAACGAAATTAGTAAGAGAACGAAGAAACAAGGAGAAGAATTGCCAAAAGTCGTCAGAGAGAAAGAAAAACCGAAAGAAAGCGAAGAAGAAGGAGAAAATGGAGAGGCGCGAAGGTTTTATCGTTTGAAATTCATAGTGGTCCGTGCTACCAGTACGGCAAAACGAAGTTTAGCCTATCCGTATCACAAACACGGATGTAAAAAAATTTGGTTGGAACCGTGCCTCAAACACAAATGAAAGAAACAATAACGCTATCCGTGTTTTAAACACGGATGAAATCGAACCAAATGCAATCCGTACCTCAAGCACGGATTAGTCAACAAATAAAAGGGAAAAATCAAAATAATAATAATTAAAAATCAAAAATCAAAAAAATCAAAAAAATCAAAAATCAAAAAAATCAAAAAAAATCAAAAAAAATTCAAAAAATCAGAAAAATCAAAAAATTTTCAAAAATCTTTTCAATTTGCATTCAATTCCGATTTGTTAAAACACGACCGAGAGATACCCAAATTTCAAACATTACTAAATCTTCATCGAATCCAAGGTCTCACACGAGCTCCGTGCCATTGAGACCAAGGAAACAATAAGGTAACTCTATCAGATCCCGTGCTTGAGTAACCATTTTCTACAAAAGTCATTAATTCAACCAGTAACTCAAAGTCGTGTTTTACCAAATTTCGTTTGGTCCGTGCAAATGGGGGTTTAGTCTATTCTTTCCAGTTCTTTGCACCAATTCCTACAAAAAGGGCAACTGTAGACACCCCGATTTGAACCGGCCCTCACTCGAAAAGGCCCAAAAATAGCAGTTTTCTAATAAATTCGGCCAACGGGCCTCAAGAGTCCAAATCATTAAAATATGACACTCCTATCAAAATCGAGACCCTTTAAGGGTCTAATGGGCCCACATGAAAAGACTTGACATGCCCGCTTCATATAAAATGGTTTTCCAACAAAATAGGCCAATAGGCCTCAAAGGCCCAAAAAGTTAAAAAGTGGCAATTTAATTGAACCAAGGCCCCTAAGACCACCCAATGGTCCAAGGGACCCACCAAAGGGATCGGACCCATCCTATGTTATCCCAACCTTCACCGCTCCACGCTTACATCTAAAAAATTGATAAAATCCTTCAACGGGTCCAAAAAGCCCGATTTGCCAACACATGGCATTCTTAATCAAATCAATAATCGTAAAAATCACAAAAAAATTAAAAAAAATAAAAATGTGAGACTTGGGATAGCTACCCTTCATCTACACCGCTCCGCCTCAAAATCCACAAACACCTTAAGCCCATTAAAGGCCCATGAACCCGCAATTCTCCAAAAATCAATTTCCCTCCTTACCCTCTAACCTAAAATTTATCACATATCCCCTAAACCCTAAAACCTACTCACCCTCAAAAACCCTACCCAATCCAAAACACATATAAACAACCCTCTAAAAGCCCAAACCCAAAATATCAAAAATCTACAAATCACTATCCATACCCAATTCATTATCCAACCCACAACCTTAACCCATTAACCCTTATCCACATCAACCAATCACCCTCCCAACCTCAAAAGATGACACATGTCATCATCCCCTTGCACCTCCATCATCTAATCACCTACCCCCATCATCATTCTCTGAACAACTCATCTAACCCACATCATCTCTCTCCAAAATCACTTCAATCTATACCCTACCCTAATCTAACCTATCTCCATTCTCTAACATCAACAACCACCCACATCACAACCCATACCCTACACCCCCTAACCTATCATCATTCTCTAATATCATCAACCACTTACATCACAACCCATATCTACACCCATCACTTAAAATACTCCAATGAAATCACCTCAACCCATACTCCCATCATCATCAACCAACTAACCCATACCCTTTTCTCTAATCAAACAACCACCATCAACCAATCAATCAATCTCATCACCACACTCCCTCATCACATATGCCACATGTCATTCCCTCTTTTATTCTCCCAAAATCCAACCAATCAATCTCTTACACTACCCATCCCTCCAAATCTAAATACCTTACCCCTTCCATCAATCCAATACTCAATCAAACACCTAACACCTTACACCCCCATTCTCTCAATCAACCATCACTCATATCACCCCACCAAACACTCTACCCAAATAAATTTGGGTAAGATCCAAACCATTTGGGTTAAAACACAACCTAATTTCCTCATTACACAAATACCCTCACTTTCATTCTAAATTTCATACCTTCCACCCCTAAACCTATGTCATTATCCCTCCTTTCAAACTCTCACCCCATTATACCCCTAAACCTCCTCCCAACATCTATAAATACCCCTCCCCTCATCCCAAAAATGGTTACCAAGTCTCATGAGAAAAAAAAGAAATCTAATCTCTACTGATCTCTCTTCTACTCTCCTATTCTTACAATAATTTTCTAAAAAGATATACCACTCTCTCACATTCTACTAAGGATTCAAGAAGACATAGAAGTTAAAAGAAGAAGAAAAGGAGATTAAGGATACAAGGTGGGTTCAAAGTGCACCCCCCCTTTCTCTCTACCCTCTCCTTTTCTCTCTTCTATCATCCCCCTCCTCTTTATTTTATTTTAAATGATTTAGGATGAAGGGACCCCAAGGCTAAAGGTCTATGAGGGTCATTTCTATCAATGAAATGACCCTATGATTAAGCCGAAAACAACCCCTCTCTAGGGTACAAATGCACCCACGTGGCGTTTTATTTTCTTTTTTTTATATTATAAAATGATCGAGTTACTTGAGGTTACCGCTACTTGGCGGGGAGAAAAGGGTGCCTAACACCTTCCCTTTTCTCCAACCGAGTCGCTTGTTCGAATCCCTAGGTTCGATTAGTTCCTTATCCATCGCGAGTCACTAATGTCAAAAATGTCATTTTTATTGGAAAATGTCCATCGGGTGACCATTCACACCCACTTACAACATGAATGGTGGTGACTCCAATTCATCGTAGATATGGCCGTCGTAATGACGAAATCCACGTATCTACAAGTTGCAAGCAATATTAGAAGCTATGAGATATGCAAGAGCGAGGGGATTGAATTGTATTCTAATTTCCTCTTATTCGTTATACTCTATTAAATGCATAAAGAATGAAATCGTTTCATCATGGAAATATGAGGAAATGCTGCTGGAAATTGCATAATAGAGCCAAAATTTTGTGAGTTATTCATTTGAATTTTTGTGGAGAGAAGCAAATCGAGCTACGGATTATTTAGTGAAATTCGGTACTTATTCAAATGGTTTTTTCATTATTGAATATATATGTAATGTTCCTCATGAGCTTTTGATAGTTGTTGAAGAAGACTTAATCTGTACGTACCTATACTCATTAGTAGTGTTTCAGGGTGGGGTCCCTTTAACTCCAGCTTAACAATCAAAAATAAATAAATAAATAAAATAAAAAATAAGATCATTTTTTTCGTCTCTATTATCAATCGTAGTAGCATATAAATTTTTATCCACCCCCTTACTTTATCAAGGTATTTAAATAAATCATACTTTATGAATCATGTGGCCCACATGGATTATGAATTAAGCAATTTAACAACACAACCTTCTAGGTTTCATGGATAAAGTCAGATTCAAAAGAATAAAAAAATAATAATATTTTTTGTGCTTGATCATAGATGTTGAAAATGGATGACAAAATTTAAAACTAAAATTCAATGCTAAAAATTAATTTTTTTTTACAATTCTTAGAATTTCGTCTTTTATAATCCCATGACATTAGATTATGCCTTTGGATGCCACAAATTGATGCCGTTAGATTAAACAACAAATTATCAGTTTAACTTTGAATTTTATGACGTGGATACTCACTCTAGGGTTTGCTCAATAACAAACTTGATAAATTGAGGTTTGGTGGGTCACAAACTTTATAAAGTAAGGTTCCCATGGTGTAATACAAATCGTACCATCATCTATGTAGTAGGTTCATGTCTAGGTAACAACTCCTAAGAAAAATTTGAGAATCTTGAATGGTGATTGGGTCGTTTGATGAGGTGGAAGGGTAAACTGTCAATTCTAAAGGGATCGAGCCTGAATCCTAACTTACGAAAGTTAGGAACCCGAATCACTAAAAACCCCAAAATTTATTGGGCAGGCCTATCTGTTGTAATTTTATTACAAAAACTCCCCTACTTTATCAAGTTGTTACCTTAATAAACCTTACTTTATGAATCATGCTACTATGACTAACATAGTAAGATTTCAAATCTTACTAAGAGCCGTTGGGCCTACAAAGATTATCAACTAAGAAATCCAAAAAAGCAACCTTTTAGGTTTCATGGATAAAAGTCAGATTCCTAAAAAAAATTAAAAAAAATAAAAACCATTTTGGGCTTGATTGTAGATGTTCAAACAGACACTACATGAAAATTGAAAAATTCGACATAAAAATTTGACGGGCCAAGGGCCATGGATTTTAGACATTGAAATTTGACAGTCTAAGACTGTCAAAATTCTTGATTTTCTCAGATTTGATGGCTTAGAATTGTTGAATTTCTCCCATCCTTCACTAATTTGACAATTTCAGTCTGTCGAAAATAAAAATTTGACAATGAAAAATTCCACACCAATTCAACACTTTTGTCTTTCATATTTTATGAAATTTGACGGCCAAGGCTTTTTTAACATAGTGGGATAGGTACCGAACTCTCAAACTTAAACCTAAAATTCAAGAGTAAAACTTAACTTTTTTGCAATTTTTTTTTTTTTAAAATTCTTAGAATTTTGTCTTTATTTATCCCATGACATAATGGATGCCACGAATTGATGCCGTTAGATTAAATAACAAATTATCAGCTTGAATTTGAATTTTATGGCATGGATACCCACTCCAAGGTTTGCTCGGTAACAAACTTGATAAGGTGAGGTTTGATGGGTAACAAACTTTATAAAGTAAGGTTCCCATGGAGTTGTAAGAACTCCAACGGAGTTTTTGTAATAAAAATGCAACAGTTGGGTACCGGGTAAATCTCTCTTAATTTATTGTCATGTCGAGGTTAGTCTATTTGGAAGATAAAATTCAATGGGTTCAAGATTAGAAAGATTTTAAATGTCATGTCGAGTTATGCTACACTGACACTCTACAACACTTTCTATAGTACTATGCGTACAGAGATCCATAGATTTTCCTCGGGAGTCTCACTTCATTAATAATTTAACAAGCATTAATGGTCAACAAATGAAGAAAGCGTTATGATCGTATCTGGAGTCTCTACGAAAAATATTTTTCCTCAAGAATCACATTAGGGACATTGATATGCGGTAGATGATGAAGGAGCTAGATGGGTCCCACATGCTTCATATGGAAACTTTAGTTGCCATAATTGAAAAACGAAGCTGTAACTGAATTTTGGCAAGTCTATAAATATGGTGAAATATAAACCATTTAGAACAACAATCTCCATTGCAAAATGGTGTACCCTCCTTGTCAAACTTGTTTTCGTGAGTTGCTAATGTTTTATTATTTCTGTAATTTTTCTTTTTGTTATGCTTTTATTTTCATATAGAATATATGATTTTCGGTAGAGTTGGGCAAATGAAATAGGATTCTGTTCGAAGGATATATACAAGTGATAATTATTTTTACATTGCTCGGATGCCATCCATTAATTTACAAGATCTAAAGGCATGTGGAGGTGTTGTAGAAAACAATGAGAAAATGGATAACATCTGAGTGATTGTTTAAAAATAATTGTCAATTTTATATGTCCCCTAAACAAGATTCCTAAAAAATAATTGTTTTCTTGGATAATTGATTATTCAAGAAAAAACTATTTTTCTTACCAATTTAATACTGCCCAAGATTATAGCCTATGATTTACAACCTTACCTCTAATATTTGATGTCTCTTGCTAAGCAAATCATGTTCCTCCATTTTAATCTCTCCAGAGTCAAAGTCCACCACCAAACATCCCTTTCCATGAAAATGTTCGAAGCGTTTAAATGATTACTTTAGCTTTTAATGAATAAAGATAGGAAGTTTTTTAGAGTTGACACTACAAAGTAACACGTGTTTTATAGGGATCAATATCCGACCCCTACAAAATTCACAATGAAGTCTTTTCACAGCTAAATCGTTCGTTGGGCAATATAACTTTTCCTTCCAAATTATTGCATGATGTACATATTGAATACTTACTTTATTTTATGTCGAATCTTATTAAATTTTGTTTAACAGTTGACATTCAAAGAGGAGAATGGCCAGAGCTGTTGGGCAAGACAGGAAAGGAAGCCAAGGAAATAATAGAGAGGGAAGACCCAAAAGTGACGGGTGTGATCATAGGGCAGCATGTAGCCAAGACCGATGATCTCTGTTGTAACCGCGTGTGGATTATTGTCAACAACTATCAAGAAGATATCATTGTCAAAGTCCCCAAAATTGGATGAGATTGAAGACATCATCTTATGGGTTGTTCCAAATAAGCTTTGAATAAAAATTATCCTTTTTTCTTACTTTTCACTCTCTCTCAATGGTAATCTAAGAAAATGGTAGCCATGGATGATGTTACAGCAGAACATCAAGGGTATGATTGATATTGGAGGATGTTCGAGAGATCTCTAAAAAAATATAAGTGCTGATAATCTCACAAGAAAGTCTTCAATCGGCTGACATGGCATTGGCATAGAATCATATATCTTTTTACTCGGGATACACAATTGGACATCCCCATAAAAGATGTGTAGTTGTGAATCATGAGGAAAAAGATCAATGGTTCTGTGTCCATGCCACATTAGCCAAGTACATGACCTAATGAAGACTTTCTACTTAGAAATCATTATTCAAAAAGAGTCATGATAATCTGACTTAGCCACATGGCATACTCAATCGACACCCTAACGTGACAAGTTGGGAACCGTAGATCTTCTCTCCTCGGGATACAAAATAATACCTTTTCATGGGGAACCATAATTCTATATCCCGAGGTGAGTAGATCTACGGTTCCTGAACTTGTCACGTCAAAGGTGACGATTGAGTATGCCACACGAGTAAGTCAGTTTATTACGATTCATTAAAAATTCATTTGTTTTTCCTCCAATCTTATCTAAAAATTTGAGGTACCATATGCATCAATCAAATATTATTTGAGGTTAGAAAATCGAACACCTAAATAAATATCAAATTTCATTGGATGATGGAGGGCAAAAAAGAAGACTATTGCTTTTTTTACTCCCCCGCATGGCATACTCAAAATTCTCTCCTGATGCGGAACGTGTTGAATCATAGATCTTTATTTCTCGGGATACACAACTGCACAGATTTATGGGGATGTGCAGATTTGTATCCCTAGGCATAAACATTATGGTTCTAGCACATACCAATTCAGAAGAGTATTTTGAGTATGCCACATGGGGGAGTCAAATTATCACGACTCTAAAAAGAAACAAAACCATATAAAAACGGTGACTTATAGGCACAACTTCTCATTTTAGTGAATGTTTGAGATGCGCCTATGTTTTCAAATTGATAACATGCCTACTACTTAACCTTCATCTTTTCTAATAGATTAATAAAAATACCTAAATACCTTATATGACAACATATAGCCTAAATTAAATATTTGTTTATTTTTCAAAAATCAGTCATCTTAAATATCTTGGGAGAAGAATAAAAAGGTCCCACTCATCTTCAACCTTAAAATTAAATCTATGTAAAATTTAAGATGATAATATAGGATTTTAGGAAAAGTAGAAGATGATTTATTATGGATGTAAAACTGAAGTGGGTTAAGGCGGGGATAAAATTGGAGGTTAGGGATCTAAATTGTTTTATTGAAGAAGATTGAGCTCGGAGGGGGTGGGAGGGGATTTCAGCCGTTTGAAAACACAAGGATATCTCAAATAGAATAGAGGGTGTTGGTCTGAATTACCCAAAAATTTTACTAGTAGAACAATAACCACTCAATAAGTAAGGTAGAAATTTCTAGGATCGTATAGCCTCCAACTAACGGCTAAGTTTAGAAAAGAACAGTTTCAAAATTTGGGTGATTTAGACATTCCCCTCCATGTTTTGGTGAGCATTACAATAACCCCTTATGTTTTCAAATTGATGAAATGGTCCCCCAACTTCTGTATTCTCTAAAAGACTAACAAAAATGACCTAAATACCCTTGTATTCATATTGTTAAAGAAAACTGGACTCATGGGCATTTAGGTCAGTTTTCTTAGTCAACTAGACAAGATCAAGGTTAGAGAAGATACGTCACCAATTTGAAAACACAAGGAGTTATCTCAAATATGCACCATAACGTGGAGAGGTATTTCTAAGTCACTCCAAAAAGAAAAAAAAATTGAGTGAGGCCAACTCTTGCCTTAGCTCCACAAACATTTTGGGACCAAATCACCAGCCAAACTACATACATAGCCAACATATTTTGAAAATATGAGATTTAACTTTTAGAATGGGTTGATTTTGCACGAAGATAATCTCTATAATTAAGAGATCATCCTTTCCAAAATTCAGCCCATTCTAAAATTTCTAGTCCCATCAAAAGTGGTTTACTAAACATGGATGATCCACAATTCTTCAACTTGTAAACTGAGGTTAGAAGTTTTCAATTGGGATTAATTTTTGGTGAGAAGGATCTTCTCATCATTGAGAATGGTTATGGAGCCTATATTCTATATAATTTAGAAAAAAAATAGACAATGACTCATTTTCTCCATTGGAATAATATTTTAAATTTTGAAGATCGTCAGTCGTCCATTTCCAAAGTCTTAGATGCAACAATGATAGACTTCATAGACAGGCGATGACCACGAAGAAGTAGAATTGTATTTTTGACGATCTAATAATGTGCCACTTAATGAGATAAAGAGAAATTATTTGAAAAAGTCAATTGCATAGTTCTTCTTTAAAGGACAATGTATGTAAATGCGGGAGAATGTTAGAGAATCAAATGCAATATATTATGACACATGAGATACATTATATCATATCAATATATCTAATCTCAAAAGGAAGGGAATGTTGGAGAATAATATATGTAGCAATATCGATAAGGATATTCTACATTAGAAAGGTTTAATAAATTATAATATTTATGTTAAGCTAGTTTCCTTATCTTGGTTGATGTAATCCCTATAAATAGATTTAAGTTCGACGATGGCGATGGCGCATCATCGAAAAATGGTGCACTAAGATCGATATGCTCAGTGGAGGTTGAGCTTTAATACCACATGAATATTAATTTATTGAGTATTCTTAGATGAATATTACATGAATCCTAATAGGACATTTATAGGGATTACATAAACCAAAATATGGAAACTAGCCTAACATAAATATTCTAATTTATTAAAACTTCCTAATGTAGAATATCCTAATTAATATTGCTACATATATTATTCTCCAACATTCTCTTCCTTTTGAGATGAGATACATTGATATGATACAATGTATCTCATGTATCATAATATGTTGCAACTAGTTCTCTAACATTTACATGTTTTGGTAACTCTTAGTTATATAAATAGAAATCTCTAGGGTTATAAAACTTATGAGAAAATAGTGATTGTTCTTTTTTTTGTTCTGTGAACTTAGGCATACTATCAGACTATGTAAATCCTTATGTGTTACGTGTAGGACTTTGGTTGTCTTTACTACTTAATTTTTCACAGTAGTAAGTGACATTTGAACTTATTAGGCAGTCCAAATGCAAAGCTTGTTCCAGCCTTTATATTGTCCTTTGGTTCATGCAACCCTTTCCCATATTTATTTTAGAGGTTTCTCATGCCTACGATAGGAACATTCTCTTTGTGGTCAATAGGTAGAAGAGAAAAAACAATAAAGTTTGAGGTATTTATAGAAAAGGGGGAGAAGGGGAAAGCTAATAAAGTTATAAGGTATTATTAGAAAATGGACAAAAAAGGAAAGGCAAAAAAATTAGAGGGGTTTTAATATATTAAAGTTGAAGGATATTCACAGAAAGGAGAGAAGAAAAGAGTGGATAAAGGAGATAATTTTCCCCAAGATATGTGTGAGACTGAATCCAAACCACTCTTAATGAGGGGAATAAAAATTGGGAAGACATCATTGTGTTTTATTATATATGATAGAGTAGGGGTGTCAATGGATACTCATTTAATTGAAACCAAGATCCAAATCTTTGGCTCTGTATGGAATTAAATGTCTTTGTATATGAAGTTGGGATGATTGAAATCATAAGTTTGAATAAAATAATTATCCTTTCTACTATATTTTGCCCCCCTTAATTCTTTCTCAAAGTAGAACTACTTTTAGTATTGTTCATCAAAGTCTAAAACACCACGCTTGACATTCAACATCAAACTTATGGCTAAAATGGATAAAGTATTTCTAAGGATTCTTACAAATTACTAATTCCTAGAAAACCTATAACTATATCATAAATGGCCAACTATAGAAGTAAGACTTATAACCGTATCGCACTTAATAAGATTCTATCCTCAAAAGTATCACTAGAAACATCGATATGCAGCTCAGATGATGCAACCACCATATGGGCTTACACTCTTTAGGTGGATGGGGTTCATTTATCATTACTGAAGAGCTTTAAGGTGTACTTAAGGGCTCACACTCTTTAGGTGGATAAGGCTCATTTATCATTAATGAAGAACTTTAAGGTGTATTTAATGTACCTAAACGTTTGCCCTTAGGGTACATGATAACAAAACCCTTAAATCTAATATAGTCAGGGTCATTTTAGTAAAAACAAAACCAAGAAAATCACAACTCCTACCGAATTATCAGGTTGCTTAGTTTTCAAAAATGCAAAATATCCCATATTTTTTAGTTGTGTTACCTTTAAAAATCATTTAATCAATATTGTAAATTACAAATAAACACGTTGAGATTTCCCTCGGATTTTGCTCAGACCCGCTAAGATTTGTCTTGAATTTGGCTTAGTTATGTTCAAATTATGCTTAGTTTTGCTCAAATTATGCTTAGTTATGCTTAGATTATGCTCATCTATGCTTAGTTCATGCTCAGCTTTTACTCAGTCTTACTCAATTTTTAATTCATAATTTTCTCACATTTTGCTCAGATCTTATGTTAACCTTACACAGCTTTGTATTGTTAAGTTTGTTATGTACCCAGCATGAATATGTAGAATGGAGGTGCGCATTTTCAAAATCATCACTACACTATTGCACACCCGCACACTTGTATTGCATTTGCATCAGTCAAGGAGAATTTTTCAAAATTCAAGGATTTGATATTTTGTAGTTCACGGAGAGCTTACCTTCAAAGATGTGGACGCCTTGACAAATTGCCGAAGTAGGCTACACAAGTAAGTTCTCACTTGCTTTGGCATTCGAATGTTGTAGTATTTACCATAATAAATTGGCCATTTAGTTTGCTTCCACCCTCTGTCAAAGAAGGGCATTTGTAAGCACCCTATTTTTGCATCTGCCTAATTCGAAAATTCGTCACCCAGTTGCCATGAATTCCTAATGATGAACACAAATAACTCAAAGGCTTGTAAATACTGTCCCTGACTCGACATAAAAATTTACACACGCTTATGATTGCTACACATTACATGCTTATGATCCATTTCAATGATAATTTTTCTTCCAATTAATTGGACGCTCTCCAACACAGCTATCAAAGTATGGATTTCTACTTCATTGTTTGTCACCACACCAAAATCCTAGTGCCCTATGTCTATAAGATCTCCATTTTCATCACGAAGGATGGCACCACCTCTTCTTCAACCTCTTACAAAAAACCCCTTGATTTTTTTACCTAAGAATCATTTGTCTTCAACTTGGAATTTACTATTTGTTTAAGAGCCCTTCTATTGGCACACCAAGTTTGGCTAGTGCCAACCCATTTTATATGTAAATAAATCACCAAAAAACTTGCATACTTAAGCAAGGCCTATGAAGGGCCACACCCTATTCATTAAAAAAGGAGCTAAAATCTCAAAAATGTACAATTTGAGTCCTCTAACAAAATCCAAGATAGCTCGTGAGAATATTAGAGACATCTAACAAAACCAAGTCATTTAACAATAAAGCACCCTTTGTTGCTAACCAATTTGCAGCCCGGTTCAATTCGTGCCAAGAGAACTCAAAGTTAATACTAGCGAAACTAGTTTTAAGCTCTTCGATGTCTCGAATTAACATTGTATGTCTCTATGAAAGAGTGATGATGTGATTCAAACTTTTAGTAGCATAAATCGGATCAGCTGAATTTAAAATCGACTGTATATTAGCATACACGTGGTGGCAATAAAAGCTCTCTTGATTATTAACTCAATTTCTATATTGTAACTTTTCTTTACATCCATTGAGCACAAAATAACAAAATACAACCATTTTTTTCCTTAAAAGATCTTGCTTAGAAGGGTTTAAAAGGATGAAAAGGGCGGGGAGGGGGAGAGGGGGTGGGATCTTGGGTTTTGACAAGTGGGATGTTAATCGAATTAGTAAAGCTATTTTCAGTTACAACTTTCATTGTCTCTTTCAGGTTATTCCACAGTTCGCCGATCATGCTATTCACCTCAATTAATTATTTATCTACATGTACAATTGTTGCAAATTTATAATTTATTTCATATAATTTTATTATTAATTTTGTCAAAATATTCCCGAATTGTGACATTTTCACTATGCTAGGGATTAGAGTGAAAGGATTATCGGATATCATCGTGTCATCCGATTCGTTAGTTGCTGTGAAATGTATTAATGAAGAGTGGAATACACCTTGAGGGTTAACTAGCCTAGTAAGAGCAATTAGAAGAGAAATGTGGGAGTTTAACTCAACTACGCTAGACTTTAGTTGGTGTGAATCAAATAAAGTAGCTGATTGGTTAGCTAGTAGAGGAACTTTAAATGCGCAATTATGTATTTTTGATTATTTAAATGTTCCCATGGATTTGTATTACTTCCTTGTGGAAGACCTCAATGTTTGTTTTATTCAGCACTAGCAGTTTTTAATAAATCAGGGTGGGGCCCTTTATAGCCTTAGCTTATCAAACAAAAAAAAAAAAAAAAAAAAACAAAAACAAAAGGAAGCATTCCCTTCAATGGTGAGATAACTACCTCAATTTGAATTTTCTAATTATATATTGGAGGTCTCTCCTTAAAAAATTTAGGCTTAAATGATAACTAGAGTATCAGATCTCAAATGCATTGATGCCTGAACCCAATAGTCATAATGTGAAAAAAACCCACATTTTATGGCCTTGGACTGTCAAATTTCATAAACTTCGATGGACCAAGAGGCCAAATTAGCATCGAATTTTTCATTGTCAAATTTTTTTTTGATGGGCCGAATCTGTCAAATTAATGAAGGATGAGAGAAATTCGACAGCTCTAAGCCATCAAATCTGGGAACATCAAGAATTTCAATAGTCTTAGACCGTCAAAATTCGATTTCTAAAATTCGTGGGCCTTGGTCGTCAATTTTTTCTATAGAATTTTTTAGTTTTCACGTCGTGAGTCTTTCTTGATCGACCAAAGTGAAGGATCTCAGCCATCTTACCATGGTCAATTGGGAGCTCTAATATCATCTTAGTTGATCTTGAATATTCTCCCTTCATGTCGAAAGCCTAAGAGGAAAAAACGAAAACAAATAGTTCAAATGTTAAAAGAACGTAACTTATCAACAAACAAATTAAGTGCTTAAAACTGGGAAGGTTTGAACACATAAGGCATGGATGAGAGTTAACACCTCATGAAAATCAACGATGAGAGTTTCGAGACTAGAGTAATTTTCTCTCTCTCTCTCTCTCATATTTTCTTAGTAGTTTTCATTCCTCAAAAGGGGTTGGGTCTCCCTGCATACAATTAAAAAATAATTTTAAAATAAAAATTGAATTTTAAACTTAAGTAATGAAAATAATAATGTTAAATGATACTATTAGTTTTTTAAATGGTAAAAATATCCCAAGACTGTTAGTTGTTCTCCAAAACAACTTGAAATAAAATTAATAGATCAAAATGGACCATTTGCTATAATTAAACGTAATATTATACCAAAATATCCTGATCAAGTGTTTTCTTTGAAAGCCCTCTCTGAATTATATTTTCTTCGACTTCCTCGGTCCCATTTTCTCACATCTTGTAATTTAGTTGATTTTTTGCATAATGATTACGATCCACTCAGACAATTGATGATTATGAATCAAGAATGCAAAACGATATAGTTAGAATTTCAAAGATTTAAATGTAACTTTCAATATGTTTCAATGATTTATGATAATGAATGACAAATAGAAAATGATATATTCATATTTTTAAAGATTTAGTTGTAACAGTTGATCTGAGAATACCTATGGACCTTAGATCGGACCAATTACCTCATCATTGTAGTGCAGATCATCCAATTTAGCTCTATTTTCAAATCAACAAAAATTCACACATGAATTTCAAAACTGATAAATATTCCACATGTATAAATAATGGTGGTCTGAGTTGCTTCTTTACATATAGACGAAAGAGAGAGAGGGTTACAAGGGGAAACAAATTGAGGTCTCTAGCAAGGGTTAATTACATATCATGGCCGTGGATTTTATACTAGATCCTATGGCTCACAAATAAAATTGTTACGATGGTTTAATTACATATCATGGCCGTGGATTTTATACTAGATCCTATGGCTCACAAATAAAATTGTTACGATGGTTCAGATCTATCAGAAACAACAACAGTATATACAACTCACAATAGCAGACAAAAGTGCGACTAAAATCTTTTGTCGTTAAGGAAATAACAACTGGTGAAAACCATTGAAAATAACGACCGATTTAGGCAGTCATTTTTAAAGCAATTGCATAGTAATTTTAAATGCAATATCACATAGTGTGTCATAGGGTAAGTCATCAATTATAAAATAGTGGTGAGATATTTATGTATGTCAAGTTTTGCAAACACTTGAACAAAACCTAATAATTCAGGTTCTGTTCTAATTTTTAGTAAACATCAAAAGCAAAACTGAACCAAGCCTGAGTATTTTGAGTTTTAATTGGCTTTGGTTTGGTTCTGGGTCCCGTTTTTTTTATAATACTTGGTAAAAATAGAATTTTTAAATTAAATACTAGAAACCTATATTTTAAAAATTAGATTAAAAAATGCTTTAAGACACAATTATAGAATATTGACATAAAATAACAAGAAACAAGGAGATTAAGAAAGTACTCATCATGCATGAGCATTGCCACAAAGTACAACACTTGTGAATTCTTTGAGATCCAGGTTCTAATGATCTCATTCAGCTAATGATGCTATCAGATTTCACAAGTAAGTGCAAAAAAAAATCTTTCAAAAAACATCCACCACACAACATCAATTTCAATGAAAAAGAAAGATCCGCTAGAAGAGAATTTTGGCCAATTCAGCTTTGAGTTCGATACCAAAAAATTCATTCGAGAGATGAACTCCCTTCTTGAATCCATCCCTGAGATAGATTGGTAACCAAAAATTAAGAGTTTATCTACTATCTTGTCATCTCTATTAGTTGAAGTAGCTCCCAAGTTAGAGTTAAAACAATTGCCTAATACGTTGAAATACACATTTTCTGGGAAAGGCTAAGACTTTTCCCATCATCATTTCCCTTAATCTAGAAAAATAACAAGAAAATCAATTACTTGACATTTTGCACGAATATCGAGAAGTAATTGGTTGGACCATAGCTGATATAAAAGGCATCAGTCCTTCTGTGATCATGCACCAGTTCCACCTCGAGGAAAATTCCAAACCTTCGAGAGAACCATAGAGGAAACTCAATCCGATTTTGTAAGAGGTAGTCCGAGGAGAGGTCCTCAAACTTTTAGATCCGGGTATTATATACTCTAATAGCAAATGGGTCAGTCCAGTTCAAGTTGTCCTAAAAAATTCGGGTGTCAAAGTTGTGACAAATCATGACAATGAACTCATACCTACTTGTGTCCAGATTGGATGGAGGGATTGTATAGACTACCAAAAACTGAATGCAATGACACGTAAAATTGGGTATGACTTCCACAATTACCTATTCAGTTTTGGTCCCCTATATGTTTTTGGTTGTATAGGTAGTAAAATTGGTATTCCATTACATTCTGATGAGGCAACTACGAATAGATCACTCTGGGATTTTCACGTATATGTGTAGAAATTGATTCTCTCTGTACTTTTCTAGAAAATCTAATTTTAGAGAGGGAGAATGGAGTGAAATTTAATTAGTGAGTTATTTATGAATGGAAGCCAAAGCCATGTAAGGCATGCGTCATACTTGATCATAGTCATGATCAATGTCCAAAATTGTAGAGGAAGAATATTGGGATTATGGTTTCAGCTTGCACTACAAAGTCAAAAGAGATAGTAAGGTAGCTACTACTGAAATCGAAGATGAAATTCTCGGAGGTAATGTGACTGAAGAATGCGCAAATTTAATAGGTTCTAGAGATATGGAGGTCGTTGTAGATGCAGTTATGGTGGAGCGAAGTTGAGAAGATGGTCATGACATGGCAATAACTAAAACTGTGAATCAAGGAGTTGTTATTTCAGAAACAACGCTTGGTTTGGATTTACAAGGTGAAATAGACTTCGTTAGGCGAGATACTAATCTGATATCAGATTCCACTCCAACGAAAAATGGATGGAATCTGGTTGTCAATAAATGTGGGTCTGCGTCAAAGTTTTCTGGTTTGGATATGAGGATCCAAAATGAAGTGGGTAAGAGGATAATCTGAATTTGGTTGTCAATCTCGAGGTTGTTTTGAGCGTCTAACCAATGAGAATAGATAATACATTATAAGTATTAGAAAACGAAGATGAAGCTAAAGCTCTAGATCCTGATCTGTCATAACAAATTGGTGATAGCAGCTCTAAATCAAGGAATGTATAGAGTAAGAAACTAGATGCAGTTAGTAGCATTCTTACGAAATCTACGAAAAAACAGTGTGGGAAAAATAATAAGAAGGAGAATCTGGTGGAGGGATTCAATAGGACTACGAGATCAAAAGTTATCCCTAATGAGGGATACCCAACCAATCTCTTATAATGTCATTGATTATGTAGAATGTTCGAGGGCTAAATTATGAAAGAAAGAGGATCTCTATTCGTGATTTCATCAGGGATGAGAAGGTTGAATTAATGGGATTTTGTGAGACAAAGGTACAAGTTGAAGATGCATCTAACTATCAAAAGAAACTTTGTAGAGCATGGAAATTTATAGACAATTATGAATCTCACTTCTATGGTCATATTTGGATGGGATGGAATCCGTTGTTCTTTTTTGTGAGGAGATTTATGAATCAAGTCAAGTAATTCACTGCAAAGTAACACGACTAAGGGATGAATTTGTAAGTTTTATGTCATTTATTTATGCTGAAAATTTTGAGAATGACAGATAGTTGTTGTGGTTAGACCTGAGCTAGTTATCCATGCAGGGCCATGGATTGTATTGGGGGATTTTAACGCGGTTAAATTTCAAGAAGAAAAGGTTGGAGAGCAGCCTGCATCGAGCCATTCAATGCATGAATTTAATGAGTGTATTAATACAGTTGGAGTTCAGGATTTGAACTCCAAATGATTTTAAATTATCTACCTTGTGGAGTGTCAGAACATGCACCTTTAAAATTGGTATTTCCAACGATTTCTTTTGGTGGATCGAAAACATCTAAATTCTTTTCTCTGTGGATAGGGAAACCTAGGTTAAAAGAAGTGGTTTTCAATTCCTGGAATCATAATATTTTGGGTACTCCTATGTTCAAGCTTACAAGAAAAATTCAGGTGGTGAAAAACTCCATTAGAGAGTGGAATAGGAATTATTTTGGAGCTATACACTGTCAAAAAAAGAGAAAAAATGGAGAATAGGTTTTGGATACAAAATCAGATTCGAAGGCATTCGATGGATAATAATCTTCAAGCTCAGGAGGTAGCGACAATGAGGGTTTATAATGATGAACTAGACAGTGAAGAAAGTCTTGAAATTACAGGCTTTGATAATGTATAGACCCAGAGGGGGGTGAATAGGACTATTTAAAAATTCTTCTAAATGCTAACACTTAAAGTGAGACTGAATTTTTAATGAGTTCGTTCTATTGATATATTCACCAAAACATTCATGGAACAAAAAATTTATGCAAGCTATAATCAGTCATGATATACATTCAGATTTGCATGAAGATAAGGAAATTAGAGAAAAACACGAGACACGCAATTTATAGTGGTTCAGCAACTGTGCCTACGTCCATTCCCAAGAGAACCCCAATTGATGGTTCTTTGGTGTTTACTAAAACTGAGATTTTTGGTTCACCTTAAATCGCACATAGACTTTTTTGGGGTTAATTCTACAACCTTAAGATTGAGTGAACCACATCCACTCAAAATGTCTAAGTTTTATACTTCGGGAACTCAGTAACCTTTATCACTCAACCTGAGTTCGCAACTCAATCAAGTGCTTGATTTTGAAGGAGAAATTAAGTAAACTATTACAAGAGTATTTTGAAATTAAAACAAAATAATCAAACTCACAATTATGATTACTGAGGTGAGTTTGTGATTCTTTGATTCTTCACTCCTTCCTTCATCTTTAGCTCCTCGACTAGCTCAATGTTAGAAAGTAAATACTTGAAGGATAAGGTAAGTGAAGCTTGATCAACTCAGATGAAGTAGCTTCATGTGCATGGTTTCGACTTCACCTAACGATTCTTCTTACTTTGTTAAGCCTTTTGAAATGTATTTATTTACTTGGGCCTAACTCTGAAGTTGTTGATCAAAGAAAAATGAAGCCTAGAGCTTTTCTTTTATAGAAACTGCTCTTACCGGCTTCCTGTCGGTAGCACCTGAATCTCATCGGTGGCACCGACCAAACATAACGGTCGAAAATCTTATCGTTGAACACTATCGGTGGAACCTCCAAGATTCATCGGTGGGACCGATAAGCATTATAACGGTGGAATCGACAGAACTATGCTTCTGCCACCGAAGGATGATTTCTCAATTAGCTCTAGCGGTGGATGGCGGTAGGACCGACAAGTTGTTCATCGGTGGAACCGATGACTATTCTATCGGTGGGACCGACAAGTTAGTGCTTCTGCCACCGATAGAAGATATCCCATTTTAATCTGTCAGTGGATGGCGGTGGATCCAATAGATTGTTCATCGGTGGAACCGACAGGTTAAAGCTTCTGCCATCGATAGAAGATTTCTCATTTTGTTCTGTCGGTGGCTGACGGTGGATCCTTTACTCCTGCCGACAGCTTCTGTTTCCTTTGAGATAGAGCTGATTTTGGGATGACCTTAGAACACGCACACGATGCTTCGATAAACGTGTCTTGATGCTCCATGGGTGAAGATGTCCCTTGTCCTTGATTGGTTTTGATACACTATTGATTTGTCGTTGATGCAATGCATACGAACAATGTCTTCCAGTAGTTTCAACATGACAACACACGACTAATCTTGGAATTGACAAAACATGGTACTAACAAGTCTGTACAGGAAAAAATCAAGAATTCAATGGCTTTGAGAAAGGGATAGAAATACTTGATTTTTTTTACTCTTCAGTGAAAACAAATATTGTGAAGAATGCAATCATGAAGTTGGAAATGGATCATGGAGTGCTACTCAATATTTTTCAACAATGTTTAGCAAATTGCAAGTACGCAAGTGCCTTTTATTTCTAAATTTTTTGAGGAACAAGTGCAAATTTTATCAAATCTTATTTCTAAGGAGAGATAAAATTTATTATTTTTGAATCCCAAAGAAATAAGCCTTCAAGACCAAATGGATTTGGATACAAATTTTTTATTTATTTCTGGGATATTATTGGGGAGGATGTATGTACAGTTGTGTTGGATTATTTGATAAAGGGGAAGTTGTTGAAGGAAATCAATGCCACATTAATTTGTTTAATCCCAAAAGAAGAGAATGCCAAGCGTCTTGAAATATTCAGACCCATTGCCCTTTGCAACTTTATCTATAAGACCAATTCCAAAATTCTAGCAAACAGGCTATCCGTTTATCTTCCACATACTTTTTTTTTTCAAATCAATCGGCTTTCATTAAGGGGAGAAAAATCCAAGATAATAGCCCTTTTGCCCATGAAATAGTTCATAATTATCATTATGTAAAATCTCCTGAAACTTTTTGTTCTAAAATTGATATTAGAAAAGCCTATGATGACTATGTGAATTGGGGCTTTTCGAAATCAATTCTTTTTTAATTAGGATGTCCTTTTGTTTGGATAGATTGAGTCATGGAATGTGTTTCCACTCCAAGGTGATCCACTATCTCTTTATCGATTCACATTGATTATGGAAACATTTTCTTGCATTCTTAATCAAAAAAAATTTCAAATCAGTTGAGTATTCCTAAAATTTTGGGTGTTCAAAGTATTACACATCTAATTTTTTATGATGACGTTCTAATTTTTTCCAATCCTAATGTATCTTTATTATCGTCTATTCAAGATGTTTTGAGTTTATTCAACAATGCTTCTGGCCTTCAAGTGAATGAAGCAAAGAGTTAGGTATTCTTTAGTAATTCATGTAAAAATTAGAACCATATTCTATCTATTCTTGGATTTTTGAAAGGTACTCTTCCCATCAAATATTTGGGTCTTCCTTTATTTTCATCATGATTATCACATATTCTTTGTCAACCTTTGATTAATAGAATCTCTAAAAAGGGTAGAGGGTTGGAGAGCGAATCTATTGTCCTATGTGGGAAGACTAGAATTAATTAAATCAGTTTTATCTAGTTTTCAAGTCTATTGTTTCAAAAAAACCATATTAAACAGATGTTGTATGTAACGTTTTGTGTAGTGATCTACCTCTGTTGGAAAGAATGAAATCAACAATTTTTGTTGAATTGTTTGTTCAAAAGGAGGTGATTCTAAAATAGGTGGAAGAGATAGTGAGGCTTCGGTTTTATGGGATGAAAGTTGTATAAAAATATAGAAGTAACGCTGCAAATCTTGAAGAACTGGTTATGTGGGTTTTCTTTGGTTCCAAATGTAGATCAATGACTCTTGTGGATTCCCCCAGTGGATAACGTGTCGAAGATAAATACTGATTAATCATTATCAAGTCAAGGGCTGATTTTGGATTCATTGGGAGAGATAAAAATGGAGTTATTCATTTTGCTACTTGGAATAATAGTGAGGGAGTAGACATAATTCAAATTGAACTCCAATCGATACTTGAAGCAATGCGTTTTGCAAAAATGAAAGAATTCAAACGAATTCTGATCTCATCAGATTCGTTGTATTCTATTAAGTGCATAAATGGTGAGACTAGTCCTTCATAGAAGTATGCTGAAATGCTTATGGAGATTGCAGTTATAGCTCGAGACTTTGATGAATGTAATTTTGAATTCCAATGGAGAGAAGCAAACAGGGCAGCGGATTTTTTAGCAAAATTGAGGGTTGATTCGGATGGGTTTTTCATATTTCAGGATAATTCTAATGTTCCTCATGATCTTCTAAGAATTGTTGAAGAAGATAATGCTTGTATCTACACTCGTTAGTAGTACTTTTTAAGGAGGGGTCCCTTCAACCCCAACTTATCAATAATAAAAAAAATTCTATTGGTCTGCCTCTTTCAATATTCTGGTGAGTGTCTTGGAAAAAATAAAAAACATTCTCAACAATTTTTGTGGAGGGGTCCTTCTCTTGTACGTCCTATTCATCCTATTAGTTGGGCAAGAGTATGCAAACCATGTGAAAAAGGAGGTCTTAGTATTTGATGCCTAAGGGATATAAAAAAAAATTGGTATGGCTAAGTTGTTTTGGAGTTTGGTGGAAAATAAATCCATTTGGGTGGACTAGATGAGGAAGAGACATGTGGGTGATTCAGATATTTGGAGATGTCTACCTCCAAATAATGCGTCTTGGGCATGGAGAGGTATTTTAAAGGAGAGGAAATTTGTTTAGAAGCATGTTCGATTTTTAATTGGCAATGGGGAAGACACTTATATTTGGAGAGATCTTTGGTTAGAAGAAGGGAGCATAATTATAGATTTGGCAATCGGGTTATTAATCAATTCGGTAGTCATTTAAATGTGAAGATTCGAGATTTTATTGTCGATAAATGTTGGAGTTTCCCAAGACCATATAATGAATGATGCAATTAGTTATGGATCAGATTTCAGCCACTCAAATTCTGAAGATGTTGTTGAGGGATAGAATATTTTGGTGCTTAACAATGACTAGTCAATTCATATCGAAATCTGCTCATGAGGCATTACATGAAGGACAAGGTTCAATGGGTTGGAAGAAAATTATTTGGAACAAGTACCGTATTCCTAGAATTTCTTTTATTTCTTGGCTAGCTGTGTAGAAGAAATTAGCTGTAGTGGAAAATTTGAATAAGAAAGGTTTCAAATGGGTGTCACGGTGTTCAATGTGCAGTAACCATCAAGAGACAAATGACCATTTATTCTTTCAATGCCCATATACATGATGGATTTGGATCCAATGCTTGAAGAAGTTTGGAAACATCAGAGTTGGAGTGGGGTCAATAGAGGATGAAATTCAAGTGATAAATAGTGTGCATTTTCAATGTAAATAGATGACGCAAATGTTACATTGAACGTTTTGTGCGGTAATATACTACTGTTGGAACAAACGAAACCAACGAATATTTGCAGACCTTATATCTCCAAAGGAAATAGTGCTGAAACATATGGGAGAGGCTATGAACAATTATTTCAACGGGGGGATATTGAAGTCGACTCCAAAAAAAATTAATGTGCAGATTATGAGTAAATGGAGTTGCAGGTACTTAATTGTCTAAACAAAGATTAAACATATCTTTTGGGCAACGCCGGAAGAGAACATGGTGAAAATCAGTACTGATGGGGCTAAATCTCAGCATGGATCAGGTTTCGAGTTCATCGGTAGGAATTATGTGGGAGAAATTCTGATTGCAGGATGGAGTAACACGTTTGCAGAAAATATAATTCAGATCAAACTTTAGGCTATCTTAGAGGCGTTGAGTTATGCGAGATTGAAGAGTTTGCAAAGAATCATTATCTCTTTATATTCCTTATACTCAGTCAAATGTCTCAAGCAAGAAATTGAGGCTTCATGGAAGTATTGTGAAATACATCTAGAAATTTCTGAATAGGTCCAAGTCTTTGTAGAGTGTTCCTTTGAATTCTTTTGGAGAGAAACAAATAATGCGAAAAATTATTTAGGGTCTCATTTAGATATTTTTTTTGTCATTAAAGAGGGGTGCAATGCTACTCAAGATCTAGTTAGAATTGTAGAGGAAGATTTAACTTGTACTTACATTCATTAGTAATGTTTCCAGGGTGGGGTCCCTTTAAATTCAGCTTATCAATAAATAAATAAATAAAATGAAATAAACATATCTAGATTGAAAATCACTACGTGAAAACTGGAAAATTCAACAGAACGGGCCAAAGCCCATGAAATTTAGAAACTAAATTTTGATGGTCTAAGACCGTCGAAATTTGTTATGCTCCCAGATTTGACGGCTTAAAGCTGTCGAATTTTTCCCATCCTTCATTAATTTGACATTTTCAGCTCGTCGAAAAAAAAATTGATAATGAAAAATTCGACGCCAATTTGGGCTTTTCTTCAAATTGTGAACAGTAAAAGAAGCTTTTGAGACATGAAGAGCAACTTTCAACTCCATATATAATTTTTTGGGAAATTTCCAAAACTATGATCAACTTTTGCAGGTTTTTTAAAGTGACAAATTAACTGATTATAAAAGTGACAATCTCATATTTTTCAGTTTTTAACTACATTAAACTAGTGAGATCATCATATTTTGGGGATAAAAGAAAATAGAATTTACAGAAAAAATATTAAAAACCCAAATCAATAGTTAAATTGTATTTTAACGATCAAATTTCTACTTTTTCAACCTATTTTAAACACTTGATAGGCTAAATCAGGTTCATGATTCATTGGTAGTACAGGAATTAAGAAATACGTTAATCAAACACATCCATCTAGTCTGAAAACAATGGAAGAAGCTTTTGATTAATAAAAACATCAACCAAACATTTAATGATATAGAAAAACTAGAGATTGGAGTGAGAATTTTGACTCACCACAAAAAAATCACTCGGTCCTTGCCCGAGCCATTATTGGAGATTTAAAAGTTTAAGTTTTCTTCATAACTTAGTTAACATAAGAGATAGAGACAAATCAAGATATGGCTAGGATTTATGGGTGAGATAAGAACTTTGGAAGAAGAGAGTAGGGGTTCTGATGGAGAAAATTAGGTCTGACTCTGAGGTGTTAGATGTTAGGTGTAGACTAGGGTTATGGTGGATCCCGTAAGTTCTTTAAGTAGTTGTAAATTCTATAAAAAAATTTAACGTGTGACCTAAGGGCACAGGATAACAAAATCTTAAAAATATATATGAACACACTTAGATTTCTTAGGGAATATCTTCACATCTCAATGGTTTGTTGGATACTATAATTTTCCAAGGTAAATTAAAGAATGTGAAAGTGTTAACTTTTAAAAATAGAGAGCTTCTATTGCCATACTAACTTTTATTAAGAAGAACGCAAGATGGGTGATAATTCCTTGTTGATATCATAGGAATGGTGGTGTTGTTAGTAAAAGTTGTCGAGATAGTAGAGTCTCTTTAAAAATAACATTATTATTAGTCATAAAGGTGCTTTGATAATGTCCATTAAACAAATGGTTGGGATGGGTGAATAGTTCCAAGTATTTTCAGAAAATTGTAGATCTAAACTAATTCCTAAAAAACAAGAACTCATCTTTGGAAAATTTTAATCTCTCCACACTATCTCAACCACCCTTTAATGGAGATCCCGGACATGGCAATGAATTGAATTTTTTTCCAATACCCAATCCGATCCGATAAATATATGAATAATCATATTAGATCCTTCTCAATCCAATGGTTGTGATGTCAAGGAAAAAAATAGGTCACACCAACGTTTACTAATTGCACACCAATTCATATATAAATCACCAAAGAATTGCTATAGTTGGTACAGTGTTAACATAAGTTGGTGTGGCAATAGTATATCTCTCTCTCTTTCCAACCACATGTTTCTGTGGCTATGGCATACATGGGAGTTCCATTGTTTTCTTTTGGTGTCAAGCTCAAATCAGATTCACAGACCAACATGGTTAGATAAGCATGTTCAGAACTGATTTACACCTCTCTCTCATATTTTGGAGTGAGTTGTGAATGAGAGAGTTGGTCGTTAATGGAGGGCTGTGATGTTGCTGTGCAGTTGAACTACTCTATTTTTGGGTTCGATTGAGTTGTTGGAAAATATGTTAATGTTTCAGGCATTACAAACTTCTCTGGCAAATGGATTCTAGGGATGCAGTTCAGAACTTCAATGCCTGCTACAATTTTATCGATACCCTTTATACTTTTCATAGCTGACTCTAATTGAGACATTCTGTTAGCTAACACCGGATTTTCATGAACATACTATTCGTCTCCATCGAGTTCGAAGACTTCACATTGACGTTTCTCTTCTACCTTCTTTTCTTTTGGGTTATCTAGGGGATTGCCCGTTGATTTCGAGGTCTATTCTAACACTTTCACTTTGCCTTTTATACTGTTGATATCATTGGCAAAAGCTGCCAATATCTTACGGATCTCTGTGAGCTCAGATTTTGAAGCCATCTCTTCTTGTTGACTTGGTACTATAGCTCGTTCTAATCGATTGGACTCACGACTCCAACTAGGAGGTGGACACTTGAGTTTGAGCGCAATGATAATCCTATATGACCCCATCAAAAGTAGATTGAATCAATTTCAGTATTACCCCTTGATAACATTTTAAGGAATCATTTTATTGAGGTTTATGCACCAATCCATTAATTAATCCATTCACACAATGATCATTCAAAAGAGAAATAAATATTTATTCAAAAGAAAAATAGGTTTATTGAAAATGATTGAAAAATACGGGTTCTTATTAAAACATATTTCCACAAATTTGACTTGAACTATTTTTTACATAGACACTTGGCTTTGTCTTGATGGTCATCAGGAATGTTGTCAGGCTTGATCATCTCTACTCTAACAACTGGCTCTTTGAATTCTACTGGTCCGTCTGGATACCCTAAGGTGCGTTTGTTCCAAGCCTTCTCAATGAGATGTACTAACTTTTCACTCAAAGGTTTGGGGGGAAAGAAAGCTTTGGGTTGAGGCAAAAATGACTCTATAGGTACTTCATACTGTTCTGGGATAAAATTAGGATGGTAAAAAGAAGTTTCTTCTAGTCCAATTAGACGAACAAAGTAGGATCCTTTGGTTCCTAGAACAGGGGGATCAGTTATCCACCAAGGGCATCTTAATCCGATATGATAGGCAAGGCGGGAGTCTAATCATTTCCTCCAAGCCTTGACTGAGTTGTGATGCACTAACAGGTTTTTTTTGAAAAAGTGTTCTGGCCCATACTCGAGGTTTGAAGGAACATCTACAATTTTGAGATGATCACAAAGCCACATATAAAGTAAGTGTGGGCTTCCTTTGAAGCTTTTCCGCTCATCATTTTTTATGGCATCTAGACCTGAGAAAGTTTCAGCTCGGATGAGAGGTACTGGGTTGGCTTTCTTTGAAAGTTGAGAAGCTATATCTATGAAGGATTCAGGGATAGTTTGGCCATCACTATTGGAGGTCAGTACGTATTGAACTAGGATTCCTAGGCATAATCGATAGTCTCTAGTGGCACGCCAGGCTTCTGGTTTTATATTGACAGGATGACTGCGGGAGCGATACGAGCCCAATAAAGGTACTAAGTCCAATCTCCCGTTATGAACTAAGGCATTGATTTCTTCCTTAGAAATGTTCAGTCCTGTGGCGAGTTCACCAGAATATTCGTTCTTCAATGAGGGCCTGACTAGAGGTCCTGAAGTGGATATCCCCATGATGCCACAATAATCCTCATGAGTGGGGCATAAGTGCATATGCCTAATATGGAATATATGAAGGTAGGGGTTCCAGCGCTTAGCCATAGCACGTAAGAGGTTCCAGTCTATCTCAAACTTGTGAAAGTAGAGAGCACTCCACAACATGAATCTCCCAAAATTGATCTTCTCTACAGGGTGCATCCCTATGATGGTTGTTTTGACTAACTGATCAATTGGGTTATCGCCTGCGACTAGCATCCTGGTTTGACACAAAAGAGTATTTTAGTACTCTTTCAAGGTCCATGTAAAAAATGAATTTTCCTTTTATTTTCTTTTAGAAAATATTTTTCTTTCAAAAAATCTTGTTCTTATGGAAAATATTTTTTTTGAAAAACATTTTTTCTAAAGAACAACACTTTTTCTGGAAAACATTTTTTCTAAAGAACACTTCTTTTGGAAAACACTTTTTCTGAAAAATACTTTCCCTTCGTAAAGCATTTTTCTTCTTTGAAAATTTGATTTCTATTTGGATTTAAATGGCCCGGCCCATCGTGATTGTTGGATTGAGATGGACTGGGTCATTATTGTAAAATAATAGATTCTTTATCGGGTCGGTACACCCATTTTAATCAGTTAAAAGAAAAACTTTAATCCTTAAGGACAACCATACATTTTGATTTCATCATCCACATCATTCATCAATCACAAGGTCCTATAAACAACCTAGGAACACCCAATAAGTTCGAGTCATGACCTTTAGGGGAGGTTTTTAGACTCTAGGCTCACTGCGTGTAATGCATTTTTATCTGGCCACCCTTGTCCAAATACACCTATATACCTCTCGATACGTGGTGACTTGGTTTGATATACCGTATAGGTGATAATCTAAAATTTCAACTCACTTCTCTGAAGCCAAAAATAGCCAGTTTGATCCCCAGTTGAGAGGTGGCACACGATGCTAAGCAAGGGCCTACTTAAATACCTCTAGTCTAGAATAGACGTGGTCTATCCCCCTCATACAGTAGGGTATAGCAGGACAGGATCTCGCTTAGGCACCGGTTTTGACCAAGAAGTGTAATCGATGTACTTGGATTATCTTTTATATACCTATGGGTACGAGTCAAGAGTTGTAGCTTTCATAAATGGTTTGGCATCCCACGAGGGGACCGACCATGTACTAGTACTAAGTTGGCATAAGGGATATGTGATCGTGTGGCTTACAATAGGTCGAAGGCTTAGGTTGCTCCAGCCTGAGTGCATCGATATACCTTTCAGAGTCACCTGATCAAACGGTACTGATGCTCCAGTTTAATATACCCTAAGGTACGTGACTGGAGTTGTGGTTTTCATTAATGACGTCGCATCTCCGAGGAGACCGGGCCACGCACTAGTGTCATGTTGGCTAAATGGGACGTGCAAGCGTGCAAAATAGTAAACGTGCATGTGGTGTGTGCAAAACAGGGTGGGGTGTGCCCGGGGCCTTTTTCAAACACATGGGTCCAATTAAATCATACAACCTTGATATCATAGAGATAATAATCAAGATAATGCACAAACCAATCACATTAACATTATGATCAAAATAAGCAATTCCCACATACATATCAATCAAGATTATGGCAATAAATGGGTACACCACACAGATTAATAATCAGAGTCAAGCACTTTATTTGATCCAAAAGATTTTTTTTTTATATGGTCCAATCAGGGATTATTTGGGGTAACCCTAGACAAATTAGGATTTCAAATAACGTTAAACCAAGGATGAAATAATAATTGTCAAAAACCAATATGATTATCCAAGATTTTTTTTTTGTTATTATATATATTATATATATATATATAAAACAACAGGAAATTTAATAAATAAAAAACTACTTTTAAAAAAAACAAACCAAAGTTGATCTAAAAGGAAACTTATTGCCACACCGATCCGTTTGTAATCGAATAGAGAAAGCATTAATCAACAACGTGATATAATGTGCTCTATGTAGAAAGATTGGTATGATAATAATCTAATAAAATAGTCCAAAGTCAAACTTAACCCAAAACAACACATAAATCATAGGTCTTAGAAGATCTAAAAGAAAAACTCGACGAAGTTGAAAAATTCAGCACCTTTTTTTTTCAATAAAGGTTTTAAAATTAGAATGCTCAAAGTTCGATGCGAAATCGTTACACAAAGGGACTGCTAATCTTACCTCTAGGTGGCTGTAAAAAAACCCTCTTAGTCGATAAACTCGACTCACAAAATTTCAAAACAGCAAAGTGAAAAAAACGAGCCTAATTTTCCCATGTAGCTTTTTTCAATATAATGATCGGGTATAGGTTACATTTCAATTTTAGCCGAAACCAACAAATAACCAAACGAAATCTGATATTAGGAGAAATCGACCAACTAGTCAACGAGATTCAGGCTCTTTTGGGGATCGAAACAAAGGAAACCCCTTTGAAGTTCAAAACTATGTGATCGCTGAAATATAAATCCTAAAACCCCCAAGCTTACCAACAATCCCCCAAATCATGTGAAAATTTCCAACAAGGCAAGATCGGGGAAGAAAGATTCGTAAAAACCTCTCCAATCAAAACATCAAACACCAAAAACGATTCTGCAATTCGATCGAAAAAACCATATACAAACGAACACAGCAATAATGTTCGACCAAAAGGGATCAATCTAGAACGTCTCTATATTCATTTTAAGCATCAACTGATTTTAAAAAAACAAAAATGTGTTCGATTCAAGTATCAACGGGTTTAAAAAAAACACAAAGACGTGTTCGATTCAAGCATCAACTGGTTTGAAAAAAACACAAAGATGTGTTCGATTCAAGCATCAATAGGTTTAAAAAAAATGCAAAGATGTGTTCGAATCAAGCATCAACCGGTTTTATAAAACACAAAGATGTCTTTTTTTTTCGATTTGAAACAACTCACCATCTTCTTTGACAGAAAAAAGAACAGCTAAACTTGAATGGATCTCCGGATTGGCTATCGATTGGAAACTTCGTAGCTCCTTATGGAAAGAAATCGGTGTTTTATGCTAATTTTATGTTGATCTAAGCTGATTTCCATCGGCTGAACAGAGAGACTAAATCGATCTCTGTTAATAACAATGAAACCAAGTGAATGTCTTTTAAGAAGATGATGTGGGTAGAGCAAAAAATTAATTTTACTTATAACACACCACTCACACCAGCACATCGTTGCTGTTAATGTGGTGTGAAAAAAATAAAAAACAATTTTACTCGGGGCACCCCAACCACTCCAGCACCTTGTGCTGTTGACAGAACCTAAAAAAAACTTTTTTTTTGTTATTTTTTCAATTTTCTTCCATGCTGTCAAGGGGCAACACGCCTAATCATAGAAAAACTATTTTTTTTTTTTTTGAAAAATTAACCAAACAATTTAATATATAAATAAAAAAAATTAAAAGACTAAAAAAAATTGCTTGCACATACCTAAAAAAATATCCTCTTTTTTTTTTAATAATAAATAATAAAAATAAAAAACAATAATAACACGGCCAAAGAATGGATCCATACATGTTAAAAAAATCGAATAATGAATAATAACTTAGAAAGACAATTTTTTTAACAATCTCCATGATCTATTAATCATTATCCTTAATAAAATTGTCCCTTCGAAATTTCGCATCATTTAGGGCCATTCCAAATGGCCCTTTATTGAACCATAAAAAATGTGCTAAACACAATATTCAACATAATAATCACTAATAGAGTCACAAGAAGGAATAGACAGATAAACTAAAACAATAAATAAAATAAAATAAAAACAAACAACAAAACATAAAAAAAAATAAATATAAAGGTCTCTATTAGCAATGCTTCCCATACTTGGGGCTTTTCAAATCTGATCCTCAAGGTCCCCGGTAGAGTTGTCACTGAAAGCGCCCTCGATCTGTGGGGTGCGCGGATCCGCTTTTGACCTTTGAGGTTTGGGAGTCGTCACCCAATTATTACGGTTCAGGAACCAAATATAGACTCGAAACGGATAAAAACGACTAATCTACTAAAGAAAAACTGAATCCGAAGATTACATTACGGGGTTGGAAGGTGCTAGGCACCAACCCCGCCCGGCTAATGCCGGTCTCTACTTATCCCAAATAAGACTACATTGCTAAAAAAAAATCTAGATAAAAAAAAATAAAAGAAATTTTACCTTCGAAAGCAACAATTCTATTCCCTCAGATCTGATAAAATCGCTCCTTGCTTCGTTTTGTCTCCGAGACAAGGTATTTCTTTCTTAGATCTGGATTTTTCGAATTTTTTTATGAATTTTGAGGTGTTTTTGAAGGGCTTCTAGTTATTTTCAGGCTAAAATCGAAGTATGAGTGTTAGGCAAGGAGTTGGGACTTCAAAATTAGGGTTCATGGGAGGCTAGGGAAGCTTTTTGACCTACTTCTCTTAGGATTTTTTATTTGATACGAAAATAGGGTGTAAGGACCCCTATTTATAGATTTCTTTAAGTGTTTGCTTAGATAGAATTAGTGTTTAATTATAATTATTTTAGTTAAATTTATATTTTAATTAGAATTATTTTAGGTAGATTTATATTTTAATTAGAATTGTTTTAAGTAGAGTTATATTTTAGTTAGAATTCTATTAAATAGAGTTATTATTTAATTAGGATTATTAAATAGAATTATTATTTAATTAGAACTCTATTAGGATTTTGACTTTTGGTCTTATTTGATTGACTTTAAGATTTTGACTTTAGTCTATCTTGACTTTAGTCTTACTTGATTGACTTTAATTTTTTGGGGAATCCCCCTCTATTATATCTTTAATTCTTTAGACCCCCAAATAGAGGGGTCCTTGAATAAATATCTTGGCAACCATCAACAATTTTGCCTGAGAGCCTGATTGATTGATTTTTTTTTGTTTAAAATTTTAAATTAATTTTATTAATGTTTCACTTTAATTATTTAATGCTTTATTTATTAATTTCAAAAATTTTAATTATAAAAATTATAAAATTATCGTTTTACCCTCGGAGAGGACTTTTTGTGTTTTAAGTCGATTTTTGATGTTCTAGGATGTTTTAGAATCTATTTTTCGTAAGGAATTCAATGAAAATATTGGTTTGTGTCATTTATAAAAAATTTTGTGCGGAATGATCGTGAATTTTATGAGAGGCATTTTCATAATTTTGTCAAATTTTGTGAAAATTGACGAAATGATTTATTTAGTTTCAATTTGTTATTTTATGTGTTTGAATGAGTTTTCCTAAGTGTAACGTAGGCTCTAGGGTTATGTTAATGTTAGGGATATTTTGATAATTTGGTCATTTTTTAGTGATTTTTATCATGAAGCTTCTTTTTGTCTGAAAATAATGATTTCTAAGATTTTGGAGTTATATTTTCCTAGCATAGCGTGGTTTCTACAGTCTTGTCAGTTCGAGATACCTCATCTAGATCTCTGAAACATATCTGGTAACAAAATAAAGTATTGGAATAAACATCCATCATTGGGAACCGTTGCGATCGGATTGACGAGTTGATTAATCAAGCAAGTGCAAAAATGGGGTATCGACAATGCCATCTTTTGGTTTGCTCTTCATTAAGCTTGACATTCTCATAGGCTTAGAGACGAAACTTATCCATTTCATTGAGCTGCAAAAGACGCTTTTCACCAGTAGCTTTTAAATCAAAATTCAAATTCGTTATTGCCCAAAATGCATTGTGTTCCAGTTCGACCGGAAGATGACACCCCTTGTCAAAAATCAACCAGTAAGGTGACATTCCAATTGTTGTTTTGTAGGCAGTCCAGTAAGCCCATAATGCGTCATCTAATAGCTTGGACCAATTTTTGCGAGACGGGTTAAGTCGACGTTGGTGTTCAATAGAGGGCTTATGATCATCTTCCATAAGGATTTTGTGCATGCAAATAAAAGGACTAATTTCTTTAGTATATGTTATGAACCATCCCAATGCTTTCTTGTACTCTTGCAACATCCTTAATAACTTGTCTTCCTATTCAGTCCCAAAAGAGGTAGAAATAATAATTAATAAAGCGAGCGATTCATCAAGAAAATCATACCTCATATGACTAGGAAAAGGCTTGAGCTCTAGTGATGGCGATTCTTGAATTGAAGGCTTCAAATGAGAACCTAACGATGACACTTCTAACAACTCAAACTTTGCCTTAATTTGCGTAGCCACCAAGTAGCTCACCAACTCCAAATACTCCAAATCTTCCTCATTGTACGCATTAAGGATTGCCAATTCTAATTGGTCATATCGAACACATGTGTATATTAAATCAATTCTATAGCAGTCTTCAGGCTCTTCATAAAGGAATTTCATGGCTTTGAACACATTAAACTTTGCCTCTTTATCTTGAACTCTCGTAGTAAGCTCCCCCTTTTGCACATCAATAAGAGTTCTGTTTATGGCTAAAAATGGTCAGCCAAGAATGAGTGGAACATCCCTATCCTTCTCCATATCAAGAACAATAAAATCTATAGGGAATATAAATTTATCAACCTTAACAAGTACATCTTCAATAATCCTCCTTAGATATTTCAGTGATGATCAACTAACTAGAATGTCACAGTAGTAGGCCTGGCTTCTTTCAATCTCGATTTTTGAAATATAGACACTAGCATTAGATTAATACTAGCCCCCAAATCACACAAAGCTCTACTAGAGAATTGATTACCTATGGTATATGATATAGTGAAGCTCCCTGAATCCTTAAGCTTTGTTGGAAGTTTCCTTTGAATGATAGCACTGCATTCTTCAGTCAAACCCACTATTTGGAATTCACTCAATCGCCTCTTTTTAGTCAAGATATCTTTCATAAACTTGACATAACTTGGAATTTTCTCTAAAGCTTCAGCAAATGGGATATTAATATGCAACTTCTTGAAAAAATTTAGAAACTTTGCAAATTGCTCGTCATGTTTTTGCTTCCTGAAACGTTAAGGAAATGGTGGGGTTGGGTTGTAAGGAGTAATCTTTTCCAAGCCTAGCTTTTTGTGCTCATGCATTGTAGCTTCCTTTTCTTATTCACCCTGTTATTCAAAAACTGTCTCTTTCGCCACTAAAACATCCGGTTCTTTTGTTTTCTTGACAACATCATTTAGCTCTTTTCCACTCCTCAATGTGATAGCCTTGTAGTATTCCTTGCCATCTCTTCAGATTAGTCTCTGTATTGCTAGTCAAGGTTCCTTGAGGACGATTGTTAATTGTTGAACCAAGCTGACCCAACTGAATTTCTATATTTTGGATAGAAGCTGCTTGGCTCTGAAATTGAATTTTACTCTCTATCATGAACTGATTAGTGTTGGTTCCCATCTGATGCACTAGATTTTCCAATGAAGGCTTCTTTTCTCTAGGATGAGCTTGAGGATAATAATTCGGTTGAAACATGGGCTTTACAGCTGAAGAGGTTACAGCTTGATTGTTGTTACCTCAAGAGAAGTTTAGATGATTTTTTCAGCCTAGATTGTAGTAGTTGGAGTATAGATTATTTTGCCCGTTACCAATAAAATTGAGAGCCTCTGGATTACTAGGGCACATATCTCCTCTAATAAATTATAACCATCTTCAAATGTCTTCGTCATAAGAAATCTACCTATTGCAGTATCAACAATTATTCTGATAGATCCAACCAACCCATTGTAGAAAGTTTGGATGATCAGCCAGTCTGGTAGAGCATGATGAGGACATCTTCGAAACAGATCTTTATACCTTTCCCAAGCTTCATAGAGAGTCTCACTGTCCAACTGCATAAAAGTAGTTTTATCATTCCTCAGCTTTATAGTTTTTGAAGGTGGAAAATATTTAGCAAGAACTTTTTCGCCAAGTCATCCCAAGTGGTGATAGATTCCTTTGGCAATGAGTCCAGCCAATTCTTAGCCATATCCCACAATGAGAATGGAAATTGTCGCAACCGGATGGCATCATCGTCAACACCGTTATACTTGAAAATGGCACAAAATTAGTTAAATGTGCATTGGGGTCTTCGACATTAGAACCCCCAAATTGAGTTGCTTGTACCATCTGAATAGTAGCCAGCTTGAGCTCAAAGTTGTTGGCTTGTATCGCTGGACGATGGATACTAGTGTGAATCCCATCCACCAAAAGGAACAACATAGTCCCGCATAGACTTAGGAGCCTCATTGCCATTATTTTGGGCAGGCATTATATGGTGTTAAGAAGCGTCTTGCTTATTCATTCTAATTCTTTAACAAGTTTACTCGATCTCAAGATCCAAAGGAACAAACTCTAAATTTCTCGTACTACACATACACTAGCCAAACACCTTAAAACAAAGAAAAATTTGATCTAAAATCAAATATGATTGAATTAATATTAACAAAAAGATTAATAAATTAGTCCCCGACAATAGCGCCAAAAAATTATTGTCTAATTTACTCAAGCAAATATACGTATTGAAACAAGTAATAAAGTTATGAGAAAGTATCATTCCCACGGAGACTAAATGCCAATCTATTGCTAATTACCAATATATCTCACTCTAATTTTATCTAAACAATAGTGAAAATAAGATTTAAAAATAAACAAGGAAAATAACGCAGATGATAAATTTGCAGATTTAAAATCAACGAGTGATAAAACCTAGGTTTATAATTTCCCCTAAACAATCTACTTGATTAAATTCTCATTTCTTCTATGATAAATTAACTTTTGATTATCACTCATGTAATAATGATTTGAGCGTAATGTCAAACATGAGGAATGACTCAAGGCTTACAAATCGAACTTGATAAATACTAGAGTTAAAGATTACTCTCAAGAAGTGCAAATCGGCACTACATTATCCCTAGGATAACATGAGAGAATTGTAAACTTGAGAAATTCAACAATGTTCTTGCATAGTCTCATAAGGATATATGGATGGATCGCACAAAAACATAGATCAAGATTTAAAGTCAAGAGTGATTTCAAAGTAAAAAATTATTGGTCAAAAATGATATAGCTGAAAGCATCGACAAAGACGCTAAGACCTACAAGTTGATCTACCATGTTTTTCACTCAAAAGATGAGAGTTTTCATTCATAAGAGAATAAAAGATTTTCTTGAAATTTTAGAAGAGTTGAATAGTCAGAAAACTCGATCATATTCGATTTCACAAAAGAAGATTGAAGAATATTCATTTTCAAAAGAAGACCTTACTCGACAGAGTAATCCAGATATCAAATTCTTGAAACTTTGACCAAGTTAAGCTGCATTCACCAAAGGAGGTCTTCTTTGGTCGAACAATTATCTTATCTTACTAAAAAAGAAATAACATTCTTTAGCCATCGCAGCCTTTAAAAAAATAAAAGCAATAGCCTCTTCTTTCTAAACCACACCAACCAGTTTCAGGAAGGAAGTCTAGGTATGAACTACGTTTTGACCTGATCCCAAAAAAGAAAAAGAAATATTTGGGGTACGTCTAGACACCCCATTTTTGCACTCGCCTGATTAATCAACTTGTCAACCTGATTGCAACGGTTTCCAATGATGGATATTTATTCCAATGCTTTATTTTGTTACCAGATATGTTTCAGAAATCCGGATGAGGTATCTCAAATTACCAAAACTATAGAAACTATGCTAAGCTAGGAAAATATAACCCCAAAAGCTTAGAAATCAACATTTTTCAAACAAAAAGAAGTTTCACGATAAAAATCACTAAAAAATGATCAAATTACCAAAATACCCCTAACCTTAAAATATCCCTAGAGCCTACATTACACTTAGGAAAATTCTTTCGAACACATAAAATAATAAATCGAAACCAAATAAATTATTTCGTCAAATTTCACAGAATTTGACAAAATTACGAAAATACCCCTCATAAAGTTCACGACCATTCCACACAAAAAATTTTATAAATGATAAAAACCAACATTTTCATTAAATTTCTTATGAAAAATCGATTCTAAAATATCCTAGAACATAAAAAATAAACTTATAAAGCGGAAAAGTCCTCTCCGAGGGCAAAACGATAATTTCATAATTTTTATAATTAAAATTTTTGAAATTAATAAATAAAATATTAAATAATTAAATTGAAATATTAATAAAATTTATTTAAAAATTTAAAATAAAAAATTCGATCAATCAGGCTCTTAGGCAAAATTGTTGAGGGTTGCCAAGATATTTCTTTAAGGACCCCTCCATTTGGGGGCCAAAGAATTAAAGATATGATAGAGGGGGGTTCTCCAAAAATTAAAGTCAAGGTATTAAAGTCAATCAAGTAAGACTAAAGTCAAAATTAAAGTCAATTGAGTAAGACTAAAGTCAAGATATTAAAAGTCAACCAAGTAAGACTAAAGTCGAAATCTTAAAGTCAATCAAATAAGACCAAAAGTCAAAACCCTAATAGAGTTCTAATTAAATAATAACTCTATTTAATAGAATTCTAACTAAAATATAACTCTACCTAAAACAATTCTAATTAAAATACAACTCTACCTAAAATAATTATAATTAAAATATAACTCTAATTTAAAGAATTCTAATTAAACACTAATTCTATCTAAGCCAACCCCTAAAAAAATCTATAAAGAGGAGCCTCCATACCCTATTTTCGTATCAAATCAAAAATCCTAAGAGAAGTAGGTCAAAAAACTTCCCTACCCTCTCGCAAACCTTAATTTTGAAGCCCCAACTCCTTACCTAACACCCATACTTCAATTTTAGCTTGAAAAATACCTTAGAAATCCTTCAAAAACACCCCGAAATCTGCAATAAAAAATTCAAAGAATCCAGATCTAAGAGAGAAATACATTGCCTTGAAGATCAGAAATCAGATCCGGAGACAGAACGAAATAAGGAGTACAGTACAAGGAGCAATTTTATTAAATATGAGGGAATAGAACCGTTGCGTTCGAAGGTAAAATCTCTTTTATTTTTTCTATCTAGATTTTTGTTAGCAATGTAGTCTTATTTGGGATAAGTAGAGACCAGCATTGGCCGAGCGGGGTTGGTGCCTAACACCTTCCACCCTGTAATGTGATCCCCGGATTTAGTTTTTCTTTAGTAGATTAGTTTCTTTATCCATTTAGAGTCAGTATTCGGTTCCTAGACCGTAATAACTAGGTGACGACTCCCAAACCTCAAGGGTCAAAAGCGGATCTGCGCATCCTACGAATCGAGGGCGCTTTCAGTGGCGACTCCACTGGAGACTATTGAGTATCAGAATTGAAAAATCCCAAGTATGGGAGCATTGCCATGATGACCTAGTTTTTTTTATTATTTAGTTCGATTTATTTTATTTATTTATTTGTTTATTTATTTATTTCTTTTTGTGGCTTGATTATGGATGATTTTGGGTATTGCATTTTTATCTAATTAAGGATCACTTTTTGATGACCCCTAAATAATGAAAGATTCAAATTGACATATGAAAATGATGGAATGATGAAGGTTGGGACAACAATGTTAAAACATTTTTACAAAATATTCTAGTGAGAATTAAGTCTGGGAACCTATTAATAAAACTTTGATCTCATTGAGTAAATTAATTTAGAACTTAAGTTCACTCAATTTCGTTATTAGGAGCCTTGGATATCATCGATGCTAGTTCAATCTGTAAATCTGGAATTGTTGCTGAATGAAGATTGGGACAACACTGTCAAAACGTTTTTATAGAATATTCTAGTGAGAATTAAGTCTGGGCACCAATTAATAAAATGTAGATCTCATCAAGTAGATTAATTTAGAACCTGAATTCACTCAATTTCGTTACTGGAAGCCTTATATATCATCGATGCAAGCTCAATCTGTAAATCTGGAATTGTTGCTGAATGAAGGTTGGGACAGCAACGTTAAAACGTTTTTACGGAATATTCTAGTTAGAATTAGGTCTGGGCACCTATTAATAAAACGTAGATCCCATCGAGCAGATTAATTTAGGACCTGAATTCATTGGATTTCATTATTGGGAGCCTTAAATATCATTGATGCAAGTTCATATTATATTTTCCTAATTCACAGAAAATCCAAATTTATCTAGTGTTAATATTCCTAAAAGCGAGCTCATCTCAACAATTATCATCCGATCATCAATGTAACATCTATTGGAATCTCGATTTATTTTGGATCACCCAAAAGTGATCATTGATTGGACCTTAAAAATTATAAAAATCATGCCTATTGCAATGTTTGTTTGATCAATTATTATATGTCATGCTCATTAATTGATTTGCCATTAATCTTGATCAGATATATAGTTGATGTGCTTATTGGTGATCTTAATGATTTTATTGGACTGGTATTTGTTTTGGCTAATATTCATATGGTATCAATGTGTGATGGTATGATTAGGCCCATGGGCCCATTTGTTTGGAAAAAGCCCCGGGCACATCCCACCCTGTTCATACACCACTAGCACGTTTATATTATTGCTTTGCACACTTACACGTCCCATATAGCCAACGTGGCACTAGTGCGTAGTTCGGTCTCTTCGGAGATGCAATGTCATTCATGAAAACCACAATGCCAGTCATGTAGCTTAGGGTATATCAAACTGGGGCATCAATACCGTCTGATCAGGTGATTCTGAGAGATATATTGATGCACCCAGGCTGGAGCGACCTGACCTATTGTGAGTCACACAGTCACATGTCCCGATTGCCAATGTAGTATTAGTACGTGGTCGGTCCCCTCGTGGGATGCCAAACCATTTATGAAAGCTACAACTCTTGACTCATACTCGTAGGAATATAAAAGATAATCCAAGTATATCAATTGTCCTTTTTATCAAAACCGGTGCCTAAGCGAGATCCTGCCCCGCTGTAACCTACTGTACGATGGGGATAGACTACGTCTATTCTAGACGAGAGGTATTTAAGTGGGCCCTTGCTCAGCATTGTGTGCCACCTCTCAACTGGGGATCAAACTAGCTATTTTTGGCTTCAGAGAAGTGAGTTAAGGTTTTAGATTATCACCTATACGGTATACCAAACTAAGTCACCACGTATCGAGAAATATATAAGTGTGCTTGGGTAAGGGTGGCCATATAAATTACATTGCACGTAGTAAACCTAGAGTCTAGAAGTTTTCCTATAGGTCACGACCTGAACTGACTATAGGTGTTCCCGGGTTGCTCAAATCAATCCAACCAATAGGTAAGTAGGCGGACCGATCTAGAATAATCAAACAAAACCCACAATATCGGTCTGACCCAATCGTTGAAATGTACCGATTAATTTGAACCACTCAAACAAGTTGTCCCAATTGACAAATGGATCAAACTGGTCAATACCAAATTAGTTGGACTAATTGGTTTCACTCTTAAAGATCCACACCACTTTGTATAGAAAGATTCGATCTTAGGATCAAATTAATTTGTCTGATCAAAAGTTCAATCCCAATCAGGGGTAGACCCGCGTCTAATCTTTCTCACTTTCTTGGTCACTATAGACTTATAGTGCATTTGGATTTGATATTTTCCACCGGACTTGGGCTATTCTATATCGAAACTTTAATCATATGGTTAAGAGTCAAACCTTTAGAGTCAATAGTTAACCTTGGTTTACTTCCAATCAGGTGATAATTGGTCCCAAACGTTCTAAACCTCCATCTGTACCAGTTTGGATCCATGAAAAGAGTTGTCTTTCCAGAGTACCATTGTCAAATAGTCAGTCTTTGTCACGAGAAGAAACGAGTACCATGGATGAAGCTGCGCTCCGTCAGATTTTAGAATCTTTTCAAACACAGATTATTGCTTCTGTCCAAACACAAATCGAATCCCTAAAAATTGAAAAGGGAAAAGATAAAGCTATAGAACCTCAGGATGTGTTTGACCTCGTTGAAAATCAAGAAGATGATCAGTTACACGTCGACCCTGTCTTGGCTCATCGAATAACTCAGGTTGATACTGCTTTGAATAATATTAAAGACCCCGATGGTCTTACTCTTGGATTAGGGGCAATGACTTTGTTTCCCACGGTCCGTCTACTAGAGAAATTCACAATGCCAGATATGGAGAAGTTTGACGGTATTGGATGCCCTAGGACTCACTTAAAAGTATATGTTAGCATAATGCAATCTCAGGGTCTGAGTGAAAAACAGATTGTTCAACTTTTTCAAAGAACCCTTATAGGTCCTGCTCTACGCTGGTTAATGTCATTGGACTCATCTCGGGTAAGAACATGGCATGAATTGATAAAAAACTTATTGGTCGATATTCATTCAACATGGATATTAAACTCACAAGAAGAGACCTAGAAACTACTAAATAGAAATCTGGGGAAACTTTCACTGAGTTCATTGCTCGATGGAGAGCTAAAGCAACTCAATTATGGGACCGACCTCAAAAGAAAGAACAAGTCAAGATTATTCTCAGGAATCTCACTCCAAATTATGCCAAGTACTTGATGCCTCAGTAGCTTCCCACTTTTCAATCCCTCCTTAAGGTTGGAAATCAAGTTGAGAATGCTTACTCTTCGGGACTTTTTGATAACTCGTCTGATTCAAAACTCAAACATTTTAAACTTAATGTCAATTCCTTACAAGTGACCAACACTTCCTTCGCACTATCTTCTCAAGCTACTCAGCCTTTACAAGCTAAGCCTAGGAGACAGTTTACCAATCTTGGAATGTCCCTTATTATCAAAAATTGATGAAAAAGGGATTGTTGACACTTTTACAACCTAAGCTTTTACCTAATCCTCTTCCCCCAAACATGAATAATGGACAATTCTGTGAATTCCATTAGATTCCTGGTCATGTTCTTGACAGGTGTATTACTCTCCGTCATGCTATCCAAGACTTGATTGAACAAGGAAAGGTTACCATACATACTCCTACCGCACCCAATGTTAAGACTAACCCTTTGCCTAGCTTTCAAAATCAACCCCCTCCTACTCTAAACCTAATATCCATATCCAAACCCGAATCAATTGGCCCAGTTTCCTTTATTCACCCAATTGATCTTAATAGTGCATTCGCTCCATGCCAAAATGAGCTCAACTACCCTAAGGCAGTGACAAAACTGAAGAACAGAGAAATTATCGAAGCAACGGGTTGTCCCGCATATGACAAGCTTGAATCAAAATATGAAGAGATAGTAAAAATAGGCAAGTTCAAGTTATCCATCGAAGATAACCAAAGTGACATAGACTCTAGAATTGTATCCCTCCATTCAGAATGATGTCGTCTTTTAAGTCTTCTTAGTTTTCTATAGCTTCAGTTGCGTAAATCTTTGAATTCAGTTAGTCATCTTTATTTTTGGGTTTTATTAAGGTTTATGAGTCTATGTTCTTTTCAATTCCAATAAATAAAGAAGTTTTTGATTATCTTGTGTGCAATAATGATGTGAACATAAAATCTAACATAAGAAATGACTTAAAGCTCACCAATCAAATTTGATAAATATTGGAATTAAATAGTACACTCAAGAAATGCAAATTGGTACTACATTATTCCTAGGAAAACATGAGATAATTATAAACTTACTTGAGAAATTTGACAACATTATTATTTGGTTTCGTGATGATTTATTGATAGATCGCACCAAAATAGATCAAGTTCTAAAGTTGAGGATGAACTTCAAAATCAAAGATTATCAGTCAAGAATGATGTAGTTGAAACCATTAACAAAGGTGTTAAGATCCACAAGAAGGGATTCATCACGTTTTTCACTCGAGTGAAGAGAGTTCTCATTCACAAAAGAATTGGAAAGGATTGAACGAGTCAATGTCAAATACAAAGAACTCAATCACACTCAATTTCATAGAAGAAGATTGAAGATTACTCTTTCTCAGAAGAAGACTGAAGATTACTCATTCTCAAAAGAAGACTTCACTCGATAGAGCAATCTAGATATCGAGTTCCTAGAACCTTTACCAAATTAATTAGTATTTCACCAAAGGAGACCTTCTTTGGTCGAACTATTTGCCTATTTTACCAAGAAAAAAATAACTTTTCTAGTCCTTTGCAGCCTTTAAAAAAATCAATAGCCTATTTTTTGCTAAATCACACCGACCAACCTTGGGAGGGAATCTTAGTATGAACTATGTTTTGACCTGAACCCAAAAAAAAAAAGAAATATTTGGGGTACGTAAGCAACTTGAGAAGTTACTTCAGGCCTGGTCACGCAAAGAATAAGTGTATTCTCTTAAAAAAAGTATCATCTAAAAGAAAAATCCCCTATTGAAAGGCTCAGAATGCCAAACTAAGGGCATTAGAAAAAAAAATCAAAAGAATTGATAAAAAGAAAAGAATACCAAACTAGGGGCATTTAGAAAAAATCAAAATAATTGACAGAAAAGAGATAATATTAAACTAGGGGCATTTTGGGAAGTTGAGCCTTATATTTTTTCTTTCTAAACCATATCCTAAGCCCACCTATTAAGTTCTCCTGAATACTAATTGACTCAGTTAAGGTGCAGGGAACCAAGAAGTTATCGAGTTGGTTATTCAAGATCATCAAGAAAAAAAGAGAAGCCCGCTAAGTCGAAAACCCGAAAAGATGACTTAGGCAAGATTTAGAGCATAATCATAATAAAAGAAAGCCTGCTAGGTTGAAAATCTAAAAAGACGACCTAAGCAAAAATTAAGGCGTCATCAGAAAAAGAAAAATAAAGCCCGCTAGATTGAAAATCTGAAGAGGCGATCTAGGCAAAAATTAGGGCATCATCAAATGAGAGGAAAGGTCTCATCAAGAAGAAAAATTTAGAAGGAAACTTGTGCAGAAACTAGAAAATACAGAACAATTCAAGTCACAATATTCGTTTTTCAGTCAAGAGCTCACATCCGATGAAGATAATGTTGAATTCGAGACGAAGACAATGTTGAAGTTGAAAAAATCAAAAGTCATCTTGAACATTATAGGATCTTCAAAAGTATGTTTACTTATTCAAGTGTTCACTAATGGAAGATGTAGAACCATCAACCACTTTGAAGAGAAAGATCTTCTATTCTAATATTTATCAAGATTTTTTAATGTCCAGCTCAAGCATTTTTCAAAAGAAATTCGAAAGAAAATGATCAATCCCTTATTGCACATATGATAACTTTAAGAGTCTTAAATTTAGAGGAATATCAGTTCTTCTATCTGTCATACATCAGAGTCCATATTTTTCAAGCGTAATTCATTCCATCAGTCTCGTAGTCAAATTCTAGTTAAAGCCAACCTTGAAACTAGGGGCCTTTTTTAAAGTCATTTAATTCTAAAGTTTTGTTCTTAATCACATGATAAAAAGAAAAAATCTTACTTAGAAGTCCAATGAAGTCTAATGATAATTATGAGTCCAGATGCATGATAAGCCATTAAAGACCCAATCTTTCAAACTTTGAGCTCGATTTTGAATCATAGAATGAATTAATAGGATTATTTAAGTTCCTATAAATCTAAGCCTGAGAAACGTGGCTTAGTAAGTTTGAGTCTAAGAAACGAGACTCCAATTTTTTGAATCACAGAATGAGTAGGTTTTTTGAAGTGCCTACAAACCTAAGTTTAAGTCCGAGAAACGAGACTCCAACTTGTTGAATCAGAGAATGAGTAGGCTTTTTGAAGTGCCTACAAACCTAAGTTCGAGTCCGAGAAACGAGACTCCAACTTGTTGAATTATAGAATGAGTAGGCTTTTTGAAGTGCCTACAAACCTAAGTTCGAGTCCGAGAAACGAGACTTCAACTTGTTGAATCATAGAATGAGTAAACTTTTTGAAGTGCCTATAAACTTAAGTTCGAGTCCAATAAATGAGACTCCAACTTTTTGAATCGTAGAATGAGTAGGTTTTTTGAAGTGCCTACAAACCTAGGTTTGAGTCCGAGAAGCGAGACGCCAACTTTTTGAATTGTAAAATGAATAGATTTTTTGAAGTGCCTATAAATCTTAGTTCGAGTCCGAGAAACGAGACTCTAATTTTAATAGGATTGTTTAAGTTCCTGTAAACCTTAGCCAGAGTCTGAGAAACGAGACTCCAGCTTTGTTTGAATCATATTGAATTAACAGGATTGTTTAAGCTCTTTAGCCCGAGAAGCATGGCTACAATAGGTTCGAGTCTGGTAAACGAGACTCATACTTTTTCGAACTCTAAACAAAGAATTTTAATAGGATTAAACAAAGTTCTTATATTTTTATGACTCCAATTACCTCATTGTTCAACCTTTCCATGATTGCTTTCGTTGCATAAGTACATTTCAATTTTGAATCATTATTGTCAGTGAGAGAAGATCTCTAGGACCTGACACATTTTTACTCAGTTTCACACAATACACACACTCACACTTGCAACTTTTAGTCAAGGAGAATTCTTTAAAAATTCAAGGATCTGATACTGTCAATAAGAGTTCTCGCTCAATGACCTGACAACCTTCTAGTTCGGGGAGAGTTTTACGCTTAAGGATCCGAACACCCTGACGAATTGCTAAATCAAGGTACAAAATGAACTGTCACTAGCTTTGGCATTTGGATATATTACTATCTACTAAAATAGATTTACTATCTAGTTTGCTTCAACCCTCTGCCAAAGAGGGGCATCTGTAGATACCTCATTTTTGCATTCGCCTGATTAATCAACTCGTCAACCCGATTGCAACGGTTCCCAATGATGGATGTTTATTCAAATGCTTTATTTTATTACCAGATATGTTTCAAAAATCCGGATGAGGTATCTCAAATTACCAAAACTATAGAAATCATACTACTCTAAGAAAATATAACCCCAAAAGCTTAGAAATCATCATTTTTCAAACAAAAAGAAATTTCACGATAAAAATCACTAAAAAATGATCAAATTACCAAAACACCCATAACCTTAAAATATCCCTAGAGCGTACATTATACTTAGGAGAACCCTTTCGAACACATAAAATAATAAATCGAAACCAAATAAATCATTTCGTCAAATTTCACATAATTTGACAAAATTACGAAAATACCCTCATAAAGTTCACGACCATTCCACACAAATTTTTTTATAAATGATAAAAACTAATATTTTCATTAAATTTCTTATGAAAAACCGATTCTAAAACATCCTAGAACATAAAAAATCAACTTATAACCCGAAAAGTCCTCTCCGAGGGTAAAACGGTAATTTCATAATTTTTATAATTAAAATTTTTTAAAATTAATAAATAAAATATTAAATAATTAAATTAAAACATTAATAAAATTAATTTAAAAATTTTAACTAAAAAAATCGATCATCAGGCTCTCAGGCAAAATTGTTAAGGATTGCCAAGATATTTCTTTAAGGACCCCTCCATTTGAGGGTCCAAAGAATTAAAGATATGATAGAGGGGGGTTCTCCAAAAATTTAGGAGTATGTTTACTTAAACATTTTCGAATATTTAGGAGTATGTTTACTTGAACATTGTTGAACATTATCCAAAAATCTAGTTTGCTTGAACATTGTCGAATATTTAGGAGTATGTTTACTTGTTCAAGTGTTTGCCAAAGGAAAATGTAGAATCATCAACCACTTTGAAGAGGAAGATCTTCTATTCTAATATTTATTAGATTTTTTAAATCCAACTCAAGCATTTTTCAAAAGAAATTCGAAAGAAAATGATCAATCCCTTATTGCATATATAATAATCATAAGGGTCTTAAATTTAAGGGAATGTTAGTTCTTCTATTTGTCATACATTAGAGTTCATATTTTTCAAGTGTAAACCACTCCATCAGTCTCATAGTCAAGTTCTAGTTAAAGCTAACCTTGAAACTAGGGGTATTTTTGAAAGTCATTTAATTCTAAAGTTTTGTTCTTAATCACATGATAAAAATGAAAATCTTACTTAAAAGTCCGATGAAGTCCAATGATAATTATGAATCTATATGCATGATAAGCCAATAAAGGTCTGACCTTTCAAACTTTGAGCTCGATTTTGAATCATAAAATGAATTAATAGGATTGTTTAAGTTTCTATAAATCTAAACCCGAGAAACATGGCTTAGTAAGTTCGAGTCCGAGAAATGAAACTCCAATTTTTTGAATTATAGAATGAGTAGGTTTTTTGAAGTGCATATAAACCTAAGTTCGAGTCAGAGAAACAAAACTCCAATTTTTTGAATCATAGAATGAGTAGGCATTTTGAAGTGCCTATAAACCTAAGTTTGAGTCCGAGAACCGAGACTCCAACTTTTTAATTCATAGAATAAGTAGATTTTTTGAAGTGCCTACAAACCTAGGTTCGAGTCCGAGAAACGAGACTCCAACTTTTTGAATTATAGAATGAGTAGGTTTTTTGAAGTGTCTACAAACCTAAGTTCAAGTCCGAGAAACAAGACTTTTTAATCATAGAATGAGTAGGTTTTTTGAAGTGCCTACAAACGAAGGTTCTAGTCTGAGAAGCGAGACTTCAACTTTTTGAATCATAGAATGAATAGTTTTTTTGAAGTCCCTATAAACATTAATAGGATTGTTTAAGTTCCTATAAACCTTAGGCAGAGTCTGAGAAACGAGACTCCAACTTTGTTTGAATCATAGAATGAATTAACAAAATTATTTAAGTTCTTTAGCCCGAGAAGAGTGGCTACAATATGTTTGAGTCTGGTAAACGAGACTCAAACTTTTTCAAACTTTAAAAAAAGAATTTCAAATAGGATTTAACGAAGTTCTTACAATGTTATGACACCAATTACCTCATTGTTCAACCTTGCCATGATTGCTTTCGTTGCATAATCAGATTTCAATTTTGAATCATTATTGTCAGTAAGAGAAGATCTCTAGGACCTGACACATTTTTACTCAGTAAGCATCACACCTTTGCACATGCGTGCACTTTTGCATTAGTCAAGAAGAATTTTCTAAAATTCAAGGATCTGACACTGTCAATGAGAGTTCTCACTCGATGATCTGACAACCTTTTAGTTTGGAGAGAGTTTTTACCCTCAAGGATTCGAACTCCCTGACTAATTGCTAAATCAGGCTGTAAAATGAACTGTTACAAGCTTTGACATTCGGATATCACACTATCTACTAAAATAGATTTGCTATCTAGTTTGCTTCAATCCTCTACCAAAGAGGTGGCATCTGTAGACACCCCATTTTTGCACTCGCCTGATTAATCAACTCTTCAACCCGATCGCAATGATTCCCAATGATGGATGTTTATTCCAATGCTTTATTTTGTTACTAGATATGTTTCAAAAATCTGGATGAGGTATCTCGAATTGATAAAACTATAGAAACCATACTACGCTAGGAAAATATAACCCCAAAAGCTTAGAAATCATCATTTTTCAAACAAAAAGAAGTTTCACGATAAAATCACTAAAAAATGATCAAATTACCAAAATACCTCTAACCTTAAAACATCCCTAGAGCCTACGTTACACTTAGAAAAATCCATTAAAATACATAAAATAACAAATCAAAATTAAATAAATCATTTTGCCAATTTTCACAAAATTTGATAAAATTACAAAAATGCCCCTCATAAAATTCACGACCATTTCACACAAAATTTTTTATAAATGATACAAACCAATATTCCCATTGAATTCCTTACGAAAAATATATTCTAAAACATCTTGGAACATCAAAAACGGACTTGAAACACAAAAGTTCTCTTCATGGCCAAAACGATAATTTTTCAGTTAAAAAATTTTAAAATTTTGAAATTAATAAATAAAATATTAAATAATGTAAAGTGACACATTAATAAAATTAATTTAAAATTTTGAACTAAAAAAATCGATCAATCAGGCTCTTAGGCAAAATTGTTGATGGTTGCCCATATATTTATTAAAGGACCCCTCCATCTAGGGGGCCCAAAGAATTAAAGATATAATAAAGGGGATTTCTCCAAAATCTTAAAGTTAATCCAGTCAGACTAAATTCAAGTTCTTAAAGTCAATCAAGTAAGACTCAAATCAAAAAATTAAAGTCAATCAAGTAAGATTAAAGTCAAAATCTTAAAGTCAATCAAATGAGACTAAAAGTTAAAACCCTAATAGAATTCTAATTAAACAATAACTCTATTTAAAACAATCCTAATTAAATAATAACTCTAGTTCAAACAATTCTAATTAAAATATAACACTACCTAAAATAATTATAATTAAACAATAACTCTCTCTAAAAGAATTATAATTAAAGATTAATTCTATCTAAAAGGCACTTAAAAAATTCTATAAATAGGGGTCCCTACAACCTATTTTCGTATGAAAAAATAAATCCTAGAAAAAGTAGGTCAAAAAGCTTTCCCAACCTCCCCAAAATCTTAATTTTAAAGCCTTAACTCCTTACCTAACATCCATACCCCAACTTAAACTCAAAAAATATCCAAAAACCCTTCTAAAATACTTTAGAATCTATATAAAAAAATCAAAAAACTCACAGATCCAAGAAAAAGATACCTCAACTTGGAGTTCCGAAATCAGATCCGACAACAGAATGAAGTGAGGAATACTATACAAAGAGTTATTCTATCAGATCTGAGGGAAAAAAATCATTACGTTCGAAAAATGTAACTATTTTTTTTATTATTATTTAGGTCTGTTTAGTAATGTAGTTTTATTTGGGAATTAGTAGAGACCGGCGTTTGCCGGGCGGGGTTGGTGCTTAACACCTTCCAACCCCGTAATTTGATCCCGAACTCAGTTGTTTTTTAAATAGATTAGTTATTTTTATCCGTTTAGAGTCAATATTCGGTTCCTAGACTGTAATAACTAGGTGGCGACTCCCAAACCTCAAAGGTCAAAAGTGGATCCGCGGACCTCGCGGATTGAGGGCGCTTTCAGGACCATAGGTGATGAAGTTTCCAACTCTTTTTGGGTCATACAAGTATTGTATGGTGCCATGATCCCACTCAATTTGGTATCTAAAATAAACACAAATTTGGCCAAACATTAAGTACAAGAAAATGAGGAATAAAGAGCAGTGTCTCATCACTGAGAACAAGAAAAGAAGGCAAAAAAAATTAAATAAAATAAAAAGATAAAAATATATATATATATATAATAGAGGAGCTCTAGATAAGGTTGAAGACTTTTTACCTTTTTTTTTTCTATTTCCTCTTCTTAAATGGGAGAGTATGAGTGCTCTTAGGAGAAAAACTCTGTCAATTTGTAACCAAAAATGAAAATTTATTAGATATTTTCTTCGTACTAGATTTGTAAGCTTGTTTCTCTACAAGTAATCTTTTCTTCCTTGCCGTAATTTAATGGATTTCAAGTCCTAAAACCTACTTTGCATTTTTTTTTCTCTTTTTTCCATACAAAAATGAAAACGCACATGTGGTGGTGGTGTCATTCTTGGATTTGTTGGATGAAAAGTGTAATACCCCATAGTTGAGAATGTGAACTCTCAACTAAGCAAGTTGACGCTCAAGAATACTATTTACCACTATTGTTTGATTCTTGGAGGATTTGGAATGAATGAGAGAAAGAGGACCATGGGAGGGAGAACAAAATGGTGCTTTCATTGCTTCTTTTGGTGGTGGGTTTAACTCTATTGAGCTTTTGTTTTTCTATTTTTTGGCTTGATTTCCACTACTTTACATAAAAATTTCTTGTTTTCTTAATTTTAGTTTATCTGTTGCTTAAGTTTGTTTAGTTATTTAATGAATAATTAACTTATTTTTGTTGTTTTTCTTATTTTCTTACTTGTTTTTCCCTATTTGGTTGTTTTGACCATGAAAAAATGGCTTGGGGCCCACTTGAAAGCAACTTGTAATAGAAGTTTTTTACAAACGAATGCTCATTCGCTTCCCCAACAATAGTCTTTTTTAGGGACTTATGTTTTCTTTGTTTCTTTTCTATTTTAGTATTTTTTCTTTCTTTTCTATTTTTTATTTTATGTTGTATAATTTGAGTATGAGTAATACCCTACATTTTTCTTCAAAAAAATAATGTTACTTTTGTGATATCCTTCCTTCCTTTGTCCCGTCTTACTTTTTTCTTGTGGGACCTTGGTTTGATCTTGATTATGTGATATTTCCTTTTCATTTTCGTGAGGCATTATGCTATCCAATTTTTCTTTCATATTTTCTATACACTTTACACACACTCACTTTTTTCATCAAAAATTGATAAGGTTGCACCTGATCTTTTTCGTCGCTCGTCGATTTATCTTTTCTGATGTCCATTCTTTCTTATTGTTTTCTTTCCTTTTCCTAGTCTCTTACCAATATATCATCTATTGTACACTCCCTCACACCCAATTCTTTCACCAAAAGTTGATAAGGTTGTATCCGAGCTTTTTCATAGGTCGTCAGTTTGTCCTCTTTGGTGCATATCTCTCTTTCCTTTACCATACTATTTATTACTATATATGCTTGTCATAAATTTTTTGCTTTGAAACCACTTCTTTCTTGCTAGTTTGCTTTGTGCTTGTAGAGTTTGGTATCTAAAATAAACAATCTTTTTCCTTTTTTGATTTTAACTTCACGATCATTTTCAAAAACAAAAGACATTTTTTTTATGGAATACTTAATTTAAAAAACAAACGATGTCTTAAAATAATTCAAATAAATGAAAAAAAGAATACAAAGATTATAATTATTTTTTGGAATTAACTAGTGCAATGGTTGAAGAAGAAGTACACCAGGTACCACATGTTACCCAACCACTTATTGATTTGAAAACTTACAAGGATATTTGTTATGGGTGTACTAAAGAAGAACGATTCATTCACTTATAACAATTACGGATAGTACATCGACTTCTAAAGCCCCCACACGAGAAATTGTACGATCATCTCGAGAAAAACGGTTGTTATAAGAGATGATTGCACCCTCGAAATTGAGTCCGCATCTCCGTCTCATTCTCCTAAGTCACTTTCTTGACATTGTGATGTCTCCAAAGCACCTTAACCAACGGAATAGCTCGTGACCTCCAAAATTTCTCCTTATGGTCAAAAATCTATACTGGCCCTTCCTCATACGATATGTCTTCCTCTAGGTTCAAGGACTGCCAATTAATAACGTGGAATGGGTCCAATTCATACTTGCTCAACATCGATACATTAAATACATTATGAACCCTTTTTACCAAAGCAGGTAAAGCCAACTTGTACGCGACCGTGCCAACTTTGTCTATGATATCTAATGTTCATACATACATTAGTTTCAGTGTCCCCTTAACCCCAAACCTGTTGATTCCCCTCCTAGGAGAAACTTTGAAAAATACCAAGTCATTCACAACGAACTCTAAAGGTCGTCGACAATGATCTGCATAACTTTTCTGTCGACTCTATGTGACTCGCAACTTCTCTCGAATAGTTCTAATATTCTCAGTAGTTTTTGAGATGATGTCGGGTCCCTATAGAACATTGTCCCTGACTTCTGCCCAACAATTCAGTGACCTACACGGCCTGTCATTCAATGCCTCAAATGGTTTCATGCTTATACTGGATTGGTAACTATTGTTATAGGCAAATTCGACTAAGGCCAAGTGGTTTTTCTAGTTGTCTCCAAAATCCAATACACAAGCCCTCAACATGTCTTCCAATATCTGAATAACAAGTTCTAACTGCCCATCAGTCTGTGGGTGGAATGTTGTACTCATCTTCAGCTTCGAACCACAGGCCACTTGGAAGCTTTGCCAGAATTGAGATGTAAAACGTAGATCCCTATCAGATACAATAAGAAGTAGGACTGCATGTAACCTCATAATTTCTGAGACATAAATCATGCTCAACCTATCTACAGTATAGGTCATCTTGATCAGTAGAAAATGAACGGATTTATTAAGTTTATCTACAACCACCGAAACTGCATCAATCCCATCACTGGCCTTCAGCAATCTACAAATAAAATCCATAGTCACGTGCTTCTATTTTCATTTCGAAATAGGAAGTGATTGCAACAACTCTACAGGTCTCCTATGCTTAGCCTTTACTTGTTGACATGTCATACAACGATTCACATACTAGGCAATGTGTTTTTTCATTCCTGACCATCAAAAATTTCTCTTCATGTCCTACTACATCTTGGTACTTCCTGAATGAATAAAAAAATACGACTTACAAGCTCCATCCATTATGTTCTTCCTCAATATGGCGTCGTGAGGAACCCAAATTCTACTTTTGAACCGTAGGCTACCATCATCATGAATTCTCCAACTCTGATCACTAAGGTCCACAGCTTTTTCCTGATACTCTTCTAGTTCCGTATCTGTCTTCTAGGCTTCAATAACCCTCTCAACAATTTGGGGTTGTACTCTCATGTAAGCTACATAAGATTTCTACTCATCTAATTCTGAGGGAATATTGAATGCATAATCAATTATAGTTTCTAGTATTTTCCATTCCTCAATCCTTATGTGAACAAACACCCCAACTTTCTTACGACTTAAAGTTTCTACTACTACATTGGCCTTACTAGGATGGTAATGCAATGTAAAGTCGTAGTCTTTCAGGTACACCATCCATTATCTATGCCTCATGTTCAAATCTTTCTGTGAGAATAAATACTTGAGGCTTTTGTGATTTGAATATACTTCGAATATCTCCCCATACAAGTAATATCTGCAAACCTTGAGTGTGTGCACTATAGCCACCAAGTCTAAATCATGGATTAGATTGTTCTTCTCGTAGATCTTCAATTACCTCGATGCGTAAGCAATTACCCGACCATCCTCCATTAGTACATATCCAAGTCCTTTATGAGAAGCGTCGGCATAAATGACATATTTCTCTCCTGACTTGGAAACTATCAAAATGGGTGTCATGGTTAGTCAAGTCTTTAACTCCTAGAATGTTGTTTTGCAACTAATGGTCCATTCAAACTTGACTTTTTTTGAGTTAACTTTGTTAATGATGAAACTATCTTGAAGAAGCCTTCTACAAACCTATGGAAGTATCCCACGAGTCTAAGAAAACTCCTAATCTCAGTAACTGTAGTCGGTTTTTGCTAATTCATGACCGCTTCAATCTTTGACGAGTCCATAGATATCTCATTCTTGGAAATCACATGACTCAAGAACTTCACTTCATCTAACCAGAATTTACACTTGGAGAACTTCCCATAAACCTTCTCTTAGTACAACCTGTGAAGTGTGATATTCAAATGATCCTCGTGTTTAAATTCTGTCTTCGAATAGATCAGAATATCGTCAATGAAGACATTCATGAACTCCCAAAATACTTGTTGCATGAAATCCATGAACACTACACGTGCATTAGTCAAACCACATCATTACTAGGTACTCAAAGTGCCATAACCGTGTTCGGAATGCTGTTTTCAAAATATCCTCAACTGGTGGTATCCCGATCTTAGATCAATTTTTTAAGAAGTATTTTGCACCTCTTAGTTGATCAAACAGATCATCAATCCTGGGAAGGGGATACTTGTTATTTATAGTCATTTGGTTCAGTTTTCGATAGTCAATGCATAACCTCATTGACCTTTCCTTCTTCACGAACAAAACTAGGGCACCCTAAGGCAAGTTGCTTGAACAAATGAAACCCAAACCTGTCAATTCTTCCAATTAACTTTTGAACTCCTTTATTTCTACTAGGGCCATACATAAGGTGGAATTGATACGGGTCTAGTTCCTAGAATCAGTTCAATCAAAAAGTCAATCTTCTTGATTGGGGGTTACCCATGTAATTCTTAAGAAAAGACATAGGGATAATCGCATACTATTCGGATTGCCTCCACCTTTAGTGATTTTTCTTTTGTTTCACTAACGATAGCATTCATGCCATACAATCTATCCCAAGCAACCCCATTCCTAAATGGTTTTATCACTCGGATTACACAATTTCGAATTCCCTTAAACTTGAACTTGAATTCTAGTTGTCCCGACACACCAAACCTAACCGTCTTCTCATAACAATCTATAACCGTATGGTATACCGCTAACCAGTCCATACCTAGGATGATGTCAAAATCCCGAAGTTCTAAGATTATCAAGTTCAGTTCAAATGAATTATCTTCTATCTTGAAAATACACGCGTTACATACCCGATGTGGTATTGTTTTATTTCCTAGGGGAATCATCAATGAAAGTGTCTTATTGGCATCTGTTATAGAGAGTTCTAACTTTTCTACCATGCCAGAAGATATGAATGAATGTGTGAAACCTGAATCAATCAATAGATGTGCTAAACAGTTGTGTAACATGATTATACCTTCTATGACATCTTCTAAAACTGTAACGTTAGCCTGCGTCATAGCATAAACCTTAGCCTAAGTCATCGAATCACAAGTCTGTTGGGAGATCTTGGGACACTATCTTCTCGAATTTCCCAACTCTCCACACTCATAACATCTTATTGGTTCCCTACTAACCTGACCCGTAGGTACCCTTTGAAACGGTAGTAGAGGTCTAACAGTCTGAACTTGAAGCCTCAAAGTCTATCACTTGCCTCTAGTCATCTAACTCTGTGAGCAAGTATAGACACCCCATTTTTGTACTCGCCTGATTAATCAACTCGTCAATCCGATTCCAATGATTCCCAATGATGGATGTGTATTCCATTGCATTATTTTGTTACCAGATGTGTTTCAGAAATCCGGATGAGGTATCTCGAATTGACAAAACCTTAGAAACCACGCTACGCTAGGAAAATACGACCCCAGAAACATAGAAATCATCATATTGCAGACAAAAAAGAAGTTTCACGATAAAAATCACTAAAAAATTACCAAATTACCAAAATACCCCTAACCTCAAAACAACCCTAGAGCTTACGTTACGCTTAGGAAAACTCTCTCGAACATATAAAATAACAAATCGGAACCAAATAAATCATTTCACCAATTTTAACAGAATTTGACAAAATTATGAAAATGCCCCTCATAAAGTTCACAATCATTTCACATAAAAATTTTCATAAATGACACAAACCAACATTCTCATTGAATTCCTTACGAAAAACCGATTCTAAAACATCCTAGAACATTAAAAACCGACTTGAAACGTGAAAAGTCCTCTCCGAGGGCAAAACGGTAATTTCACAATTTTCATAATTAAAAAATTTGAAATTAATAAATAAAACATTAAATAATTAAAGTAAAACATTAATGAAATTAATTTAAAATTTTTAACCTAAAAAATCGATCAATCGGACTTTCGGGTAAAATTGTTGAGGGTTCGTGGGATATTTCTTTAAGGACCCCTCCATTTGGGGGTCCAAAGAATTAAAGAAATAATGGAAAGGGGTTCTCCAAAAATTTAAAGTCAATCAAGCAAGACTGTAGTCAAAGTATTAAAGTCAATCAAGTGAGATTAAAGTCAAAATTAAAGTCAATTAAGCAAGACTGAAGTCAAAATATTAAAAGTCAATCAATTAAGACTAAAGTCAAAACATTAAAAGTCAATCAAATAAGACCAAAAGTCATAATAGAATTCTAATTAAATAATAACTCTATCTAATAGAGTTCTAACTTAAAAACAATTCTACCTAAAACAATTCTAATTAAAACACAATTCTACCTAAAACAATTTTAACTAAAACACAACTCTAATTAAAAGATCTCTAATTAAACACTAACTCTATCCAAATCAACCTTAAAAAAATTCTATAAATAGAGGTGCTCACACCCTATTTTCGTATCAAATCATAAACCCTAAGAGAAGTAGGTCTAGAAGCTCCCCTAGCCCCCCATAAACCCTAGTTTTGGAACCCCAACTCCTTACCTAACATCCCTCCTTCAATTTTAGTCTAGAAAACACCTAAAATCCCTCCAAAAACACCCCCAAATCCGCAACAAACTTGAAGAGTTCAGATCCAAAAAAAAGGAGATACCTTGATCTAGGAGATCTGAAGTCAAATCCGGAGACAGAACGAAGCAAGGGAGTACAGTACAAGGAGCTCTTTTTGTCAGATCTAAGGGAACAAAATCCTTGCTATCGGAAAGGTATGTAATTTTTTTATTTTTTTATTTTTTTTTATCTAGGTTTTTAGCAATGTGATATATTTGGGAAGTTAGTAGAGAACGGCTTTGGCCAGGTGGGGTTGGTGCCTAACACCTTCCAACCCCGTAACATGATCCCCGAATTCAGATTTTTTGTGGTAGATTAGTTCTTTTTATCCATGTTAGAGTCAGTTTGGTTCCTAGACCACAATAACTAGGTGGCGACTCCCAAACCTCAAGAGTCAAAAGCAGATCCGCGCACCCCGCGGATCGAGGGTGTTTTCAGTGGCGACTCCACTGGGGACTATTGAGGATCAAACTTGAAAAATCCTAAGTATGGGAGCATTGCCAAGATGACCTAGATTTTTTTTATTATTTAGTTGGATTTATTTTATTTATTTTTTCTGTTTATTTATTTTTTGTCTTGATTGTAGATGATTTTGGGTATTGCATTTTTTTTTTCCAATTAAGGATCACTTTTTGATGACCCCTAAATAATGAAAGATTCAAATTGACCTATGAAAATGATGGAATGATGAAGGTTGGACAGAAATATTAAAACGTTTTTAGAGAATATTCTAGTGAGAATTAAGTCTGGGAGCCTCTTAATAAAACATAGATCTCGTCGAGTATATTAATTTAGAATCTGAGTTCACTCAATTTCGTTATCGGAAGCCTTAGATATCATCGATGCAAGTTCAATCTGTAAATCTGGAATTATTTCTGAATGAAAGTTGGGACAGCAATGTTAAAATTTTTTTAGAGAATATTCTAGTGAGAATTAAGTCTGTGAACCTTTAATAAAACGTAGATCTCATCGAGTAGATTAATTTAGAATCTGAGTTCACTCGATTTCGTTATCAAAAGCCTTAGATATCATCGATGCAAGTTCAATCTGTAAATCTGGAATTGTTTCTGAATGAAGGTTGGGACACAACGTTAAAACGTTTTTACAGAACATTCTGTTGAGAATTAAGTCTAGGCACCTCTTAATAAAATGTAAATCTCATCGAGTAGATTAATTTAAAACTTGAGTTCACTCGATTTCGTTATCGAGAGCCTTAGATATCATCGATGTAATTTTGGACTGTATTTTCCAAATTCACAGAAAATCTGAATTTATCTAATGTTGGCACAATTAATGTTCTTGAGAGTGAGCTCATCTCAACCATTGTCATTCTATCATCAATGTAACACCTATTGGAATCTCGATTTATTTTGGATCACCCAAAAGTGATCATTGATTGGACCTTAAAAATTATAAAAATTATGCCTATTGCAATGTTTGTTTGATCATTATCATATGCCATATTTATTGATTAATTTACCATGATCTTGCTTGAAATACATGATTGATGTTGATCGTAATGTTAATGTGCTTATGTGATGGGAATAATGTGATCTTAATTGAATATTCATATAATTTGAATGATTTTGGTTTTGATTAAATGTATGATTGGTTTGATTGGATCCATGGGCCCATTTGTTTGAAAAAGGTCCCGGGCACACCCCACCCTGTTTTGCACACACCACATGCACGTTTAATATTTTACTCACTTACACGTCCCATTTAGCCAACGTGGCACTAGTGCGTGGCCCGCTCTCTTCGGAGATGCGACGTCATTCATGAAACCCACAACTCCAGTCACGTACCTTAGGGTATAACAAACTGGGGGGCATCAATACCATCTGATCAGGTGATTCTGAGAAGTATGTTGATGCACCCAGGCTGGAGTGACCTGAGCCTTTGACCTATTGTAAGCCACACAGTCACATGTCCCGATTGCCAACGTAGTACTAGTACGTGGTCGGTCCCCTCGTGGGATGCCAAACCATTTATGAAAGCTACAACTCTTGACTCGTACCCGTAGGTATAAAAGATAGTCTAAGTATATCAATTGCACTTCTTGGTCAAAATCGGTGCCTAAGCAAGATCTTGCCCCGCTGTACCCTACTGTACGAGGGGGATAGACTACGTCTATTCTAGACGAGAGGTATTTAAGTGGGCTCTTGCTCAGCATTGTGCGCCACCTCTCAACTGGAGATCAAACTGGCTGTTTTTGACTTTAGAGAAGTGAATTGAGGTTTTAGATTATCACCTATACGGTATATCAAACCAAGTCACCACGTATCGAAAGGTATATAGGTGTGCTTGGGCAAGGGTGGCCAGATAAAAATGCATTGCACGTAGTAAGTTTAGAGTCTAGAAACCTTCCCAGTAGGTCACGACTCGAACTTATCGTGGGTGTTCCCGGGTTGTTTATTGAATGAATGCATGTGATTGATGAATGTATGTGAGTGATGTGAATGATGAGATCAGAACGCATGTGAATGATGAGATCAGAATGCATGTGAATGATGAGATGAATGTATATGAATGATGAGATCAGGAATGTGCGGGTTTGTCCTCAAGGATAAATTTTTTGTTGTTTAACCTGATTTGAAATTACAGTATCATTGGTTACACCAACCCAATAAAAAATCCATTTTTAAACTTGACCTAGTCCATCTCGATCCAACGATCATTATGGGCCGGACCATTTAAATCGAAATAGAAATCAAATTTTCAAAGAGCAAAAATGGTTTAGGAAGGGAAAGTATTTTCCAGAAAAAGTGTTTTCCAAAAGTGTTTTTTTTTTATAAAAAAAATTTTCCAAAAAAGTGTTATTCTCTAGAAAATAATGTTTTCTAAGAAAAAGTGTTTTCCAAAAAATGTTTTCCATAAGAACAAGTTTTCCAAGAGAAAATGCTTTCCAAATAACAAACTATTTTTCAGAGAAAAAATATTTTTCAGAAGAAAATGTTTTCCGAAAGAAAAGAAAATGAAGGAAAAATGATTTACAAAAGATCTATTTTTGCATGAAAATTTTTTGAAATGTGTTTTTCACAAAAAATCTATTTTTTTGCATGGACTTTGTAAAATTATCAAAATATGTTTTTCTAAAAAGAAAATGACTTGCAAAAACAAATAATCAGATTTGTGAAAGTTTTATTCAATGAAAACATTATTTCCAATAATTTTCAAGAGTGCAATAAAATTATTTCCTTCTGAATAATCATTGAGCGGATGAATTGTTTAATGGATTGGTGCACAGAATTCAATAAAATCTCAGGGTTCATTTAAAATGTTATCAAGGGGGTGACACTGAAATTGGTTAAATTCACCTTCAAAGAGGTTTAAGGGTTATCATTGTACCTAAGCTCAATCATCCATCGTCTAGCTAGGGTTACTAATCCAGTTAATTGGAACGAACGTCAACGCCAAATCAATCCTTTAGAATTTCTCAACATCGCCCAGTTATTCCCTGAAGATCATAGTACTTTAGTCTTGTCGGTTATAAGCAATGTCTCAGTCCTCAGTCCTAATCAAGCCCGTTGTGGGTAGTTGTATTGAGTTTTCATGAGTTATTTGAGTTAGCTCGAGTCCAATTTTTCAATGTCATATTTTCTTTAGATCGAGTCTACTCTTTTTCTGTTGAGTCGAGTTAGTTTGTCGAGTCATAGAGGTGTCTGTCGTCCCTTTTGAATTTGATTGGCTAAAGGAAATATTTGAATACCTCGAGCGCATTAACGAATTAACTACTAATCTGGCTTCAAGGATAGATTTCTTTCCTGAGCAAGAGATAAGAGTCAGGTTCAACGTTTAATCGAGAAAACAAAGGTTATTGACCTCAAAATAGAAAATAATTCCTAAAGAGATTCAAATAGAAACCCTCCTATCCCTAGAGGAACACGAGGGAATAATGAATTTACTCAGACATTTCAAAAGACTTGTTCGTGTGATCCGATGAGGATATGTTAGGTGCAAGCTTGGGTGTTGTTCAACACGGAATAGATACTCGCTTGATGAGATGAAAATATCGATAGAGATGTTATAAAATGTATCAACACTATCCTTACTACATCTTGAGTTTCAAATCACATATTATCAGTCGATATGGGGGTACCTTTTGAACTGATCTCTGATAATGGGTCGTACTTCAAAGCATAAATCATTACTCTATGTTTAAAGTTGAAGATCTGGAAGCACAAATCATCCCCCTACCGTCCTCAGATCAATGGAACGGTTGAAGCAGTTAGTAAGAGTCTCAAGACTATCATCAGGAAAATGTGTCAATCACATCGAGATTGGTCAGAAAAATTATCATTCACGCTATGGACATATCGAACTTCAATTCGATCCTCTACTAGAGCTACTCCCTACTCCTTAGTGTATGGCATGGAAGCAGTCTTGCCAGTTGAAATGAAAATTTCGTCTCTCAGGGTCTTGTTGGAAAATCATTTGTTAGAAACAGATTGGGTTCGTCAGCAGTATGAAGAATTAAACTTGATTGAAGAAAACGAGTTAAAGCCCTGTACCATGTGCAAGCTTATCTAAGAAGAGTCACCCGTGCATTTGACAAAAAGGTCAAAGCTCATCATTTACAAGTCAAGGATTTAACTATCAGACTTCAAAGAAAATTGAACACTCCTCCTCGACTATAGGAGAAAGTCTGAACCCAATTGGAGAAATTCATTCATTAAGGAAATACTGTCTGGAAAAGTCGTCAGACTTCAAGATCATGATGAAAGTGAACTACCAGAACCAACCAACCTTGACCAGATCAAGCGGTACTACATTTAAGGAGGCCATCTTTGGCCGAATCAATTTTCCTGTTACCCAGTTCAATATATCCTTTCTCAACCCCTTTGCAACCTTTTTCAAAAAGAAAAATTATGCCTTTTCTTTCTTAGCCCGATCACCTAACCTAGGGGAGGAAAGTTTCGAACTACGTTTTGGTCTGATCCCAAAATTCTGGGGTACGTAGGCAACCTGAGAAGTTACTTCAGGCACCCCTTTAAACCTGAGATGGTGGTCGCAGCAATTGCACATGTCTCGGTATCTGTGTTCGTGGGGGTAGGAGTATACCCTGATACGGTGTGGAGTCAGGGGGTGTGTTCTAGAGCAGCCTCAGGTATATGTGCACCTAACTAGTTCTGACCCCTATCATTTTGGTCAATTGTCTCATCAAGACCACCTGAACCTTTATCATTTTCATCTGCCTATCTTGTATTCTTTCCTAGTTCTAGAACATCGTAGTTATGGCTTATCAATTACTTCTCTATTGGTTGTCTTACCTCAGATGTCCCTACATCTGTGGGTTGGGGCCTCTTGCCTAGCCTACTTCTACCTGCCATATAATAAAATCTATAATTTAAACAATCTTTATAATTTCTCCAAATCCAAAAGACATTTCATCAAATTCTAAGCAGAGTACTAATTACACATCAAACATTTATGCATTCAAACGTTTTTCATTTAATACTACTCAGTCTATTAATTCCTCAATATACTTAATATCTTTAAGGAATTTCCTATTATTGCTGATTCTATCTCTAATCTAGACTCTAACAGACCTCTAGATATAGAAGAGTTCTCGTCCCATTCAGAATTAATATTGAGCTCTGATACCACGTTGTCATGCCTCGATATCCCAACATGAATTCATATGATTTATCAGTCAGAATTTCAAGGTGTGAGGTAGTCAATCACACAATCCGCTAGAACATTTATAAGCAATAATACTAATGGAAAAGAAAATATACGCAGCGAAAAATAATTGACTAATATCTTTACAAAAGTCTAGAGAAAACGAAAGCAATTTGCCAAACATTAATAGAAGTCAAAACCCTCAATTTCATAATACATTGTATTACAAAAATTTCTAAAGTAACATGTTTCTTATTTACAAGTAAAAATAAATAAGATCATCTACTAATCCTCAAAGATACGGCGGTGGCAAAACATCAATCTGATCCTCCTTAGGGACCTCCTCAAAGAATGCCTCCTCAATTGTTAAATAATCTGAAAGAGGAAGGATATGGTGAGTAATAGGGGAGTGTTACTCAACAGGATGAGCGCCATTCTAACAACAAGTCATACATGCACGAGTAATCACCAGAACAATTAAATAATGTAAATTTTTCATAATATAACATATGATAAATGTCTAAGCATACTCAATAATAGTTATAATAATTTTCAATCTATCATTTTTATTATTTAAAGTAACGTGTGTATATTTCAAATGAAAACATCTATCAATATTACAAAAAAAAAACACATAATAAGAACATGACGGTATAGTCGATAAGAGACTAGAGAAATATGCCGATATAACCACTTCAGCTATAGCAATTCATTAATTTAGACTTCCAATCCGACGTGAAATCTTATTGTTATAATCTGATTTTGTGACTGATCTAGCATACCACGATTAGATGACCATTTATCCGACTCAGATTGACCATTGACCAAGAACCTAATACTAAGTTCAACTAACAGTGAGGTTGACCAATTGACGACTACAGACTAATAGTGATCACTAACTAGCCCAGGAGACCCCTCACATCAAAACCTATTAAAAGACAATGCATGTGAACCGCACCTACCTTTACACTATACAGAGACCACATTTACACACAATGTTTCCCAAGAAATAAATAGAAATTTTTTTCTGATCTCATAAACTGTAATATGATCTAAGATATCCTATACTATCGAAGAGCATATGACATCTAGAACTATCCTAGATTGACTCGTCGCTTTCGGATATACAACAACATGTCACTATTTATAGGTTTTCTACAAATCTTTTTTGGTAAATAAAATAGTTTGTTTTGTATACTCTATATTAATTTCTTTTTATCGAAAATACAAACAAGGTCTAGTACTACTCTCCAATGACAATTATTCATCAACCATCCCATCCATCCATCTACCTATCACATTTTACGTGGCATTCCCACTACGTAGAACTGGAGGCATTATCTCATCAATTAGTCGAGAACATACGTTCTCTATATACATCCATCAATCGATCGATCAATCAATCATCTAACTTCTTATATATCTATCAAAGTATCTTTGCCTTTAAAGTTATTTGAAAATCATAGAGTATCAACCAATTTCATTCGATAGTTCTAATTGAGTAAAAAGATTTGAAAAACTCAACAAAAACATAAGACATAAAAGTTGCAAATCTGAGAAAATTTGACTAAGGATTGGAAAAATTGATTTTTCAAAGTTGTCAAAATTAAAAACCGATTTTTATACATAAAAACCCTTGACAACATGAGAAATACCATATAATTTTTATTACTGAATTCCAATGAACGCTTAAGTTATCGCATTTTGAAAATCGGGCAAAAACGTCAAATTTTACGTTTTGTTCTTAAAATCAAAAATTACATTTTGATATGATGAGATTTGGATCTCAAAATCATTTCTAAAGTTTCTAAATGGGGGGTAAAACCATAATTTCATTAAAGAACTTAAAGTAAATGAAAAGAGTATACAAATTGTTAGGGAAACAAAGTTGAAGAAAAAAATTCAAGTCCTAAATATTTTTGGGTTTGCTGCTATCAACAAGCCTGAAGGCCAAAATTTGAAAAAAATTGGTTACAAAATTTTTTCTCGAAAGTCAACGAAACTCGACCTAAACATTACACTATTTATAAAATGCATGAAATACATCAAATGAACCAAAATAAGTCACAAATAATGATGGAAACATGATCCAATATGTTCAAATATGTATAAATATAATAAAACAATCGATCTATTGAAGATTGCATGGATTTTCTATGAAATTTTCGCAAAACTAGAAGGTTAAAAGGAAGGTAACCTACCTCGGACTATTTTTTACGGTTCAACAGAGTCTAAGGATCACATCTGAAGTTTCAAAAAGGTTTTTTTCAATGAAAATCGAAGTTTCTAGTGTCTACGCGTAACCCTCGACGAGAAGAACAACTTTCCTTCTTAGACAAAGCTTGGATCGTTCTTGTTTGACGGAGATCTAAGTTACAAATCTTGAGAAAAAGTTTGGGTTGATATTTTGATTAAAGAGAAGAATAAGAAAAATTTAGAATCTTTTTAAGAATTTAGATATTTATAACTTAAGTAGGATGTAAGCGTCATTTCGGGAGTTATTTTTTAAAATGTCGATTCGAACATTCTTATGCTTTATTTCGGGTGATTTTCCAACATGAATCTAATGGAATGATCGGATTCCTCAAATTACTTTTTTAATTTGTTATTTATGTACTTGGTAATTACTTGATGCGAAACTCGAGGATTTGATAACTTGTTCGATCGACTTCTGATTTAGGCGTGATTATAAGTTAAAGTTATTTCTCAATCCTTCTAAATCTATTGGTAAAGTTAATTTTTCTCAAATATTGAAAATTAAGAATCCATACTTTTAAATCAATGCACAGATATAATTTTTTTCCTCGAGATACATATTAAGATTTTTAGGTCATTATATTAATATACAACAAAGTAATCACAAAGTTTTGTAATAATTTTCAAAAGGGTTTGTAGACACCCCGGAATACAATTGCCATCATTTTTATGCATACATGTATACATGCATCATGTCATATAGTTTACATGCTCAACATTTTCCCTAATCCAATCTAATTCCATACCACTTATGTGGCACTTCACCAAACGCTAACACAAAGTCCCATGTTAGATCTCGAGGCACTAAGTGGAGTCTCGAAATTTCAGCATGATCTCCTCTATTTATATTAGCATTCTAAGGCGATCAACCTATACTTGATAAATGACATATATTATTTTGCATATATACATACAAAATATAAATACAAGCAGAAGTCTATATACATCTAATAACGTACGATAGATCAGAGCATGGAAGGATAAATCAAATACACGATTATACAAACATTTCTCACTCTAACAAAAGTCCTAACGCTCAATATAAAACCTATAATACTACCTAAATGAACTAACACTACTCAGGGGTTTAACCCCAATACTCACTAGGTAACGGACTCTGGCCGTCTATCTGACCTACCAGATAGTCCTCACTCATTTTCTACACCTACTTCGCCAAACTCCGGATCTAAAATTAAAAAATGAAAAAGAAAAGGGTGAGTAACAATAGTTATCTAGTAGGGAAGCAAACAATTTCTGCCAATAACCTTCCTAACATGAATGAATAAACATATTGAATCATTTTAAAATATGCAAAATTTTACAGAAGAAACTACGATTAACTGGTACATATAACCAGGGATGAGCAACTAAGCATTTTAAAACTCATATTACATGAATCAACAGTACTCACTATAACATTTTTTTTATACAAATCTAATTGACCCAAGTGAAAATATTAAACATGCATTTCATTTTATATATCAAAATAAGACAACAGATACATAATAGACAATGGTGGAGCAATGGAATTAGAAAGTTGGGATTCACGACTGGATCGCTCCCAATCAAGACATGATGTTTCATAATATTAGTTCCTGATTTTGTGACTGGTCGTTGTTTACTACACTTGTGAGACTACTTATTCGACTCAAGATGGTCGTTTGACATGACAGTAAGCAATGGGTCTCTTTTCGATGTGTTAGAATGTTTGATTACTATAGATTATTAGTGATCACTGACTAATCATCTTCATCTATGCCTATGAGGCGCGCATGTGATTCCCAAATATGTAACAATTCATTTGTATACGACCACCTTTACATTACAAGTTCACTGGTAAAGATAGAGAGAAATAAACTCGGATTCCAGTTGTGACTCCACTCTCATACATATTCCATACTATGTATGAGTTTGGTTGTCCATACCATATATCACATGTTAATACACCACTCCAGATAATATGACGCACTATCCCTTCAGGAGGCATTCACAGACTCTTTAACAACTCACAAAATAGCTATATATATATATATATAGGTCCCGTTCAATGGCAAACATTTTGGCAAACACTTTTTCAAAACATGGGTTAAAGGTCTTGGAATGGGTGGATTTTTGGTAAGGATGATCTCTATGGTGAGGAGATCATCCTCACCAAAAATCAGCTCATTCCAAAACTTCTAGCCCCAGTTTACAAGTTGAAAAATCGTGGACCGTCCATTTTTTGTAAATCATTTTTGATGGGGTTAGAAGTTTTGGAATGGGCTGATTTTTGGTGATGATGATCTCCTCACCATAGAGATCATCCTCACCAAAAATCAGCTCATTCCAAAACTTCTAGCCCCAGTTTACAAGTTGAAAAATCGTGGACCGTCCATTTTTTGTAAATCATTTTTGATGGGGTTAGAAGTTTTGGAATGGGCTGATTTTTTGGTGATGATGATCTCCTCACCATAGAGATCATCCTCACCAAAAATCAGCATATTCCAAAACTTCTAACCCATGTTTTGAAAAATGTGTTTGCCAAAATGTTTGCCATTGAACGCTACCCTATATATATATGGGGACGGTTCAGCAGCCCTAAAGTTTGCCAAGTTTGGTGCCAAACATTTTTCAAAATATGGGTTAGAAGCTTTTGAATGAGCTGATTTTTTGTGAGGATGATCTATATGATGAGAAGATCATCCTCACCAAAAATCAACATATTACAAAATTTCTAACCCCATCAAAAGTGATTTACAAAAATTGGACGGTCCACGATTCTTCAACTTGTAAACTAGGGTTAGAAGTTTCAAAATGAGCTGATTTTTTCACCGTAGAGATCATCCTCACAAAAAATCAGCCTATTCCAAAACTTCTAACCCCATCAAAAGTGATTTACAAAAAATGTTTGGCACAAAACTTGGCAAACTTAGGGCTGCCGAACCGCTCCCTATATATATATATATATATATATAGGGTCCTGTTCAGCACCAAACATTTTAGCCAATCATTTTTGTCCTACATGGGTTAGAAGTTTTGTATTTGGCTGATTTTTTGGTGAGGATGATCTCTACGGTGAGGAGAGCATCCTCACCAAAAATCAGCCCATTCCAAAACTTCTAGCCCCATGTTTATAAGTTGAAAAATCGTGGACCGTCTTGTAAACCATTTTTGATGGGGTTGGAAGTTCTGGAATGGGCTGATTTTTGGTGATGATGATCTCCTCACCGTAGAGATCATCCTCACCAAAAATCAGCCCATTCCAAAACTTCTAACCCATGTTTTGAAAAATGTTTTGCCAAAATATTTGTTAAAATGATTGGTGCTGATATATATATATATGTTATTTTGAAAATAAAAGAGAAATTAACAATACAAGGTTGAGAATGGATTTCCAGTTTCCTACCATGCAACTATGACCACCCAGCCTAAAATAAATAACAAAATAGAAAAGTAAGCAGCGCCTCGTGCTAACAGAAAATAAATAAATATGTAACCAATAACATTATTCCTGAATATCCATTCACCAACCTACACACAACACAATAATGTAAAATGCAGACATCACCCCTGGGGTATGACTCTGACATTTTATCGTTTTATACCCTTTTTTTCTTTTTTCGATTTTTACAATTTTCAATCTCTCAAAAAAAATATTCACTTTCTGATATTCATCAACTCAATATGAGTTCATTGAATATTGATTCATTTTTATCAATAACATTGCAAAAGTACAACACTTAGATCAAAATAGGGTCCGAACGGTGCACAAAACCCAATTGACAAAAATAACCCGATGAAATATCCTACCCACGTATAATTTGTTATAAAATATAATAAAACATATTAAATATGCAAGTTCTGACGTGAATTTGAAATAATCAATTGAATTCTATATTTTTGGAAACACATCACAAATTTTAATAAAATCCTAAATGCAATTTTCACAATCTACGATCACTAATAGAAATTTAGAATTCCTTACTATCTCTATGCAAGATTATCGAAGCGCGTGCGCAGAAATCTAGATGATTAACATGAAAATCGAGATAAATCAAATTTTAAGATGGTTGATTTTTGAATTTGACCTGGTAGTTTCGAAGATCTCGACATCGTTGTCCTTTTTTCCTTCTACGATGGAGGACGGTTGGACCCCAAAACAGATAAAATCTGAGATCGAAGTTACGAAACCCCCGTAAATATATACGGCTGATTTTTAATGATATGAGACAAAAGAGAAGAGGAAACGAGAAAATTTTGTGTGGATTTTGTAGATGTCGAGGCTGCGCACCTTTTTTCTTCTTGCGTCGTAAGTCAACGACGGCCCGTTCTCGACGGATCTGAATTTTAAAATTTGAAAAAAACAATTTAAAAAAATATATATGTTGGCTGGTTTTGGGTTGTTTTAAAATGAAGATGAATGGTAAAAAAAATTTAAAATTTTATTTATATAAAATTTTGGGACAATTTCGGTATTTTGCCTATTATTTTGTTCGACTATAACTTGACCGTCTGGACTCCAAAAGTAACGAGTGAATACTTTATTTTATCTAATTTTTTGTTTCGAATCTAATGGTACAGTCAATTTCTACAAATTTTGTCTCTAACAAAAATTTACATTTTTGGCCTAATAAGACCCTAAAATTGACATCGTTTTCGTTTTTGACGATAATTCGACTTTCTATACTCTAAAAATGATACATAAATAGTCTATTTTATATAATTTCTCGTTACAAATCCAATGGTATGATCAAATTTTAAAAATTTTTACTCTATCAAAAATTCATTATTTTAGCCTGATCCACCTTGGTAATTGAGGATTTTGCAATAATTCTGTTCGAACTCGCATTTGAGCGTGCTTATAGGCTAAATATTTTTCAATCATTTTAAATCCAATGGAAAGGTTAAATTTTATTAAAAATATCAGAACAAAATCTTCTAATTTTACCCTAAGTCCTACTTTCAAAATTTTCTCAAAATTCTACTATTTATTTTTCTTCGAGACACGAATCGAATTAAAATTCCACTATTTATTTTTCTCAAAACAGATAAAATCACTAATTTACAAAAGATACTAAGTCCGGGGATCACATTACGAGGTTGGAAGGTGTTAGGCACCAACCTCACCCATCAAATGGCGGTCTCTACTAATTTCCAAGGAGACTACATTGCTAAAAGACCTAAACAAATAACTAAAAAATAAAGTGAAAAGGAAATATACCAATACAATATCGCAATGATTCGTTCCCTCAGATCTGGCAGAAAGACTCCTCGTATAAGATTCATCACTTTGTTCTGTCACCAAATCTATTTCGGATCTCCAAAACGAAGTACCTCCTTATTAGATCTGAGTTTTCTTAATTTTGTGATGCATTTTTGAGTATTTTTCAATAATAAAAAAAGAGTTTGGATCATAGGTAGGGGGTTAGGGTTCCAAAATCAGGGTTTTAAGGAGGCTAGGAAAACTTTTTGACCTACTTTTTCTAAGATTTTCTTTGACTTGTGAAATTAGGTTGTGGAGGCTCTCTATTTATAGAGTTTTTTGGGTAGAGTTAGTATTTGATTAGGTTTCCTTTAGGGTTTTAATTAGGATTTTGACTTTAGTCTTATGAGATTGACTTAGTATTTTTATATTAGGATTTTAATTAGAATTTTGACTTAAGTCTTATGAGATTGTGTAGACACCCCATTTTTGCATCCGCCTGATTAATCAAGTCGTCAACCCGATCGCAAAGGTTCCCAATGATGGATGTCTATTCCAATGCTTTATTTTGTTACCAGATATGTTTCAGAAATCCGGATGAGATATCTCGAACTGACAAAACTTAGAAACCACGCTACGCTAGGAAAATACTACCCCAGAAACATAGAAATCATCATCCTGCAAGCCAAAAAAGAAGCTTCACGATAAAAATCACTAAAAATGATCAAATTACCAAAATACCCCTAACATCAAAACAACCTTAGAGCCTACATTACGCTTAGAAAAATCTGTTCAAATACATAAAATGACAAATCGAAACCAAATAAATCATTTCGCCAATTTTCACAAAATTTGACAAAATTACGAAAATACCCCTCATAAAATTCACTATCATTTAACGCAAAAAATTTCATAAATGACAAAAACCAACATTCCCATTGAATTCCTTATGAAAAACTGATTTCAAAACATCCTGGAACATTGAAAAATGACTTAAAACGTAAAAAATCCTCTCCGAGGGAAAAATGGTAATTTCACAATTTTAATAATTAAAAATTTTAAAATTAATAAATAAATCATTAAATAATGTAAAGTGAAACATTAATGAAATTAATTATTAAAATTTAAACCAAAAAATTTATCAATTAGATTTTCAAGCAAAATTGTTGAGGGTTCGCAAGATATTTCTTTAAGGACCCCTCCATTTGGGGGTCCAAAGAATTAAAGATATAATAGAAGGGGGTTCTCCAAAATTTAAAGTCAATCAAGTAAGACTAAGGTCAAGATATTAAAGTCAATCAAATAAGACTAAAGTCAAAATTAAAGTCAATTAAGTAAGACTAGAGTCAAGTATTAAAGTCAATCTCATAAGACTAAAGTCAAAATCCTAAATCAAAACCCTAATCTAAACTAATCGAGTCAATCTCATAAGACTAAGGTCAAAACCCTAAATCAAAACCCTAATCTAAACTAATCAAGTCAATCTCATAAGACTAAAGTCAAAACCCTAAAATCCTAAAGACTAAGTCAAAACCCTAATTGAAACCCTAAAAGAAACCCTAATCAAACCCTAATGCTTCTAAAAACTTTATAAATAGGAGCCTCCACACCATATTTTCGTATCAAAGAAAAAATCCTAAGAAAAGTAGGTAAAGAAGCCTCCATAGCCTCCCCAAAACCCTAATTTTGGAGTCCCAACTCCTTCCCTAACACCCCTACTCCGATTTTAGCCTCAAAAACACCCAAAAACCTCTCAAAAACATCCCAAAAATCCACAACAAATTTGAAACACTCAGATCCAAGAAGGAGATACCTTACCTCGGAGATCAGGAATCAGATCCGGAGATAGAACGAAGTAAGGAATACGGTACAAGGAGCCATTCTAACCAGATCTGAGGGAATAACACTTTTGCAAATCAAAGGTAAAATTTTATTTTTTTTATTTATTTTTATCTAGGTTTATCATTAGCAATGTAGATCTATTTGGGATAAGTAGAGACTGGCATTGGCCGGGCGGGGTTGGTGCCTAACACCTTCCAACCCTGTAACATGATCCCCGGATTCAGATTTCTATAGTAGATTAGTTCTTTTTATCCATTGTAGGGTCAATTTGGTTCCTAGACCGTAATAACTAGGTGGCGACTCCCAAACCTCAAGGGTTAAAAGCGGATCCGCGCACCCCGCGGATCGAGGGCACTTTCAGTGGCGACTCCACTGGGGACATTGAGGATCAAACTTGAAAAACCCCAAGTATGGGAATATTGCCATTGACCTAGTTTTTTTTTTCTATTTAATTCTTAGTCAATTTCTTATTATTGTCTGGTTACCATTTTTTTTGTTCCTTTATTTATTGACCCAATCATTAATTTTTGTCCAATTTTCGAATATGTTAACGTGGCGCATTTTTTTCATATGGTTCGATCGAGGGTCACTTAGGGTGACCTTGAATAATACTAAATTTCAAATGATAATTTTATTGGGGGCGGAATAATGATGATTGAGTATGGAATAATGAAACAAAGGGGTTTTCTTTTTTAGGTAGGTCGATCCATTTTTCGGATGATAAAATTTTTTTAGGGAACATGTTTGTTACGTTACTTAATAATGTTTTTAAAAAAAATCAAAAAAAAAAAAGAGTTTTTATTTATTTGTTTTTTTTTATTTTAGGTGTTTAGTTTTAGTTTTTTTTTATAGACAAGACATGCTGCCTATGGACAGCAAATGAAACGAAAAAATAAAAAAAAAATGGTTTCTGTTGAGTTTTTGTACAACAACAATGTGCTGGTTTAGTTGGAGTGCCACAAGTAAAGTTCATTTTTTATTTCTACACCCCCTTAACAGCATACTAATGAGAGTGGTGTGCCATGCGTAAATTCTATTTTATTTTTCTCCCACACCGTCTTCTTCATAAGGACGCATCTGGTTTCACCGTTTAAATCCAAGAGAAACCAATTCGATCTCTCTGTTTTGATCGGTTGAAAGTCAGTTCAAATCGATTTGGAACTTCATAAACCGTTGCTTTTTCATGATCTAAAGCTAAGAACCATTCTCTCTTCTTGAAACCGATTCTGGTTTGAACATTTTTAAAAAAAAATTGAATAACCATCGAAGGAAATTTCGAGGTTTACCAGGTCCGATCGAGTAAAGTTTTGAATGTGAGATCAAACTTAAAAATGTTTCAAATCAGTTTCTGTTCGTACCTTAGAGAGAGCTTGAATCTCGTTTTTTATGGCGATCTTTTCAGACTTAGTCTTCGTTTTATTTTCCTATGTTTCTTCGGGTTCATTCGGTCGAGGCATGAAATTCTGCAGCCAACGATTTCTGTTTGGTTTTGAAACCCATTTTAAAAAAAAAAACTAGTTATTCGCTGAAATTCATGGATTTCTCCCCGAATTTCATAGTTTTAAGTAGGTTTTTTTTAATCTCCGAGTTTCAAATTAGTTTCGATGCTTCAATTCTTCAAATTAAAAATCAAACAAAGATGATTTCTGAGGCTAAAAGAGTTCCCGTTTTAGCGATCGAGAGCTTAAAAGGGAGTTCTAAAACAGACTAATGGAATGGAGATATGCTTCAAACAAGAGTTGTTGTTGAAGGTTTAAAGATCGATTATTATTTGTGTGTTCGACCTCCTTTTAAGAATGGGAATGCAGAAAAATCTTTCATGACTCGTTCAAGAAGAGAGAGATCTCGATCCAGGTCTGAGTTAGCCGCAGTCAAGTTGAGTTGTTAAGTTGCAGGTTTGAATTGTGCCTAACGAGTCAATTGAGAGGAAATTCAGTAAATAAATAAAAAGAGATTTCGGCTGCCTATGGGCAGCAATGTTTTGCATGCGTGTGTGCTGACTAGAATGAAAGAAAGAATGGTTTAAAAGTAAAAAAATTAAAAAAATAAAAAAGGAGAAAATGGGTGTGTGTCTTTCCTTTGACAGCAAAATAAAAAAACAGCAAAGAGTGTGTGCGTGCTGTTAGTAATGTGTAAGACCAAATTCTTTTGAAATTTGTTACACAGCAAGCAATTTTGGGTCACGCTACCATGACTAAGTTAGCAAGATATTACATCTTGCTCAATGTCATTGGGTCCACTTGGATTGTCAAAAAAGAAAAATCGGATGCGATGGCCTTCTAGATTTTTGAACAAAAAATCTATTTTTTTTTAAATATAAAAATTTTATTAAAAAAAAAAAAAAAAAAAAAACCCTTTTGAGTCTTGATCATTGGTAAAAGTCTCAATTTCTTGCTTTATGATCCCGACCCGTCAAATCATGTTTTGAACTATAGCACGGATCTCCATTTCATACTCTTGGCCACACCAATTTTTGACGTCCATAAAATAGGCTAGTCTTACTAACTTAGTAAAATTCTTTTCTTACCAAGGGTCATTGACCTCACCACGTGGCACCCAAAAAGGTGATCCAATACTACACACTTGTGGCGGATGAAATTGTTAGAATCTTTTTATAAATTTTTTTTTTAATTTTGAATTTTGATTTCAAATATGATTTAATAGTCCTCATTCTCAAAACATTGGATCAAAGTTAAATGATGTGAATTTTATTTTCGGATCAAGACTTTTTCATCAAAATCTTTTAAGGTTGTGACATTGGGTTGCCGACATGATGAACCACGTGGCCTAATGACCCTTAGTAAAATTTGAAACCTTATGAGTTAGTCACGCTAGCCTATGTTCTCAAAAGATTTGCCATGCATGTTTTTCAAAAAAAAAAAAATGTTCATCACCCCTTATCTCAATAATGACCGTTCTATCATTGATTCAATGTTCATTAAAATCTTGACTTGTTTAAGGTCACCCAAAATGATTTTTTTATTAGACCATGAAAAGAATTGTGCTTGGATTTAATTAATTATTCTATGTTAGATCGGATCAATTGCCTATCTAACGGTGCCATGATCTTGATAGGTTTGATGTGCTTATTTTTTATTGGAATGGTGTTTGTTTTGATGTGATCCATATTGTGATAGAATGATCAGGCCCATGGGCCCATTTGTTTAAAAAGCCACGGGCACACCCCACCCTGTTTTGCACACACCACAAGCACGTTTACTGTTTTACCCACTTACACGTCCCATATAGCCAACGTGGCACTAGTGCGTGGCCCGGTCTCTTCGGAGATGCGACGTCATTCATGAAAACCACAACTCCAGTCACGTACCTTAGGGTATATCAAACTGGGGGCATCAATACCGTCTGATCAGGTGATTTTGAGAGGTATATTGATGCACCCAGGCTGGAGCGACCTGAGCCTTTGACCTATTGTGAGCCACACAGTCACATGTCCCGATTGCCAACGTAGTACTAGTACGTGGTCGGTCCCCTCGTGGGATGCCAAACCATTTATGAAAGCTACAACCCTTGACTCGTACCCGTAGGTATAAAAAATAATCTAAGTGTATCAATTGCACTTCTTGGTCAAAATCGGTGCCTAAGCAGATCTTGCCCCGTTGTACCCTACTGTACGAGGGGGATAGACTACGTCTATTCTAGACGAGAGGTATTTAAGTGGGCCCTTGCTCAGCATTGTGCGCCACCTCTCAACTGGAGATCAAACTGGCTATTTTTGACTTCAGAGAAGTGAATTGAGATTTTAGATTATCACCTATACGGTATATCAAACCAAGTCACCACATATCAAAAGGTATATAGGTGTGCTTGGGAAAGGGTGGCCAGATAAAAATGCATTGCACGTAGTAAGCTTAGAGTCTAGAAACCTTCCCAGTAGGTCACGACTCGAAATTATCGTGGGTGTTCCCGGGTTGTTCATTGAATGAAATCTTATGAGACTTTGTGATTGATATGAATGTATGTGAATGATGAGATCAGAATGCATGTGAATGATGAAATGGATGTATGTGAATGATGAGATCAGAGTGTATGATTGTCCTCAAGGATAAAAAATGTTGTTTTTGAAAATCAAAATGGGTGCACCGACCCAATAAAAAATCCATCTCTTGCAAATGACCCAGCCCAACTCGATCCAACAATCCTGATGGATCGGGCCATTTAAATTGAAATAGAAATCAAATTTTCAAAGAAGAAAAATAGTTTACAAAGGGAAAGTATTTTCCAGAAAAAATATTTTCCAAAAGAAGTGTTTTCCAAAAAAAGTGTTATTCTCTAAAAAAAAATGTTTTCTAAGAAAAAAAACGTTTTCCAAAAAATATTTTCCATAAAAATAAGATTTTCCAAGAGAAGATACTTTCCAAATAAAAAACTATTTTTCAGAAGAAAATATTTTCCAAAAGAAAAGAAAAAGAAGGAAAAATAATTTGCAAAAGATCTATTTCTACATGAAAAGTTTTTATGGACCTTGGAAAACTATCAAAAAATGTTGTAAAAAAATAATCAGATTTGTGAAATAAAAACATTATTTTTCAATATTTTTCAAGAGTGCAACATTATTATTTTTCTTCTGAATAATCATTGAATGGACGAATTTTTTAATGGATTGGTGCACAAAATTCAATAAAATCTCAGGGTTCATTTAAAATGTTATCAAGGGGGTGACACTGAAATTGGTTAAATTCACCTTCAAAGAGGTTTAAGGGTTATCATTGTATCTAAGCTCAATCGTCCATCGTCTAGCTAGGGTTGTAAATCCGGTCAGTTAGAGTAACGTCAATATCAGTCAACAGTCAGAAATGACCTCAAAATTTCTCAATATCGCCACAGTTGTTCCATGAAGATCATCGTGCCTCAATCCTGTTGTTTGTAAGCAATGTCTCAGTCCTCAGTCCTAATCAAGCCCATTGTGGGTAGTTGTATTGAGTTTTCATGAGTTATTTGAGTTAGCTCGAGTCCAAATTTTCAATGTCATATTTTCTTTAGATCGAGTCTACTCTTTTCCTGTTGAGTCGAGTTAGTTTATTGAGTTTATAGAGGTGTCTATCGTCCCTTCTGAATTTGATTGAATAAAGAAAATTTTTGAATACCTCAAGCGTATTAAAGAATTAACTAATAATCTAGCTTCAAGGATATATTTTTCTCTTGAACAAGAAGATAAGAGTCGGGCTCAAGAAAGCAAAGGTCATTGACCTCGAAATAGAAATAAATTCCTAAAGAGATTCAAATAGAAACCATCTTATCTCTAGAGGAACACAAGGGGATAATGAATTTTCTCAGAAATTTCAAAAGACTTGTTCGCATGGGCCTATGAGGATATGTTAAGTGCAAGCTTGGGTGTTATTCAACATGAAATAGTTACTCGTCTATATCAATGGAATCAAAGAAGATATTATAAAATGTATCAGTGCTATCCTCACTACATCTTGAGTTGCAAATCACATATTATCAATCGATACGGGGATACCTTTTGAACTGATCGCTGATAATGGATCGTAATTCAAAGCATAAATCATTACTCCGTGTTCAAAGTTGAAGATCCGGAATCACAAATCATCCCCCTACCGTCCTCAGATTAATGGAACGGTTGAAGTAGTTAGTAAGAGTATCAAGACTATCATCAGGAAAATGAGTCAATCACATCGAGATTGGTCAAAAAAATTATCATTCACGCTATGGACATTACGAACTCTAATTCAATCCTCTACTGGAGCTACTCCCTACTCCTTAGTGTATGGCATGGAAGCAGTCTTGCCAGTTGAAATGGAAATTCCGTCTCTCAGGGTCTTGTTGGAAAATCATTTGTTAGAAATAGATTGGGTTCATCAGCATATGAAGAATTAAACTTGATCGAAGAAAACGAGTTAAAACCCTGTATCACGTGCAAGCTTATCTAAGAAGAGTCACCTGTGCATTTGACAAGAAGTTCAAAGCTCATCATTTACAAGTCAAGGATCTAACTGTCAGACTTCAAAGAAAATCGAACACTCCTCCTCGATTATAGGAGAAAGTCTGAACCCAATTGGAGAAATTCATTCGTTAAGGAATACTGTCTGGAAAAGTCGTCAGACTTCAAGATCATGATGGAAGTGAACTACCAGAGTCAACCAACCTTGACCGGATCAAATGGTACTACATTTAAGGAGGCCATCTTTGACCGAATCAATTTTCCTACTACCCAGTTCATTATCTCCTTTCTCAGCCCTTTGCAGCCCTTTCAAAAAAAAAAAAAAAAAACAAAATATTGTGCCTTTTATTTCTTATCCTGATTACCTAATCCAGAGGAGGGAAAAATCCAAACTACGTTTTGGTCTGATCCCAAAAATTTGGGGTACGTAGGCAACCTGAGAAGTTACTTCAGGCCCGACCACACCAAAATAAAAAAATGGATTCCCCGATGAAGAAAAAATCTAAAAAGAAAAAAATTCAAAAAAATTCAAGAAAAAGTTTAATTGAAATGCCACACAAGGGGCATTTGGGTTTTTGAGCCTCAAAATTCCTTTCTTTTTATGCCTAGTCCCAAGCCTACCTATAAAAGTCCTCCTAAGTACCGTGTGAAAAAGTCAAGGAGGGTAGCGAAGCATAATCAGACAGTAATTCTAGAACTTCAGAGGAGAAGAAAAAGATTTTAAAAAAAAATGATGAAGCCTGCTAAGTTGAAAACCCAAAAAGGACGACTTAGGCAAAAATTAAGGCAAGCTCGCAAAGTTGAAAATCTGAAAGGACAACTTTGGCAACAATCAGAGCCAAGAAAAAAGAAAAAGCTCGCTAGATCGAAAACCTGAAAAGACGATGTAGGCAAAAGTTAGAGCAAGCTCGATAGATTGAAAACCTGGAAAGGCGATCTAGGCAAAAGTTAGAGCAATAAAAAAAAAAACAGAAGAAAATCCAAAGCTGAGAGCAGTTCGAGCTGAAACATCAGAAATCCGAATAATCAAGTTCAATACTCAGCTTAAACCAGGCATAGATTCAGAAGTCACAAGTATCTTGTCTACGATCGATCTGAAAAATCTTACTTCCCCAAGTGAACCAATGGAGAGAATGGTGAATTCTATGATGAGTCTCAAAAGGAAATATTTTGTTCTCTTAAGCCTGACTCAAAATCTTTAATAAAATTAATCAAAATTAAAAGTTGGATCTTTATTGCGCTTGTGGTAATCAAATATTTCAAACCTTCATACAAGGGGCATTTTTTCTTTTTCTTCTAGATATGTAATTTTCCCCCTTATACCAGGGGCATTTTTTAATGATGTGTTCAATTATTTTAAATGCCATTGTCAAACTAGGGACATTTTGTTTTTGAGCAATGTTAATCCTAAAAAAAAAAATAATGAGAACTTCAAATTTAAGGTTACCCTCTTGATAGCAGTTTTTCGAAAAAACTCTTGAGATTCAAACTCAGGTTTTAAATTCATAAAACTTTTGGATAAATCCTTGAGGTTCAAACAAAAGCATTTCGGATCTCACATTTGACTGTGCCCAGAGATCAACTAATATGGTATTTTTTCATTCCTAGATCCAATCATTCTTGGATTCGATCATTTCTCTTCCAGATTCAGTATCTTCAAGATTTATTCAATTCACTCTGATCAGTCTTTTCCAAATTCATTCATTCTTTCCCAAAAGACCTTTATTCCTTCACCAATTTTGCTCAGATACCGCCAAGGGTTATCTTGGATTTTGCTCAGTTTCCGCCAAGGGTTATCTTCGATTTTGCTCAGTTGCCACCAAGGGTTATCTTGGATTTTACTCAGATACCGCTGAGGGTTTTCTCGGAACTATGCTCAGATACCACCAAGGGTTTTCTTGGAATTATGCTCAGATGCCGCCAAGGGTTTTCTTGGAATTATGCTCAGATACCGCCGAGGGTTTTCTCGGAACTATGCTCAGATACCGCCAAGGGTTTTCTTGAAATTATGCTCAAATGCTGCAAAGGGTTTTCTTGAAATTATGCTCAGATACCGCCGAGGGTTTTCTCGGAACTATGCTCAGATGCCGCCAAGAGTTTTCTTGGAATTATGCTCAGATGCCGCCGAGGGTTTTCTTGGAATTATGCTCAGATGCCGCCAAGGGTTTTCTTGGAATTATGCTCAGATGCCGCCGAGGATTTTCTCGTAACTATGCTCAGATGCCGGCAAGGGTTTTCTTGGAATTATGCTCAGATGCCGCCGAGGGTTTTCTTGAAATTATGCTCAAATGCTGCAAAGGGATTTCTTGGAATTATGCTCAGATGCCGCCAAGGGTTTTCTCGGAACTATGCTCAGATGCCGCCAAGGGTTTTCTTGGAATTATGCTCAGATGCCGCCGAAGGTTTTCTTGGAATTATGCTCAGATGCCGCAGAGGGTTTTCTCAGAACTATGCTCAGATGCCGCCAAGGGTTTTCTTGGAATTATGCTCAGATACCGCCAAGGGTTTTCTTGGAATTATGCTCAGATACCGCCGAGGGTTTTCTCGGAACTATGCTCAGATGCCGCCAAGGGTTTTCTTGAAATTATGCTCAAATGCTGCAAAGGGATTTCTTGGAATTATGCTCAGATGCCGCCAAGGGTTTTCTCGGAACTATGCTCAGATGCCGCCAAGGGTTTTCTTGGAATTATGCTCAGATGCCGCCGAGGGTTTTCTTGGAATTATGCTCAGATGCCGCCGAGGGTTTTCTCAGAACTATGCTCAGATGCCGCCAAGGGTTTTCTTGGAATTATGCTCAGATACCGCCGAGGGTTTTCTCGGAACTATGCTCAGATGCCGCCAAAGGTTTTCTTGGAATTTTGCTCAGTTGCCGCCGAGGGTTTTCTCGGAACTATGCTCAGATGCCGCCAAGGGTTTTCTTGGAATTATGTTCAGATACCGCCGAGGGTTTTCTCGGAACTATGCTCAGATGCCGCCAAGGGTTTTCTTGGAATTATGCTCAGATGCTGCCAAGGGTTTTCTTGGAATTATGCTCAGATGCCGCCGAGGATTTTCTCGTAACTATGCTCAGATGCTGGCAAGGATTTTCTTGGAATTATGCTCAGATGCCGCCGAGGGTTTTCTCGGAATTATGCTCAGATGCCGCCAGGGGTTTTCTTGGAATTTTGCTCAATTGCCGCCATAGGTTTTCTTGGAACTATGCTCAGTTACCGCCGAGGGTATTCTCGGAACTATGCTCAGTTACCGCCGAGGGTTTTCTTAGAATTATGCTCAAATGCCGCCAAGGGTTTTCTTGGAATTATGCTCGGTTTATATTTACTTCATGCTCAGATTTGACTAATTTCCAACTCAAACTCTTTAAAATCTATCTCAGATTTTGAGCCCACACACTTGCACAGTTGTTATAGCAGTCAAGATTCATCACTTTGTTCTGTCACCAGATCTATTTCGGATCTCCAAAACGAAGTACCTCCTTATTAGATCTGAGTTTTCTTAATTTTGTGATGCATTTTTGAGTATTTTTCAATAATAAAAAAAAGAGTTTGGATCATAGGTAGGGGGTTAGGGTTCCAAAATCAGGGTTTTAAGGAGGCTAGGAAAACTTTTTGACCTACTTTTTCTAAGATTTTCTTTGACTTGTTAATTAGGTTGTGGAGGCTCTCTATTTATAGAGTTTTTTGGGTAGAGTTAGTATTTGATTAGGTTTCCTTTAGGGTTTTAATTAGGATTTTGACTTTAGTCTTATGAGATTGACTTAGTATTTTTATATTAGGATTTTAATTAGGATTTTGACTTAAGTCTTATGAGATTGTGTAGACACCCCATTTTTGCATCCGCCTGATTAATCAAGTCGTCAACCCGATCGCAAAGGTTCCCAATGATGGATGTCTATTCCAATGCTTTATTTTGTTATCAGATATGTTTCAGAAATCCGGATGAGGTATCTCGAACTGACAAAACTTAGAAACCACGCTACGCTAGGAAAATACTACCCCAGAAACTTAGAAATCATTATCCTGCAAGCCAAAAAAGAAGCTTCACGATAAAAATCACTAAAAATGATCAAATTACCAAAATACCCCTAACATCAAAACAACCTTAGAGCCTACATTACGCTTAGAAAAATCTGTTCAAATACATAAAATGACAAATCGAAACCAAATAAATCATTTCGCCAATTTTCACAAAATTTGACAAAATTACGAAAATACCCCTCATAAAATTCACGATCATTTAACGCAGAAAATTTCATAAATGACAAAAACCAATATTCCCATTGAATTCCTTATGAAAAACTGATTTCAAAACATCCTGGAACATTGAAAAATGACTTAAAACGTAAAAAATCCTCTCCGAGGGAAAAATGGTAATTTCACAATTTTAATAATTAAAATTTTCGAAATTAATAAATAAATCATTAAATAATGTAAAGTGAAATATTAATGAAATTAATTATTAAAATTTAAACCAAAAAATTTATCAATCAAGTTTCAAGCAAAATTGTTAAGGGTTCGCAAGATATTTCTTTAAGGACCCCTCCATTTGGGGGTCCAAAGAATTAAAGATATAATAGAGGGGGGTTCTCCAAAATTTAAAGTCAATCAAGCAAGACTAAGGTCAAGATATTAAAGTCAATCAAATAAGACTAAAGTCAAAATTAAAGTCAATTAAGTAAGACTAGAGTCAAGTATTAAAGTCAATCTCATAAGACTAAAGTCAAAATCCTAAATCAAAACCCTAATCTAAACTAATCGAGTCAATCTCATAAGACTAAGGTCAAAACCCTAAATCAAAACCCTAATCTAAACTAATCAAGTCAATCTCATAAGACTAAGGTCAAAATCCTAAATCAAAACCCTAATCTAAACTAATCAAGTCAATCTCATAAGACTAAAGTCAAAACCCTAAAACCCTAAAGACTAAGTCAAAACCCTAATTGAAACCCTAAAAGAAACCCTAATCAACCCTAATGCTTCTAAAAAATTTATAAATAGGAGCCTCCACACCCTATTTTCGTATCAAAGAAAAAACCCTAGGAAAAGTAGGTAAAGAAGCCTCCATAGCCTCCCCAAAACCCTAATTTTGGAGCCCTAACTCCTTCCTAACACCCCTACTCCGATTTTAGCCTCAAAAACACCCAAAAACCTCTCAAAAACATCCCAAAAATCCACAACAAATTTAAAACACTTAGATCCAAGAAGGAGATACCTTATCTCGGAGATCAGGAATCAGATCCGGAGATAGAACGAAGTAAGGAATACGGTACAAGGAGCCATTCTAACCAGATCTGAGGGAATAACACTTTTGCAGATCAAAGGTAAAATTTTATTTTTTTTATTTTTTTTATCTAGGTTTATCATTAGCAATGTAGATCTATTTGGGATAAGTAGAGACTGGCATTGGCCGGGCGGGGTTGGTGCCTAACACCTTCCAACCCTGTAACATGATCCCCGGATTCAGATTTCTATAGTAGATTAGTTCTTTTTATCCATTGTAGGGTCAATTTGGTTCCTAGACCGTAATAACTAGGTGGCGACTCCCAAACCACAAGGGTCAAAAGCGGATCCGCGCACCCCGCGGAGTGAGGGCGCTTTCAGATTGACTTAGTCTTTAAGATTAGGGTTTTAATTAGGGTTTTCACTTGGTCTTTTTAGATTATGATTTTTACTTTAGTCTTATGAGATTGACTTGATTTAGATTAAGTAATATTTTATTTCTTAATTTCAAAATTAAAATTTCAAAATTTGAAAAATTATCGTTTTACCCCCGAAGAGAACTTTTACGTTTCAAGTCGATTTTCGATGTTCTGGAATGTTTTGGAATCGATTTTTCGTTAGGAACTCAATGGAATTATTGATTTATTTATGGAATTTTTTGGTATGAAATGATTGCGAATCCTATGAGGGGTATTTTCATAATTTTGTCGAATCTGGTGAAAATTGGTGAAATAGTTTATTTGATTCCACTTTGCTATTTTATGTGTTCGAAAGGGTTTTCCTAAGTATAAGGGGGGCTCTAAGAATGTTTTGATATTAGAGGTATTTTGGTCATTTTTTAGTGATTTTTATCGTAAAGGTTCTTTTTTTTGGAAAATGATAATTTATATGTTTTTGGGGTTATATATTCCTAGCATAGCGTGATTTCTACAGTTTTGTTAGTTTGAGATACTTCATCTGAATTTCTGAAACATATCTAGTAACAAATAAAATATTAGAATAGTCATCCATCATTAGGAATCGTAGCGATCAGGTTGACGAGTTAATTAATCAGGTGAGTGTAAAAATGAGGTGTCTACACATTCAATATCTTTTTAGGAAGATTATGGATCCACATTGTTGGCGTAGTCCCTTCTTCCTTGCACCAACGGGTCAAATTTATCTTGGGGTAGAGGGTGATTTTCTTCTTCGTAGAGAATCTCATGTCAGTCAACCGATCATCGGATATGTCTTATATCGATGTAGAGATGACTGGGGATAAAGAGGGGTATCACACTTTTCAATTCACATCCGTCAATTATATCCTAAGAATAAAATAAAAGATAAAGGCTAAGTTGTCGAAAGTAAATTTGATGATCAGACGAGTGATGAAGAAGACGGGGTATCGTCTGAAACAAGGATTGGGACCTAAAAAAAAGACAGAGCCACTTTAGTTACACAAAAATACACTTCTTACTTAGGTATAGGATTCAGGCCTACGAAGAAGGACATCATTAACATGAATGATAAGAAGAGGGAGCTTCGACTTACATGAAGACAGAACCGAGAGTCTAATGTATGGAACTTGGGAAAAGTACCACACATCAGTGTCAGCTTTCCATGATCATAAAGAGGCCAGATGATCTATCAGAGCCATTGTTGACAAATTACATAGGAAAGCCAAGTGTTGTGAGTATCGAGCTCGTTCAATCGTAAGAAGACTCATTCGTTGAGTCCCCACTGTCCTTCATGGATGATATGGACATCCTATTCAAAGGGGATTCTGAATGGAATCAAGAGGAAGAAGAAAGAGAACCCGTTAAGGTGGAAATCACAATGTGCAAAAAAGAAAAATCACTATTTTCTTTCGAGATCGATTGGGGATCTGTCGTAATCCCACCCACCCTACAAATGTCGATACCCGGCTCTGACGATAGTCACTCGGAACTGATGGTCATATCTGAACCATCAAGAGAGCCACTATCCCGACCTATCTACCCTGCAGAGAAGGAAAAGTCTTCAAAAATTGGGAGGAATACCCAATTACTTATAAGGCCATGATGGGGTCTAGAATCCCTATAGCCTCCAAAAAAAATGCCATTAGTAGAATCTCATTTGCCTGAAGATCATAATGAGCCATTGTCCCCGAAGTAAGATTATTTTGGGGGCTCACCTTCGTCGCTAATAAATTTGAATGATTTTTCTTTATCTTGTTTTAGGAATTCAGATGATTCACAAAATCCAAAAAATCAAATATCTTTAAAAATTCAAAAAATTCAAAAATCATTCAAAGTCCAAAAAAATCAAAAACTCGACAAAACTCAAAAAAACAAATGTAGATACGTAGTTTTCGTCATTACGACGGCCACATCTACGATAAATTGGAGTCGCCGCCATTCAAATTGTAAGTAGGTGTGAATGGTCACCTGATGCACATTTTTCAGAAAATTGTCATTTTTGGCATTTTAGTGACTCACGATGGATTAGGGGTAATCAACCTTGGGATTCGGGTAAGCGGCTCGGTTGGAGAAAAGGGAAGGGGTTAGGCACCATTTTCTCCCTGCAAAATGGCGGTAACCTCTACGCAACTCGATCATTTTAATTTTTTAAAAAGTGAAAAAGAAAATGCCACGTGTGTGCATTTTGTACCTGTAGACACCCCATTTTTGCATTCGCCTGATTAATCGACTCGTCAACCCGATCACAACGGTTCCCAATGATGGATGTTTATTCCAATGCTTTATTTGTTACCAGATATGTTTCAGAAATCCGAATAAGGTATCTCGAATTGACAAAACCTTAGAAATCATGCTACGCTAGGAAAATATGACCCCAGAAACATAGAAATCATCATCTTGCAGACAAAAAGAAGTTTTACGATAAAAATCACTAAAAATAACCAAATTACCAAAATACCCCTAACATCAAAATAACCCTAGAGCCTACGTTACGCTTAGGAAAACTCATTCAAACACATAAAATAACAAATTGAAAGCAAATAAATTATTTCACCAATTTTCACAGAATTTGACAAAATTACGAAAATGCCCCTCATAAAGTTCACGACCATTTCGCACAAAAAATTTCATAAATGACACAAAACCAATATTTCCATTGAATTCCTTATGAAAAACTAATTCCAAAACATCTTGGAACATTGAAAAAAGACTTAAAACATAAAAAATCCTCTCCGAGGGCAAAACGGTAATTTTATAATTTTAATAATTAAAAATTTTAAAATTAATAAATAAACCATTAAATAATGTAAAGTGAAATAATAATAAAATTAATTAAAAAATTTAAACTAAAAAATCAATCAATCAGACTTTCGGGCAAAATTATTGATGGTTGCCAAGATATTTATTCAAGGACCCATCCATCTGGGGGCCCAAAGAATTAAAGATATAATAAAAGAGGGTTCTCCAAAAATTAAAGTCAATCAAGTAAGACTAAATTCAATCTTAAAGTCAATCAAGTAAGGCTAACGTCAAGATATTAAAAGTCAACCAAGTAAGACTAAAGTCAAAGTATTAAAGTCAATCTCATAAGACTAAAGTCAAAACCCTAATCTAAACTAATCAAGTCAATCTCATAAGACTAAAGTCAAAAACCTAATCTAAACTAATCAAGTCAATCTCATAGGACTAAAGTCAAAACCCTAATCTAAACTAATCAAGTCAATCTCATAGGACTAAAGTCAAAACCCTAAATTAAAATCTTAAAGACTAAGTCAAATCTCATAAGACTAAAGTCAAAACCCTAATTAAAACCCTAAAAGAAACCCTAATAAAATCCTAATTCTTCTAAAAAACTTTATAAATAGGAGCCTCCACACCTATTTTCGTATCAAAGAAAAAACTCAAGAAAAAGTAGGTCAAGAAGCCTCCACAACCTTCCCAAAACCCTAATTTTGAAGCCCCAACTCCTTACCTAACACCCATACTTCGATTTTAGCCTGAAAAACACATAGAAGCCCTTCAAAAATATCCCAAAATTGATAATAAAATTTGAAGAATCCAAATCTAAAGAAGAGATACCTTTCCTCAGAGATTCGAAATCAGATCCGAAGACAAAACGAAGTAAGGAATACGGTATAAGGAGCAGTTTTATCAAATCTGATAGAATAAAATCGTTGCATTCGAAAGTAAAATCTCTTTTATTTTTCTATCTAGGTTTTTGTTAGTAATGTAGTCTTATTTAGGATAAGTAGAGACCGACATTGGCCGGACGGGGTTGGTGCCTAACACCTTCTAATCCCGTAATGTGATCCCCGGATTCAGTTTTTCTTTAGTAGATTAGTTTCTTTATCCGTTTAGAGTCAGTATTCGGTTCCTAGACCGTAATAACTAGGTGACGACTCTCAAACCTCAAAATTCAAAAGTGGATCCGTGCACCCTGCGGATCAAGGGCGCTTTCAGTGACGACTCCACTAGGGACTATTGAGGATCAGACTTGAAAAACCCCAAGCATGGGAGCATTACCAGGATGACCTAGTTTTTTTTATTATTTAGTTCAATTTATTTTATTTATTTATTTGTTTATTTATTTATTTATTTTTGTAACTTGAATGTGGATGATTTTGGGTATTGCATTTTTGTCCAATTAAGGATCACTTTTTGATGACCCCTAAATAATAAAATATTCAAATTGACATATGAAAATGATGGAATGATAAAGGTTGGGACAGCAATGTTAAAACATTTTTACAGAACATTCTAGTAAGAATTAAGTTTGAAAACCTCTTAATAAAACGTAGATCCCATCGAGTAGATTAATTTAGAACCTAAGTTCACTCAATTTCGTTATCGAAAGCCTTACTGTTTTCCATGCCTCCCCTTACTGTTTTTGCTTTCACTTTTTGTTTTCTCTTTTTCTTTTGTTTGTGTACATGTATGATGCAACACACTTCCCTTTTCTTACCTAAGGGAAGGAAAATGAAAAAAAAAATAAAAGCATCCTACGATCTATACAACCATGCCTTCTTGGGCTTACACTATGGGCCTCGAGGCCCAACAACAATAATTGCATACAACATTGTTTTGGGGGTCGATGTAACATTAAAAACTTGTGTCCTAACTCATCTAACTGGGCACATGCATAAGTTTAATAGATGACTTCAAGGCTACCCGATTTTCAAACCTCGATGCATACCGAAGTACACACGTCGTTGGTTGGTGATCGAGTTTGATGTGTTCATTCCCGACACTTGAAATAACAATCTCAAGCCGTAAAACTACTAAGCATCGGGGCTATGTATATTGAGGGTTGTGGGTGGGGTGACTTGGAAGTGAGGCTATGCTCGCAAGTACACGTGTAATAGGATTTTTTTTTCATTCATTTTCATCGACCCCCTTACAAATCAAAAGCAGCATGAGTGAATAGATATTACAATTTGGACACGAAGAATAAAAATAAAAATAAGAAAACAAGAGACAAACAACAAACAAACAATGTTAGTAAATAAACCTCTTTTTTTTCAAAACAACCGAGTTGTCATGAGGTATGAGTCATGGGTCTCCAGTGGAGTCACCAGCTGTAGATACGTGGTTGTCGTCATTACGATGGCCACATCTACGATGAATTGGAGTCGTCACCATTCAAATTGTAAATGGGTGTGAATGGTCACTCGATGCACATTTTTTGAAAAATTGTCATTTTTGACATTTTAGTGACTCACGATGGATAAGGGATAATCAACCTTGGGATTCAGGTAAGCGGCTCGGTTAGAGAAATGGGAAGGGGTTAGGCACCCTTTTCTCCCCACCAAATGACGGTAATCTCTATGCAACTCGATCATTTTAATTTTTTAAAAAGTGAAAAAGAAAGTGCCACGTGTGTGCATTTTGTACCCTAGATAGGGATTCATTTTCAACTTGATCATAGGGTCATTTCATTGAAGGAAATGACCCTTATGAATCTTTAGCCTTGGGGTTCACTCATTTAAAATAAAAATAAAAGAGAAGAAGGGGATGTTAGAAGAGGGAGAGGAGAGGATAGAGAGAGAGGGGGGTGCAATTCGAACCCACCTTGTATTCTTAAACTTATTTTCTTCTTCTTCTTCTTCTTGACTTCTCTTGAGTCTTCTTAAGTCCTTAGTAGAATGTGAGAGAATATATATATATTTTTTTTTGGTGAGAGATTAGTGTGAGATTAGAGAAGAGATGAAGAAAGAAAGTAGATTTTTGTTTTTTTTTTTGTGAGACTTGGTAACCATTTTTGGGATAAGGACAGAGGTATTTATAGATGTTTGGAGGGGGTTTGGGGGTATAATGGAGTGAAAGTTTGAAAAAATGGATAATGGCATAGGTTTTAGGTGTGGAAAGTTTGAAATTTAGAATGAAAGCGAGGGTATTTGTGTAAAGGATGAAAATGAGTGAGGTTTTGATCCAAATGGTTTAGATCCTACCCAAATTCATTTGGGTAGAGTAGTTGGTGGGATGAGATGAGTAATGGTTGATGGGGAGTGGGGGTGTAAGAGGATTGTTTAGAGAATGAGTGTTAGATTGGTTGAAGAGATGAAGTGTTTAGATTTAGGAGAATGGGTTGTGTAAGAGGTGGGTAGATTGGTTTTTGGGAGGAGAAAGAGGGTGATGCCATGTGGTATATGAGATGAGATAGTGTGGTGATGAGATTGGTTGATTGGTTGATGGTGGTTGTTTGATTAGAGAGAGAGGTATGGGTAGTTAGTTGATGATGAGGGGAGTATGGGTTGAGATGATTTTATTGGAGTGTTTTAAGGAAGATGATGGGTAGAGATATGGGTGGTGATGTGGGTGGTTGATGATGTTAGAGAATGGTGATGGATTAGGGTATGGGTTGAGGTGTGGGTGGTTGTTGATGTAGGGTAGGGTATGGGTTAAGGTGCTTTTTGAGGGAGGTGATGTGGGTTAGATGGATTGTTTAAAGAATGGTGATGGGGGTAGGTGATTAGATGAGGGAGGTGAAGGGTGGTGATGACATGTGTCATCTTTTGATGTAGAGAGGGTGATTGGTTGATGTGGGTAAGGGTTGATGGGTTAGGCTTGTGGGTTGGATAATGAATAGGGTATGGATAGTGGTTTATGGATTTTTGATATATTAGGCTTGGGCTTTTAGAGGGTTGTAGGTTATTTTGACTTGGATGGGATTTGATTTGAATGGGATTTTTTTAAGTGGATTTATTCTATGATTTAGGTAATATAGGATTGATTTTAGGTTAAGGGTAAGATGGAAAATTGGTTTTTATAGATTTGAGGGTTCATTGGCCCTGAATGGGCTTTATGGTGTTTGCGAATTCGGAGGTGGGGTGGTGGAAGGTAGATGAAGGGTAGGTATCCCAAGTCTCACATTTTTTCATTTTTTTTTATCTTTTTAGGATTTTAGAAATTATTAAATTGATTAAAATGTAACGTGTTGGCGAATAGAGCTTTTTAGGCCCGTTGGGAAATTTTATCGAGCGTTCGATTATTCTTGAATATAAAGGCGGAGTGGTGATGTTGAACACGTGTAGGATGGGTCACAACCCTTTTTGTAGGTCCCCTAGACCATTAGGAGGTCTTAGGAGCCTCGGTTTACTCAAAATTACCAGTTTTTAATGTTTTGGACCTTTGAGGCCCGTTGGCCTATTTCGTTGGAAAATTCATATTTTGAATGAAGGGGAGCATATCAAGCTTTTCGAATCCTTTTGGTGGACCTACTAACCCATTGAGAGGTGTTAGAGACTTTGATCTTGGCGAAAGTGTTGCATTTTAATGTTTCGGGCCTTCGAGGCCCATTGACCAAATTTATTGAAAAATTACTGTTTTTGGACCCTTTCGAGTGAGGGCCATTTCAAATTGGGGTGTTTACAGCTGCCCTTCTTTGCAGGAATTGCGTGCAAAGAACTACAAAGAATAGACTAAACCCCTATTCGTACGGGCCAGCCAAAATTTTGTGAAACATGACTTCGAATTACCGGTCGAATTGATGACTTTAGTGAAAAAATGGTTACTAAAGCACGGGGTCTGACAGAGTTACCTTATTGATTCCTTGGTCTCGATGGCGCAGAACTCGTGTGAGACCTTGGATTTGGTGACGATTTAGTGATTTTTGAAATTTGGGTATTTCTCTGTCGTGTTTTAACACATCAAAATTGAGTGTAACTCGAAAGGATTTTTGAAATTTTCTGATTTTTCTGACTTTTTGATTTTTTTAATTTTTACTTGATTTTTGATTTTTTTTTTACTTGATTTTTGATTTTTTGATTTTTTACTTGATTTTTTTTTTTTTTTTTGTGAGACTTGGTAACCATTTTTGGGATAAGGACAGAGGTATTTATAGATGTTTGGAGGGGGTTTGGGGGTATAATGGAGTGAAAGTTTGAAAAGATGGATAATGGCATAGGTTTTAGGTGTGGAAAGTTTGAAATTTAGAATGAAAGCGAGGGTATTTGTGTAAAGGATGAAAATGAGTGAGGTTTTGATCCAAATGGTTTAGATCCTACCCAAATTCATTTGGGTAGAGTAGTTGGTGGGATGAGATGAGTAATGGTTGATGGGGGAGTGGGGGTGTAAGAGGATTGTTTAGAGAATGAGTGTTAGATTGGTTGAAGAGATGAGGTGTTTAGATTTAGGAGAATGGGTTGTGTAAGAGGTGGGTAGATTGGTTTTTGGGAGGAGAAAGAGGGTGATGCCATGTGGTATATGAGATGAGATAGTGTGGTGATGAGTTTGGTTGATTGGTTGATGGTGGTTGTTTGATTAGAGAGAGAGGTATGGGTAGTTAGTTGATGATGAGGGGAGTATGGGTTGAGATGATTTTATTGGAGTGTTTTAAGGAAGATGATGGGTAGAGATATGGGTGGTGATGTGGGTGGTTGATGATGTTAGAGAATGGTAATGGATTAGGGTATGGGTTGAGGTGTGGGTGGTTGTTGATGTTAGAGAAGGGAGATAGGTTAGGTTAGGGTAGGGTATGGGTTAAGGTGATTTTGGAGGGAGGTGATGTGGGTTAGATGGATTGTTTAAAGAATGGTGATGGGGGTAGGTGATTAGATGAGGGAGGTGAAGGGTGGTGATGACATGTGTCATCTTTTGATGTAGAGAGGGTGATTGGTTGATGTGGGTAAGGGTTGATGGGTTAGGCTTGTGGGTTGGATAATGAATAGGGTATGGATAGTGGTTTATGGATTTTTGATAATTGGGCTTGGGCTTTTAGAGGGTTGTAGCTTATTTTGACTTGGATGGGATTTGATTTGAATGGGATTTTTTAAAGTGGATTTATTCTATGATTTAGGTAATATAAGATTGATTTTAGGTTAAGGGTAAGATGGAAAATTGGTTGTTATAGATTTGAGGGTTCATGGGCCCTGAATGGGCTTTATGGTGTTTGAGAATTCGGAGGTGGGGTGGTGGAAGGTAGATGAAGGGTAGGTATCCCAAGTCTCACATTTTTTCATTTTTTTATCTTTTTAGGATTTTTAGAAATTATTAAATTGATTAAAATGCCACGTGTTGGCGAATAGAGCTTTTTAGGCCCGTTGGAAAATTTTATCGAGCGTTCGATTATTCTTGAATATAAAGGCGGAGTGGTGATGTTGAACACGTGTAGGATGGGTCACAACCCTTTTTGTAGGTCCCCTAGACCATTAGGAGGTCTTAGGAGCCTCGGTTTACTCAAAATTACCAGTTTTTAATGTTTTGGACCTTTGAGGCCCGTTGGCCTATTTCGTTGGAAAATTGATATTTTGAATGAAGCGGAGCATATCAAGCTTTCCGAATCCTTTTGGTGGACCTACTAACCCATTGAGAGGTGTTAGAGACTTTGATCTTGGCAAAAGTGTTGCATTTTAATGTTTCGGGCCTTCGAGGCCCATTGGCCAAATTTATTGAAAAATTATTGTTTTTGGACCATTTCGAGTGAGGGCCATTTCAAATTGGGGTGTTTACAGCTGCCCTTCTTTGCAGGAATTGCGTGCAAAGAACTACAAAGAATAGACTAAACCCATATTCGTACGGGCCAGCCAAAATTTTGTGAAACATGACTTCGAATTACCGGTCGAATTGATGACTTTTGTGAAAAAATGGTTACTAAAGCACGGGGTCTGACAGAGTTACCTTATTGATTCCTTGGTCTCGATGGCGCAGAACTCGTGTGAGACCTTGGATTTGGTGACGATTTAGTGATTTTTGAAATTTGGGTATTTCTCGGTTGTGTTTTAACACATCAAAATTGAGTGTAACTCGAAAGGATTTTTGAAATTTTCTGATTTTTCTGACTTTTTGATTTTTTTAATTTTTTTAATTTTTACTTGATTTTTGATTTTTTTTTATTTTTTACTTGATTTTTTTTTTGTTTTTATTTGATTTTGATTTTATTTATTGACTGATCCGTGCCTAAAGCACGGATAACACTAGGCTCGATTTTACCCGTGTTTAAAACACGGATAGCATTTCTATTTCTTTCGTCCGTGTTTGAGGCACGGTTATGACTAAATTATCTTTATCCGTACTAGTGGTACGGATAGCACGCCCTTTGTTTTTCCCGTACTGGTAGCACCGACCAGTATGAATTTTAAATGGTCAAAGCCTGCGCGTCCTTTCATTTTCAGTTTCTTCTTCGCTTTCTTCGGTTTCTTCTCCTTCTTTGGTGATTTTTCTTCCCTTCTCTTCGTCTTCTTCTTGCTTTCATTGATTTGGGGCATTTGGCGTGATCATTGGAAGGTTTGGACTGCTCGGGCGTTCGTGGAAACGACTCAGAGCCATTAGGAGTTCGTTTTGGTGCTACAACTTTGATGTGAGTTTTTCATTTCATTTCTTTTTTTCTATCTTTTTCTTCCTTGCCCATTTTACATGAAACCATTCATTTTGCTTCAGACATAGACACTTCTTTTTGCCATTTTTGTTGATTTACTTACTCATCTCATGTTTCGAAACAATATTATTGATTGTTGCTGCTTTGCTTGTTTTTTTTTTGTCATTACTTGATTGGGTATGAATGTATGGACTGTTGATCGAGTGGTGAAACTTTGAAGAGTTGGGGTTTATTTTGAATGGGAATTTCCCTGGGTGTCTGGGAGTTAGGGGCGATGCATGGTTTTGGATGGGTTGTTGGTGAATGGAGGGCTTTGTGGGTATTGTTTTTGGATAACGAACTTTGTCGGGTGTGTTTCGAATAGTGGGTGGCAGCCTTTTGGAAGAGGTGGTTCGAATTTTATGAGGTACTGATTGGGCTCTTTGAATAGTTGATGGATGGGACTAGGTTAGCATGTACGGGGTGGTTTGGGTGTTGGCTTTGTGGTGGGAATCGGAATGGTTTAAAGGCGGATTTAAGGGTTGTCTGCGTTGGCCTGTGCTGAACCATTTAGGCGAGTTAATTTTCCCTCATTTTAGCATGCTATAGATTTTAAAGAAATTTGTTTATCGTGCTTGCTCTCCCTTTTTTATGTCTCCTTCTTTCCTTTTGCCTCATTTTGCTTGTTTGAGGTATGAATATTTTGGTTCGCTACCCATGCTTTGCTTGCTTTAAGATATACTCGTTTTTGTTTTGCTTCGAGCATGTACTTACTTTCTTTTCCTTGAATGGTTCCCTGGCCAGATGGGTGTGGGTTTGGTTAAGTTGGACCGGTTTAGCTAGGTTTACCCGAATTAGGTTGGGTTAACAAGGTTGGCTGGAGTTTACTAGGTTAACTGAGGTTCAACTGGATTAGATCGAGTTGGCTGGGTTTGTTAAGCTAACTAGGTTTGATTAAGTGGACTAGGTATGACCCTGGTTGACTGAGTTTAAACTTGTTTGACTCGGTTTGGGGTTAAACTGGGTTGAGTTACCTTCGGTTGATTGGATCGGTTGGGTTTTGACTTAGATGGGCTAGGTTTGACTTAGATGTATTGGGTTTTACTGAGTTGAGTGGGTTTGACTCAGGTTGGATAGGTCTGACTGAGTTGGGTTGGATTTGACTCGGATTCGACTGGGTTTGACTGAGTTGTGTAAGTTTGACTCAGATTTGATTGGGTCCGACTAAGTTGATTCAGATTTGACTGGGTCTGACTGAGTCGACTCAGATTTGATTGGGTTTGGTATATTTGACCATGTTTGTTAAGGTTGACTGGGTTTGGTAGGTTTGACTCTGATTTGACTGGGTTTGACTGAGTTGGGTAAGTTGACTGGGTAACTTGGGTTACCTCAAGATAAGCAACTAGGACATTTTCTTTTGTCGACACAGTATCTTATTACCTAGTAGATGGGTAGAGAAAGGAGGACTCGAGTGGCACGCCATTCTTTAAATGAGGAGGAGGAGGCCAGACCTAGGACCCGGACCCGTTTCGCTCTGGGGTCCGGCGTGGCGACAGAGTATGACTGGCCGAGACAGCCATCACAGAGGCTTGATTCATCTTCGGTGGCTGGTTCTTCGTCCGGTAGCAGGGCAAATGAGGCCAGCACTTCTCATAGTGGTCCGACTAAGGACCTACCGGGTAGCAGTGGTGATAGAGGTCGACACGGTGGCCGAGACAGGGCAGATAGGGCCGTAGGCGCTGGCCGAGTAGGTCGTGAGGTTTCCAGGGTGGAGATCCCTACAGAGGAGAGCGAGAGGGTTCCAGACACCTCTCATCTCCATGGATTGGGAAGACATGTTTCGATGCTGGTCTGACTGGACATTCCCACTCCCTACCCATCAGCCAGTTTTCGAGGGAGATGGAGCGCGTTTCTTTCTACTGCTGCGCTATTCTCGGTTGATATCAGGACACAATTTTTGATAGTGGGTTTTGGAGCCTTCCTGCAAATACCGACTTTCAGAGTAGATCGACTTCTATTTCTAGCCATGGTAGAGAGGTGGTTTCCAGCGACCCATTCTTTTCACATGCCGGAGGTTGAGATAAGCATTCGGCCTTCCGATTTCGTAGCGATTACAGGCATTGCTATAGATAGGGAACCCCTGCCACTTGCCATGATGTCTGTCCAGGAGGTGGGTGAGCTATTGAGCATCACCAGAGTCCCTGCCTCCATGGTGGGGAAGATGGGGAGGATCAGTACAGAGGTGCTGATGGGCTTACTGCTGATCGAGGGAGAGGACGGAGCTAAGCCCACTTATAGAGAGAGATCGGCCCGCTTCGGTGACCGTGATTTCTACACCATTTTTCGCATTTGTTTTTTTCTCCTCATTGGCAGTAGCTTCTTTTTGGAGAACGATTCTTTAGTTTCTACCACCTTTTTCTCGGTCATGCACGACATTGATCATATCAGAGACTTTGACTGGGGGAGCCTCATATGTGGTACTATTTTGGCTGGGCTTTATTGAGTGGTGGAGGGCATCACTACGCCTCGTGGAGCTGGCATCTCCACTCAATTCTTCTAGCACTTTATTGAGGTAAAAGATATTTTCTTTCGTTTCTTTTCAATTTCTTTCTCCATATCTCGTTTATTATTTGACATTCTACACCCTCTTTTTCAGATTTTTATTCATGTATATTTCCCATTTTATATGCCTACCCGTCGTCATCCCGACGAGGGTTATCCGTTGGGCGCATTCTGGGCTACCAGAGACGCCAGGACTATCAGGAGCAGCCCTAGGAGTGCTCGAGCCCACATCGATCGATGTCGTCTTCGAGACGTGAGTATTCGAACCTTTTCTTTTTATTCGACTCTGAAACTGCCTATATCTGTTGTCTGACTATCTCTTTTGCAAATCTTCTTGGTTACGCTTCAAGACCTCCCCCGCACTGTCAGTGGGAGGCAGGAGGTTAGGAACGCCTACAAGCGTAACACCAGACGACAGCGCTACCCCTACTTCATTGGCGAGCAGTGATATACATTTTATCTAGGAGCGCTTATTTTTCTAGCACGACAGGAACCTTCATATCCCTGTCGCTCCAGCTGAGCCTATCTCGGGTGCGATGACAGTAGATGAGTATCTTGCCCAGGCGAGGGGCATATATGCTGCTGGGCTGGTGAGGGGGGGTGACTACCAGGCATGATTCCGAGAGGCCTCTATTGGGTGCATCATGCCTACTGTCACCGCCCAAGCCGGGATCACCGAGATCGGAGGGGTCCTTCTTCAAGAGCATGCTGTCACGGTACACATTCTATCACTGTCTCTCTTCCTTATAATTTTCTGCGTTCCATTATATCCTTGTCTCATTTGATCGATGTTCTTGTTCTCAGGCCGATGATCTCCGTTGCCTTCGAGAGGGCTACGACGTGATCGAGGCTCAGGCAGCGAGGGCAATTGAGATGAAAAATAAGTTGAGAGCCTCTAGGGCTAAGGTGGAGGAGCAGGCCGCTCGGCTCAAGGAACAGGAGGCTCGCATCGAGGCCCAGGCAACTCGTATCCAGGAGCTAGAGCTAGAAGCAACCTTGCGGGAGTCTCGTTTCCAGGCTGAGATGGTATGTCGTTATTTATTTCTTTTTCTCTTTCCTGTGTAGACCGTAGCATATTTTTCACCTGTTCTGATTGATTTTCTCGTGATCTTCTCAAGATTACTATCGACGCCGAGACGGAACGAGTACCTTGACGCGCCCTCCGACCCCTCCTAGGGTAAGCATTTTTATTTTCGTTGTTCATTTTCCTACATATTCTATATATATCTCTGCCTGTGTTTTGATTTGTTTCACTTTTTTGTTTTCAAGCCTCTCCCTCCACTGGACCCTCCGTTACGGGCGCTGATCTCGCGAGGACCACAAAAAAGGATGCTGTCTTGGATGCAGAGCTCTTCTTCACAGATTCCGAGGGACGACTGCGGATGCACGGTCTACCTTCTTCAGGGGTGTCGGGTTCTGGTGCTGTGGCTGGATCCTCTTCTAGAGCGGTTTCGGAGACTCAGAGCGCCCGGGACGATGCTCCCCTCTCAATTTGATCTTTTGATATACCTTGTAAACAAACAGATATTTTATATTAGTTTCTTTTGGACGTTGTATGTAAACACTTCAAACTTTTGTATATATGCGTGTTTATGCTCGCCTTTCATTGTATTTATTATGATCATCTATGCAATTGCTTCGAGCCTTTTAGACGTGATATCGATCATCAGGGTTTTTGAGCCCTTTCAAGCGTTGGTGAGGCTATGGGCGGGTAAAGGGTACGATTAGGGTCCAAAGGACCCTTCGAACATGTTCTTGAGTGGTGTGAGTCGTTTGGGATCCATGGTGAGTGAGGTGGTTTTTGGACGCCTGACCTGGCCAAAAATGATCTTGGTGAGTTCCTACGTGCCCGATATATATTTTGAGAGTTTCTGAGCGTTTTGAACGCTTTTATCGAGTGCGTAGGAATTTCTATCATTTTTCATATGATTTAGAGGTGTCGAGCCCTGAGATGGCCATTATGTAGTCCGGAATTATCGAAATCTCAAATGACTCAAGACCCAAGGCTTAAAGTGTTCTAGTCCGTGTTCTCAACACGGATGGGTTTTTCCAATTTTCATCCGTGCCAAGAGCATGGATAGGTCATTTCCTCTTTTATCCGTGCCTTAAGCACGGATGAGTCACATTTTGCTTCATCTGTGCTTCCAACACGGATAGGCTAAGATTGATTCTATCCATGTTTTGGGCACGGATCTGTTGACATTTGTCCTTATCCGTGTTTCAAACACGGACCAATATGATTTACTCTCTATTTTAAGCTTGTTTCAACTCATTTTGCCCTAACATTCAATTTTTCACTTTCCTTTTTTACTTTTGGCGGATTTTTACTCTCCTTCTCCCTCAAAACTTCTTCTCAAGCTCCATGGAGGTGCCCTCTACTCTTCCCAACTTGAAAAGGTATGGTGTTGTTGATTCTTTCTTGAGTAGTTGGATAGATGGCATGGATAATGATGATAGAGTCCAATGGTGTTTGAATAAGTTGGGGTTCATTCTTTCTTTGCCCAAGGTCCTATTGCAATGGAGCTTGATTGAGACAATGTTAGGGTATTGGATTCCCGAGCTTAATCTTTTTCAGTTTGGGGTGCACGAAATGACTCCCACCATCGAGGAGTTTGAAGTGTTGTTGGGGCTTGAGATATCGGGCCCCGTTGTGATTCTACCATTGCGTGATGGATTTCGAAGTGAGGCTTCTAACTTTTTGGGGATAAGCCGCAAGTTTTTGAAGATTCCGGATGGCGGATCGGTTTTGAAGACAATGTCTAAATCCTTCTTGATTGAACGCCTCACGGATCACTCAAAGCCGTTGATTCACTTTAACACTCTTACTCTGATGGTTGTGAGTCAACTCTTGTTCCCAGGTGGCGAAGACATGATAGATCTTTCTCTCATTCTCGTGATTCAACAAGTCCGGGAGGGACACCAGTTGGCACCGATGCTTTGAGCGAGATGTTCCAATCTCTCACGGCTTGTTCTTCCCGTCGTGATCGAGTTTTTCGAGGGTGTGCTCCATTCCTATAGGTAAATTCCAAACTTAGCTTAGTTTTTAAATTTAAATTTGAACTTGCTAGTTTCCAAAGTTTAGAATGCTCCTGTTATTGTAGCTCTGGTTTATGGATCATCTGGCTTCAACTGAAGTGGTTAATCGCCCATTTTGCGTTAACGCCGATCTTGTACTCATGATGTCAAGGCGAGTTGCTCCCTTCATCTCGGGTGGCAAAGAAGAATAGTATTCTTTTATCGACAACCTTGATGATGAAGAAGTGAGGTGGGTTGGGGCTTTCCAACCTCGAGGGTCTCCCGTGATAGCATTTGATAGTGCTCGTTTCTCGTTTTGATTGGTCTTCACGGGACAACCCATTATGTACCACTTCGGGTTCTTCGTCAATTTGACTATGACCAGGGTGTGCTCACCCCTGAAAATTTTAATGAGTTGATTAGTCCGTTGTTGACTGCACTTTTGAGTCAACTTGTAAAAAAATGGGGTCGGGTTGAGGTTCTAAGTAGACCCATCTTTGCAGCACACCAATTCCCGACATACTTGCATTGGATTCCAGAGCTCGTATCTGGGAAACCCTCGGTGTCGATAGTTCCTCGAACACGTCCTGGTGCTTCATCCTTCTTTGATTACCGAGATCGAGTTGAGGAGTCTCAGACTGATCATAGTTGCATTCAGGCTATCTGGCTTAAATCAGAGAAGAAGATGCAGAGAGAGATTGCTCGGCTGACATCTGCCCTTGCCCAGTCTGGATCTAATGATGGTGGTGAAGTGGCTAGGTTTCGAGCTGAAGTCGCTGAGTTGAGGGATCGGCTTTCCTAGTGTCTTCATTATGAAGACTTTGCAGTGTATTTGGTGAGTCGCGCTGCTTCCGATGCCGAAAAGGTGATGATGAGCCAGGCTACTCGGATTCGTGCTTTGGAGGAACGCCTTGACTCTTTTTTCATTTCTCACTATGATGTTTGACTGATTGCACTATATTCCCACTTTTGTATTTTCTTGTCATCAACTGAATGTATGCAAAACGTTGAAAGATTAATGCAAAGAAAATAGGTTTTGTACTTATTTGGCCTCAGGTATATCTATTATTCACGAAGTTTGAATAAGTCCTAGATTTTTCATCATCGGCCAAAATAGTAGTTTTTTTGAAATTTTGTGAAATGTCTTTGTCAAATGAGTACGATAAATTCAGAGTTTGTAAATCTTTTTTGGTTATGACGATTTTGGTGTTTTTGCCAAACACAGGGGATACAAGCGTCAATTGTTATTTTGGTTTTTTTAGAGTCATCCTCAGTGCCCTGGTATTGGAAGCTTGTTTGGACCACGGGTTTTTTAGAAAGATTTTGCCATTCACCGTTTATACTCTTGCGGGCCAGGAGTTCCTTTTTTTTTTGTTCACCCTTATTACCCCTAGTGCCAATTACGATTTTCACCAGACCCGATTTCCACGTTTTTGCACATCAACATCCTTTTTGGGATTTTCGTCTTGCCGGTGGCTTTGATCTTGCCATAGTCTGATTCTTTTACTCATAACGCCCTTTTGGATTTTCACTATACCTTTTTCAGATTATGCTTGTATTTTTTTGGATTTTTACATTTCAGTTCTGTTCGTAGTCTCTGTGGCTTGGTGACTCAAGTTGAGCTGCGAGATCGGCGACTCTATTCTTATAGTGACACTCTTTCTTGAGTAATCGATCTAGATTCTCCTCTCGAGTTTGTTGACGACTATTCGTGGTTCGACAACTCAAGTTGAGCTGCGAGATCGGCTACTCTACACTTCGAGTACTCTTTTTTTTTTAATATCCGACCTGGATTCCCCTCTCGAGTCTTCCAACGACTAATAAGACTTTGGAGGTCCGGACCAAGTCGCAAGATCATTGATGCTGCCATTGTCATTGTGTTGCCCTGGAACATTCCCTGATCAAAAAGGACTTTTGTTGGCACGAAACGTTGGCTTAGGCTAATGGTAGTGGAAAGTTACAAAAAAAGGGTCTAGGTTTGTCTATAGTGGGTTAGCCTTGGGGTTTGTCTATTTTTGTTTCGAAAAGATAATCTGTATCTCCTCCCAACGTCTCTCGAACTTGTTTAGGCTGGAGATTTGGGTCGAGCTCAGATCAAGTTTCCGAGTTTTTGAATTTTTTGATTTTTTTTTTGTAGTTTTAGCCGTTCACAGTTTATCCTCATGAGGCCCAGGAGTATTTTGATACTTCAGATTTTCTCTTTGATTTTTTTTTTCTTTTGTTTCTCTTTTTTTTTTCTTTTTTCATTTCCTTTTTCATTTTTTTTTCATTTTTGTATCGTTGACTTGCCCCAGTCTTAGGTTAAGAAATGAACGTGATGGTTCAAAAGGGCTGACTAGGGTTAGATAGTTTGTTCGGGATAGCAAATATGGCCTTTCGTCATCTCAAGGTCAGATCTCAGGCAGAATATTTCTTCACAGTGTCAGCATTGATCGGTTGTTGGAATACTTGTCTGTCCATCTCCATAAGGATCAGAGCTCCTTCTGTCATCACCTTTTTCACGTTAAATGGTCCCTCAATATTCGGTCGAAACTTTCCTCTAGCGTCTTCTTGGATTGGCAGAATCTTCTTCAACACAAGGTCTCCTAACAAGAAATCCCTAGGCTTGACTTTCTTGTTGTAGGCACGAGCTATTCGTCGTTGATAGATCTGTCCATTATAAATGTCTGCCAGACGTTTTTCTTCGATTAGATTTCACTGGTCGAACCGCGCTTGAATCCATTCAGCTTCATCCAACTCTACTTCTTTTAAGATCCGGAGGGAATGGATCTCAACCTCTACGGGTAAGACTGCTTCCATTCCGTAGACTAATAAATATGGAGTTGCCCCAGTCGAAGTTCTGAATGAGGTTCGATAGGCGTGAAATGCAAAATACAGCATGTCGTGTCAATCTTTGTTCATAATTGCCATCTTCTTGATAATTTTCTTAATATTCTTGTTGGCTGTCTCGACTGCTCCGTTTATCTTAGGTCTATAGGGTACAGAGTTGTGATGAGTAATCTGGAAATCTTCGCACATCTTCACCATATCCTTGCTCTTGAAATTTTTGGCGTTATCCGTTACCAATCAGCTGGAAAGCCCATATCTGCAGATAAGGTTGTTCTTGACAAACTTTAGGACATTGCTTTTGGTAACGTTGGCATATGAAGCAACTTCTACCCACTTGGTGAAGTAATAGATTGCCACTAAGATGAAGCGATGCCCATTTACAGCTTTAGGTGAGATTGGCTCGATAACGTCCATCCCTCAGAGTGAAAAAAACCAAGGCGTAGTCATATTATGCAATTCTGATGGCGGAGCATTGATCTTGTTGGCATAAATTTGACACAGATGGTATTTGCGAACATGCTGATAGCAGTCACTTTCCATTGTCGACCAATAGTACCCCATCCTCATGATCTTCTTGGTTAGCATATGACCATTCATGTGGGGCCCACAGATTCTCCCATGTACAGTCTCAATTAGTCATTTTGCTTCTGTTTCTATCACACATTGAAATAAGACCTTGTGGAACGATTTCTTGTACAGAATGTCGTTGCTGATGAAGAATTACCCTGCCAATTTCTGGATAGTCCTTCCGTCATTAGGCGTTGCATCTGAGGGAAGGGTTCGATCGTTGAGATATGCCCTGATGTCTGAGTACCAAGGCTTTTCTTCGGATTCTTCTACTTCGACGGAAAGATAGTAAGTCGGTTCATCTTGAATTCCAATCTCAATTGGGTCGATGACCAGATCTTCTAAAATACTAATCATGGAGGCAAGCATAGCTAGTGCATTGGCGAATTGATTCTTAGCTCTTGGCATGATGTAAATGAGATCCTGTCAAAGCATAAGCTTAGTTCTTTTAGATACTCGTGGTAAGGGACCAGTCTCTGTTCCCGAGTCTTCCATTCTCCAGTCATCTGATAGACTACTAAGCTTGAATCTCCGAAAACATCGATCTCATCTACCTCGAGATCTAACGCTGCTTTCAACCCTACCATGCATGCTTCATATTCAGCCTCGTTATTAGAGCATTGGAACTTCAATCTGATTGCGATTGGCACGTGGGACCCGTCTGGTTTGATCAGGACTACCCCTACTCTATTTTCTTTCCTATTGGCTGCTCCGTCGAAGTATATTTTTCAACCTGGTTCGTCATCATCATCCTCAATCTCGGTAAATAGTATGGCTTCATCCGAAAGTTTGTCTTTAACGGCTCATAGTCAGGTAACGGGTGTTCGGTGAGGTGGTCAGCGATGGCTTGCCCTTTGATGGCTTTTTGGGTGACATAGGTGAGGTCGAACTCAGATAACAATAACTACCATTTTGTTGTGCGGCCTGTTAGTACTGGTTTTTCGAATAGGTACTTCAGGGGGTCCATCCTGACGATAAGCATAGTCGAATAACTAAGCAAATAATGACGTAGTCGTTGAAATGCCCAGACTAATGCACAGCAAGTCTTCTTAAGTGTTGAATATTTCACTTCGTAATCGGTGAATTTCTTGCTGAGATAGTAGATAGCTTGTTCCTTCCATCTCGATTCATCATGTTGCCCTAGCACACACCTTATTGACGTTTCTTGTACTGAGATATACATCAGCAGAGGTCGCCCTGGAGTAGGAGGGACTAAGACTGGTGGATTGAGCAGATATTGCTTGATATTGTCGAATGCTTCCTGACAGTCTTTGTTCCACTTTTTCGGCGTATCCTTCCTGAGTAGCTAGAAGATTGGCACACAGATAGGCATCAGTTGAAGTACAAATCGACTGATATACTGTATTCTTCCCAGAAAGTCCCGAACGTCTTTTTTCGAAACAGTGCTTTCATTTCGAGGATATAATTGGTTTTTGCAGGATTTATCTCAATGCCTCTTCTACTGACTATAAACCCCAGCAGCTTGCCTGATGTTGCCCCAAACACGCATTTTGCCGGATTTAGCCTCAAACTGTATTTTTTGAGTCTATCGAACAACTTCTTCAGATTCACCAGTTGGTCTTCTTCAATGCCAGATTTAAAAATCATGTCATCTACTAAACCTCAATTTCCTTATGGATCATATCGTGGAATAATGCGGTCATTGCCCATTGGTAAGTCGTCCTTACGTTTTTTAGCCCGAATGGCATGACTTTGTAGTGGAAAGTAACCCATGGTGTGATGAATGCTGTCTTTTCTTGGTCTTCTTCTGCCATTTTTATCTGGTTATAGCCTGAGAAGCCATCCATGAACGAGAACATGCCATGCCTTGCTGTACTATCAACTAGAGTATCGATGTGTGGGAGTGGAAAAGCATCCTTAGGACTGGCTTTGTTCAAGTCTCGGTAGTCAACACACATGCGTACCTTCCCATCTTTCTTAGGTATCGAGACGACATTAGCTAACCATTCAGGGTACGTAGAGATTGCAAGAAATCCGGCTTCGAACTGTTTCATGACTTCGTCTTTGACCTTGAGGGTCCATTCTGGTTTTAGTCTTCTCAGTTTCTGCTTGATTGGCTTACTTCTAGAAATAATTGGCAACTTGTGAACAACGAGATCTGTATCTAACCCCGGCATATCTCTGTATGATCATGCGAAGACATCCTGATACTTTCGTAATAGTTCGACCATTTTCTCTTTTTGTTGCGATGTTAACAAGGCTTCGATCTTGACAATTCGTGGGTCTTCTTCGATACCGAGATTGTTTGAGTCCGTATCCTCAATGTTTGGCTGAACACCTCTCTCGTGACGTTCCACCAAGTCTTTGATTTCTTTGGGTGGGTACTCTATTTCGTCCTCAGACTCTTCTTCTATCCTCATGAGGTCGAAGTCGAGTTCAAGATTGAAATCATACTCATCCCTTTCAAATTCTATTTTATTTGAATACTCATTTGTTGGAGACAGATCCCTTAAAAACTCTTTTTTTTTGTTTTTGAAAAATATCTATTTTTTTGTAATTTTGAAAGCTTTTTGATTTTTTTGGCTTTTGAAATTTTTTTGATTTTTTTGTTTTTTGAGAAATATTTGTTTGTTTGTGATTTTCTAGATACCTGAAATAAGAAGAACAATTATGCAAATTTGTTAATAAAGATAGGGAGCCCTCAAAACAGTCTTTACCCGAGGACGAGGGCTCATTATGATCCTCGGGCAAATTGATGTCGTCTAACGACATTTTTTTTTAGGCCTCAACAGCATCAAGTGTCAATGGGAATTTTTCCCAGTTGTGCAATGTCTCTCCTTCTCTGAGGGGGTGGATGAGATGAGCAAGTGATTCGTTGGATGATTTGATTGGTGGTTCGAAGATGACCATGATCTCCAATTGATTATTGTCATATTGGGGCATAGTCCCTCCCAAACTCGGAGGGATGACGACTGATGCCCAGTCAATGCCCGTTGGAAAGGGTGAATCTTCCTTTTGGTCGGTAGTGATCTCCACGTCGGTGGATTCTGGAGCGGTCTCTGATGCACTTTCATTGAAATCTCCATTGAATAGAACATCAATGCCTTTTATAAATGATGATTGGGACTCGACGATTGGGTCTTCTTGAATGTGCATTGGTATGAAATTTACCGTTTTTGGTTTTTTTGCTGGTGGTGGTTCTGATAAATTGTCGGGTCTGATATGTGATTTTGGGAAGCTAACACTGATGTGAGGAACTTGGCCCAGATTCCAGACGTTCAGTTCACGATTTTGCCTTTTTGCTAGTCGAAGCTCTTTTTTCTTGTTATTCATTTCTGCAATATCCCTTTTTGTGGGCCTAAACCCGAGACCGAAATAAGGAATATGCTTTTTGACTTCGACCGGTGTAGCTCTTCCTCTTCCTCCAGGTCTCAACCCTTGCTTGGGTCGGTAACCTGCCCTTTTCATAACCCGACCAATCATCAGATTCATTCTTGATAGCTTTGCCCTTACCTTCTCTTTCCCCTTCTCAATATGATTGACAGCAGCGAATTGATAAGAGTGATAGAGTGCCTTGTCCTTTGTCATTTTGATATCAATGAACGGCACATCTGGAACTCTCCCAACCGAAATAAGATTTTCTACCAGTACGGATATCATCTTTTGCCCCATAATGAATTTGACTCTTTAGTGCAACAAGATGGTACAGCCCCTGCTATTAAATTGAAGGTTGTCGGTATCTCCATGACTTCAAATGTCACTTCAAAGGTGTAAGGACCTATTGTGATCGGTAAATCCACCTCTCCCAAGGAATCTCTTCTTGAGTTGTCGAAGCCTCAGACAACCTTATTGTTTGGCTTGACGTGTGACCAATCAGCATTGAGTTTCCGGAAGGTCTAAAGTGGACAAACGTTAAGTGCTGAGCCATTATCAATCAGCACCCTGGCAACCATCATGCCCTTGCATATGACCATAATATTTAGTGGCTCGACGTGCCCCATTCCTTAGGCATAAATTCATTCTCTATGAAAATAATAGGATTGGGGGCCATGATCTGGTCGACCATTTGCTCCAACTGCGCCGGCGAAGTGGTTGCAGGTACATGTGATTTCTCCAAAACTCTTAGTAATGCTTCTTGGTGTTCCTCTGATTTCTGCATTAGGCCCAAAATACTGATTTGAGCTGGTTATTTGTTTAGCTGGTCCATGATATTATGCTCACTCTTTCGAACGAGCCTAATGAAGTCTACAGCCTCTTTGTCTGTTACCTTTGCCTTCTCTTCCGTTTTATCATCTTTATATAGCTTACCCTTTCCCTTCACTTTTCTTTTCTCTTCGTCTGTCACCTCTTTTGCAGTCTCTTTTGTTATACGATCGATATCAATCACCATTGCTTCTTTCATGGTTTCAACCCTTGTGGTTGTGGTGATGGTGGTCTCGTAACTCCAAGGAACTGCCTGGTCGGAGCTATAGGGGAATGGTTTAGGCGAGTGTATGGTTGTGGGGGGTGGATCGGATTTCATATTGAGGATGAGGGGTGGTGGTGACGATTTGGATGTAGTGGTGGTGGGAGGAGCTATATGAGGATTGTATGGAATGACGAGTGGTGGACGTGAGGAGGAGGTGTATGGTATATGAAAGGGGGATCAAGTTGATCCTTGAGGAGTTGGTAGTGTGTATGGTATAACAAGAGAAGGTCGGTTCGAATTTTGATGGTTCGATGATCCATAAGGTATAACTAGAGGTGGTCGGGTAGCAGTATTTTGATGAGTGGGATGGATGGTGATGTCGGCCAATCTGAGTGGTGGTAATGAATTTTGGGATGCGTTTGTTGTGTAGTGGTTGACTGTGTTAACTGTTGACGTCTTGGATTTCTGGGTTAGGTGGAGCCTGATTTTTGTCCCAATAATTGTTATCAAATCCGAATGATTGAAGTCAAGTTCTCTGCAAATGACATTTACCCTGTGCCCACTCCCTTCTCCATTGTGAGTAGGTAGGTGGTTTTGATTGATATTCTGTTGTTGGGGCGGGTTGGCAGGCCCATCTAGGATGAGAGCCTTTTTATCGATTGATGCTTGAGATGCCAGCATTGGTCTGTAGAGTGCAGGTGCACCCATATGGAATTCGCAGAATAAATAAGGGTTGTATCCTGGCCCTTTGGTAGTCTCAGGATTTGGAGGTCGTTTTGTAAGATACTCACCCCTAAGTAAGATTGGCAGTAATTCCGATAGTGTCATGGGTAACCTGGTAAACACTCTGTTAACTCTGTTGGGTCGTGCCTGCTGGTTCTGCCCTTATAGTGGTGCTTGCTGTGCAACTAGTAGAGGATTTGCCCTGAATTGATTTTAAGGTGGAGGGTTCCATGTTGGCGGTGCTGGTGCTCATGAAGTTGTCGGTGCTGGTGAAGGGATGAAGAGGGGTCGATTCGGCTATACGTTATTGACTTGTATTTCTTCCTTTTTCTTTCTTGGAGGCACTGGCTTTCTCTAAGAAGGGATTCCTGTTGTTGTCCCTAGACTCGTGAAATCGAATATCAGACCGGTTCGGATCCTGTCCTCGACCCGATCCGCCACTTGTACCAGGTTCGAGAATGAGCCTGTGGTGTGCACCACCAGATGAGTATAGAAGGCGTGCCCTAGTGTCGAGATAAACGCAGTGTTCATCTCTTGCTCTGTCATTGCAGGCCTTATTTGTGAGGCGGACTCTCGCCATCTATGTGCATACTCTTTCACTGTTTCTCTTTGCTTTCTTGTCATTTTGGCCATGTCGTTTCGATCTAGCCCCACATCAGTATTGAACCGGTAATTTTGCCAGAATATTTCGGCTAAGTCCTGCCAGTTCTTAATGAGTGAGTGATCCAATCCAGAAAACTATTTGAGTACCTGCCTCGTTAAGCTCCTATGAAACAATTTTACCAACAACCTGTCATCTTCGCCATACTGACACATGGATCCACAATACAACTTCAGATGTGACAGCAGACACCCTACTCCGTTATATTTTTCAAATTCCGAACACTTGAACTTGGCTGGTAATTGAGTATTGGGGTAGAAGCACAGATCCTTAGTGTTAAGGCCTTTCATCCTCCTCATCTCTTCCTACAGATATTCAATTTGCTGAGCTAGTTTTTCATCTGTTGCGCTTTTGGCTTCCGTAGCCCTGTACTCACATTCATCATCGGGAATGACCACAGGGGGTAGTTGATTCTGTGGAATATAGAGCGGAGGCCCCTGGTATTCAGGCACTGCAGGTGGCATTGTGGTCTGTGGTCCCTGTGGAGGTTGCTCGGGTAACTCTTGATTCGACCCGGATGCACGCTGCTGTATCGTTTGAGCTTGTAGGATGCTGGTATTGGCTAACACAATACTTACTATCTTTTCTTACCTCTCAATTATCTTTAATAGTGTTGTTATTTGAGGGTCGATACCTGACGCTTCGGTCACTAGAGGTTGTGCTGGTTCAGAAGAACTCATGATGACGGTAGACAATCTGAGAAAATAGGAAGGCACTTCTGGCTGCTTGTATTTCTTTCGCTTGGCCACCTGTGGGTACAGACGACCGAGTGTTACTATCTTATTTACAAAAATAAAGATGCATGATGTTTTATTAAGTCGGGTAAAGTTGTTTATTATGAGTTTTAGAGAAAAAATAATTTCTCGGCGCAGAGCCGACATCAACACAGAGTTGGTAAAATGTTTTACAAAAGAATTACATCAACACGGAGCTAGCATCAACACGGAGTCGGCATCAACACGGAGTTGGTAAAATATTTTACAAAATAATTACATCAGCACGGAGCTGGCATCGACTAGGTGTCGGTAAAATATTTTTAAAAATGGAATTAACTCAGCGCGGAGCTGGCATCGACACGGAGTCGGCATCAACACGGAGTTGGCATCAGCACGGAGTTGGCATCGACACGGAGTCAGTAAAATATTTTGAAAGTGAAATTATCTCAGCACGGAGCTAGTATTGACACGGAGTCAGCATCAACATGGAGTTGGCATCAGTACTGAACTAGCATCGACATAGAGTTGGGAAAGCATTTCGTAAAAATAATTTCATCAGCACGAAGCTGGCAACGACACGGAGTCGGAAAAATATTTTGAAAGCGAAATTATCTCAGCATGGGGCTGGTATCGACACGGAGTCGACATCAACACGGAGTTGGCATCAGCACAGAGCTAGCATCGACACAGAGTCAGGAAAATATTTTAAAAAGATAATTTCATCAGCACGGAACTAGCATCGACACGGAGTCGGGAAAATATTTTGAAAGCAAAATTATCTCAGCACAGGGCTGGCATCAACATGGGACAGGCATCGACACCTAGTCGGCATCAACATGGAGTTGGCATCAACACGGAGCTAGCATCGATACGGAATTGAGAAAGCACTTTGTATAAGTAATTTCACCAGCACGAACCTGGCACCGACACGGAGTCGGAAAAACATTTTGAAAGCGAAATTATCTCAGCACAGGGCTGGCATCGACACGGAGTCGGCATCAACACGGAGTTGGCATCAGCACGGAGCTAACATCAACACAGAGTCGAGAAAATATTTTAAAAAGGTAATTTCATCAGCACGGAGCTAACATCGACACGGAGTTGGAAAAACATTTTGAAAGCGAAATTATCTCAGCACGGAGCTGGCATCGACACGGAGTTGGCATCAACACGGAGTTGGCATCAGCACGGAGCTAGCATCGACACGGAATCGAGAAAACATTTTGAAAGTAAAATTATCTCAGCACAGAGATGGCATCGACACGAAGTCGGGAAAACACTTTGTAAAAGTAATTTCACCAGCATGGAACTGGCATTGATACGGAGTCGGAAAAATATTTTGAAAGCGAAATTATCTTAGCACGGGACTGGCATCGACACGGAGTCGGCATCAACACAGAGTTGGCATCAGCACGGAGCTGGCATCGACACGGAGTTGGGAAAATATTTTTAAAAGGTAATTTCATAGCACAGAACTAGTATCGACACGGAGTCAGGAAAATATTTTGAAAAGTAATTTTTGAGATAAATCGAGTTGGAATAACTCATGTTTTCGGTAGCTTCCAATTCAGTTCTCTGAAATCACCGTCGACTAGGCAGATCTCCAAGGAAGAGGCAGCGCACAATGGCACTCTTAAATCACCTTATTCCCTGAATAGACGTAGTCTATCCCCCTCGTATTAACAGGGTAAGATCTTTCTAGGCACCAACTTTAATCAAGGACTGCAATTGGTGCTTTTTTGAAATCTGATTTTTTTTTTTTTGAAAAAAATTGAATTCCCTTGGATTGATTGATTAGTTGTTATCTTTGCTAGATCATGGACTTGGTTTGAAATTCGATATGGATCCGGCTTGTAGTGGATCTGGGTCGTGGACCCAGCTGAAATGGATCTGGGTCGTGGACCCAGTTGAGTCGGTTTGGGTCGTGGACCCTGTTGTAAATTGATCTGGGTCGTAGACCCAGTTGGATTGGATCTGGGTTGTGGACACAGTTGGATTGGATCTGGGTTGTAACCCAATTGAAAAATTGATCTGGGTCGTGGACCCAGTTGGATTGGATCTGGTTCGTGGACCTAGTTGAATTGGATCTGGGTCATGGACCCAATTGGAAATAGATCTGGATCGTAAACCCAGTTGAAAATGGGTCTGGGTCGTGGACCCAGTTGAAACGGATCTGGGTCTTGGACCCAGTTGTAGTGGGTTCGGATCTGGGTCGTAAACCTAGTTGAAAATGGGTCTGGGTCGTTGACCCAGTTGAAATGGATCTGGGTCTTGTACCCAATTGTAGTGGGTTCGGATCTGGGTCTTGGACCCAGTCGGTATGGATTTAGATCTGGGTCGCGGACCCAGTCAGTATGGATATGGATCTGGGTTGTAAACCCAGTTGAAATGGGTTTGGATCTGGCTCGCGGACCCCATTGGAAATAGATTTGGGTCGTAAACCCAATTTTGGCTGGTACGGGTGGTGGGCCCGATTTAAATGGATACGAGTGGGGATCCGGTTTGCAAGACTATTTCGAGTTGGAGAATCCGTAAATTCTCCCCCCCTTTTTGTTTTTTTTATTTTTTTTTTGTTTTTTTTTTTGTTTTGAAAATATTAATTAACAAATCCATTTTACTTAACTCGTCTAAAACTTGGGATTTTTCTAAAGGTGAAGTTAATGTTTGATCAATTGTAAGTGGGCCCCTTCAAAAAATGATGGACTGTCGTTGAAAGCGCCCTCGATCCGCGGGGTGCGCGGATCTGCTTTTGACCCTTGACGTTTGGGAGTCGCCACCTAGTTATTACGGTCTAGGAACCGTTCAATGACTCTAAATAGATAAAGGACTAATCTAAAATAGAAAAAATTGAATTCGGGGATCATGTTACGGGGTTGGAAGGTGTTAGGCACCAACCCCACCCGGCCAAAGACGGTCTCTACTAACTTCCCAAATAAATTACATTGCTAAAAACCTAGATAAAAATAAAAAAATAAAAAAAGTTATACCTTTCCGATAGCAAAGACTTTGTTCCCTCAGATCTAACAAAAATAGCTCCTTGTACCGTACTCCCTTGCTTCGTTCTGTCTCCGGATTTGATTTCGGATCTCCAAGACAAGGTATCTCCTTATTTTTGGATCTGGACTCTTCGAGTTTATTATGGATTTTGAAACGTTTTTGGAGGGCTTTTAGGTGTTCTTTAGGCTAAAATTGAAGGAGGGATGTTAGGTAAGGAGTTGGGGCTCCAAAACTAGGGTTTATGGGAGGCTAGGGGGGCTTTTAGACATACTTCTCTTAGGGTTTATGATTTGATATGAAAATATTAGTTTGTGTTATTTATGAAATTTTTTGTGTGAAATGGTCATGAACTTAATGAGGGGCATTTTCGTAATTTTGTCAAATTCTGTTAAAATTGGCGAAATGATTTATTTGGTTTCGATTTGTTGTTTTATGTGTTCGAAAGAGTTTTCCTAATCGTAACGTAGGCTCTAGGGTCTTTTTGATATTAGGGGTATTTTGGTAATTTGGTCATTTTTAGTGATTTTTATCGTAAAGCTTCTTTTTGGTTTGCAAGATGATGATTTTTATGTTTCTGGGATCGTATTTTCCTAGCATAGCGTGGTTTCTAAGATTTTGTCAGTTCGAGATACCTCATCCGGATTTCTGAAACATTTCTGGTAACAAAATAAAGCAATGGAATAAACATCCATCATTGGGAATCATTCCGATCGGGTTGATGTAGACACCCCATTATTGCATCTGCCTAATTCGACAATTCGTCACCCGATTTTGGTGGATTCTTAATGATGAATATAAAAGAACTCGAAGGCTTGTGAGTACTGCTTGGTTCTTTCTGTTTCTAGTTTCTTTTCATCCTCCCTACTCGTCACTACTCTACCTAGAAATTTACGCACGCTTAGGATCGCTACATCTTACACCTGACTTAGCAAGCACGTACGCATAGGTTCGTTACACAAATCGATAACTTAGAGACCTCGCTACGCTAGAAAAATATAACTTTAGAACTTAGAAATACTCACACAGTGACTAAAAGAAAACTCACGTTGAAATTCCTAAAAATCTGTAAAAATCACAAAAATGACGAAAATACCCTTCATAAATTTTTGATGTCCGAAAAGTCTCAAAAGTACCCCCATTGCAGTCAGAACGTGATTTCGAGTCTAACGGGACCCAAATCGATGAAAACAGAGAAATTGGTAAAAATTTGTAAAAAATCATCAAAATGACGAAAATACCCCTCATAAATTTCGGATGTCCGAAAAGTCTCGAAAGTACCCCCATTGCAGTCAGAACGTGATTTCGAGTCTAACGGGACCCAAATCGATGAAAACAGAGAAATTCAAGAAAAATCGTCAAAATGGCCAAAACGCCCCTTAACATCTAACTCTAACATAGAGACCTTGATCCCTAGGAAAATAAAATTCAAATAAAAAATTAAACCAAAATAAAATTCAAATTGAAAATTAAACTAAAATCCAAAATTTAAAATTAATTTAAAATCGTAAAATCAAATTAAATTTTAATACAAAATAAAAATTACATTTTCAAGAAACCGATTAAAATACAAAATCAAAATCAAAATCAAATTGAAAATCAAGTTAAAAATCACTCAACCAATTAAAATGCAAAATTGAATTAAAATTTTAAATTAATCAACCGAATCGACCAACCAAAAATCTAATTAACAAATTAAAACCGTTCGATCACATTTAAATCGAAATCCAATCAACCGACCAATTAAAAATTGAAATCAATTTAAATTTCAAATTAAAATGCAAATTAATTAATCCATTCAAAATGTAAATTAAAAATTAAATTCAAGTTAAACAATTAAAACTCAAATTAAGATCGAATCACCCAACCAATTAAAATGTAAAATCGAACGATCAATCAATCAAAAAATCGAAATCAAATCAACCAACAACCAAATTTAATATCAAAATTCAAATTAAATTTTAATCGAAATTCAAAATTTAAAATAAAATACAAATTCAAATGTAATTTAAAACATCAAATTAAATTTTAATCAAAACATCGACTAAAATAAAAAATAAAAAATAAAAAAATTCGAAATCAACCAATCGGAAGGAAAATTAAACCGACCAATTATGACTCATTGACGGAGAGTTACCGTAGTACGAGTAGCGTAGGATCCCCCTCTTTCATTCTTTAAAAAAAATAAAAAATAAAAAAATTCAAAAATAAAAAAAGAAAGAAGAAGAAACCACGTTTCTTCTTCTTCCCCACGTGCTCCCATGGTCTTCTTCTCCAACTCCTCCTTCTCTATTTTCTCCAACAACCCACGTTTTGGACCACCCACATAGCAGCCACGTTCTTCTCCTCCTCTTCACTCTCTCCCTTGATCTCTCCCATCAACCCACGTCCTCTACCCTTCTTCTTCTTCACAACAAAAATCAACAACATTCTCTCACGTTTTTTGCTAGATAACCACCCATACAACTACCCACATCTCCACCCTCTCTCCCCTCTTTCTCTCACGTTTTTATGGGAGGGAATGACTATAAAAAAAGAGCAAGAGGAACCAAGAAGGGGGAGTGCTCGGGGTTGACTGTCATTTTTTCAAAAAAAGAAGAAGAAGAAAAACGTTTTTTTCTTTTGGCTGCCATTAAAAACCAGCAACTTCAGCTCCTTCATCTCTTTGATCTCTTCATCTTCTTCTCTCTCATGTTTTGAACAGCCCTTCTCCCCATGTTAGAGCAAAACCAGTAGCTATTGCAACCCTCCATTCATATCTAAAATCGTCCAAAAACAGTAGCTATCAGGCCTTCCTTCCATCTTCACCTTGCTGCCATTTTTTAGTTCTCCATTAAAAATCTGCAACTATCTCTTAGCCTACAACCTTCTTCCCAAAAAAAAAAAAACCTGCAACATACCTTCACCTACTTCCTCATTTTTTATAGCAGCCATAAACCAGCCTGTAACACTCTTCATCCTCACAGTTTTACAACCTAACTCAGCTCTCACTTAATTTGATTTTTGCAACCGACTCAGCCTTCTATTCATCCTTATTATTAGCAACCCATGGAGCATCTCTATCCTCACAGTTAGTATCCCCAAAAGCCATTGGTTCAATCTTTTTTTTTTCATAACTCTCTCAATTTCGGCCTTTAAGCAAGCTCATAGCCATTAAGCAAGCCTAGACCAACTCGATTTTGGGAACAGGCTTCTTAAAAGCACGCAAGATCACAACAATTACTCACACATCATTTCGAGTTCTTTTTGAAGGAATTCACACATCCGAAATTATTCGATAAAGGTAAATTTTTATTTTCATTTTTATTTTTATTTTTTTTTTTTTTTTTTTTTATTGTTTCTTGATTTCATATGCATTTGAAATAATTCATTGATTTTTGGGGTATACGTGGCATTAATGACAATGTTCGAGTTTACGAATTATTAACGTATCAATTCACCTATATTTTTTTTGATTAATAGATCGATTGAATAAATTCACGTATACCAAGTTGATGGACCGACTCATTGGATGTTAATATTTATCGGGTTGATTCATCACTTTTTGATGTTGTTGGGTCGACTCATAAATGTTGATTTTAATCGACTCAATAAAAATTAATGGTGTACACTAAACATAAAAAATAAAAAATCGATTTTCACAATAAAAATTACGAGTCAACTCGCTGATTTTGGGGGACATCGAAAATTTGAATCGGTTTTATTTTCAAATTGTGCACGTGGGTTAAATCACATATTTAATACATGTGGTGATTTTAAAAAATAATCAACGATTATTTTGATTAACCAATTGCGAGTCGACTCGTTGATTTTTGGTACATTGGAAATTTGGTTCGATTTTTTTAGAAATTGTGCACGTGGGTTAAATCACATATTTAACACATGTGGCAATTTTTAAAAATAATCAAAGATTATTTTGATTAACAAATTCCGAGTCGACTCGCTGATTTTTGATACATTGGAACTTTGGTTCGATTTTTTTAGAAATTGTGCACGTGGGTTAAATCACATATTTAATACATGTGGCGATTTTTAAAAAAAAATCAAAGATTATTTTGATTAACAAATTGTGAGTCGACTCGCTGATTTTTGGGACATTGGAAATTTGAATCGATTTTATTTAAAAATTAAACATGTGGCTAACTCACCAATTTAATACATGTGGCAACTCAAAATTTGCAAGTTAACCCATTGAATTTAATGCACGTGACGACTCAGAAATCAAATTTCTTTGATAAATATCATCAATGAGTCAATTCATTAATTTCATATACGTGACATTGAAAATCAATTTTCTATTATTCAAAGTATGATCGAATTGATCCATTAATTTTTGGTGTCATGTATGCCTCATTAAATCATGTAATTATTTTAACCGTAGGATTTGTTTAGTAAATCCAGTGCAATTTGATGATGATTGGACCCTAGTTTAATTTTTAGTCTTTGAATGTTGACCGTAGGATATTTTTGGATCGCAGTAGAGACTGGTCATCTTGATCAGGCGGGTTCGGTGCCTAACACCTTCCGAAATCCGTAACCTGACCCCTTACCCATCTCGTTGATCCACGGACCGACCCATATCCATTTGGAGTTAATTTTGGTTCCTAGACCTAAACTAGGTGGCGACTCCCTAATCTTTTAAAAATCCCCGAGAAACATAGATCGGACCCCTAATCCGCTATTTAGCGGACGGCCGCGGGGGTCGAGGCGATTTCAGTTGACGAGTTGATTAATCAGGCGAGTTCAAAAATGAGGTGTCTACAGTCGTGTTCATAATGTAGGGTCAAGTTCACTCTGGTCCGTGTTAATGGCACGAATAGGGTCTACATTCAGTCATCCGTGTTTTGGGCACGGATGAGACATTCATTGTTTCAACTGTGTTCCAAATACGAATGACGCATATTCTGTCTCAACCGTGTTCCCAACGCGGATGATGTACATTATGTCTCAACCGTGTTCCCAACACGGATGATGTACATTTTGGTCTATCCGTGCCATGGACACGGACCAGAATGAAATCCAGTTTCTGGAAATTCACAGAATCGTTTCTTTGCCCCTGTTTTCCATGCCTCCCCTCACTGTTTTTGCTTTCATTCCCTGTTTTCTCTTTTTCTTTTGTTTGTGTACATGTATGATGCAACACACTTCCCTTTTCTTACCTAAGGGAAGGAAAATGAAAAAAAAATAAAAGCATCATACGATCTATACAACCATGCCTTCTTGGGCTTATACTATGGGCTTCGAGACCCCGACAACAATAGTTGCATACAACATTATTTTGGGGGTCGATGTAACATTAAAAACTTGTGTCCTAACTCATCTAGCCAGGCACATGCATGAGTTTAATAGGTGGCTTCAAGGATACCTGATTTTCAAACCTCGATGCATACCGAAGTACACACATCGTTGGTTGGTGATCGGGTTTGATGTGTTCATTCCCGACACTTGAAATAACAATCTCAAGCCGTAGAACTACTAAGCATCAGGGCTATGTATATTGAGGGTGGGATGACTTGGAAGTGAGGCTATGCTCGCAAGTGCACGTGTAATAGGATTTTTTTTCATTCATTTTCATCGTCCCCCTTACAAATCAAAAATAGCATGAGTGAATAGATATTACAATTTGGACTCGAAGAATAGAAATAAAAATAAGAAAACAAGAGACAAACAACAAACAAACAATGTTAGTAAACAAACCTCTTTTTTTTTCAAAACAACTGAGTTGTCACGAGGGATGAACTATGGGTTCCCAGTGGAGTCGCCAGCTGTAGATACGTGATTTTCGTCATTACGACAGTCACATTTACGATGAATTAGAGTCGCCACCATTCAAATTGTAAGTGGGTGTGAATGGTCACCCAATGCACATTTTTGACATTTTAGTAACTCACGATGCATAAGGGGTAATCAATCTTGGGATTCGGGTAAGCGCTTGGTTGGAGAAAAGGGAAGGGGTTAGGCACCCTTTTCTCCCAGCCAAATGGCGGTAATCTCTACGCAACTCGGTCATTTTAATTTTTTAAAAGGTGAAAAAGAAAATGCCACGTGTGTGCATTTTGTACCCTAGATAGGGATTCATTTTCGACTTGATCATAGGGTCATTTCATTGATGGAAATGACCCTTATGAACCTTTAGTATTGGGGTTCACTCATTTAAAATAAAAATAAAAGAGAAGAAGGGGATGTTAGAAGAGGGAGAATGAGAGGATAGAGAGAGAGAGGGAGGGTGCACTTCGAACCCACCTTGTACTCTTAAACTTCTTTTCTTCTTCTTCTTCTAGACTTCTCTTGAGTCTTCTTAAGTCCTTAGTAAAATGTGAGAGAATATATATTTTTTTTTTGGGTGAGAGATTAGTGTGGGATTAGAGAAGAGATGAGGAGAGAAAGTAGATTTTTGTTTTTTTTTTTTTTTTTGTGAGACTTGGTAACCATTTTTGGGATGAGGGTAGAGGTATTTATAGATGTTTGGAGGGGGTTTGGGGGTATAATGGGGTGAAAGTTTGAAAAGAGGGATAATGGCATAGGTTTTAAGGATGGAAGGTTTGAAATTTAGAATGAAAGTGAGGGTATTTGTGTAAAGGATGAAAATGAGTGAGGTTTTGATCCAAATGGTTTGGATCCTATCCATTTGGGTAGAGTGTTTGGTGGGATGAGATGAATGATGATTGATGGGGGAATGGGGGTGTAAGAGGGTTGTTTAGAGAAGGAGTGTTAGATTGGTTGAAGAGGTGAGGTGTTTAGATTTAGGAGAATGGGTTGTGTAAGAGGTGGGTAGATTGGTTTTTGAGAGGAGAAAGGGGGTGATGCCATGTGACATATGAGATGAGATAGTGTGGTGATGAGATTGGTTGATTGGTTGATGGTGGTTGTTTGATTAGAGAGAGAGGTATGGGTAGTTAGTTGATTATGAGGGGAGTATGGGTTGAGATGATTTTATTGGAGTATTTTAAGGAAGATGATGGGTAAAGATATGGGTGGTGATGTGGGTGGTTGATGATGTTAGAAAATGGTGATGGATTAAGGTATGGGTTGAGGTATGGGTGGTTGTTGATGTTAGAGAAGGGAGATAGGTTAGGTTAGGGTAGGGTATGGGTTGAGGTGATTTTGGAGGGAGGTGATATGGGTTAGATGGATTGTTTAGAGAATGGTGATGGGGGTAAGTGATTAGATGAGGGAGGTGAAGGGTGGTGATGACATGTGTCATCTTTTGATGTAGAGAGGGTGATTAGTTGATGTGGGTAAGGGTTGATGGGTTAGGCTTGAGGGTTGATGGGTTAGGCTTGTGGGTTGGATAATGAATAGGGTATGGATAGTGGCTTGTGGATTTTTGATATATTGGGCTTGGGCTTTTAGAGAGTTGTAGGTTATTTTGATTTGGATGGGGTTTGATTTGAATGGGATTTTTGAAAGTGGGTTTATTCTATGGTTTAGGTAACATAGGATTGATTTTAGGTTAAGGGTAAGATGGAAAATTGGTTTTTATAAATTTGAGGGTTCATGGGCCCTGAACGGGCTTTATGGTGTTTGCGAATTCGGAGGTGGGGCGGTGGAAGGTAGATGAAGGGTAGGTATCCCAAGTCCCACATTTTTTCATTTTTTTATCTTTTTAGGATTTTTAGAAATTATTAAATTGATTAAAATGTCACATGTTGGCGAATCGGGCTTTTTAGGCCTGTTGGAAAATTTCATCGAGCGTTCGGTTATTCTTGAATATAAAGGTGGAGCGGTGATGTTGAACACGTATAAGATGGGTCACAACCCTTTTTATAGGTCCCCTAGACCATTGGGAGGTCTTAGGGGCCTCAGTTTACTCAAAATTGCCGTTTTTTTATGTTTTGGGCCTTAGAGGCCCGTTGGCCTATTTCGTTGGAAAATCGATATTTTGAATGAAGCGGAGCATATCGAGTTTTCCGAATCCTTTTGGTGGACCTACTAACCCATTGAGAGGTGTTAGAGGCTTTAATCTTGGCGAAAGTGTCGTATTTTAATGCTTCGGGTCTTCGAGGCCTATTGGCCAAATTTATTGAAAAATTACTATTTTTGGGCCCTTTCGAGTGATGGCCCGTTCAAATTGGGGTGTCTACAACAAATATCTTCAAAAACCCCCCAAAAAAATTAGAAATCTTTAAAATACTAAAGGTTTTCAAAAAATTTCTTCAGTTAAATAAGCATTGTGACAAAATAGAATATGAAAGGGATGAGTACAACTTTGACCTTGAACTCAACTTTGATCTCATGAGGATTGAAGAAAAGTCAGAAGAAGAGGTTCAATATCCTCTAAAAGAAATTAAAGAACTCATGGAACATCATAAGAAAGGTGTTCAACCAAATATAGATGATACAAACTCGGTGAACCTAGACACTGAAGATAACCCACGGTTTGTCAAAATTGGAACCCTATTGACAATCGTGCAGAAAGAAGAGATGATAGAGTTCTTACAATAATACTAAGATGTCTTCACATAGTCCTATCAAGACATGTCCAGTTTAGACACAGATCTAGTCGTTCACAAGTTACCTATCATACCGAGAAGGAAGCCAGTCAAGTAGAAATTACGAAGATTAAAGTTAGAATGGACGCTTAAGGTCAAGGATGAGGTAATAAAGTAATTTCAAACGGGATTTCTCACAGTATTCACCTACCCCGAGTGGCTCGCTAACATAGTTCTTATACCAAAAAAGGATGGAAAAGTACGTATGTGTGTTAATTATCGTGATCTGAACATAGCCAGTCCTAAAGACGACTTTCCACTACCGCACATTGACACTTTGGTTGATAATACAGTTGGGCACCGTATGTTCTAGTTCATGGATGGCTTCCCAGGTTACAATAAGATAAAAATGGCAGAAAAAGACCAATAGAAGACTGTGTTTATCACACCTTGGGGTATCTTTCACTATAAAGTTATGTCGTTCGGTCTTAAGAATGCTGAGGCAACTTGCCAGCAAGCCATGACTGCCTTATTTCACAACATGATTCACAAGGAGATAGAAGTATACGTGGACAACATGATAATTAAATCAAATCTCGACGAGGACCATGTGGTGAACTTGAAGAAATTGTTTGATCGATTAAGGAAGTACAATTTAAGGCTTAATCCTGCAAAGTGCGTATTTAGGGCAACGTCAGGAAAGTTGTTAGGGTTTATTGTTAGTAGAAAAGTCATCGAAATCGATTCGAATAAAACAAAGTACATTATAAATATGGAGCCACCCAAATCAAAATAGGAGATCAAGGGACTCCTAGGGAGAATTCAGTACATTAGTTGATTCATTGTATAATGTACATCGATCTTTGAGCCAATATTCAAACTATTTAAGAAAAATGAGCCGAAAGAATTGAATGAAGACTGTCAAGAAGCTTTTGACAAGATCAAGAGATATCTACTCAATCCACCAATCTTGGTTCCTCTTACACCAAGTTGACCTTTGTTAATGTATCTCTCTGTGCAAGAAAACTTCATGAGCTATGTATTGGGGCAAAATGATGAAACTGGTCAAAAAGAGTAAGCCATTTACTACCTTAGCAAGAAGTTCACAAGTTACGAAACGAATTATTCGACCTTCAGAAAAATGTGTTGTGCCATCGTTTGGGCATCACAACGACTATGCCACTACTTGCTCAGTTATTCGACTATGCTCATTGCTCGGATGGATCCTTTGAAGTATCTCTTTGACAAGCTGGCATTAACGGGATGTATTGCAAAATGGTAACTATTGTTATCTGAGTTCGATATCACCTATGTTACTCAAAAAAATCATTAAGGGATAAGCCATTGCTGACCACTTAGCAAAGCACCTTCTACCCGACTATGAACCACTAAAGACAAATTTTCTCGATGAAATTATTTTGTTTGCCGAAGTCGAAGACGACGATAAAGACAAAAGTTGGAAGATGTGGCGTCCCGCCAAACGCTAGCACAAATCCCACTGTCAAATCTCAAGGTACGAGGTGGCATCTCAAAATTTCGGCATAGCCTCCTTTGTATATGTTAGCATTCAACGGAATACAAAACCTGATAATCAAAGTTATAACAAAACCTGTATATAAAGATGTAAATACAGGGATGACAGCGGAAGACTAAATACATCTAACATGTAAATAGATCAGAGTGCAGGAGATTTAACAATATACAGCCTTACCAAAATACTCTCGCTCTAACATAGGCTTAAACTCTCAATCCAAAAATTACATACATCCTGGATGAAACTGACAACACTAAGGGATGTAGCCCTAGTGCTCACCAGGCAACAAACTATGATCGCCGATTTGACCGATCAGATACTCCCCACTTAGTGACTTTACGCCTGCCTCGGTAATTGCAAGTGTTGAAACTAAAAAAATTAGGAAGGAAAGGGTGAGTAACGAGAGTTACCCAGTAAGTCCACAACTAATTCCTACTAATAACCCTTCCTAAATAAGATCAAATAAAGCACACTAAACATTTTAATACATGCAAGATTTTAGAGAATAAAATACGATCAACTAGTACATATAGCCAGGGATGAGCAACTAAACAGTTTAAAAGTTACACATAGCATCAATCATCCATACTCATTATACATTTTTCATTTTATGCAAATATAGTTGACAACGTTGAAATAATAGACATACTTTTCAGTTTATAATTCGAAATATAACAACAGATACATAGTACAAGTGGTGGAGTATTGGAATTAAAGAGTTAGGATTTACGACTGGATCGCTCCCAATCGAGACATGATATTCCTCAATAACATCTTAGTTCCTGATTTTGTGGCTGATCGTTGTTTACCACGCTTGTGGGACCATTTATCTAGCTCAGGCTGGCCGTTTGACGTGACCGTAAGTAATAGGTCTCTTTTCGATGTGTCAGAACGTTTGACTACTACTAGATTATTAGTAATCACTGACTAATCATCTTCGTCTATGCCTATCAGGTGTGCATGTGATTCCCAAATGACACTCCACTCGTATACGACCACCTTTACAATACACGTTCACTGGTAAAGATAAGAAATGAATGAACCCGGATTCCAATTGTGACTCCACTCTCATATGCGTCCCATACCACGTATGAGCTTCGTGGTCCCTACCGTACATCCAAGGATAGTGCACTCCTCCAAATGATGTGACACACTATCCCTTCAGGCATTCACAGACCCTTTAACAGCTCACAAAATAGCTACATATATACATATGATTTTTTATTTAAAACAAAAGAGAAATTAACAGAACAGGGTTGAGAATGGATATCTAGCTCCTACCATGCAACTGTGGCCACCCAGCCTAAAATAAATAACAGTACTTAGCGCACGTATTAAAATAATCGTAAATAAACATGCTACCCTTTCATTAATAACCTGAAGATCCTTTCACCAACCTTCACACAACATACAATGTAAAATGCAGACATCACCCCTCGGGTGTGATTCTGGCATTTTACCGTTCATCCCCTTTTTCATTCTCTCGACATTCTCACTTTTTGTCTTTTCAAATCAAACCATTCATTTTCAATCTTTCAAAGTCATTTTTGGTCTTTCCATTGAAAACCATTAAAGTTTATTCAAAACGAGGTCCCGACGATGCACATGACTTAAGTTACTAAAAACAAGGAAAGCTGGTGAAAATTTGGCTAGGTGTCGAAAACTCAATTTTTCAATGTTCTTAAAATTGGAAACAAGTTTTTGGAAATGAAAGCCCCAAGCACGAGATTTGACATCATATAAATTTTATAGCCTAATTCAAAGTAACGCGAAAGTTATTATATTTTGAAAATTTTTTGAAAACATCGAAATTTACGTTTTGTTCTTGAAACCAAAATTCGAATTTTGATCCTTTGAGATTAGGATCTTGAAATCATTCCCATTATTCCAAAATGGGGGGTAAAACCTTAATTTCATTAAAGATCTTAAAGTAAAAAAAATTAAAGAGGACATTTATTTACATGCTTCTAATGAAATGAAGGGTGGGAAATCAAGTATGTTTCTAACTCAGAAAAATGCTATCGGCGGCAGAAGCTTGTTCTGTCGGTGGAACCGATGGTTCCTGTCGACAGAAGGATTTTATCGGTGGCAGAAGGTTGATTCTGTCGGTGGAACCGATAGAATGCCCATCGGCAGGTGTCGGTGGGACCGACGGCATCTGCCAACAGAACTGAAACTTCACGATTTTTGGGTTCTTTCAATCCATTTTTCGGGTCTTTCATCCATTTTTCGAATCATTCAACCCACCCACGAATTTTAACATTTAAAATATAAATAAAACACATCAAATCTCTATTTCTAGCATGAATTTTAATTCAAATAAAGATTTCTACGATTTAAAACAAACAACAAGTTTTGTTAAAATAACCTAAATGCACATTTCTGAAATCTAAGGTTACTACTAAGAATTGAGAGTCTCTTACCGTTGTGGACGCCAAGGATATAAGCTAGCACTACAAATCAAGGTTGGATGGCTCAAGAGTTGAGGTTGGGTTACTTGGATGTAAAATAGACAAGGGTTTGCAAAGCATTTGACGACGATGCTCTTCTTCGCTTCTACAATAAAGACTCGATGGAGCCTTTGGATCAAAGGTGTAGAGTTTCCTTCGTACTATACGGCTGGTTATTGATGGAGGGTAGGAAAAACGAATGAGAATGGACAACCAAAGATGGTGAAGTTGTAGCCTTCGTCGTGGTCGACAACTTTGCCTTCTTCGTTGAGGTTCAACTCGATCTCGATCGCACTAGAACTTGATGGAAATGGGTCGAAACCCTTGGGTTGAAAAGTGGCTGTCGTTTGATTTTATGGAGAAGAAGAGAAAAGAATAAAAAGAAACCACTCTCTTTTAAATAAAAACCTTGAGGGGTAAACTTGTAATTCTCTTTTCATTGTTCCTAGTTCGGACGACAATTCGGCCATTCGGACTCGAAAAATGACAAATAAGTATTTTATTTCGAATAATTTTTCATTGTGGAGCTAACGGTGTTATCAAATTTTCCTGATTCTTCCCCTAACGAAAATTTCACTGTTTGGATCCCACTTAATGCAAAATTCGAGGATTTTATAATTTTTTCCTCCGAACTCGATTTCGAACTTGCTTACAGGCTAATGTATATATTCCGATCCTTTTGAATCTAATGGCGAAGTCGATTTTTCTCGAAATTAATCATAACAATATTCGAGTATTTTACTTTAAGTCTCTCCTTCGATATTTTCCTCTAAATCTCACCATTTAATTTCCTTGAGATATGAGTTGAAAATCTAGGGTATTATAGAAGATATATTTTGATGGAATAGTAAACCAAAAGGGGAATGGAATTGGCGTAGTCCTGGTCAAGCCAGATGGAACTCATATTCCCATTGCAGTCAGACTGAGGTTTCAAAGTTCCAACAACGAAGTCGAGTATGAAGCATGCATTATAGGGTTGAAAATAATAATCGACCTCAAAATAAATGTATTCGGAGACTCGAGTCTAGTAATCTACCAAACAATGGGAGAATGAAAGTCCCAAGAATAGGGACTAATTCCTTATCATGAGTATCTCGAGGATCTAAGCTCAAACTTCATCCAAATCTCATTCACCTCTATGTCAAAGGTTAAGAACCAGTTTGCAGACACGTTGGCCACTCTTGCTTCAATGATCAGTATCTCTGAAAACACCATTGTCGACCCATTTGAGATCGGTATCTAAGATGAACCAACATATTCTTTGCCTATGGAGATCGAAGAACTTGAGGAAAAACCATGGTATGTAAACATCAATATATTCTTAGAGGATCGAACTTTTCCACCGGATGTCACAATAAATAATCGAAACACTATTCAGAGATTGGCAGGACAGTTCTTCTTGAGTAGCGGAGTCTTGACATCATTTTTCTTTTAAGAAATAATCACTGAATAAGATGACTAAACAATCATTTTGGGGTGTTTCCTTTCCTGATGATCTACTTTTAACTATATTTGTCCTTGTTGAAGTAGCACTTAATACTTTATCTTGGTCCCTCTTATTTAAAGACCCTTCACAAGTATTTATAATAGAATTGAACATAAAGCCACTCATTTCTGAGTGAGTAGGGATATGACTAACATGTTATAATAGAAAACAGTGATAGTAAATATATATGAATTAGATAGCCAGCATAGCACCCACTAATATAGTTTTGGTCATCAGGGCCCTACTTACCCTTATGCCAGGTGAACAGTCTTCAACTGCCCTAATGAGTCCCACAAGTTGTACAGTGACATCAAGTCTTGGTGGTTCCAGAAGTCCAAGCAGAAGTCTTTGTATTGCACTTGGAGGGGCATTAACATAGTATTTATATTGGAAGAAAAACAGCCTTAGAAACATTTTCAAGAAAACTTCGTTAAAAACAATGAATTCTTTTTTATTTTCACCTATGAAACAAGTGTCCATATGGTTCAAGATCTGGCAATCTAGCAACAAGATGCTCGTCTAAAGCTGTTGTTGGTGGAGGAAGCAAAAGTTGTAGGAACAACAGCTGATGTCAAAGTAGCAGTCTAATAGCGGGAAACTTCCTCATCACACACACTTAAAAGACCATCTTTCCAAGGGTGAAAAAAAGGCTAGAGGCATGACCCAATTCAAAACAATTACATATTGGTAAAGGCATTTTGCTATTGCATTCACACTCTCTGGATCACTGTAAATTAAAAAATTGCATTTCAGATCTTTCAATCAACAAATTATTCAATCTTCTCCGAGCTCTAGAAAATGGAGAGAATTCGTTTGCCATTGCTTTGTGCTATGAGATTCAAAAGCCCATGGAGATTGACAATTTTGGAACCTATTATGATTTATGAGTAAATCTTTTGTTCTCACTCTTTTTCGTTCTCATCTATACCTTCACCTGGAACCCTAAAACCTAACCAAATCCCCAAACTCACTTTTCTGCTGGCTCTCCCTGCAGTGCTAAATATTATGATGAATCATTGTTTGAGTTGGAGTTCTTGATGGTTGAAATCGACAAAGACATAATGAAATTTAAAATAGAATGTTTTCTACCCAACAACACACTAAAATGGAGATCGATTGCAAGAAACTCAACAAAGAAAACATGAAATTTAAATTTAAAAAAAAAATTAAAAAATAAAAAGGTTAGAAGGGTTTGTGATTTCTTTACCTTTGAGAGAGAGAGAGAGAGTGAAGACGAAGTCAAATGGTTCGTCGGCGCCGTCGTAAATGATGTCAGAAACATAGAGGGCAAAAGACGAAATCAGATCTGTTGGTCTGTGTGTCGTCGAACGCAATGAGTAAGTCGAGATCGAAGTGAAAAGAAGACGAAGAAGAATGGTTCGTCGGTGCCGTCACAAACGATGTTGGTCTGTGTGTCGTCGAGCCCAGAGAGGAAGTCGAGATCAAAGTGAGAAGAAGATGAAGATCTATTTTCATATTTAGATTTGGGGTTTTTTTTTAAACGGGGAGGCGTTTGCAAATATGCAAACTTTGTTACAACCCAAACATTTTTAAATCAACACACGATCTGGACCGTGGATCTTGCGCGTATCGAACGGCTGTCTTAATTTGTCACGATGTGAGTCGCAATGGTTGTCGTCCGAACGTCATCTATATATATATATATTTGGAAATGTTCAGCAACAAACATCTTGGCAAAACATTTTTCAAAACATGGGTTATAAGTTTTGGAATTGGCTATTTTTGGTGAGGATGATCTCTACGATGAGGAGATCATCATCAACAAAAATCAGCAAATTCCAAAACTTCTAACCCCATAAAAAATGGTTTACAAAAAATGGACGGTCCACGATTTTTCAACTTGTAAACATGGGGTAGAAGTTTTGGAATGGGCTGATTTTTGGTGAGGATGATCTCCTCACCGTAGAGATCATCTTCACCAAAAATCATCCCATTCCAAAACTTATAACCCTTGTAGGACAAAAATGGTTGGCTAAAATGTTGGTATATATATATATTCAGCACCAAACATTTTAGCCAACCATTTTTGTCCTACATGGGTTAGAAGTTTTGGAATGGGCTGATTTTTGGTGAGGATGATCTCTTTTGGCCAACATTTTAGCCAATCATTTTTGTCTTACATGAGTTAGAAGTTTTGGAATGGGCTGATTTTTGGTGATGATGATCTCCTCAGTGTAGAGATCATCCTCACCAAAAATTAGCCAAATCCAAAACTTCTAACCCATGTTTTAACAAATGTTTTGTGCCGAAAATTTCCTTATATATATATATAGGGTGACGTTCCTACGACCCCCATTACGACCCCCATCGCGACCCCCGATGTCAGCCGTTCGATTTGCACGACATCTACGGTCCAGATCAACCATTCGATTGTAAAATAACGAAAATTCATTATTTACAAACGCCTCCCCGTAAACAAAAACAAAAATCAGAAACTCTCTTCCTCTTCGTCTTCTTCGTCCTCTTCAAACTCACATCTACGACAACCCCCATCGCTGTCTTCCTCATCTCTCTCTAACTCATTGCGAAGACACGAAGAGCTCGATCTTCGTCTTCTTCTTCACTCTCTTCCTCTTCGACAGATCTAAGATCTCCATCTTCGTCTTCTTCTTCACTATCTTCCTCTTCAACAGATCGAGATCGATCTTCGTCTTCTTCTTCCTCTTCTTCATTTCTCAATCTAAATTAAGCACGCGATTTCATAAAATCTGTATGATTTTCTCAATCTAAGTTGAACAAGTTTTACATGATAGAGATTTGGCTCAACATGTTGTATTCACAGTGGGTAAGAGAGAAACCAACTTGATATTATTGAAAAATAGAAAGTAGAATCAAATCAAGATAATATTTAGATCAATCCTTTCTTCTTCCACCAACTCGGCTTCGTCCTCATCTCTTTCCCTCTCTCTCTCTCTCTCCAACAGAAACCCTAAGGTAAACCCATAAATTTTTTTTTATTTCATATTTTTATTTAATTTGTTTTTTTTTTATGTATCGATTATGACGAATCATCGACAAATTTTGTTTTGAAAGCTACTTTGTTTCACTGATATTGAGTTATTGTTGTGTGTTTCATTTTTCATTAATTAATGGTCTATGGATATTGAGTTAATTGCATCGCTTCCCTTCCGATGGTATATTATACGTATGGGTTTGTCTAGAATCAAAATATCCAAGTATCCACGAAATCAGAAATCCTTAATTACTTTTTATTTTAAATTTCTTCATTATTCTGAGTTTTATATATGTTTAACTGAAAATTTTATAATCCTTATGTGTTTAATTCGAAGAAACGGGTTCGAATGGAAATTCCTATGTGTGTTTTTTTTTTTATTTTATGATTGTTCATGTTCGGATCGGACACCAATTCAACTAAGAAATTCTTGAACAGATAGTGTTGTTTTTAGCCATTGTTTTGCTTGGGTTGTTTCTCAATCTTTGTTTTCCATTATTTATTATGTGGTCATGTTCATCTATTAGGATTGCTTTTTTTCTTCTAAGATATCTGTCAATGATGTATAAAACTATGCACGTATTATCAGATTAACTATGATGATATGTTATTGTCACTACCACTGAGGCATATCTGCAATGAAATGGAGATTCACCCCTTAAAAAAATAAGTTATCATTGAGAATAAGTGAAAATTGAGGTGCCAATAGAAATACACTCTCAAATTTTTTGTTTTGTTTTAGATTTGTATTTGTTAGATTTAAGATTTTATATGGGCCTAATCCTAATTGTAAATAACTGTTGAAGTTATTTCAATGTGTTATAACACTTTGTAATGTTGAGAATAGGTAAAAGTTGGGGTGCCAATAGAAACACACTCTCTCATTATTTATTAGATTTAGGATTTTATATAAGCCTAATCCTAATTGTGAACGACTGCTAAAGTTGTTTCAATGTGTTATGACGCTTTGTAATGTTGAAATAATTAGTTGAACCAAACTTTTGTAATGTTTGGATTGTGTGTTTTAATATTTAACTAGGATGTGATAAATTATATATGAAATTGGGGATGTAATAAGTCAATGTAGATCACTTACTCATTCATTACAAGTGGCCTTAGAGATTTGGTCATACTTTCTAAGGCTTTTTGGGGTAAGTTAACTAGCTATTTGACACACATGCCACTAATCCTTTTGAGGATTTTAGAAATGGCTTTCCATTTATTCTTTTAAATAGCTTCGAGTATTATTGATTTGAATGTAAGAAATATGAGTTGGCAACTCCTTTTGTATTATTATTTAGATGTTGAATAAATATAAATTTCAATATATTTAGTTAACCTCAACTGGGACTTTGTTAATTTGTTTTAGATAATTCTTCATGGATGCGATTGACATTTATAAGTGTGAAAGTGTGCATGTGAATGAAAATGTGGGATCATCTTCGATTATGGAAGTAGATATTGGGGAACGTGTTGATTGCCTCAGTCCTAACAAAGATGTTCGAAAGTTAAATGCACCATATGTTGGGATGGTTTTTGATCAAGTGAGGAAGCAAAAAAATACTATGAAGAATACGGACGTCAGGAAGGGTTTTGCATTCGTGTACGCAGTAGTTTAAGGACGATAAGAGGTTCAAATGCGGTGACTGGGATAAGATATGTTTGCATACATGAAGGCAAACATACATTGAGGATGAAAGAAGATGTGATAACAGATGAGAATGAAAAGGGGAAGAAGAGAATTGTAAGAAATTGTTCTACTTTTAAATGTGGATGTGAAGCAAACATGCGTATTGTATTCGACCAACGTGTAGTAAAATGGAGAGTGTCGGTTTTCAACGATGATCATAATCATAAGGTTGTCACGCCATCGAGGAGAATGAAAATGAAGTCGAATCGAAATATGCCAAGCGTAGCTAAGGATCTAACAAAAACATTTCGTAATCAAAACATTCAAATTAATAAAGTTCCATCAATTCTTCGTGGAGATATGATCAGTTTTGATGATAGAGACTGTGACAATCACCTTCGAAATGTTAGGCGACAGGATTTGGAAAGAGGTGATGCACAATGTGTACTTGAGTACTTTATTAAAAAATAGAATGAAAATCCACAATTTTTCTATGGGATACAATGTGATGAAGATGGGAGAGCAGTTAATTTTTTTTGGGTGGATGCGAGGTCAAGATTGTCATATAAATATTTCGGTGATGTGGTTACATTTGACACAACTTATAGGACAAATAAGTACAAGATGCCATTCGCCCCGTTTACTGGAGTCAATCATCATTTTCAATCTATCCAATTTGGATGCGCTCTTCTAGGAGATGAGACAAAGACTACTTTTGTATGATTGTTCGAGATGTGGCTTAAAGCTATGAAGGGAAAACATCCAATTTCAATAATCACAGACCAGGACTTGGCAATGAGGAATGCAATTGCCAAAGTTTTCCCAATAGCCGTTATCGTCTATGTATTTGACACATTCAGAAGAAATTTGCGGAGAAATTATCTCATAAATACTTTGAAAATTCTACTTTCAGAAGTAAAATAGAAAAATGTATTTGGTCGACATATTCTGGGGAAGAGTTCGAAAAACAGTGGCATAATGTGATTCAGGAAAATGGATTAGAAGAAAATGAATGGTTGCAACACCTGTTTGAAATACAGGAATCTTAGGTCCCTACGTATAATCGAACAACTTTTTTTGCTGGTATGAATACCACTGGGCGTAGCGAAAGCATCAATGCATTTTTTTGATGGATTTGTTAATTTGACAACAAGTCTCAGAGAATTTGTTGTGAAGTATGAAGAAGTTTTGAAGAATATTTTGAAAAAGGAGAGTGATGAAGATTATGAGACAGAGCACAAGTTTCGATATGTCAATGACAACGACTTGCTTTTGAAACATGCTGCAACAGTTTATACAAGAAGTATATTTGAAAAATTAAAGGAAGAATGGGTCCAAGTTTTCCGATATAAAGTTGAAAGAAGGAAGATAGAAGAAGGAATTCAGACGTTTTTTGTGAAAACAAAGTTTGGAGAGCCTGATGACTTTATTTTAAAAATAAATGTGGATACCTACGAGGGTACACGCGGGTGTAAAAAATTTGAGTTTCTTGGAATTGTTTGTCGGCATTTTTTAAAGGTGTTCACATATCTTGACATTGATATTATACCATCACACTTTATTATTGAGAGATGGAGACAAGGGGCCAATAAATTTAGGGTGATGGATGTACAAGTAACAATCGATGGTTATGAACCTTCCGAAGCATTGAGATATGGTAATATGTGTAAACAGGCTACTACATTAGCCAGTTATGCATCATCTTCAATGAAAGCATACGCATTTTTCACGAATACCGTAAATGATTTGTCGAAACAAATTTATGCAATTAAAATGGAAGAAATGATAGAAATTGTTGCTCAACCAAATGAAGAGGCACTTGAAAAAGGAAAATGTAACCTATCTCAGTTACTTTTAGACCCGAATGTCACGCAAACAAAGGGTAGAAAGAAGGATGACAAGGGAAAAGAAAAAGTTGATACTACGGGTAGGTTGAAAAGCAGTATTGAGTTGAGCCAACAAAAGAAGAAAAGAAAATGTGCATTCTGTCATAACCTTAGATACGATAAGCGAATATGTCCTGTGAATCCAAATAGAAAGAAAAAAGATTGTATTCAAGGTAATTATAAGTATCTTTATAAACTAATGACTTGATTTAATGCATTTAATTGAATAAATTTTAAATAATGTCTTATTTATTTATTTATGAATTTTTCCTCAGAAATTAATGATATACAAGAATTGGGCAAAGACATGGAGAGCGATCATGAGGCCTTTCATTTGGAATGAGGGTATGTTATGTTTAAATATATTCTCACTTACTGATTTTCTTAGTCTGTTGGAATATAACATATTCTCACTTACTGATTTTCTTAAGTTGCTCTTTTTGGTAATTCCTGAAAGTATGGTTAGTGTTTTTTAGTTGTTTATTGATTGATTTGATTAATAAATTTGTAGAATGTTATAATTGACCAGATACTAGAACCTGAAATACGGGTAACTGTTGCTATGGGTACTAAGATGCGTTATACCAAGATGCTGACATATATCTTTTCGATGATCCTTTTAGTGTTGTGGATGCTCACACGGGAACGTATTTGTTTAAGGTAACTGTTCTTTTTTTTACTTCTAATTCCTTGTTTTTTCGTTGAATAAGATTCTGAGTTGTTGTTCACTAGTAACTGAGATTTTGGTTTTTTCATTTTCTTTTGAAATCTATGTAGGTTTAGCTCATTGGGTATCCTTTCAAAGAGACTATAGCTTTTTATTTTACTTTTTTTTTCCCCACTGTTCTGGTTAAATAAGCATTTAATTATCAAGGGATTCTTATTTGTACAAAAGATATGTCTAGCTTGGAACGAGCATGAAGAAATGAATGATACTTCTTTAATTTTGGGTTTTTCTAATGAATGATTCTTATTTGTACAAAAGATAATTCTTCATTTTTTTTGTTTGCAAGTATAATTGAGGTCCATTTGATGAATTTAAAAAATACTAGTAACAAACCATAGAAGGTGCTTGTCTTGTTGAGTTTGCATTTAAGTGATGAGGTACAAAGTTCTCAAACAATGTTGTTGGGGTTTGTATTGTATCCTGAAATTAAAATGAGGAATAGTTGTTTCAGATCATCTTGTGTTGTATATTTGGTATATGCTGGTGCTTTAAGCTTTGTTCATTGGTTTCTTTATGTATAGTTCCCCCCAAGGCCAAATCACTCTCATTATTACAAATGGTGTAGAACTACTAACATGAAGGTGGTAAAGTATGTGTTAATACCATAGACCTAGGATCGAAAACCTGACTGCATTCTTAAACTTGTCATCAATAAAAGAAAACTAACCACTTCTGTTTCATAAGATGACATTTGCACACGCAATGGATTGGATTAGGATCGGGTCAGTTTCAATCTGGAATCAAATTGATAATAATTGCATTGGATCCAGAATGGCTCTGATACTTTGGATCAAATTCTTATACAATCTCCGTTTTAGGACCCAAATCTACTCTAATGACAATTTGTTAAGATCCAGGTCCAATCAATCCAATTTAATATATGAAATATGGATACACATCATATTTGGATATTGAAATCAAGGATATTAGTCATATAAAACTCAGTTTTCTTTCCTCATGGAAATGCCAACTTAACTAAGTTTGTAAGACACCTGTTTCCATATAATTCTTAGTTCTATAAATTTCTCTTTTTCCATATAATTCTATTAGAATTGGAGCATTTAAGATTTTAACATATTGGATACAGGTTGGAAAAGCATATTTTGAGCTAGTAGATTACTTAGAAGCTGATCTGATTCAACCAAAAAGAAAAAGCGAATCGAATATTGTAGCTACAAGCCTACGTGGGACTTCCTTGATTCGTTAGGTGCACCTTCAACTGCTCCAGCACCCATTAATAATAATAGTGAAAAATGCTCGCTCTCACAGTGGGTTCTGCTTCTGCCCCACCAACAGGAACAAGGACGAAATGCAGATGTTTTAAGAGGTGTAGAGGGGTTGCAGCAGATGGGTTCCCGTCATTTCTTCCGAAGCAAGTGGAGAGAATCAGAGACCCATTTGCTCGAAAGTTGGCTAAAAGGATTGAAAGACTTCCTGTTAAAGGGTGTCATTTAATATGTATATATTTTCCCCTTCTTTGATGTTTTCTTTTGTTCTGAACTTTTTGTTATAATGGGTTTCCTTCAATTGTTTGTTTGATGAAATTATAGTTGTGTGTGTGGGTGAGTGTGGCCTTTTTTTCTCATTGTAAGTGATAATTAGTAAATTTTCTTACGTTTTTGAGTTAGTTGGATTGATTTGAGAAATGGGAATTGAATTACCTTCATTTTAAGTTTTCCTCAAGAAATTTAATATTTTTTTGTAGGAAAAAAAATTCATTAAAGGAGTTTGAGATGGAGATGACTAACCAAAGCTAAATACAAGCCAGACTAACCAAAAGACCCATAACAAAGGAAACTACTTAGCTCTAATGTACAAAATACAAACCCAAATGCCCCAGCGAATTATGCTTTGGAGGGGTCTATTGCTATTGCTCGTGCAGCAGTTCAATGGTTGAGGGACAGTCTTGGAATAATTCAGAGTGCGAGTGAGATTGAAGAGTTGGTGGAAAAGGTGGAGAATTCTGGAGGGGTGTACTTTGTGCCAGCTTTCAATGGACTATTTGCACCGTGGTGGTGTGATGATGCACGTGGGGTGTGTATTGGGATCACAAGGTTTACGAACAAGGCACACATTGCACGAGTTGTTCTTGAGAGTATGTGTTTTCAAGTGAAGGATGTGTTGGACTCAATGCACAAGATGCAAGTGAGAAGGGAGAGTTCTTGCGTAGGGTGGATGGTGGAGCAACTGTTAACAATCTTTTGATTCAGACTCAGGTTTTGTTTCATTGATCCATTCTTGTTTTGGTTTTTGTTAGTTATACTTATGTTATCCAAATTGGCCCTAAGATTAACCCACCAAATCATGGGTTCAAAACTTGGACTAGTTTGATTCAGCTTGGGAAAGTCATCTCAGATTCCCAAGCTGTATTGGATACTCGATACTTGCATGCTTCTAAATTTTTTGTGGGTATCACATTCATGTTGAGCGGAGAAGTTTTCTGATTTAGATACCTTCAGTTCATTGAGGTTAAATAACTAAATTTTCTTGATTTTCAGGCATACTTGTCCCTTCCAGAGGGAACAGCAACTGTAGTTGGACTAATAGCAATGATGACTGATCACTACAATATCATGGTGAGTTAGCTATTGATTTATAAACAAAAAATTTTGATGGTCTGTTTTCCTTCGATAAGTAAATCAATGGTGAAAGAGAACTATAATTATAAGTTATAACTACAAAACTAACTAAAATGCTTAGTTAATTGAAAAAGGTCTTTAGCACTAGTATTTTGCATATTGCCGATAAACACTAGACTTTCTATTAAAATGTTTGTGCAAACTCTATAAGCATTACTCCATCATTAGTGCTAAAGTCACTAGAACCTCTTAAATGACATGTTCTCTCCCTTCTTGTTAGCGTTCCTAAATTAATAATGATCAAATAGAGAACCTTTGAGGCTTAACTTCCATGCATGATGCTCTTTGATCTTTTTTAGGTAGTCGATTTCATGCTTTTGGAAAAAGGACTCCTCGCTTCCCTGTTGACTGGGAAAAGGATGTTTCACCAAGTAAACAAGGTCCAAAATCAGATATAGATTTTGATGAAGTTGCTCATGGGGGCAGCATTAGCACTGGCAGAGGCTTTACAAAGAGGAGGATCTTCCCAAGTATTTCAAACACCAAACAGAAGAATGGAGGGCACGAGACCCTCCCCTGTTTGGAATGGTGAAGAGATGGTATGCTCTTTCAAGTTTTTTTTTTTTTTTTGGGTGCTCTCGCCAATAATGTTTCAAATAGATTAATTAACTTATTTATTTCCTATCCACAAATTTAGCACCCTGAGTCTGAGATGGTTAGTACTAAGCTTATTGGTACTGCAATGAATGAGGGTTGTTGGAAAAGTTGTTTAGGAAGCAGGGAAGCTGAAAATGGAGATTTTTCCAGAGATACAAATGGCCTTGGTACAGTGCAAGATCATGTAAAGGAGAAGAAGTTTCATGGAAACAAGCAAGAAATTTAAAACCTTGAAAGTGATCATATTGACAATGTTGGGGAAGGGGCTAGTGGTACTGGACTCAATTTGATTTCTGTCAAAGAAAAAGTAGAAACTGAAGTTACAAATACTAAGAATGAGTTATTCTCTCATCAGGGTCCAAGGAAGAAAAGTAGGCAACTTTTTGTTGAAGGTAAATCAACTATTGCCTATAAGTTTCTCACTCAGTGTGTTTATGTTTATTATATGTTTTTAACTTTTTTTTTATTTTTTTTTATATATTTGCTTACCTTTTTTTTTTTGGTTTAAAATTAAACCTTTGTTCTATTTGTCAACAGATTAAAACTAGTTTTTCTACCTTGAAAAAACTAACTCGCATGTACTTGTTTTAGCATTTTTTTTCTTCATTTACATAATGTTTATGCAAAAGTTCAGCAATAGAACTATACTGAACTGTCACCATCGTCTTTCTTAACTTTTTCTTCATGTGCAGCCTCTCATTCTAATGCTCTTAATCATGGATTAATCTTTGTTTTTTCATTCTGATTTGTAGGCGGATTTGTTGGGAAGTCTTGTGGTGAGACCCGCTGACATTGAAACAACAGCCCTCAGTGCAGCTTATGCTAATGGATTAGCTGTTGGAATTTGGATTAAAAATTATATTTTTGTTGCCCAAGGGAAAGCCGAGAAAGACACCACTTTCCGACCCAAATTAGATGAGGAACAGAGGAAGAAGAAACTAGAGTCTTGGTGCAAGGCCGTCTCGAGAACTTTTGATTTGGCTGATCTTTCCCTCTAACTTATCTACTCAATGCTTGTACTTAAATCCTTTTCAACTTTCAATTTGATTTTGAATAAAGAATCAAGTGTTTGTGAATGATAAATACTTTCCTTGATCATGTTTCTTTATTTTTTATATTTTATTTTATAGTTTTGCAAATCTTAATTGGTTTCGATTTTAGTCATGATGGGATATGAAAACAGCCATGCCATTCAGATAGATGGATAGTCATGGTGAATTGCTAGGCAATTGAGGCAAGCTGTGAATTGAACCATAAACTGGCCAAGATTTTATAGAATCTTGTAAACCGATTTGCAAGACATTTAAGGTTTTGAAAACCATTTAAGAGTGACTCTGATTGTTAAGAAATGTAGCGTAGAATATATAACTAATAAGACCCTAAAAGAGGTGATCAATGGTATTCATTCTGGATTATGTGTCAAGGACGTAGGCAATTTGCCGAATCACATAAAATCTTATGGGTTCATTTTTCATTTTTCCATATAACAAAATCCTCTTGAAACATGAGAATCTGTACAAGGATTGGGGAAGAAAAAACAATGGCATTTAAAGTCATTTTCGATTAGTATTGCAAAGAACAAAACTCAAGTTGTTCAGGACTTGAGAGGATTTTTAACCAATAAAGAAGATAAAATATCAACTCAAGCATTGTTTAAATTAAAATGAATAACTAATTCATTTAAAAAATAAAATAAAAAGAATCTCCATTTCAAAGCTCAACACAACACTACAACACACCCCACCCACCACAACATAACTTGATAATTTACACATAACCAACAATCCCTAGCAGTAGTTCAAGAGAGAAAAACAAAGAAAATACAAAACAAACTTAGAAGAAAAAAAAATCCATATTTGTTGATGATAGAGAGGGAGGTGTTCTTTTAAGATCTGACCTTGAAAGGGATGGCCCTAATGACAATTTGGTGGTACACTGCAGCAAGAGCAGCTCCAATGAAGGGTCCCACCCAGAATATCCACTGAACCCAAACAAACAAACAAACATTAGTTCCTATTAATAGAATTATGGAAAAATATTTATGTAATATAAAGTATGATAAGAGGGGTGTAGACATACATGGTCATCCCAATCTTAAGATTTTAATGAACATAACCTGAATATGCAGATTTCCATCGATCTATATTGAGATGTTTTAAAGGACAGATATTATGACCCTTTGTTGAGGAGGAGACTATTTTCTATGCCCTAATAGACTTGGGTAGGCTCAAATTAGCTAACAGAAAAGAAAATGATGATCCATCAAGAGGATTACACTGTCATTTTCTTTTTCTTTTTCTTTTTCTTTTTCTTTTTCTTTTTCTTTATTCTTTTTTTTCTTTCCAATGTCTAAATATAGAATAAAAATAGGGAAAATATTACAATTAATGGCATGGTCAAGAAGAAAAACATTTATTGTAAAAAATCTGAGATTTTTCTCAAATGATATGTCATTCATCTATACAAAAGAAGAAAAATCCAGAAGTCATTGAACATATAAGAAAGCAGAAGTTACTATTTTTATCATTCACCAACAGTCCCAAATTCAACAAACCTTATAAGAAATTTATGAAAATTGAGTATTATTTATTTTCAAAAATGTTGAGGGAAACAAAATTGATCTTTTTTTTTTCTTCTTTTGTTCACTTTGTTACTTAAATGGCCAAATTAGTAAAACACAACATTTTATTGGTATCCCCCTCTTTTAACTGTTATGTTTGATGAAAACTTTAACCATTGCACATACATCTAATATCAAAGAGAAAACATGTATATTCAGTAAGGAAAAGATAAAACTTACATCAGATTTTGTTTGCAGGGGGGCAAGTGTCGCAACAAGTTTCTTTGGATGGGGCCTTTCCCGAGGTTCATATTGCAAGCATTGAGAGGCAAAGTCAACAACCACAGTTGATTCTTTTGTTGAAAAGTTTCCCTCTAAATGTGAATCCATTAAGAGAGGGATATTCTTGCCACGTATCATATCAAGAGCCTACATAGATACATAGAAAGATCAATCAAATGAATGGGTGCTCAAATTTTTATTTCAAACTGGAGCGCACATCAGGAAAAATTCTAACTAAACCAAAATTTTCATTCTAGGTAATTGTCATTTTAAACAGATACAATGGAGTACTCAAAGACTAAGATGAAATAACATTTAGGTTCAATGAAGAATTTGGTCTTATAAATACTTCAAAGCTCCTATGTGCAAAGTTTCAAATGAAACAATAGCTTAAAAACCAAAACATTCCATGACTAAATGTTGATATTCAACAATCTCTTCCCTATTATGCAATCTCCTGGAGCTTTTCAAGAAGGTAATTAGAAATCGATCTAGTATAGAGAATCAAATGAAACAATAGCTTTAAAACTAAAACATTCCAAGATTATATGATGTCATTCAACAATCTCATCCCTTTTATGCAAACTCCTTAGAGATTGTCAAGAAGGAATATAAATTGATCTAGAACAAAGATAACAATCCCATATATCATAGCACTCAGTCGAGCCAATCCTAAAGCCAGATGGCACTAATGTGATTGTATAATATAAAATGGCCACACTGAAGGAATTTCAACATAGAGAAGAGAACATTGGACCCATTATTGAATAAGAAATCTTCACAAACTAAGAATGGTCCTCTCATCTGCACTGACTACTTTCCCATGTACTATTCAAAGTACTTAGTCAAACCAATCCTAAAGCAAGAAAGCACCAACAAAAGAATTTGTGCAACTTCGGATATTTGGGTAAATCTCTACAACCTCAGTTATCCAGTTGTAGAAAAATCTAAGAATAGAGGATCAAAGAATAGAGGTTGAAAGCCCTAAGTCACCACCAAATCCTTCAAAATGTCTGTCATATCGATGTCGTGGATACTTGGATATTTTGATTTTAATCCGATGTCGTGCTGCCAAGGGCTTATTCTAGACAAACCCATACGTATAATATACCATCGGAAGGGAAGCGATGCAATTAACTCAATATCCATAGACCATTGATTAATGAAAAATGAAACACACAACAATAACTCAATATCAGTGAAACAAAGCAGCTTTCAAAACAAAATTTGTCGATGATTCGTCATAATCGATACATAAAAAAAAAACAAATGAAATAAAAATATGAAAAAAAAAATTTAAGGGTTTACCTTAGGGTTTCTGTTGGAGAGAGAGAGAGAGAGAGGGAAAGAGATGGGATGAAGCCGAGTTGGTGGAAGAAGAAAGGATTGATCTAAATATTATCTTGATTTGATTCTACTTTCTATTTTTCAATAATATCAAGTTGGTTTCTCTCTTACCCACTGTGAATACAACATGTTGAGCCAAATCTCTATCATGTAAAACTTGTTCAACTTAGATTGAGAAAATCATACAGATTTTATGAAATCGCGTGCTTAATTTAGATTGAGAAAGAAAGAAGAGGAAGAAAAAGACGAAGATCGATCTCGATCTGTCGAAGAGGAAGAGAGTGAAGAAGAAGACGAAGATCGAGCTCTTCGTTTCTTCGCAACGAGTTAGAGAGAGAGAGATGAAGAAGACGACGATGGGTCACAGATGTGAGAAGAAAGAGGACGAAGAAGACGAAGAGGAAGAGAGTTTCTGATTTTTGTTTTTGTTTACGGGGAGGCGTTTGTAAATAACGAATTTTCATTATTTTACAATCGAATGGTTGATCTGGATCGTAGATGCTGTGCGAATCGAACGGCTGACATTGGGTGTCGCGATGGGGGTCGTAGGAACGTCACCAATTGAAAACGCCCTCTATCCGCGGGGTGCGCGGATCCGCTTTTGACCCTTGAGGTTTGGGAGTCGCCACCTAGTTATTACAGTCTAGGAACCAAATTTTGACTCTAAAAGGCAAATAAACAATCTACGAAGAAAAACTGAATCCGGGGATCACATTACGGGGTTGGAAGGTGTTAGGCACCAACCCCGCCCGGCCAATGCCGGTCTTTACTTACCCCAAATAACTCTACATTGCTAACAAAAACCTAGATAGAAAAAGAAAGAAAAAAATAAAATAAAATAAAAGAAACTTCACCTTTGAACGCAACGGTTATATTCCCTCAGATTCAATAAAACTGCTCCTTGTACCGTTCTCCTTACTACGTTCTATCTCCAGATCTGATTTCGGATCTCCGAGGCAAGGTATCTCTTCCTTAGATTTGAATTCTTCAAATTTTATTATCGATTTTGGGGTGTTTTTGAATGGCTTCTAAGTATTTTTAAGGCTAAAATCGAAGTATGGGTGTTAGGTAAGGAGTTAGAACTTCAAAATTAGGGTTTATGAGAGGCTAGGGAGGTTTTTTGACCTACTTTTCTTAGGGTTTTTGATTTGATACGAAAATAGGGTGTGAGAACCTCTATTTATAGATGTTTTTAGGGTTGATTTGGATAGAGTTAGTGTTTAATTAGAGCTCTTTTAATTAGAGTTGTGTTTTAGTTAGAATTGTTTTAGGTAGAATTGTGTTTTATTAGAATTATTTTAGGTAGAATTATTTTTTAGTTAGAAATTTATTAGATAGAGTTATTATTTAATTAGAATTCTATTATGATTTTGAATTTTGATCTTATTTGATTGACTTTTAATATTTTGACTTTAGTCTTACTTGATTGATTTTTAATATTTTGACTTCAGTCTTGCTTGATTGACTTTAATTTTGACTTTAGTCTCATTTGATTGACTTTAATACCTTGACTTTAGTCTTTCTTGATTTACTTTTAATTTTTGGAGACCCCTCCTCCATTATTTCTTTAATTCTTTAAACTCCCAAATGGAGGGGTCCTTAAAGAAATATCCCACGAACCCTCAACAATTTTACTTGAAAGTCCGATTGATCGATTTTTTTAATTCAAAATTTTAAATTAATTTCATCAATGTTTCACTTTAATTATTTAATATTTTATTTATTAATTTCGAAATTTTTAATTATGAGAATTGTGAAATTACTGTTTTACCCCCGGAGAGGACTTTTCACATTTCAAGTCGGTTTTTAATGTTCTACGATGTTTTAGAATCGATTTTTCGTAAGGAATTCAATGGAAATATTATTTTGTGTCATTTATGGAATTTTTTGTGTGAAATGGTTGTGAACTTTATGAGGGACATTTTCGTAATTTTGTCAAATTCTATTAAAATTGGCGAAATGATTTATTTGGTTTCGATTTGTTGTTTTATGTGTTTGAGAGAATTTTCCTAAGCGTAATGTAGGCTCTAGGGTTGTTTTGAGGTTAGGGGTATTTTGGTAATTTAGTAGTTTTTTAGTGATTTTTATCGTGAAGTTTCTTTCTGATCTGCAAGATGATGATTTCTATGTTTCTGGGGTCGTATTTTCCTAGCGTAGCGTGGTTTCTGAGGTTTTGTCAGTTCAAGATACATCATCCGGATTTCTGAAACATATCTGGTAACAAAATAAAGTAATAGAATACACATCCATCATTGGGAATCATTGCGATCGGGTTGACGAGTTGATTAATCAGGCGGATGCAAAAATAGGGTGTCTACAGATACCCCTCTTTGGCAAAGGGTTGAAGCAAACTAGATAGCAAATCTATTTTGCTAGATAGTGCGATATCCGAATGCCAAAGCTAGTGACAGTTCATTTTGCATCCTGATTTAACAATTCATCGAGGTGTTTGGATCCTTGAGCGTAAACTGTCCCTGAACTAAAAGAAAATGTCAGGTCCTTGAGCGCAAGCTCTCACTGGCAGTGTTAGATCCTTGAATTTAAAAAATTCTCCTTGACTGATATAACAACTGTGCAAGTGTGTGATTTAAAATCTGAGATAAATTTGAGTAAAATCTGAGTATAATTTGAGTATAATCTAAGCATAAACTGAGCATAATTCCGAGAAAACTTTCGGCGAAAACTGAGCAAAATCCAAGATAATCCTTGGCGGCATCTGAGCAAAATCCAAGATAACCCTTGGCGAAAATTAAGCAAAATCCAAGATAACCCTTGGCGGCATCTGAGCAAAATCCAAGATAACCCTTGGCGGCAACTGAGCAAAATCCAAGATAACCCTTAGCGGCGACTGAGCAAAATCCAAGATAACCCTTGGCGGCAATTGAGCAAAATCCAAGTTAACCCTTGGCGGTAACTGAGCAAAATCCAAGATAACCCTTGGCGCTAACTGAGCAAAATCCAAGATAACCCTTGGCGACATCTAAGCAAAATCCAAGATAACCCTTGGCGGCAACTGAGCAAAATCCAAGTTAACCCTTGGTGGTAACTGAGCAAAATTCCGAGAAAACCCTCGGCGGCATCTGAGTAAAATCCAAGTTAACCCTTGGCGACAACTGAGCAAAATCCAAGTTAACCCTTGGTAGTAACTGAGCAAAATCCAAGATAACCCTTAGCGGCAACTGAGTAAAACTAGCAGAGGAATGAAGGAATTTTGGGAAAGAATAAATGAATTTTGAGAAGACTGATTGGAATGAATCAGGAAGAGAAATGATCGATTCTAAGAATGATTGAATCTAGAAAAGAATCTGGAGAACGAAAGAATGTCATATCTCCTATGTGAGATCCAAAATGCTTTTGTTTGAACCTCAAGGATTTATAAAAAAGTTTTATGAATTTAAAACCTGAGTTTTTATTTCTTTTGATCCTCAAGAGTTTTTCGAAAAACTGTTATCAAGAAGGTAACCTTAAGTTTGGGGTTCTCATTATCTTTTAGGATTAACATTGCTCAAAAACAAAATACCCCTAGTTTGACAATGTACGTGGCATTGAAGATAATTGAACACATCATGCAAAAATTAAAAAAAATGCCCCTAGTATAAGGGGGAAAAGTTACATTAAAGAAGAAAGAAAATGCCCCTTGTACGAAGGTTTGAAATAATCGATTACCACAAGTGCAATAAAGACTCAACTTTTAATTTTGATTAATTTTATTGAAGGTTTTGAGTCAGGCTTAAGAGTACAAAATTATTTCCTTTCGAGACTCATCATAGAATTCACCCTTATCTCCCTTGGTTCACTTGGGGAAGTAAAAATTTTCAGATCGATCGTAGACAAGATACTTGTGGCTTCTGAGTCTATCCTTGGTTTAAGCGAAGTATTGAACTTGATTATTCCGACTTCTGATGTTTCAGCTCGGACCGCTCTCAGCTTGGGATTTTCTTCTATTTTTCTTTATTGCTCTAATTTTTGCCTAGATCGCCTTTTCAGGTTTTCAATCTATCGAACTTGCTCTAGCTTTTGCCTAGATCGCCTTTTTCAGATTTTCGATCTAACGAGCTTTTTCTTCTTTTTTTTCAGCTCTGATTGTTGCCAAAGTTGTCCTTTCAAATTTTCAACCTTGCGAGCTTGCCTTAATTTTTGCCTAAGTCGCCCTTTTCTAGTTTTCAACTTAGTAGGCTTTATCATTCTTTTTCTCCTCTGAACTTCTAGAGTTACTGTCTGATCATGCTTTGCTATCTTCCTTGACTTTTCGCACGGTACTTAGGAGGACTTTAATGGGTGGGCTTAGGACTAGGTATAAAAAGAAAGGGATTTTGAGGCTCAAAAACTCAAATGCCCCTTGTGTGGCATTTCCTTTTAAATTATTTCTTTTTCTTTAAATTTTCTTTCCCATTTTGGATTTCTTTTTCTTCTTTTTTTTTTGAATTTTTTTTCTTTTTAGATTTTTTTTTTGTCGGGGAATCTATTCTTTTATTGTGATGTCGTCGGGCCTGAAATAACTTCTCAGGTTGCCTACGTATCCCAGAATTTTGGGATCAGAACAAAACGTAGTTCAAATTTTTTCCTCCCCTAGGTTAGGTGAACGGGTTGAGAAAGAAAAAGGCATCATTTTTTTTTGAAAAGGCTGCAGGGGCTAAGAACGGAGATATTGAACTGGGTAGCAATAAAATTGATTCGGTCAAAGATGGCCTCCTTAAATATAGTACCATTTGATCTGGTCAAGGTTGGTTGACTCTAGTAATTTGATTTCATCATGATCTTGAAGTCTGACAGTTTTTTTCGGGTATATTTCATTGACGATGAACAGATCCCCCCAATTTGGTTTGAACTTCCCTCTAGGGTCAAAGATAGGTGCTCGATTCTCTTTGAGTACAAAATCCCTGACTTGTAAGTGACGGGTCTTGATCTTTTTGTTGAACGCACGAGCAACTCTTCTTTGATAAGCTTGCATGTGATACAAAGTTCTTAGTCATTTTTCTTCGATTAAACTTAATTCTTCATACCGTTGACGAACCCAATCTACTTCTGACAATTGACTTTCCTTGAAGGCCTTGAGATACGGGATTTACATTTCAACAGGTAAGATTGCCTCCATATCATACACTAGAAAGTAGGAAATAGCTCCAGTGGAAGACTGTATTGAAGTATGATGTGCCCCTAGTGTGAATGGTAACTTCTCTAACTAATCCTGGTGTGATTGACACATTTCCTTGATGATTGTTTTGAGATATTTTATTGGTTGCTTCAACCTTTTCATTAATCTGAGGACGGTAGAAAGATAATGTGATGTCGAATCTCGAACTTTGAACACAAAGTGATAACCTAAGCTTTGATGTACGACCCATTATTAAAGATCAATACCGCTTCAACTGTTTCATTAATCTAATAATGGTAATCTATTTTGGGAGCTCTACCATGTTGAGAAGTCTAGCACTGTAGCACTGATACATTTTGTAAGATCTTTTTTGATATCATTTTATCAATTCAATATCTAATCCGTGTAAGACAACACCCAAGCTTGCACCTAACATATCCTCATAGGCCCACGCGAACAAGTCTTTTGAAATTTCTGAGAAAATTCATTATCCCCTTGTGTTCCTCTAGAGATAAGATGGTTTCTATTTGAATCTTTTTAGGAATTTATTTCTGTTCCGAGGTCAATGACCTTTGCTTTCTTGAGCCCGACTCTTATCTTCTTGCTCAGGAGAAAAATCTATCCTTGAAGTCAGATTAGTAGTTAATTCGTTAATGCACTCGAGGTATTCCAAAATTTCCTTTATCCAATCAAATTCAGAAGGGGCGATAGACACCTCTATAGACGAATAACTTGACTCAATAGGAAATAGTAGACTCAATCTAAGGAAGACATGACCTTGCTGGAAAAAAGGACTCGAGCTAACTCAAATGACTCATGAAAACTTAAGACAAGTACCCACACGAGTTTGATTAGGACTGAGGACTGAGATATTGCTTACAACCGGTAGGATTGAAGCACTATGGTCTTGAAAGAACAACTGGACGATGTTGAAAAATTTTGAGGTCATTTCTTACTGTTGACTTGATATTGACGTTTGTTCTAATTGACCGGATTTACAATCCTAGCTAGACGATGGACGATTGAGCTTAGGTACAATGATAACCTTTAAACCTCTTTGAAGGTGAATTTAACCAATTTCAGTGTCACCCCCCTTGATAACATTTTAAATAAACCCTGAGATTTTATTGAATTTTGTTCACCAATCCATTAAAAAATTCATCCATTCAATGATTATTCAGAAGGAAAATAATTTTATTGCACTCTTGAAAATAATGTTTTTATTGAATAATAATTTTCACAATTTTGATTATTTTTTGCAATCATTTTCTTTTTAAAAATATATATTTTGATAATTTTACAAAGTCCATGCAAAAAATAAATTTTTAGTAAAAAACATATTTCAAAAATTTTCCATGCAAAAATAGATCTTTTGTAAATCATTTTTCCTTCATTTTCTTTTCTTTCAAAAAACATTTTCTTCTGAAAAATATTTTTTCTCTGAAAAATAGTTTGTTATTTGGAAAATATTTTGTCTTAGAAAATCTTGTTCTTATGGAAAATATTTTTTGGAAAACACTTTTTCTTAGAAAACATTATTTTCTAGAGAATAACACTTTTTCTGGAAAACACTTATTCTAGAAAATACTTTCCCTTCGTAAACCATTTTTCTTCTTTGAAAATTTGATTTCTATTTCAATTTAAATGGCCCAGCCCACCATGATTATTGGATCGGGATGGACTGGGTCATTATTGTAAAAGAATGGATTCTTTATTGGGTCGGTGCACCCATTTTAATTTTCAAAAATAACATTTTTGATCCTTGAGGACAACTATATACTTTGATCTCATCATTCACAGCACTCACATATATTCATCAATCCAAAGGTTCCATTCAATAAACAACCCGGGAACACCCACGATAAGTTCGAGTTGTGACCTACAGGGAAGGTTTCTAGACTCTAAGCTTACTACGTGCAATGCATTTTTATCTGGCCACCCATGCCCAAGCACACCTATATACCTTTCGATACGTGGTGACTTGGTTTGATATACCGTATAGGTGATAATCTAAAATCTCAACTCACTTCTCTGAAGCCAAAAACAGCCAGTTCGATCTCCAGTTGAGAGGTGGCGCACAATACTGAGAAAGGGCCCACTTAAATACCTCTCGTCTAGAATAGATGTAGTCTATCCCCCTCGTACAGTAGGGTACAACGGGGCAAGATCTTGCTTAGGCACCGATTTTGACCAAGAAGTGCAATTGATATACTTAGATTATCTTTTACACCTACGGGTACGAGTTAAGAGTTGTAGCTTTCATAAATGGTTTGACATCCCACGAGGGGACCGACCACGTACTAGTACTACGTTGGCAATCGGGACATGTGACTATGTGGTTCACAATAGGTAAAAGGCTCAGGTCGCTCCAGCCTGGGTGCATCAATACATCTCTCAGAATCACCTGATTAGACGGTATTGATGCCCCAGTTTGATATACCCTAAGGTACGTGACTGGAGTTGTGGCTTTCATGAATGACGTCGCATCTCCGAAGAGATCGGGTCACGCACTAGTGCCACGTTGGCTATATAGGACGTGTAAGTGTGCAAAACAGTAAATGTGCATGTGGTGTGTGCAAAACAGGGTGGGGTATGCCCGGGGCCTTTTTCAAACACATGAGCCCATGGGCCAGATTATGTCATCACATATGGATATCAAATGAATATTGATCAAGAAAATAATACAAAACCCATCACATAGAAATTAAGATGAAAGCAAACACATCACAAATATATCTGTAGAGATCATGGCACATTATATGGGCATGTAACACAAATAATAATTAATCTGATCCAACATTAAAAAGGCCCACAAATTTGTTGTCTATGGTCTAATCAAGGGTTACTTTTTGGTGATCCAAAATAAATTGAGATTCCAATAGATGTTACGTTGATGATAGAATGATAATGGTTGAGATGAGCTCACTCTCAGGAACATTAATTGTGCTAACATTAGATAAATTCGGATTTTCTGTGAATTTGGAAAATACAATCCGAACTTACATTGATGATATCTAAGGCTCCCGATAACGAAATTGAGTGAACTCAAGTTCTAAATTAATCTACTCGATGAGATCTACATTTTATTAAAAGTGCTTAAACTTAATTCTCACCAGAATGTTCTATAAAAACGTTTTAACGTTGCTGTCCCAACCTTCATTCAGAAACAATTCCAAATTTACAAATTGAACTTGCATCGAGGATATCTAAGGTTTCTGATAACGAAATTGAGTGAACTCAGGTTCTAAATTAATCTACTCGATGAGATCTACATTTTACTAAAGGTTCCCAGACTTAATTCTCACTAGAATATTCTGTGAAAACGTTTTAACATTGCTATCCCAACCTTCATTCAGCAACAATTCCAGATTTACAGATTGAACTTGCATCGATGATATCTAAGGCTTCCGATAATGAAATTGAGTGAACACAGGTTCTAAATTAATCTACTCGATGACATTTACGTTTTATTAATAGGTTTCCAGACTTAATTCTCAGTAAAATATTCTGTAAAAAAGTTTTAACATTGCTGTCCCAACTTTCATTCAACAACAATTCCAGATTTACAGATTGAACTTGCATCGATGATATCTAAGGCTTCCGATAACGAAATTGAGTGAACTCAAGTTCTAAATTAATCTACTCGATGAGATCTACGTTTTATTAAGAAGTTCCCAGACTTCTCACTAGAATGTTTTGTAAAAATGTTTGAACATTACTGTCCCAACCTTCATCATTCCATCATTTTCATATGTCAATTTGAATCTTTCATTATTTAGGGGTCATCAAAAAGTGATCCTTAATTGGAAAAAAAAAATGCAATACCCAAAATCATCTACAATCAAGACAAAAAAAATAAATAAATAGAAAAAATAAATAAAATAAATCCAACTAAATAATAAAAAAAAAACTAGGTCATCTTGACAATGCTCCCATACTTGGGGTTTTTCAAGTTTGATCCTCAATAATCCCCAACAAGTCGTCACTGAAAGCGCCCTCGATCCGCGGGGTGCGCGGATCCGCTTTTGACCCTTGAGGTTTGGGAGTTGCCATCTAGTTATTACAGTCTAAGAACCAAATTTTGACTCTAAAAGGCAAATAAACTAATCTACGAAGAAAAACTGAATCCGGGGATCACATTACGGGGTTGGAAGGTGTTAGGCACCAACCCCGCCCGGCTAATACCGGTTTTTACTTAACCAAAATAAGTCTACATTGCTAACAAAAACCTAGATAGAAAAAGAAAGAAAAAAAATAAATAAAATAAAAGAAACGTCACCTTTGAACGCAACGGTTCTTTTCCCTCAGATTCAATAAAACTGCTCCTTGTATCGTTCTCCTTACTTCGTTCTGTCTCCAGATCTGATTTCGGATCTCCGAGGCAAGGTATCTCTTCCTTAGATTTGGATTCTTCAAATTTTGTTATCGATTTTGGGGTGTTTTTGAAGGACTTCTAGATATTTTTAAGGCTAAAATCGAAGTATGGGTGTTAGGTAAGGAGTTGGAACTTCAAAATTAGGGTTTATGGGAGGCTAGGGAGGTTTTTTGACCTACTTTTCTTAGGATTTTTGATTTGATACGAAAATAGGGTGTGAGCACCTCTATTTATAGATGTTTTTAGGGGTTGATTTGGATAGAGTTAGTGTTTAATTAGAGTTCTTTTAATTAGAGTTGTGTTTTAGTTAGAATTGTTTTAGGTAGAATTGTGTTTTAATTAGAATTGTTTTAGGTAGAATTATTTTTTAGTTAGAACTCTATTAGATAGAGTTATTATTTAATTAGAATTCTATTATGATTTTGAATTTTGGTCTTATTTGATTGACTTTTAATATTTTGACTTTAGTCTTACTTGATTGACTTTTAATATTTTGACTTCAGTCTTGCTTGATTGACTTTAATTTTGACTTTAGTATCATTTGATTGACTTTAATACCTTGAATTTAGTCTTGCTTGATTTACTTTTAATTTTTGGAGACCCCTCCTCCATTATTTCTTTAATTCTTTAAACCCCTAAATGGAGGGGTCCTTAAAGAAATATCCCACGAACCCTCAACAATTTTACTTGAAAGCCCGATTGATCGATTTTTTTAATTCAAAATTTTAAATTAATTTCATCAATGTTTCACTTTAATTATTTAATATTTTATTTATTAATTTCGAAAATTTTAATTATGAGAATTGTGAAATTACCGTTTTACCCCCGGAGAGGACTTTTCACGTTTCAAGTCGATTTTTAATGTTCTACGATGTTTTAGAATCGATTTTTCGTAAGGAATTCAATGGAAATATTAGTTTGTGTCATTTATGAAATTTTTTGTGTGAAATGGTTGTGAACTTTATGAGGGACATTTTCGTAATTTTGTCAAATTCTATTAAAATTGGCAAAATGATTTATTTGGTTTCGATTTGTTGTTTTATGTGTTTGAGAGAGTTTTCCTAAGCGTAATGTAGGAGGCTCTAGGGTTGTTTTGAGGTTAGGGGTATTTTGATAATTTGATAGTTTTTTAGTGATTTTTATCGTGAAGTTTCTTTCTGATCTGCAAGATGATGATTTCTATGTTTCTGGGGTCGTATTTTCCTAGCGTAGCGTGGTTTCTAAGGTTTTGTCAGTTCAAGATACCTCATCCGGATTTTGAAACATATCTGGTAACAAAATAAAGCAATGGAATACACATCCATCATTGAGAATCATTGCGATCGGGTTGACGAGTTGATTAATCAGGCGGATGTAAAAATGGGGTGTCTACACTCATATATATGTATATATATATGGGTGGGGTCTTGTAGACATATAAAGCTACTCATAAAGCTACAATGTTTTTGTCTTAAATGGGAAAAAATGTTTGGAATGGACTGATTTTTTGTGAGGATGATCTCTGTGGTGAGGGGATCATCTTTACAAAAAATCATTCAATTCCAAAACTTCTAACCCCATCAAAATTGATTTACAAAAATTGGATGGTCTAAAATTTTTCAACTTGTAAACATGAGACTAGAAGTTTCATAATGGGTTGATTTTTGGCAAGGATGATCTCCTCACCATAGAGATCATCCTCACAAAATATCAGCCCATGCCAAACATTTTTGTCCATATAAGACAAAACTTTTCAATTAATTTATTTTCTTTCGAATATAATTTTTTTATAATAGAAGTTGCATCAGTCCTCACCAAACGCCATTTACATCTCTAATGATCAGTTATTCTGAAAAAAAACATGATTACCAAATGGACCTTAAATTGGTTTGACTTGATCGAATTGGACTCTTAACGGTACCGATCCGAGACTTAATATAATAAAAAGGAAAATGCTGAACTAACTAACTTCCATCGATACTGACCTCAGCACTTTCCTGACGTGGCAGTGTTTAGAGAATCATAGATTCTCTACAATGTATCTCGAGGAAAAAGCTATGACGTCAGCGTAGTGTTGAGGTAAGTCAGTTTAGAAAACTCATTAGATAAATAAACGGGAATTAAAATCAGAATATATATGGGTTTGGATCCGCTTAAGAGTCACCTTTTTCTGTCTTTGGGTGAGCTGAGAAGTAAAATAACAGATCTAGATCCCGCAACAAGAACTCCAGATCTCGAACGCAATCTCTAATCTCTCGTAATTTTCTACCTTTTTTTTTCTTCTTTCAATCTTTGATCGATCGAGTGTCCTCTTTGATACCTAATCGATTAATGGTTATTCCTGTTTCCTCATCTATGTTTGCATGCTTAGATCTCTGTGAATAAGGATTTCTTCTTGATTATGTCTTTAATATCTGTTGTTTTAAAATATGATATACATTTTAATGATAAAGAATTTACAATAAAATGTGCGGATCTGTTTCTGTTACAGTGTGATTGAATTACTCGTAAAATCTTTCCTCTCTTTGTTTCTTGCTCTGTTTCATAAATTTTTTCTTGGATATTAGTTAAGTATTGTTGATGTTAGAAAAATTTTGGACTTGTTTTCATCTCTTGTTTTCTCGTATTTTTCGGTTTTGTAATCCATTTGGCTTCGAGGCATTTTTTCAACAATTTACTCATTTAATTTTCAATTTCAATTTTTTTTTCTTAATTTTAAATGGTAGCAGATTGAAGCTGAAGTTTTAGTTGAGTTATTTTTCTCTTCTACCAATTAATGTTTTCTGTTTTGTTTTTTTTTTTTCAAAAAAAAAATAATAATTTCCAGTATAAAGTATTGTAGGACCATCCATCTTTAGATCAGTAACAATGTCAAGGAGGCCAGTGAATCCTACTCGACGCCTTGCGGATGGTGGAAGTGTTCCATTTGGTGGTTCATTGCATCCGAAATCACGGTCTTCACCTTTACTAACGGTTTGTCTGGTCCTAGTGGTATGTCTCATTTCTCCATTATTCTTTTCTTCATCATATTATAAATGAATAATAGGACTCGACTATAATTTATTTAGTATGATAAGGGATTGGCATTTCCTTTAAGTTCAAATACTAATGACATTTTTTTTTTCTTTTTGAAATTTCAGGGTGCAATCCTTCTTATTGGCTATTCTTATAGTGGCTCAGGTTTGTGCCGGTCTGGAAAAATGCATTTCATCACTAAATACAACTGATAATGTAGGGTTTATAGAAAATAATTTCTATTTTCTGTTCTGTGTTTGTTTAGCAGTACAAAGGTTACTTCTTTTTGAATTTAGTAGGTTTATTATTCCTTATGTCATGCAATGGACTGAACTTTTGAACTTCACATTACAGGTGGATTTGGTGGTGATAAAGAAGTTGTAAGTAAGGTTGAAGGTAAGTTGTGTTGTGATTATTTTTCTTCCCACTTGTTATTATGGGTTTCATGCCTTCAGTTTTATCTCTGTTTGAAATATGTAGATTGCAATGTTGTTTATTGCCTTATTTGATTAATGATACTAATTACTTCTATCGATAATGGTAACTAATAACATAAGATCTTCATTGTTTCCTGATGGGCGTGCTAGTTGCTCATCTTTACTAACACCCTAACAACTTATTGTTACTTTCTGTGCCACAAGGTTGTTAAAAGCGCTAGGTGGGGCCTAGGAAGTTCTCCCTTTGGTCCTAGGTGGGGTCTAGATGGGCTTAAGCAGCCCAAAAAATTATTCTTTCTTAATCTCCTCCTTTTTTTTTCTTCTACCATGGGATGCGTGCTTAGTTCCTTAGAAGCTTTTGCTTGTTGGTTTACAACATTTTGGTTAAGTCTTTTTAGCCTCAAAAAGATTTCCAGGATGTGTGACGCCATTCAAAGTTTGTATACATGGAAGGAAAGGAATTTGTGGAGAAATTGATGTGTCAATATTTGGGTATATCTAGTGGTGTAAGATCTTCAAAGATTTTACAGTATTCTTTGATGATTCTGAGGTAGGTGGAAATGGGGGTTTGTAATATTATATGTGAGGAGTAAGTTGCCTTCGATTATTGGGATATTGGGGTTACTTTTTCTCTTTTCTAAGTGGTCATCTTGACCTCTAGTTTTGAATGAAATTTTACTTATAAAAAAGGTCATGAGAAAAAGAGAGAGAAGAACTAATATAAATATGCTAATACCCGGATTATACCAACTACTAAGCAAGCTAGTAAGTCAATACAAGTACAACTAACATGTTGGTAAAATAGAAATCATGTAGCTGCCAATATGCACACCCCCCCCCCCCCCCCCCCTCTCCTCAAATGTTTTTTAATTTTAAACCTTCAATTCCAAGTTTGAGTGAATATTTGAGACAGTCATTATGTTCTAAAATCGATTAAATACCCCTTAGACCACAATTTTTATGAAAATATCACATAAAATTATCATTTTGGTCCCATCTCTTGAAACCTTGCTTAAACCAGGTAGGAGTTGCCTAGGCACTTGAATGGTCTAGGCAGCCAAAGTAGGGTCTAGGCTTAACTTTTGATAATACTTCTAGATCTCTTGATTAGCCTCCTATTTGCCTAGTGTAACATTACTCCTTTGTAACTTTGTAACCTAACCTTCTAAGCTGTTTCTCATATCCCAATTAATCCTAAGAAAATTAGTGCATTTTTTGAACATCCTTATATCCCTTAGAAAGATGTTGTTTTAGTCTAATCACCTTACCACCCTTATTCATTAAGCCTCAAACAATTACTTGGAACATTTTTTCCATCCTCCTGTCAAATATCACATGCATGTAACATGTTGCACTAGATGGGTGATCTGATATGAAAAAATAATGCACTCAAGCATCCTACTAATTGTTGAAATTAGTATATGCAACTCAAAAATAATGCCCTCATAATCTCTCTCTCTCTCTCTCTCTCTCTCTCTCTTTCTCACACACACACACACACACACACATGCACACACACACACACACACTCTAGTTCGTCCCAACAGCTCAACACTGCTATCTTTCCTTTTGGTTTGTAGAAAGATGATGATCTTCTATTTCTTAGATAGACAATACATTGTTTTTTTTTATTCATTTAAAACTTTCTTTTTCAAGGGTTCAACGCTGTCTTTGGTGAGTTGATATGAGACATTCCTGAATGCGAACATTTCTCTTTGTTTTTTCTGAAACAAATAGTGCTGGAATGGATTTTGACTGTACCAATATGTCTTGGTATGTCTCATGAGACAAAACTATATATATGTATGTATATATGAATGCTAACGTCCAATGCTTCATTTAGACGTTAGCATCCTCCACAATTTTCATTTTCCAAAAATTCCCTTTATTATTGTGTCTTCTTGTAAAAAGTAAGGGTATTTTGGTATTTGTATAGTGGCACTCTTGTAAATATAAAAATCTCAGCAGGATCTTTTAAATGGATTTATAGCATTTCTTGTTTAAGAATTTATTCTAATTACATTTTTTCTAAAAGCATTTAATGCCCAAAGGCTAAAAATGCCCTTACTTTTTTTATATTCAATGACAACATATTAAATGCAAATCAAGGGTAGTTTTGGAAAATGAAAGTTTTGGGGGATGCTAGCATCACAATGAAGCATTGCGACTCTTTATGTATTTATTCTTCTTCCAAAACATTGCCAAAAAAAAAAACAAAAAAACTACGCATGTGACCTATTACATCAGTTCATTTCAGTACCTCAAAAAACCATGATATCTTGGCTGATGAACAAGGGACTAATAATTTAGGGTGGTATATGGTGGATCTGATGCTGTCCTATGGGACTTCAAAAGAGGCATTTATTTCAAAATGGGCATTGGTGACAATATGCTCTTTTGTGATGAGGTGTGTGTGGCATGTTAGTATTTCTCTTCATGTTGCATTTCGCTGGAAAGGATGTTCTTTTGTGAGAACTTGATATGTGATGAGAATGGGATTTCTTGGTACTTAAAATTTTAAATCGTTGTAGAATTTTAATAATTGGGAGATTGATGCCATCATCACTCTTCTCAATTTGTCCAAGTTGGAGATGTGTCTTGCAATGGACAGGAGATACTGAAAAGTGGATCTCTAAAGAGATCCTTCCACGAGGAGTTTTCTACATTAAACAGGCCTAATGAGGATATCAGGGTCGCTGAACATCAGATTGATGATTTTGGACTCTGCCCTTTCCATCTAAATTGCATTCTTGATGTGGGTGTCCATGCCATATTGCATCGTGACGGTTGAACACCGAAGAAGTAGAGGATTTGTCATCCTGAATAGTTGCTGCCTTTTCCTTAGCAAGTGAAGAACCAATGGAGCAGTCTCCCTTTCCTATTTCTAGAGAGATTAAGAACTGCTTCTTAGGCTTTTCTGGAATTAGCTGGGGTTATTTGGAATGAGGTTCTAGCCTTAGTCCAAGGTTGACAGTCCAAGGCATTTTCTTCTGCAGTCCGAACCTTTCTTTAGAGATTATATCTTCCTCCTCCCCCCCCCCTCATAATCTCTCTCTCTCACACCGAAGAAGTAGAGGATTTGTCATCCTGAATAGTTGCTGCCTTTTCCTTAGCAAGTGAAGAACGAATGGAAAAGTCTCCCTTTCCTATTTCTAGAGAGATTAGGAACTGCTTCTTAGGCTTTTCTGGAATTAGCTGGGGTTATTTTGAATGAGGTTCTAGCCTTAGTCCAAGGTTGACAGTCCAAGGCATTTTCTTCTGCAGTCCGAACCTTTCTTTAGAGATATACCTTCCTCCTCCCCCCCCCCCCCCCTCTCATAATCTCTCTCTCTCTCACACACACTTGCTCTCTAGTTCGTCCCAACAGCTCAACACTGCTATCTTTCCATTTGGTTTGTAGAAGATGTTGATCTTCAATTTCTTAGATAGACAAAACATTGTTTTTTTATTCATTTAAAACTTTCTTTTTCAGGGGTTCAACATTGTCTTTGGTGAGTAGATATGAGACATTTCTGATTGCAAACATTTCTCTGGGTTTTTTCTGAAACAAATAGTGATGATATGGATTTTGACTGTACCAATATGTCTTGCTATGTCTCATGAGACAAAACTATATATATGTATGTATATATGAATGCTAACGTCCAATGCTTCATTGAGACGTTAGCATCCTCCACAATTTTCATTTTCCAAAAATTCCCTTTATTATTGTGTCTTCTTGTAAAAAAGTAAGTGTATTTTGGTATTCGTATAGTGGCACTCTTGTAAATATAAAAATCTCAGCGGGATCTTTTAAAAGGATTTATAGCATTTCTTGTTTAAGAATTTATTCTAATTACATTTTTTCTAAAAGCATTTAATGTCCAAAGGCAAAAAATGCCATTACTTTTTTATATTCAATGACAAAATATTAAATGCAAATCAAGGGTAGTTTTGGAAAATGAAAGTTTTGGGGGATGCTAGCATCACAATGAAGCATTGCGACTCTTTATGTATTTATTCTTCTTCCAAATCATTGCAAAGAAAAAAAAAAAAAAACAACGCATGTAACCCATTACATCAGTTCATTTCAGTACCTAAAAAAACCATGATATCTTGGCTGATGAATATGGGACTAACAATTTAGGGTGGTATATGGTGGATCTGATGCTGTCATATGGGACTTCGAAACAGGCATTTATTTCCAAATGGGCATTGGTGACAATATGCTCTTTTGTGATGAGGTGTGTGTGGCATGGTAGTATTTCTCTTCGTGTTGCTTTTCCCTGGAAAGGATGTTCTTTTGTGAGAACTTGATATGTGATGAGAATGGGATTTCTTGGTACTTACAATTTTAAATTGTAGTAGAATTTTAATAATTGGGAGATTGATTCCATCATCTCTCTTCTCAATTTGTCCAAGTTGGAGATGTGTCTTGCAATGGATAGGAGATGTTGGAAAGTGGACCTCTAAAGAGATCCTTCCACGAGGAGTTTTCTACATTAAACAGGCCTAATGAGGATATCAGGGTTGCTGAACATCAGATCGATGATTTTGGACTCAGCCCATTCCATCTAAATTGCATTCTTCATGTGGGTGTACATGCCATATTGCATTGTGACGGTTGAACACTGAAGAAGTAGAGGATTTGTCATCCTGAATAGGTGCTGCCTTTTCTTTATCAGGTGAAGAACCAATGGAACACTGTCTCCCTTTTTTACCTATTTCTAGAGAGATTAGGAACCACTTCTTCGGCTTTTCTGGAATTAGCTGGGGTTATTTGGAATGAGGTTCTAGCCTTAGTCCAAGTTTGACACCCCAAGGCATTTTCTTCTGCAGTCCGAACCTTTCTTTAGAGATTATATCTTCCTCCCCCCCCCGCTTCATTTTGTAGTGTCTTAAATAACTGAATGCATGGATTTTTTTAGGCAACGAGACTTCTACTGGTGACAGCATCATGAACTTGAAGGTGACAGTTTCCTATTGGGTCTTTAGTTCTCGTGATAGAAGGGGGCATTTGTTTCTAAGACCATTTCAATTGGACTTAGATTGTTTATTAATTTTTCTAGTTCATTGTCATTTTGTTTGCCTCAATGAGATTCTCTTACTGCTGCTGCTGCTTTTCTTTGTATTCTCTTCCATTTTTTAATTAGAGTTCTTTTTGTTTTTACTAATGAAAAAAAAAAAAAAAAACAATTTATGGAGAGTTTGTATCCAAAGTAGCTGTAAAGAGAACACATTTCTATGAATCTTTATCTGCTTCATGCACCTTAATACTTTCCAAAAAAAAGGAGTGCACATTATTCAGGATAAGAGGCTAGGAATTTCCTGCTTATAGGAGCCTCTTATTTTCTTTATACAATCTATCTAGGTGAACCAAGACGAAATAATACCTTCAATTCAAGTCTTGCATGGATAAAGGAACTACATGTGCTCATTTTAGGAGAAATTTTTGGGCCTACACTAGTTTTTTCTCCCTTTTTACCCATCAAATCTTTACTATAATGTGAAGATGTCAACATATGCCCTATAATGCAGGTGATCTTTCATGCACATCAGAAGTTAAGAGAGCAATGCCTATTCTGAAGAAAGCATATGGTGACAACATGCATAAAGTTCTGCATGTAGGCCCTGACACTTGTTCTGTGGTCTCTAAATTGTTAAAAGAAGAGGACACTGAAGCTTGGGGTGTGGAACCATACGACATAGAGGATGCAGATGCTTACTGCAAGAATCTCGTGCGCAAGGGCATCGTGCGTGTGGCTGATATCAAGTTTCCTCTGCCCTACAGAGAAAAATCATTTAATCTGGTTATTGTGTCTGATGCATTGGATTACTTGTCTCCAAAATACCTTAACAAGACTCTTCCAGACCTGGCAAGGGTTTCTATGGATGGTCTTGTTATTTTCGCTGGTAATTCCCTAAACAACTTTACAACATTTCGAATTATAGATCTATGTGCTACTATAAGAATTTTTTTACAAGTGATGCTTTTTACAACCGACAACTTAACTGGTCGCTCAATGAATATTTCCAAAGTATCAAACATAAATCAGTCTTTTTATATCTTTAATATGTCAAGCAACTTCTAGCTGTCAAGAATGAACCGCACTCGCTTGATATTTTTTATGGAATTTTTCATTTGTATTCTTAATGTGGGCCTCTTTATGTGGTTCATTAGTGTTAGAAGCGAAACCCAAAGAGTCGTGATCCAGAATGGTGTCCCCTTCGTAAAGCAAAATAAGGTGTCTATGTGGCACATGTTTGTTGGGAAACAAACACATTGGGCTGCGTGTCATGCCAAAAATCGCTTAGTTTGGAGCCCAGTGCTCTTAAATTCGTACTAAAACACGCCACGTAGACACCGTTTTGGATCCTAACTCAACCCAAAATACCTCTGAATAAGTTTCCATATCCAATATAATGACGAATGCCTCTGTATGGATCTTATTTGGTTTGTGGATTGTACTAGTTATTCAAAACGAATTAATTGATTTCTGAAAACTTTATGCACAAGAGTCAAGCATTTAATTTTATGTTACTGTTGCTAAGATTTATTTGGTATTTTTTTTTCTCTCCATAAAAGATCATCAGTGTTCCTGTGTTTTCATTGGTTTTCCATTTTCATTTGAAGGTTATCCAGGTCAGCAGAGAGCTAAAGTTGCAGAGCTGTCCAGATTCGGGAGACCGGTAAGTGGCTACTGCTTTGGGATTTCAATTGGATTGTGTTATTTCTTGAAAATGTGATCTTGGATGTAAATAGACTGCTGAATAATTAAATTTGTATCTTTACTCTATTATAATGAGATAAGGCCAAGTAGAAGTGGTTCGACACCAAGATTTGAGAGGCCATAATTGCCTTCCTTTTTTATTTAAAATTTAATATAATTAGGGTCATTTTGGTCAAAAAACCAAGAAAATTGGAACTCACTGCCTCATAAATTAATCATGTCCCTTAATTTTCAAAATTACAAAATTACAAAAAGATCCTTTTTTATTATGTAATCTTCAAAATCTCTTTAATCAACATTTTAAGTTGCAACCTAGTCCTTTTGATATGTGTGCGTTTGCACGTGCCACTTTCTAGTGAACATTCTATGTCCTAGTTTGTTGTGTATTGTGTTCTTGCCTTCACAGGTCTTATGTGACTTAACGTAACCATGCACTGATCTTGAGTATGAGACTGACAGTTAAGAATATTTTCGTTTTCAAGGCGAAATTGCGTAGTGCATCTTGGTGGATACGGTATTTTGTGCAAACTGGCTTAGAAGAGAACGAAGCTGCCATCAAGAAGTTTGAACAGGCCGCAAGCAAGAGGTCTTACAAGCCGAGCTGCCAAATTTTCCACCTCAGCTCATATCATTGATACTCAACAGAACGCCGTCACATTCTTGGGGCCTTTCACTACAACAAAGTCAAAGCGAAGGGTGTTGCCAGCTCTCATCTGAAACATATTCTTCAGTTGTGATTACATTATGTCGTGTTCCAACCATAATTATATATTTTCTGATTGAGTTTTTTTTTTTTTTCCAGGAATTTAGCATGAATTGGTTTCCGTATTAAGCATAAATTAGCTTTCCTTTGTCCGCTCTGTTGTAAATGCCAGGAACATTAGTTGTCTTGTTATTTTTTTATCTTTCCTAGGTTGTTTTCCCATAAAAAAGTATGTCGATAAAAACGGTGTTTCTAGATACATTTCGTAAGGAATGTCTTTGCCTACATTCATTTATATTTTGTGGAGATCTGCAATTGTGTTTTTGAATTTTTGTTTTTCAGGTTCAATGTTCCACTGACATGTGATATCGAGTTTCCTTTGTGGTGTTCTCAATGTTCTTGAGAGCTCATTCAGAAACAAATCAAATAGTAACGTTCAACTGTTTTAACCAATTCGAGAAAACTTCCAGTTTCATATCCATATACTTGTGTGAAACTTCTCTTAATCATGGAGTTTGTGATCGTTTCTCAATCATGTCATTGGTTGTTATGTTAGAGTTGGGGCAAAGTAGGAAGTTGCACCAGGTCCAAAGTCTGATTAGGTACTTTGAAATAGACTCCTTAGGCTCTTCTTCCTTTGTGGAGTTTGTGAACATTTCTCTATCATGTCAGTGGTAGTCACGTCAGAGTTGGGCAAAGTAGGAAGTTGCACCAGGTCCAAAGTATGATTAGATACTTTGAAATAGACTATTTAGAAATGGTGTGTAGTTCGTAGAGCGATTGAGGATTGAATTATAAGTGAATTCAGCCTATGCAAGTATCAAGACCCATTGCCTCGATTTGTTATTGGAAAGACACTGAATCAAGTTGCCAAAGAGTATGGTTCACAAATTTCATTTGTCCGTCCGTTTGGGGATGTGCGGTGCTTGAAAACTCAAGTTCAGTTTTCAGTCTAGTCCATAAAATTTTCCAAAACCAACTCAAAAACTTAGAATCATAATTCAAAGTGATGGTCTTAGGATGCTATGTAGACGTACGACTTCAAGAAAGAATAGGTTGGTTATATTCACCACATTGTGAGTCTTGTAGCAATGGGTTCTTAGAAAAGCGATCAACCACGATGAAGGTTGCATCATTGCCTCATTGTGTTTGAGGTAATACAAACACAAAATATATTAAAAGATCTTCCCAAGGGGCATTAGGGACTAGTAAAGGTGTGTACAAACTATATAAGACTGCGACAAACAAAATCTTCAACATCTTTCTAGAGGGACTTCCAAATGGTCTTGTCCCGTCTAAAATATCCTTAGAATCCTCATCCATGTAACACTTTGATGAGATGTTCACGAATAGAATAATTGGGAATGCATAACCTTATTCTCTTGAAGAGGAAACCATCTTGAACTGCAAAATCTATTGTACCTAGCTGTTGACGTTTTTAATTTTTTTATTTTTATGAGATATGCTTTAATTGAGAGTTTTAGTGGGGAATATTTGTTAGGTTTAAATAAATTTTGTTCGGTTTTTTTTTGGCATCTGAATTCAAAACTTAAAAGGGAGGATTTTCCCCCCCTTTTAAAGCTACACCTTCTAATTAAATTCCCATTTTTTTTTTTTTTTTGGTTTTTTGAATGATAATAGGGAGGATGATTTCTCTATAGAAGAAGGTGTAATGTACATCTTGGAATTAATTCACCAAATATCTTATCTGACTAACAATTCAACCAGCTCTCCATGGGATAGATCCTTCACCCTTAACGTATTGAAACCTAACCTTAGTGTTAGAACAGATTCTTATTTTCAAGAATCCAAGATTCTTTTGCCATTTCAAGACCTTTCCTTAACGCCACAAGTGCATGTTTGAGAGTAGATAATTTAGTCGTATAGCTTAGCATAAGCCACGGTAGGCTCTCCCATGCTATCTCCAATAATGGCCGGTTGCCCACCTCTGTTATCTCTTGAAGATCCATCAGTCTTTAGTTGCACAAGGCTCCTAGGGAACGAGTCCATTGGCAACTGATTGGAGACCTAGGGAAAAACTTAACTTGGATGACCGAAGATTGAAAGAAGTTCTTAAAAAAAAAGTAGCTATTATTTGGGACTGATTTCATGATATAATGTATGGGTGTTTGGGACTGATTCTAACATTTAATGTGGTCGATTAGGACTGTTTTCATGTGTAAATTTTGCAAGATTTGAGGTTTTAGGAAAATTTGTATTGGCATTGTTCTATTTCCAAAAACACGTGTCTAGTCATCTAGTTTGTTGGAGATTCAAGGTTGAACGTCCAAGCGCGATGAGGAGAATCAAACCATTTGATTTTATGAATTAGATGATATGTGACGTAGAGACCAATGTTTCCCTAGGTGATTAAAAATAAATTAATTATGAAAGTCAAAATGAGATTTAAATTTTCAACATATAAAAGTCATTTTTTTCAATACACTTTTTGATGGACTCATGTGGTCCGACCAATCAATTGCTGCTAAAGATCTATCAATTATTGGAGTATACCTGATCAATCTACAAGTGCTAAAAACTGATCAATCGACATGTTAGGTTTGATCGATCGTTGAATAGTGTTTTAATTGAATTAAAATTCTGATATTTTATTTTTTATAAAAGTCCTTGCATTCTAGGGTTTTAGACAGACTATTACAGAGAAATTGAGCATGATTTCACATCTAGTTTCTTCTTTGAAACCCTAGCCAATCTCTTAGTCATCAGAAATCAATTATCTATTCATGAGTGATTGAGAGATCATATCATACAGCCATACCTAAACTTTTTTCAAAGCTTGCTTGGGGAATCTAGTGTTGTGTGGTGCGATTTGTGGATTTGGCTTGTGTAATGATCGAGTCTATAAGGGCATTTTGAAAAATCAGATTGTGGAGTTGCAAAGGGCATATTGAAGCAAGAAAGTTGTAGATCATGGATTTGAGTGTATTAGTCATCTTGTGTGTGGTAACCTTTGTAAACTCATAATTCTATAGTGGATCTTTCTGGACATGAGTCCCGTTGTTTTTTCTCAAAAGAGTTTTCCACATAAAAATCTTGTGTCGTGGTTGCTTGAATTGATTGATTGTGTCTATGATTGATTTCCGCTACGTAGATTAATTTATTTAGTTAATCAGATTCCGCAAACACTGAGTAAATAGAGAATTTCATGAAGTGCTTCAATTTGATTGAATTGTATTGACAAAATCTAAGTTTTCAAGTGTAGACATGAAAATGTTCGTTTTCGAACCTTGATGCTACATTGTTTGGAGTCACCACAATTCTTTTTTGGAAATGGGTATGAATGGACATCCAAATCGATTTTTTGAAAATCATTTTTTTTTCATGGCATTGTAGTGACTCTCATGTGTTGGAAAGGACAAGGTCTACCTAAGATCTAGATAATGAGGTTCGGTTAGAGGATGGGGAAGGTATTAGGCACCCCATCCTCTCCACCAAAGGTGATTACCTTGCTTGCCTATTTTAAAAAAAAAAAAGCTTAAAAACATAGATAGAAAATGCATGAAAATGTATGTTAAGATGATGTGTGTATTGAGTGAAAATATCCCCTTAGAAAAGAGTTTTGATTTTAATGTGAACTTAGGGATATCCTATGGAGAAGGATGACCCATGTAGCCACATTATTATTATGGATATGAATGTTAGTTTTAAACTATTAGAGAGACTTCATGATGGAGTTCCCTTGAGGCTACAACTTTGATGCATGTATGTATGGCTAGAAACTTAGTATTTTACCTCATCAAGATGGTGATACATTTCTTCATCATTGTCATGCACATGTGAGTGTGTGCATTGTGTACAATATGTGCATGAGATTGAGGTGAAAATGGCTTCAACCCATCCTTTCAATCGAACCTTAATCCAATCTACTGGGAATGGGAGAGGGTGTGCATTACATCTTAGAGATTTCTAAAATAAAAAGAAAATGAGAGGGTTAGAAGAAGAGAATACAAGCTTAAAATAGATAAACTACATCTTAAACCCCACCTTGTCCTTTGATGAACTTAAACCTTGAGAGTAGACTTGAGAATTGAGTGAGATGGTTGAGGGTTGAGTGAGTTGAAATTAGAAGATAAGAGATTGAGTATGGATTTTTGTAGAATTTTAGGTTGAAAGATTGGGACTTGAGAACATGAATTATTCATACAAAATGAAGGTATTTATAGAGTTTTTTGAGAACTTTTGAGAATAAAGTGGTCCAACTCTAAAAATAAAGAGAATGGAGATGAGGTTTATTTCATTTCTTTTTGATTTTTTTATTTTTATGAGGGTAAAGGTGACATTTGTGAAGAAATCCAAAAAATATTATTTGATCTTTGATTTTTTGGTAAATAAAGATGAGAGAACAAAAAGTACTTTTTGCAGGATGAGTAGGAGAATGACATGTGTAAAAGTGAACTAGTAGGTGAAAAGTAGACCTTGTTTCATTTGTAAATAACTCATAAAGTAAGGGTGGATATATATTTTTGAAATGAACTAATGTGAGAACAAAAGTACTTTTGGGAGGGTGAGTAGGAGAATGACATGTGTAAAGGTGAAGTGGTATGTGAAAAGTAGACCTTGGTTCATTTGTAAATAACTCATAAAGTAAGGGTGTAAGTATATTTTTGAAATGGGCTACTGGGAGAGCTCCATGTATGTACTTGAAAATTCCCACCTTTTGAGGGTATGATTAGAAGTTCTCTCAACTTTATATATTATTTCCAAAGACCTTAAACTTTTTTGGTTTGACCAACTTTTTTAGGAAGAGTATTATTGAATTTTCACAAGGGGGAGTTGACTATCTAATTAGATAATGCATTGGGTATTGAGGGCTTATGGGAGATCAACATGTGTCACTTTTTGAGGGGATATGAGAGAATATGCTTGGTGTTGGGCTTAGAATGGACTTGGTTTATGACTTAGAGAATGGACTTTGTCTTGGGCTTAGGTTGGACTAGGAAATGGATTTGGGTTATGGGTTTAGAATGGCATTAGGTTTAGGACTTAGAGAATGGAATTTGTCTTGGGCTTAAGTTGGACTAGGAAATGGATTTGGGTTATGGGTTTAGAATGACATTGGGTTTAGGACTTAGAGAATGGACTTGAATTTAGGTTAAAAGGTAGATTTCATCTTAGGCTTAGATTTGGTTAAGAAGTGAACTATGGTGAAGGTATGGGTGATGAATTGGTAAATGGAGAATGAATACGAATTTGGAGTGGGTTAGGGATAAGGTTGAGTATGCAAAACTATATGACATGATGCGTGTATGCATGAAAATGCGGGCCCGTTGAGGGACTTGAGTTTTTAGTTGAAATGAATTCGAGAAAATTTAGATTTTCCTAACAGGTTTGTGCAAATTGGGGTGTCTATAGCTGCCCCTCTTTGTAGGAGTTGTTTGCAAAGAACTGCAAAGAATAAATTAGACCCTTTATTTGTACGAATCTGAAATAATTTATTGCTTGATGATTAAAAACGTCGGATGGATTGAAGATTTATTTTTTTTGTAGAATGTGGCTACCCAAGTACATGGTCTGACAAGGTTAACCTTTTTGAAACCCTTGACTTCGTGGCATGGAGCTCGTTTGCAATCTTAGATAGAATTTTTGATGATTTTTGAAGGTGATTGACGTTTTAAACCATGCAATGCAATTTTGAGATATTTTTCTTTTTTCTTGTTAATTCCAAATTTTGAACTTCCTTCTTCCCTTTTCATGGCAGTTATGGGATCATCTGGAAAATATTTGGTGTAGTGCGACCATTCTTAAGAGAGACTTACTTGACGACATGATATGTTGAATCCTTGGTGAGTCATCATGCCTCAGATGAGGAGAGAATCATCATTAACCAGGGTGCTCAAATCAAAGTCCTAGAGGATAGGCTTGATATCTACATGCTTCCTAAGAAAATGTTTGAGTGGCTCTTTGCCCATTGTTCCTTTTTGTACCTTGGTTTAAGAAGAACAATGTAGTACTATTTGAAATGAATGAAATATGTTTTTTACGAAGTGGCCTCAGATATATCTATTGCTTTCGAAAACTCTTGATTTTAAAAAGAGTCTTAGATACTTCATCATAGGCCAAAAATACTAATTTTGATGATGCATTTTTTTGTTTGTTTTCGATTTTGAAAGACTGCTTTTGTTGAATAATCTATGACAAACTAATGTTTGACACCTCTAAACTTCGACGATTATGGTATTTTTGTTAAATGTTGAGGATGCAAGTGTCAGCTAATTCTTAGCATCTTTAGAGTCATTCTTGAGACTAAGAATTTTGACTGAGTTACCTTCGTCGTATCTGTTTGAGCATTAAGGACTTCGAGATTTTTGCCGTTCACAGTTTATACTCTTGCGAGTTAGGAGTTTTTTTGTTTTTTTGTTTTATTTTCATTTTTGCCCCTAGTGCCAGTTACGATTTTCTCTAGACCTGATTTCCACATTTTCCCGCATCGACGTTCTTTTTAGGTTTTCATCGTGGCAGTGGTTTTGATCTTGCCATAGATTGATTCTTTTACTCACAACGCCCTTGCGGGTTTTTACCGTGCCTTTTCAGTCTATGCTCATTTTATGGATTTTTACTTTGAACTCCTCGTCGATTTCTTTATGCCCCTCGTGGCTTGGTGACTCAAGTTGAGCTGCGAGATCGAATACTCTACTCTTCTAGTGGAGCTCTTTCTTGAGTAACAAATTTGGACTCCCTTCTCGAGTTCCTCCGACGATTTTCATGGTGCAGTGACTCAAGTTGAGCTTCGAGATCAATGACTCTACCCTTCGAGTCACTATTTTTTTCAAACATTCGACCTGACCTCCCCTCTTAGGTCTTCTAACGACTTTGGCAGTTTGTAATCTGAAATTAAGTAGCAATATTGACTACACTTGACGATATTTCTTATGACATGTTTACACTGTGATTGAACTGCCTTAAACCATTCCCTGATCTAAGAGAACTTTAAATAGGACGAAACGTAAGCTTAGGTTAGGGTTGTGGAAGGATAAGAAATGTTGAATCTAGATTTATTGAGGTAAATAATGGACACGGGGTTTGTCTATTTTTATTTCGAAAATATGATCTATGTTTCCTTTCAACGTCTTACAAACTTGTTTAGGTAGGAGATTTGGGTCAAGCTTAAGATCAAATATTCGAGATTTTTGACTTTTTTTTTCTACTTTTAGTTGTTCACAGTTTATCCTCATGTGAGACAGGAGTATACTTTGGCATTTTCTTTTGACTTTAGATTTTTTTTTTTGCTTTTCTTGATAACAGTGACCTACCCCGATTTTGGGTTAAGAAATGAAAGTGATGGCTCAAAAAGGGTTAACTAAGGGTAGATAATTGTTTAGGTAGTAGGAAGATGGTTTCTTTTCATTTCAAGGAACGACTTTAGGTGTAATATTTTTTTACAGTGTCAGTATTGATCGATTGTGGAATGACTTCCCCGTCCACTTTTGTGAGAATCAACGCTCCCCCAAACAATACCTTTTGGACGACTAATAGCCCTTCGTAATTTGGGCAAAACTTCTCTCTTGCATCTTCTTGTATTAGTAGAATCTTCTTCAGAATTAGGTCTCTAGGTACGAACTCTCGAGGTCGAACCTTCTTGTTATAAGTACGTGCTATTCTCCGTTGTTAAGTTTACCTATGATAGATTGCTGAAAGTCATTTCTCCTCTATTAAGTTCAACTGATCGAATCGGGCTTGGACCCATTTTGCCTCATCCAATTTGACTTCTTTTAAGATCCGAAGGGAGAGAATCTCTACCTCAACGGGTAAGACTGCTTCCATTCCGTAGACCAGTGAATAAGGTATTGTCCCAATTGAAATTCAGATTGACGTTCGATAAGCATGTAGAGCAAATGGTAACATCTCATGCCAATTTTTATAAGTGACAACCATTTTCTCGATGATCTTTTTGATATTTTTGTTAGCGGCTTCGACTACTCTATTCATCTTTGGTCTATAAATGACTGAGTTGTGATGGGTGATTTGAAAATTCTTGCACATCTTGGATATGTCTTTATTCTTGAGATTCTTGGCATTATTAGTTACTATTCCGCTTGAAAGGCCGTATCGACATATGATGTTGTTCTTTACAAACTTCAAGACGCTGCCCATTGTAACATTGGCTTCGGATTGGCTTCTACCTGTTTTGTAAAGTAGTCGATGGCAACCAAGATGAAATGATGTCCATTGGAAGCTTGAGGATTGATCTGTCCGATGACATCCATGCCCTAGAATGAGAAGGGTCAGGAAGAAGTCATGTTGTGCAATTCTGAAGGTGGCACATTGATCTTGTTGGCATAGATTTGACACAAGTGACACTTCCGAACATGTTGGTACCCATCGCTCTCCATAGTCATCCAGTAGTAACCCATTTTCATAATCTTCTTTGCCAGTATATGTCCATTCATGTGAGGTCCACAAACTCCCCCATGCATGGTCTCGATTAAACGTTGAACTTATGTTTCTTTTACACATCCGAGGAGGACCTCGTGGTGTGATTTCTTATATAAGACTCCACTACTCAAGAAGAGCTGTCCTACCAATCTTTGAATAGTCTTTCGGTCAGTTGTTGTGGCATCGGGTGGGAAAGTTCGATCCTCTAAGAATGCCTTGATGTCTGTATACCATGGTTTTTCCTCAGGTTCTTCGATCTCCACAGGTAAGCAATATGCTGGCTCGTCTTGAATACCAATCTCAAAAGGGTCGACTATGGTACCTCAGAGATGCTAATCATTGAGGCTAGAATAACCAATGCGTCTACAAACTGGTTCTTAGCCCTCGGCATATAAGTGAATGAGATCCGGGAAAAGTTTGAGCTTAGATCCTTGAGATACTCATGATAATGAACTAGTCTCTGCTCTTGGGTCTTCCATTATCCAGTTGTCTAGTAGACTACCAGACTTGAGTCTCCAAATACATCTAGTTTGTCTACTTCGAGGTCAATCACTGCTTTCAACCCCATAATGCATGCTTTATACTCGACTTTGTTATTTGAACATTGGAACCTTAGTCTGACTGCAATGGGGATATGAGTTCTGTCTGACTTAACCAGAACTGCCCTAATTCCGTTTTCTTTTTGATTTACTTCTCCATCGAAGTACATTTTCCAACTAGGTTCTTCATTATCGCTCTCGACTTCAGCAAACAAAATGGTTTCATTAGGAAAATTTGCCTTTAATGGCTTATAGTATGGCAGAGAGTGTTCCGCTAAGTGGTTAGCAATGGTTTGTCCTTTAATAGTTTTTTGAGTAACATAGGTGATGTCGAACTCGGATAATAGTAGTTGTCATTTTGCAATGAATCCCGTTAGTGTCGGCTTCTCAAAGAGATACTTCAAAGGATCTATTCGAATAATGAGCATAGTCGAATAAGTAAACAAGTAATGGCGTAGTCGTTGTGATGCCCAGACGAGAGCACAACATGTCTTTTCAAGGGTCGAATAGTTCACCTCGTAACTTGTGACTTCTTGTTAAGGTGATAGATGACTCGCTCTTTTCGGCCAGTTTCATCATGTTGTCCCAGTACACAGTCCATGGAGTTTTCTTGCACAGAGAGATACATTAGTAGAGGTCAACCTAGTATAAGTGGAACCAAGACTGGTGGATTAAACAGGTATCTCTTAATCTTGTCGAAAGCTTCTTCCAATTTTATTCCATTCTTTCGGCTCATTCTTCTTCAGTAGTTTGAATACTGGTTCACAAATCGGCGTTAGTTATGCGATGAACCAACTAATGTACTGAATTCTCCCTAGGAATCCCCTGACCTCTTTCTTTGATTTGAGTCGTTCCATATTTATAATATATTTTATTTTAATCGGATCGATCTCGATGCCTCTTCTACTAACAATGAACCTCAACAGCTTCCCTGATGTTGCCCCGGATACACATTTTGTTGGATTAAATCTTAAGATGTACTTTCTTAATCGATCAAACAATTTCTTTAAATTTACGAGATGATCTTCGTCGAGATTTGATTTAGCTATCATGTCGTCCACGTAAACTTTTATCTCTTTGTGAATCATGTCATAAAACAAAATAGTCATAGCTCGTTGATAAGTTGCCCTAAGGTGTAATGAACGTAGTCTTTTCTTGATCTTCTTCCGTCATTTTTATCTGATTATAACCCGAGAAGTCATACATGAAGGAGAACATACCGTGCCCCGCTGTAATATTGACCAAAGTATCGATGTGTGATAATGAAAAGTCATTTTTAGGATTGACTTTATTTAGATCACTGTAGTCCACACACATGCGTATCTTTCCATCTTTCTTTGGTACAAGAACAACATTAGCGAGCCATTCAGGGTAGGTGGATACTGTGAAAAATCCCGCCTGCAATTGCTTCATTACTTTGTCATTAACTTTAAGTTTCCATTCTGATTTTAATATTCGTAATTTCTACTTGACTGGTTTGCTTCCCGATTTGATAGATAACCAGTGGATGACTAGATTTGTATCTAAACCAAGCATGTCTTGATAGGACTATGTGAAGACATCTTGGTACTATTGTAAAAATTTTGTCATCTTTTTTTTTGCTCAATTGTCAATAGAGCTCCAATTTTGACGATTCGTGGGTCATCTTCGGTGCCTAAGTTCACTGAGTTTGTGTCTTCTATATTTGGCTAAACACCCTTCTCGTGGTACTTTATGAGTTCTTTGATTTCTTTTGGAGGGTATTCAACCTCTTCTTATGACTCTTCTTCGATCCCCATGAGATCAAAGTTGAGCTCGAGGTCAAAGTCATATTCATCTCTTTTCATACTCCGCTAATGGCATTTTTTTGGAGCCCATAAGGATTTTGGACCCCATGACGGCCTCATAAGTGGTTGGGTACTCCTCTCAATTTTTGAAGACTTTCCTCTATTTTGAAAGGTAGATAAGTTGGGAGAGTGGCTTCCTTGATGGTTTAGATATGACCATCACTTCTGGGTGACTGTCAAATCCGAGTATAAGCATTTATAGGGTAGGTGGAATTACAACAGATCCCCAATCAATTTGAAAGGGGAACAATGATTTTTTTTCTTCACATATTGTGACTTTCACCTTGGAGGGCTCTCTTTCTTTTTCCTCTTGACCCCATTCAAATTTTCCTTTAAACAGGATGTCCATACTATCCATGAAGGACTGCAAGTACTCAACAAATGAGTCTTCTTGTACTTGAATAGGCTCAATACTTACAACACTTGGTTCTCCTATGTAGTTTGTTGGTGGTAGTTCTGACAAGTCATCTGACCTCTTTAATGATCGTAGGAAGCTGACGTTGATGTGTGGCACCTTTCCCAAGTTTCACACATTAGGCTCACGATTTTGTCTTCGTGCGAGTCGAAGCCCCCTCTTCTTATCAATCATGTCCGAGATGTCTGTTTTCATAGGCTAGAACCCAAACCCAAAGTAAGGGTGTGCTTTTGGGCATTGATTAGGGTGGCCCTGCCTTTTCCTTTAGAGCCTAGCCCTTATTTTAGACGATACCTTGCCTTCTTCATTACTTGCCCAATAATCAAATTTGTTTCTAATACTCTGCCCTTGTCTTCTCTTTCCCTCTTGGGATTTCATTGACAAATGTGAACTGACAGGAATGGTACCCTTCGTTTTCTTTGGTCATTTCCACATCAATATAAGGTACATCTAACGATTGATCAACGGGTATGAGATTCTTTGCGAGGACGGAGATCACCCTTTGTCCCATAATGAATTTGACACGTTGATGGCAAGATTGATTGTGTGTCACATTGGGTAGATCAATTTCAATAGGTAGAGTGTAGGCGAACTTTGTTTAGATCAAATACAAAGTGGCAAGGGGTGGGCCCTACGTTTAATGATAAAAATGGTTTATTTAACAATTTTTAAGTCTTAAAACTCAAAAGAAAAATAAAGTCCAAGAGAAAAGTTGTCAAAATTGATGTAAGAGACGAAATGAGCAAAAATTTATTTATTTATTTATTATTTTTTAAGGTCTGTTTTTAATGCACGGACCAGAAACTTAAATTTTTTGTTTTTTTTTTGCACATGGCCTCTAGTTTTTGGCTTGGGCCACAATTTTTTTTTTAATTTTTATGATGCTAAATATAAAAGTAAAGTAGATTTCCCCGTTTACCAAGGAGAACATGTATGAAAATAAAAAGGAAAGAAAACCTAAAGTTATACAACTTTGCCTTTTTGGACATTACAACTTTGTCTTTAAGGGTTACAAGAAGGAAATTACAAAATTCTCAAGGGTTGATACATCTTGACATTTGTTTCCTATGTCCCTAATCGTATTGATGCATGCGGCTATAGGTAGTTTGAGGTTACTCAATCTTCAAACCTCCATGTACATTGAAATGTACACTTCTTAGGTTGGTGATTGAGATGGATATTCTCCTCCCCGCCCTCCAAATGAACAATCTAAGGGGTTGAGAGTATCGGTATCCGAGGTTAGATTTTAAAATAGGAAAAAATGGTTTGTGCAATGAGATATGAATCGAATGTGCACAAGTGCATTATAAATGTGTATCAACCCTAACAAATTTGAATCACAATAAGATAAGAAAATAAATATTATATGCATTCCCACAAAGACAAGAAAATTATAAACACAACAAAGTGAATCAACTAACAAATATGTTAGCAACAAAAATAAAACTAAGAAAGAAAGTTGAATATTTTTTTGAAAGAAAAAAAAAAAGGAAAAGAAAATTACCAAGTAAAATCGGTTTGGACCCACTAGTATCCCTAGTGGAGTCGCCAAGTTGTAGACATGAAAATATTCATTTTCAAACCTCGATGCTACATTGTTTGGAGTTGCCACCATTCTTTTTTGGAAATGGGTCTGAATGGGCAACCGAATCAATTTTTTGAAAATCATTTTTTTAATGACATTGTAGTGACTTTCATGTGTTGGAAAGGGCAAGATCTACCTAAGATCTAGATAAGGAGGTCCAGTTAGAGGATGGGAAAAGTGTTAGGCCCCCATCCTCTCCACCAAAGGTGGTTACCTTGCTTGGCCATTTAAAAAAAAAACTTAAGAACATAGATAGAAAATGTATGAAGATACAAGCTAAGGTGGTGTGTGTATTGAGTGAAAATATCTCCTTAGAAAAGGGTTTTGATTTCAATGTTAACTTAGGGACATCTTATGGAGAAGGATGACCTATGTAGCCACATGATTGTTATGGATATGAATGTTGGGTTTAAACTATTAAAGAGACTCCATGATGGAGTTCCCTTGATGCTACAACCTTGATACATGTATGCATGTTTAGAAACTTAGTATTTTACCTCATTAAGAAGGTGACACATTTCTTCATCATTGCCATGCACATGTAAATGTATGCATTGTGTACAATATGATGCATGAGATTGAGGTGAAAAGGGCTTCAACTCCTATCATTTCGATCGAATCTTAAACCAATCTACCGAAGATGAAAGAGGGTGTGCATTACATCTTAGAGATTTCTAAAATAAAAAGAAAATGAGAAGGTTAGAAGAAGAGAATGCAAGCTTAAAATAGATAAACTACATCTTAAACCCCACCTTATCCCTTGATGAACTTGAACCTTGAGAGGTAGATTTAAGAGTTGAATGAGATGGTTGAGGGTTGAGTGAGTTGAAATTAGAAGATGAGAGATTGAGCATGGATTTTGAAAAATTTTTAGGTTGAGAGATAGGGACTTGAGAGCATGAATTATTTGTAAAAAATGAAGGTATTTGTAGAGTTTTTGGAGAACTTTTGAGGATAAAGTAGTCCAATCCTAAAAATAAAGAAAATGGACATGAAGTTTAGGTCATTTCTTTTTGGATTTTTTATTTTTATGAGGGCAAATGTGACATTTGTGAAGAAATTCAAAAATTATTATTTGATCTTTTATTTTTAGGTAAATAAAGATGAGAGAACAAAAAGTACTTTTAGGAGGATAAATAGGAGAATGACATGTGTAAAGGTGAAGTGATAGGTGAAAAGTAGACATTGGTTCATTTGTAAATAACTCATAAATTAAGGGTGGATGTATGTTTTTGAAAATGACCAATGGGAGAACAAAAGTACTTTTGGGAGGGTGAGTAGGAGAATGACATGTGTAAAGGTGAAGTGGTAGGTAAAAAGTAGACCTTAATTCATTTATAAATAACTCATAAAGCAAGGGTGTAAGTATATTTTTGAAATTGAGTAATGGGAGAATTTCATGTATGGACTTGAAGATTCCCACCTTTTGAGGGTATGAATGGAAGTTCTCTCAACTTTATAGATTATTTTTAAAGACTCAAGAACCTTTTTGGTTTGACCAACCCTTTTAGGAAGGGCATTCTTGGATTTTCACAAGAGGGAGTTGACTCTCCAATTAAATAATGCATTAGGTATTGAGAGCTTATGGGAGATCAACATGTGTTTTTGAGGGGATGTGAGGGAATGGGCTTGGTGTTGAGCTTAGAGTAAATTTGGTTTAGGATTTAGAGAATGGACTTTGTCTTAGATTTAGGTTGGACTGGGAAATGAATTTGGGTTATGGGTTTAGAATGGCATTGGGTTTAGGACTTAGAGAATGGACTTTGTCTTAGGCTTAGGTTGGGCTAGGAAATGGATTTGGGTTATGGGTTTAGAATGGACATTGGATTTAGGACTTAGAGAATGAGCTTGAATTTATGTTAAAAGGTGGACTTTGTCTTGGGCTTAAATTTAATTAAGAAGTGGACTATGGTGAGGGTATGGGTGATGGATCAGTTAATGGAGAATGAATACTAAATTGGAGTGGGTTAGGGACAAGGTTGAGTGTGCAAAGCTATATGACATGATGCATGTATGTATGAAAATGATGCCACGTGGCAATGCGGGCACGTTGAGGGACTTGAATTTTTAGTTGAAATCAATTCGAGAAAATTTGGATTTTCCTAACGGGTTCATGCAAATTGGGGTGTCTACATCAAGAATATGAGATTTTTGTGAGATTTGCTTTCAAGATTACCTTTTTAATCTACTTGATGACTCAATTGTGGTGAATGGTTGAATGTTTTTTAAATAGTCTAGTTGAATTGATAAGACAAAGCAAAGCCACAAAGTTGGAGTACAGGTTTAAAACGACAAGGAAAAACTTTAGAAAAAATGATAAAAATAAAAAATAAAAAATATATTAGAAGTTATAAATATATATAATGAAAATTCATAAAATCAAGTTATTATCATCAAATCTCATAATTTTACAATTATGAATAAATTCTATTATGTATCAAATCCCACATTAAAAAAAAAAAAAAAACAAGAAAGTGCTAAATTTTTTCCCCCTGTGGAAAAAAAAAAAGGGAATAGAACAATATTCTTTTTTGTTATAAATGAAAAAAGTTACATTTTTTAATCGCGAAAGATGCAAGACACGTTTATTTTTATTATTATAAAAAATGCCATTTTTTGTTACTATGAGACAAAGATCTTGGATTTGTTGAGCCCCCTTATAAATGAGGTGATGAGACCATTACCCTTAATCTAGCATTTTGACTTTTATCCATTTAGGTTGACTTTAGTAGTTGATAGTAGTAGAGACTGATTTTTATGGGGTGGAACCGGTGCTTGATTACTTCTGGATTTTGTCACAAGATCCTTATCCATGTTCTTTATCGACTCGAATCCATATTTGAAGTCAAATTTATGTTTCTAGACGTAGAATTAAGTGGTGACTCCATACAAGTAGCAAAACGAGTCAATCCCAAAGAAGATTTGCATAATTGTACGTGGATCGAGATATTTTCAATTATGAAAAATAATTCATTTAGAAGTTAGAAACTTTATGCAAAAATATGTTTCTAATTTTTTTTCATATTTATACATTTATTTTTTTAACATTATTAATTTAATTATTCAAGTTTTTTTTTCATTGAAAAATTGTTTGTAATTTCTTTGTCTTTTGCTTAATTTCATATTTAATTTATCAGTTTTTATTTACCTTGCAGTTGTATTTTCTTTCCCTCCTTTTCTTTTTATTTATTTTCATCATTCCTTAAGTCCCATAGGTTTGATCGTGTGGAATCAGGGGTAGAGCTAAGTAGGGCCGAGTAAAGTATGGCTATAGCCCTACTGAATTTCTTGAAGATCAAAAAAAAAAAAAAAAAAACAGTAACTTAACCCCCTTATATTGTAATCTATATTAGAGTTAACCCTCTGTTTTTGTGGAAAAGCTATAAACACTGATTTCACCCTTGATGGATAGTCTAAGCTGATGGCATACATCCCCATTAAACTTTATTTAAAAGATAATAAGTAAAAAAAGAAAAAAAAAAAAAAAGAAGAAAAACAACATGATTTAACTCCACACATTTTAATCGATATTAGAGCTTTTTCAAACCAACGAAAGTGCATCCTAGGCCTTGATCTTCCCAAATTTGTTCCTATTCAAAATTTTCTGATATTTTCCAAAATTTTGTAAAATTCTCATATTAGGGACTTGCTAATTAAATCAGCAAATAAATACTTAATCAATGATTTATCAATTTTAATTGAATATGGTTAAAAAAAATTGTTTCTTACTATTTTCTTCAACATTCAAATCTAAAAATAAAATAGGTTTTTGAGGGAGGTTGTTGATAATGTGTTTTGTATCAATAAAAAAAATGATAGTGTGTTTTGTTAAGAAATCCGAAAATGTCATTTGTATTATTTTTCATTTTTAAATAAATTTTTTCTAAACTTATCTGAATTAACCAAATTGAAACCCTACCAAATGATTAGCTATTCTAAATATTGTTACTAGGATTGGTGGGAAATGACGTAAGGACCCTTACCTTCAACCTCTATCCAAATTTTTAGAAAAAAATAAAAAATAAAAATTGGTTGTTAACCAACCATCTCTATTCAACTTTTTAGAAAAACAATGGTATTTTACCAGCCATGTTTTGAACGATATTAAAGATAAACTTTTGTTTACATCCCTTGCAAGGATACCACTGAATTTCAAATAAAAAAGTTAGTGATTTAAACCCCCATGTTTTTATGGATATTTGAGATATAGCCCGTGTTTTCAAATTAACGGCATACATTCATTGACCTCGACCTCCCCAAAATAATGAAAAATGAGTAAAGGGTCCTCACTTTCTACTGCTATTCATTCTCAAGAATCATAGTAAACAAAGTTGGAAAATTTTTGGGGATTATAGAAATCATCTTTTTGAGTTTCTTGCCAACATCCATTATCAATTTTTTCAAAATCATGGAATTAACATCAGGTTGAAGAAAGTGTTGAGTAATTGTCTTGTGTTCTATTTTTTAGGGTTACTAAAAGGAAATCATGTAATATTTTCTTTTGGATTTTTTTTAATTTTGGGATTTTCTATTTTTGGGGAGATAGACATGTTTTAATAATTCCCGGTTTATAAATATATGAATAATGCTGAAGTGACCTCAGGCTGGAAGCTCATATCGCACTTCTAGATGTGAAAGTGTAGGGGAATCATAGATACCTCTCATTAAGATACAAGTGAAAAAGCATCTATGGTTCCTATCCACTTTTTCGTCAAGAAGTGTGATATAAGGTTCTAGCTTGAGATCACTCCAACCCAACTCTAATTACATATCTCTAAGGTTGTAAAAATTACAAGTGATTTTCTTCTTCTATGATTTGAGAAAGAAAGGGAGGAGTGTTTAAGGGTTTAGAGGCTTTGAGTTTGAGATTAAAACTTTGGGTGTTTTTATTATAATGTTCTCTTCAATTTCTTAGTCATGAAGAAGATTAGTTTTTTGACGTAGGCAAATTGCTAGACCATGTAAATCCTTGTGTTTTTCTTGTGTGATTTTTTTTTTTGTTCTCTTTACTATTTCATTGTTTCACAGAAAGTCCTTTGATTAATAATTTATTGCCTTTAATTGTACTAAAATAGAGAATGTAAATCAGCATAATCTTAGAATAGGGATTTTATTAATATACTAAAATTCTCTTGGAGAGCTTATGCTGCCATACCAACCTTTACTATGATACACCAACCAATGAAATTCCTTTGCATTTCCTTTTCTCCAAAGATCTTTGATTTGAGTTTTTTTACATAAGTGAGAAAACACTCTTCAACAGATTGGTGTTGAAATTGTTGATTGGTGTCATTATATACCTACTTTGTCATCAGTTTCTCTTTTCTTCGCCGTCATTTTTTTTTCAATTTCCTTATTTTTAGAATTATTAATATTTAAAAATATTTATTAATATAATAATTGTTAAAATTTAATTTTTATTAATTTTTTACAAGAAAATCTCGTCCATATCTTCATTTTCCTTATTTTTAACAATATTAATATTTAATTCTTTTTTATTAATATAATAATTATAAAAATATAATATTTAATAAAATTTTTAAAGGAAAATAACGTCCATATCTTCAATTTCCTTATGTTTAGACCCATTAATATTTAAAAATATTTGTTAATATAATAATTATTAAAATTTAATTTTTAATTAATTTTTAAAGGAAAATCACCTCCATAACTTTATTTTCTTACTTTTAGCAATATTAATATTTAAGCTTTTGTGTTAATATAATAATCGTTAAAATTTAATATTTAATAAAATTTTCAAAGGAAAATCACGTTCATATTTTCAATTTCCTTATTTAAAAAAATATTTATATTAAAAAATATTTATAAATATAATAATTATTTTAATTAATTTTTAAAGGAAAATCACGTCAAAATCTTCATTTTCCTTACTTTTTTTTGTTAATATAATAATAAAACTTTTAAAAGGAAAATCACTTCCATATATCTCCAATTTCCTTATTTTTGGCAACATTAATATTTAAAAATATTTGTTATAGTAATTATTGTTAAAATTTAATTTTTAATTAATTTTTTAAAGGAAAATTAGTTCTATATGTTCATTTTCTTTAGTTTTAGCACTATTAATATTTAATTTTTTTTTGAAAATATAATAATATTCAAATTTATTATTTAATAAAATTTTCAAATGAAAATCACTTCTATATCTTAAATTTTCTTATTTTTAGCAACACTGCTATTAAAAATATTTGTTAGTATTTAATTGTTAAAAATTTAATTTTTAATTATTTTTTTATTAATTGAAAATGTAAAAAGGGATGTGATTCTTTCTTAAACATTAGATTTAAATAATTAGTATATTAAAAAAAAAAATTTAATATTAATGTTTGTTAAAAGTAAGAAAAATGAAGATACAGATGTGATTTTCCTTTAAAAATTAATTAAAATTAAATTTTAACAATTATTATATTAAAAAATTATTTTTAAATATTAATGTTGCTAAAAATAAGGAAATTGAAAATATTGACGTGATTTTCCTTTAATGAATTAATTATAAATTAAATTAAAACAATTACTACGTTTTCTTTTGAAATAAGAAATTATTATTAAAAAAATAAAAACTTCGCCATTTAAAGTATCGAAAATTTAGATTAAAAAAAAATCTTCGAGCATTTAAGTGATGAAAATTTGGATAAAAAGAAAAATCGGTGGTTTAAGTGCCAAAATAGGTTCCTCTCCATAAATTTACAAATATTTTTTACTTTTGTGATAGAAAATCAGTGGTTTAAGTGCTGACAAATTTTTTTTAATAATTTCCATATTTTTTTTATATTATTAGAATTAAGATTGAAGACGGAGGCCTTGTGGGTCGTGTGAGGTATGGTCATGGTCAGTCCTTCACTAAGTGCTGGTCGGGTTGCCCGCACAAATTATGGAATAAGCGGTGGTAAATACTATTTTGATTGTAAGATAATTTTTGTGTTGTTAGTGGAGGATGAAAACACCCATATCGGGATTCATCACGTATGCACTATTTATATATCTTAAGGGGATGAGATCGTGGGGTAACCCAGAGAAGTTTTGGATTCGAGGGAAGGGGGAAATTTGGGAACGAAGGGGGTTTCATTAATTATGGTGAGCAGTTTAGAATTGAAAACACGATAAAATTTTTAATAGTTATTAAAATTTAATTTTTAATAAAATTTTTAAAGAAAAATCACGTCTATATCTTCAATTTCTTTATTTTAAGCAATATTACTATTTAAAAATATTTGTTAATATTTAATTGGTAAAAAATTAATTTTTAATTACTTTTTAAGTAATAAAAAAGGGTTTGATTTTCTTTTTAAAATTTTATTAAATATTAAATATTAACAATTATTATATTAACAAAAAAAATTAAATATTAATGTTGCTAAAAGTAACGAAAATCAAGATATGGACATAATTTTTCTTTAAAAAATTAATTAAAAGTTAAATTTTAATAGTTATCATATTAATAAATATTTCTAAATATTAATGTTATCAAAAGTAAGGAAATTAGAGATATTGACGTGATTTTCCTTTAAAAAAGTAATTATAAATTAAATTGTACCAATTATTACGCTTTTATTTGAAATAATAAATAATTATTAAAAAAAAAAACTTCGCACTTAAGTGTCGAAAATTTGGATTAAAAAATTCTTCAACGATTTTAGTGTTGAAAATTTGGGTTAAAAACAAAAATTTCTATAAATTTACAAAAATTATTACATTTTTTATATATAAATAATATTTAAATGAGATTTTTTCATAATTACCTCTTTAATTTATACCTAGTAAAATAAAATGAAAAGATGGCCGATGGAGCTAACTCCTTAAAAGGGATCTGACCCTTTAACCATATCACGAGGTGGTTCGCCCTCCCTTAAAATTGCCGCCTTCAACCTTCAAACCACATGGTGGCTTGGCTCCTTATGTAGTCGACCCCTTCAATCCCTTTCGGGTCACATGGTGATTTTTGTGATAAAAAATCAATGGTGTAAGTGTTGACAATTTTTTTTTATATTTATAATTATCCCTTATTTTTTTCTTATTAGATTTAAGATTGAAGATAAAAGCCTTGTGGGTCGTGTGTGCTATCATCAGTTCTTCGCTTAATACTGGTCAGTGCCCGCACAAATTTTGGAATAAGTGGTGGTAAATATTATTTTGATTGTAAGATAGAGCGGTTTTTGAGACGAGGAAAGGGGGAATTTTGGAGTCAAGGGGATTCATTAATTATGGTGAGAAGTTTGGAATTGAAAACATGATAGTGTGTGCCGTAGATTTAAAAAGTATGCCCTCGTCAATAGACTTCTCAAAGAACAAAAAATAGCTGGGTATAGCAAAAGTTTTTTGACGTTGGTGTAAATGACATAAATGTAGTTGGATCACCTGTTAGAGAATGGAGGTAGAAATCAGCATTGTTTCTACATGTATTGTGAAAAAAAATTTCAATAAAGATACTTTTCAGCAGGCACGATGTGCTGATACCACTTGATGGTTATAAAACTTAGATCGTCCATGCTGAAAAACATCTTTATTAAAAAAATAGATACATTTTGTTAGAAGCAAAGCCATCTTTTGATAAAATGAAGGTATCTTTTATATTAATTTATGTTAAAGTCAATTCTTTTTTTCATTTAATTTAGGGGAATTATTAAAAAAAAAACATAATTTAAATATTATTTATTAAAAAAGTAATAATTTTTTAAAATATATCGAAATGAACCTGTTTCGGCACTTAAACCACCAAATTTGTTTTAGTCCAAATCGGTACTTAAACAGCCATTTTTTATTTTTTCTTTTTTACTTTTTAATAAAGTTAATTTTTAAATAATAATTTATTATTTCTAAAAGAAAACGTAATAATGGTTACAATTTAATTTATAATTAATTTTTTTAAATGAAATCACATCAATATCTTCAATTTCCTTATTTTTAACAACATTAATATTTGTTTATATAATAATTATTCAAATTTAATTTTTAATTAATTTTTTAAAGGAAAATCACGTCCATATCTTCATTTTCCTTACTTTTAGCATTATTAATATTTAATTTTTTTGTTAATATAATAATTATTAAAAATTAGTATTTGATAAAATTTTAAAAGGAAAATCATGTCCATATCTTCATTTTTTTATATTTTTAATAATATTAATATTTAAAAATATTTTTAATATAATAATTATTAAAAATATTTTTTAATATAATAATTATTAAAAATAATTTTTAATTAATTTTATGAAGGAAAATCACGTCCATATCTTAATTTTTCTTACTTTTAGCAACATTAATATTTAAATTTTTTTTATTAATATAATAATTATTAAAATTTAAAATTTAATAAAATTTTAAAGGAAAATCACATTCATATCTTCAATTTCCATATTTTTTTTAAGCATTAATATTTAAAATAATTTTAAATATAATAATTGTTAAAATTTAATTTTTGATTATTTTTTAAAGGAGAGTCACGTTCATATCTTTGTTTTCCTTACTTTTAGCAACATTAATGTTTAAATTTTTTTTGTTAATATAGTAGTTATTAAAATTTAATTTTTAATAGAATTTTCAAATAAAAATCACGTCCATATCTTCAATTTATTTCTTTTTAGCAATATTACTATTTAAAAATATTTGTTAATATTAAATTGTTAAAATTTTAATTTTTCATTACTTTTTAATTAATAGAAAAATGTAAAAAGGGGTTTCATTTTCTTTTTAGAATTTTATTAAATATTAAATTTTAATAATTATTATATTAAAAAAATTAAAATATTAATGTTGCTAAAAGTAAGGAAAATGAAGATATGAACATAATTTTCTTTTGAAAATTAAATTTTAAAAATTATTATATTAACAAATATTTTTAAATATTAATGTTGTAAGAAAATAAGGAAATTATAGATATAGACATGATTTTCATTTAAAAAATTAAGTATAAATTAAATTTTAACAATTATTATGTTTTTTTAAATAATAAATAATTATTAAAAATAACTTTTGCACTTATAGTTTCGAAAATTTGGAATAAAAAAAATCTTCGGAGATTTAAGTGTCGAAAATTTTGGTTAAAAAGAAATTTCAACAGTTTAAGTACAAAAATAGGTTCCTTTTGATAAATTTATGAAAATTATTACTTTTTTTTTATAAATAATATTTTTTTGATAACTACCCCTTTAATTTATACCTAGTAAAATAACATGAAAAGATGGCTTGGCCCATAATGAAGCTAACTCCTTAAAAGGGATCTGACCCTTTAACTATTTCACGAAGTGGTTCACCCTCCCTTAATGCCGACCCCTTCAACCTTCGGACTGCATGGTGGTTTGGTCCTTAATGGAGCCGACCCCTTTAATCCGTTTCGATCCCAAGGTGGTTCGGCCACCATTGGAGCCAATTCCTTCAACTTTCCAACCTCAAGGTGGTTCAGTCCGTATTGGTGTCGACCCCTTCAAAACCCTTTTCAATCTCAGGTGGTTTGGCCTCACTTTGAGTCGACCCTTTCAATCCCTCTCAATCATAGAGTGGTTCGGCCTTTACAAAAGCCAACCCCTTCAACCTTTGTAACTCCAAAGAGGTTCAACATCTATAAGAGTCGACCCCTTTAACTTTTTTAACCACAAGGTGGTTCAGCCTCTATAAGAATCCACAATTCATCTATTCAGCAATAAGGTGGTTCGACCACCCTTAGGAGCCAATCCCTTCACTCGCTATCATTAAGTGGTTTGGCTTCATTGGAGCCAACCTTTTCATTCATTATCTCATAAACAATGTAGCCTTATGAAGGTGCAAACCCTTCGACTACAACAACATAATATAATTCGATCTCCTCATGGAGTCAACCCTATAGTGCAATATCTTCACAATGATCAATCCATTTAAAGAGTCAATCACTTTACTAACACTTTAACTCTAAGCTAACCCGAGTAGTATTAGAAGGAAGAATTATAATAATGGTAAAATGAATCTCAGATGCATAACACGACTGAGTTAACTCGAAAAACTGAATCATTACCAAGTTGAATCGGCTGAAGAGTAAAAGCTACTTCACTTGTTAGGTACAAAAGCCAAGAGAGTGGAATTTAAGGTCATTATGAGCCTAAATAGTGGTGTTTTAAAGCCATTATTAGACAATAGGGGGACTTTAAGTTCATAATGATATCAGGAGTCATTAATGATAGACATCATATGTGGCGTCCCGCTAAACGTTAACATAAATCCCCATGTCAGATCTCGAGGTACTAGGTGGCACCTCAAAATTTCGACATGGTCTCATCTGTTTATGTTAGCATTCCAAGGCGTTCAACCTGCACCTAATAAATAACATACAATCCTGCATACATACATACAAAATATAATACTAACGGAAGCCTATATATATTCAATAACGTACGATAGATCAGAGTGTGAAGAAGGAATTAATATATAAGATTATACAAAACTCCTCATTCTAACAAAAGTCCTAATGCTTAGGATGAAATCCATAAGACTATCTGGATGAGCTGACACCACTAGGGGGGTTATAGCCCCAATACTCACTAGGTAACAGACTCTGACTGTCTATCTGACCAACCAGATGATTTTCACTCGTTTTCTACATCTGTCTCGTCAAACTCTGAATCTGAAACTAAAAAATAGAGAAGGAAAGGGTGAGTAACAATGGTTACCCAGTAAGGAAGAAAACAATTTCTGCCAAAAATCTCTTCTAACATTACCGAATAAGCATACTAAATCATTTTAAAATCTGTAAAATTTTACAAAAGAAACTACAACTAACTGGTACATATAGTAAGGGATGAGCAACTAAACATTTTAAAACTCACATTACATCGATCAACAGTACTCACTATAACATTCTCTTTTTTATACAAATCTAATTGATCAAATGAAAATAATAAACATGCATTTCATTTTATATATCAAAATAAAGTAACAAATACATAATACACAATGGTGGAGTAGTGGAATTAGAGAGTTGGGATTCACGACGGGATCGCTCCCAATCGGGACATGATGTTTCATAATAAAGTAGTAGATCCTGATTTTGTGGTTGGTCGCTGTTTACCACACTAGCGGGACCATTTATCCGGTTCAGGCTGGCCGTTTGACGTGACCATAAGCAATGGGTCTTTTTTCGATGTATCAGAACACTCGACTACTATAGATTGTTAGTGATCACTGACTAATCATCTTCGTCTATGCCTATTAGGTGTGCATTTGATTCCTAATATACAAACCATTCGTATACGACCACTTTTAAATTACAAGTTCACTAGTAAAGAAAGAGAGGAATAACCCGGATTCTAGTTGTGACTCCACTCTCATACGCGTCCCATACCACGTATGAGCTTGGTGGTCCCTACCGTTACATCCCAGGATAGTACACCACTCTAGATGATATGACGCACTATCCCTTTAGGCATTCACAAACTTTTTAACAACTCACAAAATAGCTATATATATATATATATATTATTTTCATTTGAAAGCAAAAGAGAAATTAATAATACAAGGTTGAGAATGAATATCCAGTTTCTTACCATACAAGTGTAGCCATCCGGCCTAAAATAAATAACAGAACAGAAAAGTAAACAGCGCCTCGCACTAACAGAAAGTAAATAAACATACAACCAGTTACATTATCCCTGGATATCCGTTTACCAATCTACACACAACACAACAATGTAAAATACAGACATCACCCCTCGGGTGTGACTCTAACATTTTACCGTTTCATACCCTTTTTCCCATTTTTCAATTTTTTTATAATTTTCAATCTCTTAAATAAAATATCCACTTTCTGATATTCATCAACTCAAAAGAGTTCATTGAATATTAAATCATTTTTTTAACTATAAAATTCATTTTTATCAATAACATTGAAAAAGTACAAAACTTAAACCAAAACGGGGTCCGAGCGATGCATAGGACCCAACTGACGGAAATAACTTGGTGAAATATCCTACCCACGTATAATTTGTTATAAAATACAATTAAACATATCAAACATACAAGTTTTGATTTGAATTTGAAATAACCAATTGAATTTTATATTTTTGGAAACTCACTACAAATTTTTAATAAAATCCTAAATGCAATTTTCACAATTTACGATTACTAATAGAAATTGAAAGTTCCTTACAATCTCTAGGCGATGGAATTGAATCACGTGTGTGAAAATCAAGGTGATCAGCATGAAAATCGAGGTAACTAGTACTTCGAGGTTGCTAATTTTCAAAATCGGTTCGGTGGTTTCGAAGACCTCGATGTCGTCGTCCTTTCTCCCTTCTACGATGGAAGACGGTTTGACCCCGAAACGGATGAAATCCGAGGTCGAAGTTACGAAACTCCCGTATATATATATACGACTATTTTTTTAGGATACGTGATGAAAAAGATGAGGAAAATGAAGGAATTTGGGTGGGTTTTGTAGAGAACGAGGTTGCGAACGTTTCTCCCTTCTGCATCAGACGTCGACGGTGAACGGTTGCCACTAATCGGAGTTGGAACGTTGAGAAAAAAATGAATTTAAAAAAAAATGTTGGCTGTTTTGGACGGGTTGGAGAAGACGAAGAATAAAAAAAAAATTAAAATTTTATTTATATAAATTTTGGGATGAAATCGATATTTTGCCTATTGTTTCAATCGACGATAACTTGACCGTTCGAATTCAAAAATTGATGAATGAATACTCTATTTCATCTAATTTTTCATTTTGGGTCTAATGGTGTGGTCAATTTCTATAAATTCTATCTCTAACAAAAATTTACATTTTTAGCTTGAGGTGACCCCTAAAATTGACGTCATTTTCGTTTTTTACGATAATTTGACTTTCTGTGCTCCAAAAATGACAATTAAATAGTTCATGTTTAATAATTTTTTGTTACGAACCTAATGGTATAATCGAATCTTAATAATTCTTGTTCTAGTAAAAAGTCACTATTTTAGCATAGTCTGACTCGGTAATCGAGGATTTTGCAACTTTTATATTCATACTTGTATTTGAACGTGCTTACAGGCTAAAGTATATTTTTCGATAATTTTAAATCTAATGGTGAGGTCAGATTCCATTAAAAATGATTAAAAAAATCCTAAAGTTTTACCCTTAAGTCCCACTTTCAAGATTTTTTTAAAATTCCACTATTTATTTTTCCTCGAGATATGAATTAAAAATTCGGGATTTTATATTCTGCCCCCCTTAATAAAAATTTCATCCTCGAAATTAAAATCATACCTTATCGAGCTTTGTCATGATTCCACTGACACGACATGTATAATAAACAACACCTATTTTCGATTACCATTTATTCTTAATCCCAAGCCAATCTAATTTATAACTCGTAGACTTATGTTTTCAATATTCCGTCAACCCAATACATTGATTAATTAATCACTCTAATTCAAACTTATACTCCAACTAATCTATTATTTATTTAACCCTAAGATAACAATCAATTCACCTTATACCACTTCCCCACCAATATCTATCAACCACAATCCTTTCACATCTTCTTTATTCTTCATCTTTAATTCTTTCACCAGTTACACCGTCTATTATGTTTTACTCATACTTGTTAGGAATATTACTCCTCAATGCATTGTCTTACCGCAAACACACCACTATCTTTATATTCAATTCAATATTATATTTTCTACTTATTGTGATATTTCTTCAAAATCTTTGTTATAACCTTTATAAGTCAAAATCTTACTCGAGGGGATAAATCCTATATCTATTTTCTCCCAATTGCATTAAGTCATCATTAATGCAACATTGTCACAAGATTATTCTTTCTCAAATTTTACATTGACCCACCTCCTAACTTATACTCTACTAAATCTCTTTTCTTTTACATATCACATGTTCTTTCAAAATTGTACGATACATTTTTCAAATTTCACTAGTTCCTCAACTCAACCATATATAGTATTAGTTATTACCATACCTTCACTAGCTATATAGTCACATTACTAGTATTATAAATCGCACTCTCCTTCTCACACTTTACAACCATCCTTACACCTAAAACATACATATCAATTATCAAAACGCAGTCTAGTTGGTTCACGGTTAGCTTTTAATTTTTAATTTTATTTATTATTATTTTGTTTATAAGCTTGCATCTTTTCATTTTAGTTTCAAATTAGTTTCATTCCTTCACCCCCTTACTATTAGTTGAGAAGTTTCTACTCCGCCTACTTCCAGAAGCTTCGCAGTTCCAAATTATAATAAATATCAAATCGCTAGAAAAAATGTGAGGTAAAGATGAGGATGGGATGATAACATAGAAAGTGGAAAGCAGTAGGAGAAAGGTTGGTTGTTTAGTTCGCTCCAAATATTATACTAGAATAATGAATAGTGGGAAGAACAGCTCTGGCAAGTAAGCAAACTTTCAGCATAATTATATGATCTAGAAGAACCAGTATTGAATATAACTCCAATTTCTGACATTATAATTAGAAATCATACTTTCCAAAACTTCGTCGGAGACAGGTACTTTCTTTTAGGTCATAACCCTTGTTCGCGCCTGTGATAGAGGACATTCTCTCTTGATATGTCCCACCTGATCACAAACGTAACATGTCAACGATCTTGTCTTCGTATATCTCTGTGGAGTAAGCAGTTGGTAGACTGGGGTCTGTAGGCTCTGAACCTGTCTTGTTGGTTCTTTTGGCCCTATTGGCATCATTGGAGCTCCAACTGCTCTATAACTTAGTGATGGGGGAACTCTACAACTCGGTAGTAGATGAGTTTTATATTGTGGGTTCGTTGATTTGGGGGAGATTGGTCACGAATACATCAATCTCTTGTCTGGATCTGATTTGGGAGAAAAAGAAGTCTAAAGTCAACTAATTTACCCCTTAGAGGTCTGTAACTCCATCTCCCCTAGCTCTATCCTCTAAGCTCGACTCCCCATATCTCTATAATTGGTAGCCTCAATCATCGACCTTCTGGCCCTTAGGTAAGGTTATAGTCCTCTAAAGAATCTACAAGCCTTCTACAGATATGTCAGAATAAGCTCGAACACAAATCGTGATAACCTAGTGAACATCATATCATAGTCAGTAATCGATAGGTTACTTTGTACGAATTTCAAAAACTCCTCGTACTTAATTTCTCGAGCAGTCTTTGATATAAATCCATCAACAAACATCCTTCGGAAGTTTACCCACTCAAACGATTCATTTCTCAATTCATTCCTCTCAAAATGTTACTAATAACTGGCATCCTTGTCCAATTGGAATGTAGTTACCGTCACCCACTAATCTCTCAGGTACTACATGGCACTCAAAATCTCTCAAGTCTTCAAAACCCACTTATTGACCTCAATCAGATCGAAAAAAACCCTCAATTCTTGGTGGATGTAATCGTTAGAAATTTTACAACTACATCCCTGAATTTACCTGTCCTTTAGGCTGGGAAATTCTATTATTTTTCAAAGGCACGACCTATTGTAGTGGTCCCTGAGGTGGAATAGCATAAGCCTCTTGCGAAGAAGTCTAGCGCTTCCTCATTTCTTTGATTTAGTAGTGCATCTTGCAATTGTGGTAAGTCTTGTATCATTTCTCGTTTTCATTCGCTAGTCTTGTTTGTTTGGGGTAGTATGAGTACGTTATCAATTTTATTAAAATCAGGTGGCTTTTATTGTTCTCTGAATTGGTTCGTCTAGCATATTTCTGAGCCACGCATCCTTAATCAGTTGACATTGACTCGAACATTGCTTTCTTTTATGTCCCGATTTGCCACATTCATAACATACCACAACTCTTTCTTCTGACTGATTTAGTAGTATATGTAGTCATTTTTTTATTAAATTCTTTCATTCATTGAGTTGGTATGACTATAATATCACTCCTCACGTATTGTTATTTTTCCTAAGAATTTGTTAGTTTCGTAATGGTTTGTCTCTTATTAGATACTAATTGCCTTCCTTCAATTTGGCTTCGAGGTGGTGGTGGTTGTATTATTCATATTTCCTCTCTAAACTTGACATGAGACTTAGTCATCTATCTCATGAATAAATTAGTTGTGCTATCGGGTCAATAGTCTAATCTAGAACCTATCTCGTCTCTTTTGCGTTTTGGCTTTTGCTTCGTCCACTCCTCTAACTTGTGCTTATCCGTAACAATGAACTTATCAGAATAAGGCCAAAACTGCTCTTATACAACTATGAATTGCTACTGTAGCCTGGAACTTAGTAATGGACTCCATTTCCATTACTAACAGGACAAATCTAGAATCCTATCTTAGGCTTACTAAGTTTTATAGACTTCTAGACACGGAAGAATTCGTAATTCCAATATGGAACTACTAATGAGCTCGGATACCGAATTCCTAGTGACACTCTATGATTATCGCTCTAATATCTGTGGTATTAGCCAACTCTTCAAAACATAGCAGATCTGTATCCCATACGGTTCTAATGATATGCTCTAAGAGTATTTGTGGCGTCCCGCCAAACGCTAATATAAATCCCTATGTTAGATCTCGAGGTACTAGGTGGTACCTTGAAATTTCAGCATGGTCTTCTCTATTTATGTTAGCATTCCAAGGCATTCAACCTGCACCTGATAAATAACATATAATCCTACATACATACATACAAAATATAATACTAGCGGAAGCCTATATATATCCAATAACGTACGCTAGATCAGAGTGCGGAATAATGAATTAATATATAAGATTATACAAAACTCCTCACTCTAACAAAAATCCTAACGCTCAGGATGAAATCCATAAGACTAACTGGATAAACTGACACCACTAGGGGGGTATAACCCCAATACTCACTAGGTAACAGACTCTGGCTGTCTATCTGACCCATCAGATGATTTTTACTCATTTTCTATACCTGCTTCGCCAAGCTCTGAATCTGAAACTAAAAATTGGGGAAGAAATGATAAGTAACAATGGTTACCCAGTAAGGAAGAAAATAATTTCTACCAATAAATTCTTCTAACATGAACGAATAAACATACTAAATCATTTTAAAATTTACAAAATTTTACAAAAGAAACTATGACTAACTGGTACATATAGTCAGGGATGAGTAACTAATCATTTTAAAACTCAAATTACATCAATCAGCAATACTCACTATAACATTCTCTTTTTATACAAAACTAATTGATCAAATGGAAACATTAAACATACCTTTCATTTTATATATCAAAATAAAGTAACAAATACATAATACACAATGGTGGAGTAGTAGAATTAGAGAGTTGGAATTCACGATAGGATCGCTCTCAGTCGGGACATGATGTTTCATAATAAAGTAGTAGTTCCTAATTTTGTGACTGGTCGCTGTTTACTACACTTGTGGGACCATTTATCTGGCTCAAGCTGGCCGTTTGACGTGACCGTAAGAAATAGGTCTCTTTTCGATGTTTCAGAACGTTCAACTACTATAGATTGTTAGTGATCACTAACTAATCATCTTCGTCTATGCCTATCAGGTGTGCATGTGATTCCCAGTATACAAACAATTCGTATACGACCACCTTTAAATTAAAAGTTCATTGGTAAAGAAAGAGAGGAATAACCCGGTTTCTAGTTGTGACTCCACTCTCATACGCGTCCCATATCACCTATGAGCTTGGTGGTCCCTACTGTACATCCCAAGATAGTACACTACTCTGGATGATATGACGCACTATCCCTTCAGGCATTCACAAACTTTTTAACAACTCACAAAATAACTACATATATATTATTTTCATTTGAAAACAAAAGAGAAATTAATAATAAAAGGTTGAGAATGGATATCCAGTTTCCTACCATATAAGTGTAGCCATCTGGCCTAAAATAAATAACAGAACAGAAAAGTAAACAGTGCCTCGCGCTAACAGAAAGTAAATAAACATACAACCAGTTACATTATCCCTGGATTTTCGTTTACCAATCTACACACAACACAACAATGTAAAATGTAGACATCACCCCTGGGTGTGACTTTGACATTTTACCGTTTAATACCCTTTTTTCTTTTTTTTTTTAAATTTTTTACAGTTTTCAATCTCTCAAATAAAATAACCACTTTTTGATATTCATCAACTCAATAAGAGTTCATTGTATATTAAATTATTTTTCCAACTATAAAATTCATTTTTATCAATAACATTGAAAAAGTACAAAACTTAAACCAAAACGTGGTCCGAGCGATGTATAGGACCCAACTAATGGAAATAACCCGGTGAAATATCCTAACCACATATAATTTGTTATAAAATACATTTAAACATATCAAACATGCAAGTTCTGACTTGAATTTGAAATAACCAATTGAATTCTATATTTTTGAAAACTCACCACAAATTTTTAATAAAATCCTAAATGCAATTTTCACAATTTACGATTATTAATAAAAATTGAAAGTTCCTTACAATCTGTAGGCTACGGAATTGAATTACGTGTGCAAAAATCGAGATGATTGACATGAAAATCGAGGTGACTTGTACTTGTAGGCGGTTGATTTTCAAAACTGGTCCGGTGGTTTCGAAGATCTCGATGTCGTCGTCCTTTCTCCCTTCCGCGGTGGAGGACGGTTTGACCCCTAAACGGATGAAATCCGAGGTCGAAGTTACGGAACCCCCGTATATATATACAACTATTTTTTGACGATAAGGGATGAAAAAGATGAGAAAATGGAAGGAATTTGGGTGGATTTTGTAGAGAACGAGGTTTCAGACGTTTATCCATTTTGCGTCAGACGTCGACGGTGAACAGTTCGCGACGAATCGAAGTTGGAACGTTGAGAAAAAAATAAATTTTTTAGAAAAAAAAAACGTTAGCTGTTTTGGACGGGTTGGAAAAGACGAAGAATAAAAAAAATTAAAAATTTTATTTATATCAATTTGTAGACAAAATCGGTATTTCGCCTATTGTTTCAATAAACGATAACTTGACCGTTCGGATTCTAAAAGTGACGAATAAATTCTCCATTTCATCTAATTTTTTATTCTAGATCTAATGGTGTGATCAATTTTTATAAATTTTATTTCTAACAAAAATTTACATTTTTAGCCTGAGGTGACCCCTAAAATTGATGTTATTTTCGTTTTTGACGATAATTTGACTTTCTGTGCCCCAAAAATGATAATTAAATAGTCCATGTTTAATAATTTTTCGTTATGAACCCAATGGTATAATCGAATCTTAATAATTCTTGCTCTACCAAAAAGTCATTATTTTAGTTTGGGCAAACTTAGTAATAGAGGATTTTTCAACTTTTATATTTGGACTCGCATTTAAGCGTGCTTACAAGCTAAAATATATTTTTCGATCATTTTGAATCTAATGGTGAGGTTAGATTCCATTAAAAATGATCAGAAACATCCTAAAGTTTTACCCCTAAGTCCCACTTTCAAGATTTTCTTAAAATTCTACTATTTATTTTTTCTCGAGATACGAATTGAAAATTCGAGACTTTACATTGTGGGAAGATGTTATATGCTTTGAGTTAATGAGTCAATTTTATAAATAGGGAGACTTTTTTCACTTCAAGGTAAGTCATAATAGACTACAATTCTCCGCTTTAAAACTTCTTCTCTTTGCTTTGTATTTTCTATCAAGCACTAATTTTATCATCGGAGATTCTTTGGTCGGTACCACATCGATGTCTTTTCAGGTGAGATGAATGGAGAAGATGATCAAAAAATAGAGTTCAATCGAAAAAGAAGATCAGAGAGAGTGAAAATTTATGTAACTCAGTAGTCTTGGTTCAGACTTGTATTTATTTTAAGATAAGTTCTAAGTTTAGCATGTCTTTTGCAAGCATGGATAATGATCTCAACAAAATCAAATATACAATCATACTTGATTGATCAAAGAACAACCTTTACTTAACAATTCTTTATAAATATTAGATCTAACTCCTATTTAAAAATCAGAATTTGTTAAAAGCTCCATATGTTTTTTAGGCCTTATTTGTCATTTGTTTATTGAAAATTAGTTTTTTGTAGACACCCCAATTTTGCACGAACCCGTTAAAAAAATCCGAATTTCCTCGAATTGATTTCGATTTAGAACTCGAACTTCTCAACAGGCCCGCATTGCCACTTGGTAACATTAGTCATGTAAACATGCATCATCTCCTATTATTTTTGCATACCCATACCTTGTCCCTAATCCAAGCCAATTCTACTTACTTCCATGATCCGATCCGAACTTATATCCATTCTCCAACCTAACCCATGTCCATATCCTAAACTCAAACCCAAGTCCATATCCTAAACCCAAAACCAAGTCCATTCTAAGCCTAACACCAAGTCCATTGTAAGTTCATTCTCTCACACCTACTAAACGATGACACATGTTGATCTCTTATAAGCCCTCAATACCCAATGTATTATCTAATTGGAGAGTCAACTTTTCTTTGTGAAAATCCAAGAATGCCCTTTCCAAAAAGGTTAGTCAAATCAAAAAGATACTTTGGTCTTTGGTAATAATCCATAAACTTGAGAGAACTTCCAATCATACCCTCAAAATGTGTGAATCTTCAAGTACATACATGGAACTCCCCCATTGGTCCATTTTAAAATTATACTTCCACCCTTGCTTTATGAGTTATTTACAAATGAACCAAGATCTACTTTTCACCTACCATTTCACCTTTACACATGTATTCTCCTACTCATCCTCCCAAAAGTACTTTTATTCTCCCATTGGTCAATTTCAAAAATATACTTCCACCCTTGCTTTATAAGTTATTTACAAATGAACCAAGGTCTACTTTTCACCTACTATTTCACCTTTATACATGTCATTCTTCTGCTCATCCTCCCAAAAGTACTTTTATTCTCCCATTGGTCAATTTCAAAAATATACTTCCACCCTTGCTTTATAAGTTATTTACAAATGAATCAAGGCCTACTTTTTACCTACTACTCCACCTTTACACATGTCACTCCCTTATTCACCCTCCCAAAAGTATTTTTTGTTCTCTCACCTCTATTTACCAAAAAACTAAAGATCAAAGAATGCTTTTAGGATTTCTTCACAAATGTCATCTTTACCCTCATACAAATGAAAAATCCAAAAAGAAATAACATAAATATCATGTCCATTTTCTTTATTTTTTAGGGTTGGACCACTTTATCCCTAAAAGTTCTCCAAAAATTTTATAAATACCCTCATTTTCTAAGAACAATTCATGCTCTCAAGCCCCCTTCTCTCAACCTAAAACTCTATCAAAATCTCTACTCATCTCTCATCTCTCAACCTTCAACTCTCTTAACCCTTAACTATATCCTTCAACTCTCAAGTTCATCTCTTAAGCTCAAGTTCATTCAAGACTTCCAAGGGGACAAGGTGGGATAATATTTGTTTATTTATTTTTATTTTTTAACTTGCATCTTCTTCTTCTATCCCTCTCTTTTTCTTTTTAGAAACCTTTAGGATGTGATGGAAAACCCTCTTTCATTTCAAGTAGATTGAACATCAACCTTGGGCATGGAATGCTTGAGGCAGTTTGGTCAAAAGGATGGAGGTTGAAACCCTTTTTAACCCATTCTCATATCATGCATCATAATGTACACTATGCACACACCTCACACATGTTTGGCTATGATGAAAATATGTGTAACTCTTTTGATGGGGTTAAAACACTAAGTTTCTAGCTAAACATGCATGCATTAAGGTTATGGATCTAAGGGTACTCCATCCATGGAATTTCTCTAAAATCCTAAACCAACATCTCAACTCATGCAAAAGTATGTTGACTCCATAGAATATCCTCTTCATAGGATATTTCTTATGTCAACACTAACATCAAATCTTCTTTCAAAGAGGTACATATTCACTAAGTGCACACACCCACTTCATGCATTTCATGCAATTTTGTTATGTTAATCTTTTCAAAAAGTGACCAAATCTCAATGTAACCACCTTACGTAGAGAGAATGGGGTGCTTAACACCTTCCCCATTCTCTAACCGAATCCACTTATCTAGATCTTAGGTAGACCATACCTTTTCCATGATTGAGAGTCACTACAATGCCATGAAAAAATTATTTTCAAAAGAATCGATTCGGGTGCCCATTCACACCCATTTCCAAAAAAGAATCACGACTTCAAACAACGTAGCATTGAGGTTCAAGGATGAACATTCTCATGTCTACATTCTTAATTAAAATTAGGTACTTTTAACTTTCATTTTATAATTCTTATATTGTTGTTTAGAGGAAGAAATCACATTTTTGAGTAATTGAAGGCCTTCCTACCTCCGTCTCTCATTCTCACTCAATCTTGAATATATGTGTTGTTTATATGCCAACTTCATGTTTCTATAGCTATATCATCTCTAAGATTTCGTTATAGTTCTTAAATGCTACAGTTGGGTTCAGTTGATTTCGATGGCTTAAACCATTCAAGAATTTTTTATTTTTTCATCTAAATTTTCATTGTACAAAACTTTTTTTTGCTAATTATTTATTATTTCAAAAGAAAATCTAATACTTGTTACAATTTAATTTATAATTAATTTTTTAAAAGAAAATCACATCAATATATTCAATTTCCTTACTTTTAGTAACATTAATATTTAATTTTTTATTATTAATATAATAATTATTAATATTTAATATTTAAGAAAAAATTAATGAAAAATAGCGTCCCTTTTACATTTTTGATTAATAAAAAAGTAATTAAAAATTAAATTTTCAACAATTAAATTTTAACAAATATTTTCAAATAGTGATGTTGCTAAAAGTAAATAATTGAAGATATAGACGTGATTTTTCTTTGAAAATTTTATTAAATATTAAATTTTGATAATTATTATATTTACAAAAAAAAATTAAAATATTAATATTACTAAAATCAAGGAAATTGAAGATATTGATGTGATTTTCCTTTAAAAAATTAATTATAAATTAAATTGTAACAAGTATTAGGTTTTCTTTTGAAATAATAAATAATTATAAAAAAAAAAACTTCATTACTTAAAGTGATAAAAATTTAGATTAAAAAATAAAAAAATAAATCTTTGACAGTTTAAGCCACCGAGATCAGTTGAACCCATATGTTGCTCTATATGCTTGTATAGACCTTATTTCTCATTAGTTTATTGAAAACTAGTTCTGAATTAAAATTAGGAGCTTTTAACTTTCATTTTATAATTCTTATGTTGTTGTTTAGAGGAAGTCACATTTTTGAGTAATTGAAGGCCTCCTTACCTCCGTCTCTCACTCTCACTCAACTTTGAATAGATATGTTGTTTTTATGCCAACTTCATGTTTCTGTAGTTATTCCATCTCAAAGATTTTTCTTTTAATCTAAATTTTCGTCCTTTAAGTAACAAAGTTTTTATTTTTTATAATAATTATTAATTATTTTAAAAGAAAACCTAATACTTGTTACAGTTTAATTTATAATTAATTTTTTAAAGGAAAATCACTTCAATATTTTCAATTTCCTTACTTATATAAATATAAATTTTATAAATTTTTTTGTAAATATAATAATTATTAAAATTTAATATTTAATAAAATTTTCAAAGAAAAATCACGTCCATATCTTCAATTCTTTATTTTTAGCAACATTACTATTTAAAAATATTTGTTAAAATTTAATTTTTAATTATTTTTTAATTAAATAGGGACATGATTTTCCTTTAAAATTTTTATTAAATTTTATTTGGAACATTATAAAATAAAAAAGTATATGTAGGTCTATTGTTTACATTGCAACATTGGGGTTGTTTAGGTGAAGAAGATAGAAGTGTAGTTGAGAATTTGTGGCAATAACTGTTGTTGTTTTCTTATTAGATAAATCAATCCAACTTTCGGGTTTCTTTTTTTAAATAGTTAGAAAAATGAATAGTGGAGATGAAGGTTTTTCTTTGTTAGGGAAATCTAATAACTAGCCCACCAAATGATAACACGTTTAAGAGAGAGAGTGTGTCAGAAACTATTTGAATTTGAAATTCTAAAACGATATCGACCAATGTATGGTTCATAAAATTTGCACTTGAGAAAATGATAGTGTGACAATCTAGGCAAGATGAAACCGTAGGATTCGCATTCTGATTATTGAATGACGTTCAATCATCTGGCCCTTGAAATGAGAGCTGACCTCATAACTAAATCGACTGGTTTTGAATCTTGATTTAGGCAATATGTGGGCACATCTTTTAGGCTAATTAATTTTTGGGGCCACCTATTGTTGGTTCTAAGCAACAAAAAATTGGCTTAGCTATAGATCCAAGCCCCCAACAGAAATTAAAAAACTCCAATGGCTTGAAATCATTATTGAAAATGATCAAACCCAATGAAATCATGGACTTAATAACCCTAGAAAAGTATGCCACGTGCTATTTAGATAGGAAGACAATGAGCGATTCGTTACAATTCAAGTGCTTTGAAACAAAATGACAAGAAGAGTGGTCATGTTCATCTTGTACCAGTTTATGCACAGAAATATAACAAATTATGGTTTTTTAGCTTCTAGATTTTCTCTAATATTTACTTGTTGCAAGTTTAACATCTATTGTATAGAACTTGAGCTAATTTTTTTGCATGCAATCAACGCAAAAGTGCTATTTATCTTCTTTACATAAAATTTAACAGGTTGTACACTAGATGGTTCATTCCTCATTTTTTGTAGAAGTTAGAAATGATTAATCTAAGGAACTTATAGTAGTCCTTTTATTGAATGGGTTTTAATAAGATGATTAAACTAGATATAACCAATGCAATCAATAGGAATGTTAGTTTTTATTTATTCATTTATGTGATTGAGTCATCTAATTTATGGTTTTGTAGTTTAGGACATCTGAATTTTGGTTTTATTGAAAAACATGATAAATTTAGACTTATACCTAAATGTAATGTTTCTAATGCCTTATATAAGTGTAGAATTTGGTTTTTCATTCTTTTAAAGTCTCATTTACTTTGATGATGAATGAACCGATTAGAACTTTTAGTGTCCAAAGTACAAAATATAGCCGTGTGAGTAGATCATTTACCCTTCTTTGCATTAGTTTCCTATGACTACTTAACAATATATTTGAATTGATTGTCTGTTTTTAACCCAAGGATAACTTCTGATTCTATGAATTTATATACTCACCATTTTGGTTCTTCGTTAAAGTGGTCATCAATTACAAGTGAGGAATACAAAAAAGCTATATTGTAGGCTAAAGAACATATCTTAGCTGGAGATATATTCTAGGTTGTGTCATTACAAAAACTAGGGATTTTAGAGGCTCTTATTTTGGGAGGTTTGGTTGAAGCGTCGAGATAAGCCAATGAAAGGGGTTTTGGAGGCAATTTCGTCGGAAACGCGGTGGAAGAATGAAGAACATCTTCGACGGAGATTGATTGGAGACATTTACACATCGACAGTTCTAGAAAAATGCCTCAAATTTCAGACCAATGGGGACGTTTTTCAAAAAACACCGCACAAGCCAAATCACGAGGGCATTTTTTTTTAAACGGCTCAAAATCCAGATCAACGGGGCATTTGTTGAGGAAATATTTTGGCGTGATTCTTTTCAATCTGCCCTCTCTCTTAAAATTGCGCCCTTTCTCGATCTGTTCAAGCTAAAGGTTCATCAGGTTTGCTTCTATTTTTATTTTTTTATTTTTTCAAGCTCTCGATCTGTTCTAGTGTTAGACCTATCTATCTAACTCAGTGATATTGGATTTTTTATTTATTATTTCTTCAGATTTGTGCGTTTGAACAATTGGTCTCTATCCATCTCTCTCTCTATATAATCTTTGGTTGTTTTGGTACTAGGTTCATCAGGTTTTGATTTTTTTTTTTGTTATTGAAACTTTAATCAGGTTTGATAATCTATTTTTGGTTTAATTTCAAATCGAAACCCTAATTTCTATAGTATTGATTCAATTTTTGGTTCGATTTTAAACCATAATCCTAATTTCTATAGTTTTAATTCTATCTTTGGTTTAGTTTCAAAGCAAAACCCTAATATCTCATTTTTATGGCCAGGATTTTAATAAAAGAATGTCGTACTTTTGATTACAGTGTGGCAATGGATCCTTGAACACTAGATTTCATTTTCTAGATTTTTAATATTGAGAGAAGATCATCTTATTTGAACTTCCTGCACCGACAAACAGGTTTTTTAAGGCTTCTATTGGGAAGGAAAAGGTTTGATTTCTTTAATTTTACTTTTCTTTGCTTCGATTTATGTTTTTCATTCTATTTCATAAGTTTTATTTTTTATTGAAGCAAATGTAGTGCTTTTAAGGCGGTATTTTTATCCTTGCATCTTCATTATGGGTTGAAGTTGAATAACATAGCTAAGAAGATAAAGTCTTGAGGTACATTTTTATTCGCAGTTTCATTTATAGTCGTCGTTATAATTTTTTTTTTATTTATTTGGTTTCACATGAAACATGCAAGTCCTAGAAAAAGATTTGTCAAAAAATTTGGTCTTTGGCATTTCTGAAGTATTAATAAAGGGTGTGTTAACACATGAATATGTAGCTTAAATGTTTATTGAACAATTTGGGTAAAATATTTAAGAAAAAATAATATATAACCATGAACATTGAGAATCCTAGGCAAATTAAACACAAGAAGCTAATGTTGGATTTGTGCAGTAAAACTAATGTGAGTATGGAACCGATTAAGGCACCTACCATAAACTAGGTATGAAGGAGTTAAAATTATGCCCAGAGATGAATAATTGGGTGCTACATGACTGTAGGATAGTACTGCTTTCTTTTCACTCTGTATAGCAAATGAGTCAAAACCATTTCATCCTATAATCATTACCACAACTTCAAGGTCTTTCGTAAGATAACTCTTTCAATTAATAGAACGAGGTTATTCCTCAGTATGATCCATAGGGAATTTGAGTTGTTTGTCATCTACCAGAGATCATTCAAGCCTCTAGAGGTTTTGATGACATTGTGCGGGTGAAAGATGTTTATAACTTTTCTTATTGCTCAGTGAAGCAAACAAGTTGCGTGTTTATTATTTGGGGAATGAATGATGTAAGAATAAATTATGGAACATTGAGCAGTAGCTAGTTTTCAAGTTATTGAAAAATGGTACTGTTGATTCCTCCTTTTAGAATCATTTAAACATTTCCACACACAAAAATCTTGCACCTTTTTGAATTATTTTTGTATGAAACATAGAAAAACTTATCCATAAGTAAATTGGACCACCTAAGGGGAATGGAATTTTGTATAATTAGAGGAGGGTCACTTACGAAACAAAAACAATGACCCTTCAAACTGACCCGAATACAATTACACAAGGAAGACTAAAGGCCAAAACCTTGAAACTAGCAGCAAGTTCTCTTTCTTATCTTTTACAATTCTGTAAATCAAATTGAGGTGTCTTATTCCCATTTTTAGCACACTCTTGGTAAGCTTGATTAGTAATTTGTTTGGTCCCTGCCAGTAAATTTTTCTTGTATGCATACTATAACGGTTGTTTCTGGTATTCAATGTTGCAAGACAAATGTAAGGCATAAAATTTCTTTGTAGGCACAACAGGCTTTGTATTGCTTTGTTATGTGCTTGGGGTACTTATTAGTAAACCTAAAATCCCATTTAACATGAATGGGATGCTAACAAAATAAGTGGAGAGAGTGTATTCACACTCATGAGTCTTCTTGGAGCAAATATTATGCCACACAACTTTATGTCCACTCTGCCATTGTATAGGTACCCTTCATTCTCTTTTCAATAATTTCTGCTTTTATGTTCTCTTTGTATCCTTCACATTTTTAATTATTACTATTAGATTGCGTAAATCATCTTCTTTATTGAGTAGGCATTTAGCTAGTGGCGACTAAGGGAAAATTAGGGTAACAATGCATTCTTCCTTTGGCTTTGAAATTTGAAAATGACAATATCTTCTCATCTGACTTTTGTCATAGCATATATTGCAATATTAAATACCTATTGTATCTGCCTTGTTTTTTTCCCCTTCCTTGATTATCAACATTTTTCTCTTTCTTAACATTAACCCATTCTTCCAAATTCAATGCTTCTCCCTACAGATCTCTTCATTTACCTAGCTAAGCTCATTAATTGTGTTATTTGATAACAATGTATACTATTACTACTACCACATCTGGTATGTCTCAAGTATCATAGACATGCATGAGTGAATTATACTCCATATAAGATAATTAAACAATGATGGAACCATGAATCCATGATCCACTACTCTTTAGACCATCTCAACCATTCCCCTCTAATTTAGTACTACTACTACATAAAAAGCATGTCAATGCCATTGGATTGGACCATCTCAGTCATTCCTTCTAATTTCTTTTTTTATTTGCAATTCAAAAACAAGGTGTGTTTGTGGACAGGGAAGGTTCAGGCAAACACATTCAGACCGGGGCCAAGAAGGTGTTGATTATAGCCCCTAGAAAGGGAGACATCCCTACCTAGGTGGTTGGAGTGAGTGCTGATGCATACAGTCCCGATAAGCCCATCATCAGTAATGCATCTTGCACCACAAACTGCCTTGCACCCTTTTTCAAGGTACTTGATCAGAAGTTCAATAAGCACTTCCTTCACTGACTGTCAGCATTTTTCTCTTTCTTTACATTAACCCATTCTTCCAAATTCAGTGCTTCTCCCTGCAGATCTCTTCATCTACATAGCTAAGGTTATTAGTTGTGTAATTTGACACCAATGTATACTACTACTACTACTATCACCACATCTGGTATGTCTCAAGTGTCATAGACATGCATGAGTGAATTATACTTCGTATAAGATAATTAAACAATGATAGAACCATGAATCCATGATCCACCACTCTTCAGACCATCTCAACCATTCCCCTCTAATTTAGTACTACTACTACTGCTGCTACTACGTAAAAAGCATGTCAATGCCATTGGATTAGACCATCTCAATCATTCCTTCTAATTTCTTTTTTTATTTGCAGTTCAAATACAAGGTGTGTTTATGGACAGGGAAGGTGTGGGCAAACACATTCAGTCTAGGGCCAAGAAGGTGCTGATTACAGCCCTTGGAAAGGGAGATATCCCTACCTAGGTTGTGGCGCCCCACCAAACGCTAACACAAATCCCCATGTCAGATCTCGAGGTACTAGGTGGCATCTCGAAATTTCGACATGGTCTCCTCTGTTTATGTTAGCATTCCAAGGCGTTCAACCTGCACCTGATAAACGACATACAATCCTGCATATACATACATAATATAATAACTAGCGGAAACCTATACGCATCTAATATCATATAATAGATCAGAGTGCGGAAAAAGAAAATTTATATACAGGATTATACAGAGATTTTTTCACTCTAACAAAAGTCCTAACACTCAAGACAGAATCTGTAAGACTACCTAGGGGAACTGACACCATTAGGGGGTATAGCCCTAGTACTTACGAGGTGACAGACTCTGGTTGTCTATCTGACCAACCAGATGATCCTCATTCGTGCTCAATACTTGCCTTGCCAAGCTCTAAATCTGAAACTAAAAAAATAGAGAAGGAAAGGGTGAGCAACAATGGTTAACCAGTAAGGAATAACACAATTTTTGCCAATAACCTCTTCTAACATGAACGAATAAGCATACTAAATCATTTTAAAATATACAAAATGTTACAGAAGAAACTATGATTAACTGGTACATATAGCCAGGGATGAACAACTAAACATTTTAAAACTCACATTACATCGATCAGCAGTACTCACTATAACATTCTCTTTTTATACAAATCTAATTGATCAAATGAAAATAATAAACATGGATTTCATTTTATATATCAAAATAAGCAACAAATACATAATACACAATGGTGGAGTATTGGAATTAGAGAGTTGGGATTCATGACTGGATCGCTCCCAGTCGGGACATGATGTTACAATTCTTCTCTGGCTTTTAGTTCCTAATTTTGTGGCTGGTCGCTGTTTACCACGCTTGTTGACCATTTATCCGGCTCAGGTTGGTCGTTTGACATGACCGTAAGCAATGGGTCTCTTTTCGATGTGTCAGAACGTTCGACTACTATAGATTGTTAGTGATCACTGACTAATCATCTTCGTCTATGCCTATCAGGCGTGCATGTGATTCCCAAATATACAAACCATTCGTATACGATCACCTTTACATTACCAGTTCACTGGTAAAGATAGAGAGGAATATCCCGGATTCCAGTTGTGACTCTACTCTCATACGCGTCCTATACTACGTCTGAGTTTGGTGGTCCCTACCGTACATCCCAGGATAGTACACCACTCCGGATGATATGACGCATTATCCCTTGAAGCATTCACAAACTCTTTAACAGTTCACAAAATAGCTACATATATATATTATTTTCATTTGAAAACAAAAGAGAATTTAACAATACAAGGTTGAGAATGGATATCCAGTTTTCTACCATGCAAGTGTGGCCACCCGACCTAAAATAAATAACATAATGGAAATGTAAACAACACCTCGCGCTAACAGAAATTTAAATAAACATGCAACCAACAATATTATCCCTGGATATCTGTTCACCAACCTGCACACATCAAAACAACGTAAAATGCAGACATCACCCCTTGGTGTGACTCAGACATTTTACCGTTTCATACCCTTTTTCTCTTTTTTTTCAAATTTTGCAGTTTTCAATCTCTCAAATAAAATATCCACTTTCTGATATTCATCAACTCAACATGAGTTAATTGAATAATAAATCATTTTTCTAACTATGAAGTTTATTTTTATCAAAAACCTTGAAAAAATACAAAACTTATATTAAAACGGGGTCCGAGCAGTGCATAGGACCCAATTGACAGAAATAACCCGATAAAATATCCTACCCACGTATAATTTGTTAAAAAATACAATTAAAAATATCAAACATACAATTTCTGATGTAATTTTTAAATAACAAAAGAATTCTAAATTTTGGAAACTCACCACAAATTTTTAATAAAATCTTAAATGGAATTTTCACAATCTACGATTACTAATAGAAATTGAGAGTTCCTTACAATGTCTAGGCAAAAAGGATCGAAGCGTGCTCACGAAAATCGAGACGGATCAAACTTCGAAGCGGCTGATTTTTGAATCTGGCCTAGTGGTTTTGAAGATCTCGACGCCGTCGTCCTTTCTCCCTTCTGCGACGAAGGACGGTTTGACCCAAAATCGATGAAATTCGAGGTCGAAGTTTTCGAAATTCCCGTATATAAATACGACTGATTTTTGACCATATCGGGTGAAATAGAAAGTGAAACGAAAAAATATTGGATGGGTTTTGTAGATGTCGAGGCTGCGAACGTTTCTCCCTTCTGCGTCGGAAGATGATTTGACCCAAAAACGGACGAAATCCGAGGTCAAAGTTTTGAAATCCCCGTATATACGTACGGCTGATTTTTGAAGATACGGGATGAAAAAGATGAGAAAATGGAAGAAATTTAGGTGGGTTTTGTAGAGAATGAGGCTGCGGACGTTTCTCCCTTCTGCGTCGTTGGTCAACGGCGAGCCGTTTGCACGAGATCTGAGGTGGAAGTTTGAAGAAAAAAATGAATTTTTCATTACATATGTCGCGGCTGTTTGGAAAAGTTGGGAAGATGAGAGAAAAAAAAATTAAAAATATTATTTATATAAAATGTGGGACGAATTCGGTATTTTGTCAATTATTTTGATCGATGATAATTTGGCCATCCGGACTACAAAACTGACAAATGAATATTCTATTTCGCCTAATTTTTCATTTCGGATCTAATGGTATAGTCAATTTTTACAATTTATGTCTCTAACAAAAATTTACATTTTTGGCCTGAGGTGACCCCTAAACTTGATGTCGTTTTCGTTTTTGACGATAATTCGACTTCCTAATCTCCAAAAATGATAAATAAATAGTCCATGTTCAATAATTTTTCATTACGAACCCAATGGTATAATCAAATCTTAATAATTCTTACTTTATCAAAAAGTCACTATTTTAGCCTGGTCTGATCCTGTAATCGAGGATTTTGCAACTTTTATATTCGAACTCGCATTTGAGTGTGCTTATAGGCTAAAGTATGTTTTTCGATCATTTTGAATCCAATGGCGAGGTCAGATTCTATAAAAAATGATCAAAAATATTTTAAAGTTTTACCCCTAAGTCCCACTTTCAAGATTTTCTTAAAATTCTACTATTTATTTTTTTTCTCGAGATACGAATTGAAAATTCACGGTTTTACATAGGTGGTTGGAGTGAATGCCGATGCATACAGCCCCGATGAGCCCATCATCAGCAATGCATCTTGCACCACAAACTGCCTTGCACCCTTTGTCAAGGTCCTTAATCAGAAGTTCAGTAAGCACTTCATTCTTAGTCATACAGATCATATCGGGAAAACAAAAGCCCTATCATAGTTGTCCAAGTAAATAATATTAGCAATGTTAGAATATTAATTGAATTTGCAATTTAGTTTAGGAGTTCTAATTATATTAACTTTATTAGGAATTATGGAACAGAGTCAGTTCGGATTTACTTTTCTTATTTTATCTTAAGTTGCTTAAGCTATCAAACATATTTATTGAAAGTGATACACAACTTTGGGAACTTAATAGAAGGGAAATCATTGTATTAGTTTGAAAGAGTTTGAGACTTATAGTTATTTTCAAGTTGATCGCATTAGGTGTCATAGATTGAAAATCTGTAAAGAAATGTAGATGCCATGCCAGCCCTAGCTAGGACTACTGTTGTATTTTTCTAGAGAAGGGAAGAGATGTACTCCTTGCTTGAACCTCCCATAATATACTTTTTTTTCCTTTTTAAACAATAACTTCATGGTTCACCGCATTGTTTGGCTTTGTTTTTTCAGTGAATTTCTCTCATTGTTCTTTTTCCTTGTAATTTTTGTTGGTTTCCCCTTGGCAAAATGATCCTTTTTTCTAAATAAAAATAAAAAAATTAGGAAGCCAAAGCTTAGCAGATGCTATAGTTAATTTAGGTGTAGAAATGTATTTAACTTTTCTATCTTGATAAAATGATTATGTATGTTAAGATTATAGACCTTAATGAATATTATTTCTTGATGAGTCATAATTGATAAGGGGTCTCAGAATTGCTTGTATCAGTGTGTGGCTTTAAATTTTTCAATCATACTTATAATGATAAGATATGTATATGATGAGGCTTTCACCTGAATATATTTTAATTTTCTCCAAATTTCTTGAAACTCTTTCAGTTCTTAGCTTAATTTCCTTCTCCATCATCATTCTTAATAACCATGGTTGTGTCATGATGCCTGCCTATCTAAAAAATATATTTCTTCACTGCAGGTAGCATATGTTACACATTCATTACAACAACCTACTGGGAGAAAGGTACTCACCAGTTAATCCCCTCTTGTTCTTCCTTAATGTTTGTTTCTTGCCTAGGGAAGGTGTGAATTTATTGGTGCAAATCTTCGTGGAGCGAATTTAGCTGGAGCTAATCTTCAGAGTGCAAATCTACAAGGTGACCTACAGTATGTATTTTAGTTTTTTGTTTCCTTAAAAAAATGAAATTACCATTACCAAATTTATTTTTATGACTATATGTAATGTATTAATGAATTTTCACTAAGTACTCTTTAATGCATGAACAATCCACTTAACAACTTGAAATGCAGTAGAGGTAAAAAGGATGGACTAGAAAAGATGATATTCATGTACAAATTATTAGGTTTTAAAATACTATCAATCAATGTTTGAGTTATTTATTTTGTTTATAATTCATACAGTTGCCTATTTTTTTATAGTGAAAATATTTGTGAATGCGTACTTTGTTTTTGGATTTTGAAGATGCATGTTTGGTATATTGTAGTTTATGTGGCGCAGACCTCTATACAACCCATTTATAGGTTGTAGCATCTTTTTATAAACATGTGATAAGTGAAATGTGGGGTGCCAATAGCAGCTCTTTTTCTTTATATAATTGCAGGTTTTATTTTGGAATAAATATTTTATTACAATTTTTACAGCATTAGAGACGGTTTTCAACTACCTCTAATATTGTTTTTTTAAAACTAAGGGTGGTTTTCAAACTACCTCTAAAATATGAAATCACCCTTAAATCACATTATTTAGAGGCAGTTTTAAAGCTGTCCTTAAATTACTATTATTAGAGGTGATTTTCAATCAGCTGCTAACAATATAAAAACCGCCCTTAAATCAAATTCTATAGAGGCGGTTTTAAAACTACCCTTAAATTACTATTATTAAAGGCAATTTTCAATTAGTCACTAATAATATAAAAACCACCCTTAAATCATACACTTTAGAGGCGGTTTTCAAACCGCCATTAAATTATTATTATTAGAGGTGATTTTCAAACAGCCTCTAAATGTATAAAAAAAACGCCCTTAAATCACATTTAGAGGCGATTTTAAAACCGCCCTTATATATATTGGAGGTGATTTAGTCGAAATTGGTGGCAGTTTAAAACCACATCTAAATATCTCATATTTTGTAGTGGCTTTGAGCAAATAATCACTCCGTAAATATCCTTATAGGAATGAGTTTTTGCTCATAGGACTGTGAGCAAATTTGTTCACATTCTAACAGTCGTTTGACATGTGGCACAAATGGCATCTACCATAAAGAGAAATTTTCTCTCTTGCTCCTCACAAATTTCAATTTTAATATTTTAAATCTTAAAATAGGTCAATGAGCCCTACATGAATTTTCATTTGTCAATCTAACACCTCAATCTTCTAAATTTTAAGAAAAAACTTGTATTAAAAAATAAATAAATCAATCAAAATTCGAGTTTGATAGAGGGAATTGAAAATGGACTGCTATCCCAAGCTTAAAAATTAAAATTCAATGGTGAAAAATAAAATTTGCTTTTCAATTTTCTTTTTTTTTAAGTTTGTAGAAATTCATCCTCTACAACTTCATAGCATTGGATTATGTTTTTGAATGCCACAAGGTGCTTTGATCAAGAAATGTTTGTTTTCCAATGTGGACAGGACAAAGAAATTTCCTCTCTTATTGTTGATGTCATTTGTGCCACATGTCAAATGGTTGTTGGGGCTCTGAGCGAAAAAACAACTAGTTTCCCTAGAGAAAACTTCTCGAAAATCTTGTAAGAGATTTCTTACAACACACAAAAAAAGGGTATCTTGTCTGAAAAAACATTTGAGGAAACTTTTCACCTTCAATTAGGTCCAGCCAACACATGTAAGCTCCAAAATTCCTTGATTTGTTAAATTTCTTTTGTATCTCTTTATTTATTTGAATTTCTTATTGATTTATTTTATTTGTTTAAAAATATTTTATCTTATTAATCTTAATAGTGTTTTCCAACTATTTTTTTTAACTTGCTAAAATTCTAAAATTTGTTCTTTTTTTATTCATTGTCTTAATTATCTTTTTAATGCTTTTGATTAGTTTGTTGAAGAATTTTAATATTTTATTATTCCCAATTTGTTTTCTTATTTGTTGAAGATTTTTTTATAATTTCAAATTTTGCTCAAGATTTTAAATTTGAAAGTTACTATTTGTGAGAATTTTGAAGCATGAGTGACGCCATGTTGAATGCGACTTGTCAATTTTGAGGAAAATGACTATTTTGCCTATGGAAGGGACTTTCAAATCTAAAGTTTGCTTTACTAAATTTTGGAATGTTTTAACATCGAAATTTGCGAGGAATTTGTCAAAAACAATTACGTAAGGTGTTTCATTGAGCTTAGAGGTCATGAAAGGCATTTTGGTATTTTCCTAAGTACAACATGGTGTCTAGTTATCTAGTAAATGGCATTTTCGTCATTTTTGTTATTTCTTACCATTTTTAAAGGAAAGTTTAGTTTGTTTTCAGAATGATTATTTCTGTATCTTGAAGTCCTATTTCCTAGCATAGCATGGTTTCTATGTATATGTTGAGTGTTAAGGACATTTTTGTCCTTCTAACAAATTTTGTAATTTTTTGGCTTAGGAATTCTTTGGTCAAAAATTGAGTGTTTATTTAGCGTAGCGTTATTTCTAAGAATCAATTGAATATTAGGGGTATTTCAATTATTTTACGATTTGCGCAAATGTTAGGGAAAAATTTTGTTTGGTCTAGCGTGATTATCTATATGTCTCAAGGTCGTATGTACATAGCGTAATATGGTTTCTAGGGTCAACCGAAGCATGGTAGCAAATCAAGGCATATGTAATTTCGACCTCGAATGTGAAATATGATGGTGATCCTAAGCGTGTTTAATTTCTACATCGAATGCCAAAAAAAGGAAAGAGACAAAGAAATTGAATCAAGCTTTCGATCTCTCAAATTATTATTTGTTCATCATTAAAAATTCACAGCAATTGGGGTGACGAATTGTTAGATCAGATGGTTGTGGGTGTCTACAAAGACGCGTTGATACTTGAAATGTGATATGGATAAGACGATAAGCAATCTAATTAAAGATCGAAAAAACTATACACAGATCAAGAAAAGGTAAATCTACATAATTTATGTCATACATTATATTCAGTCAGATTTGATTGGTCGAGATAGTCACAAATTCATAAAATTGATAGATCAAGCACTAAGGTCTAGTCATATATGAAAAATAAAAAATATCGAAGTTAAATAAAATGAGAACATTTTCTTTATTAACTTAGTAAAGATTTTAAGTCGTTTTGGTGAAATGGATTACCACATCATCAATGCAACGCTACAACCCTCTAAATTTCATAAAAAACTCAAATTAAAAAAGCAATTAAAAACAATTTCTTTTGAAATAGATATAAGATTTTAAAAAATGGGTAGCTACAAAAGTTCCACATAACTCCCAAACTTAAAATTGAAATTCAACGATTAAGAATAATAATTTTTTTTGGAATATTTTTGCAAAGTTCATAGAATTTTGTCGTCTACAACCCTAAAGCATCAGATCATGTTTTTGGATACCACAATGTAAGTCTAAGGACCCTTAATGTAATGCCCCAAGTTTTTAACTCGAGTTTCGAAGAAATCAAAATGGTGATATTTTGAGAAAAATTTCGAAGTAAGGATTTAGAGTAAAACAGTCGGGTATTGTTATGCTCATTTTCAAGGAAAATTGACTTCACCATTAGACTCAAAAAGGTCGGAATATATATTTTAGCTTGTAAGCAAGTTCGAATCCAAGTTCGGATGAAAAAGTTATAAAATCTTCGAATTTCTTGTTGAGTGGGACCTACAATAGTGAAATTTCGTTAGAGTGAGAATCAGAAAAATTCAACATCACCGTTAGATCCGCAATGAAAAAATATTCAAAATGGATTACTCATTTGTCATTTTCCAATTCCGAATGGTCAAGTTACTGTCACAAATGTAAACGAATGAGAAATACAAAAATGCCCTCTAGCTCTTTATAAAAATAACTAAGTCATTCTTTCTATTTCATTTTCTCTTTTCCAACTCACAAAGAACCAGCCAATTTTCCAACCTAATGGTTTCGACCCATTCTTGACGAGATCCCTCGCAATCAAGTCTGTGTTGATCGTCGAAGAAGAAGGAAAAGTCATCGGTATCGACGAGCTCCACATTCTCACCCCATTCAACCTTTATTTCCTTTTCTTTCTCTTGGTCCCTCACCAAAGACAGCATGTAGGTTCGATTATACCCACTTGGAATCCCATCTAATTTGAAAAAGAGTAGTCCATCGTTGTTGAAAGAAGGAGGACACTTTCATCGAGGGTTTCGCGACCAACCCGATCATTGGCACCCAAGTTCACCCCATTTTGAAGTTCCACATCATTGATCTTTGATTTCCAAGCTAGCCCATCATGTCTAACAACCACAACTTGTAAGGGACTCTCAATTCTTATTAGTAGTCGTAGATTTCAAAAATTTGCATTTAGGTTTTTACAAAACTTATTATTTTTTTTTAAATAGTAGAATGTTGTTTTATGTATTTCTAAAATCACGCCACCTCATGGTTTGATTTATTTTCATATTATTTTAATATTAATTCGTGGGTAGGTTAGTAGAATCGAAGAGCGAACGAAAAACTCAAAAAATAAGACAAAAAATCAAAAATTCGTGAAACTGCTATTTCCTGACAGTTCCACCATCCTTGGCCATGGTCCTACCATGATCTACCGTGCTTAACATTTTTTTTCAAAAACTGACCCTTGTGTTTTACCTTGAACTCTCCTTCATTTGTACATGCATTTCAACCATTTATTTCATTAAAAGCATTAATGTAAATGTTCTCTTTAGTTTTTACTTTCTATTTACTTTAAGTTCTTTAATGAAATTAAGGTTTTACCCCCATTTCGGAACAATGAGAATGGTTTCAAAATCCAAAACTCAAAGGTGCAAATCCGATTTTGGTTTCATGAACGAAACATAAATTTCAACATTTTCGACCAATTTTCGAAAATGAATATCTTTTGTGTTACTTTGAATTAGGCAATAAAAATTACATAGTGTCGAATCTTGTGTTCAAGACTTTCATTTTCAAAAATCCATTTTCAATTTCAAGAACTTTGAAAAATTGAGTTTTCAACACTTAACCAAATTTTCATCAGCTTTCACAACTTTAGTTTCGTGCATCGTCGAGACCCTATTTTGAGTAAGCTTTGATGGTTCTTTTTTCGATTGAATAAATAAAATAACTTTGAAGGATTAAAAAAGGAATGTTGTGCTTGAAAAGATGAAAAATGAAAATGTCAAAAAATTAGGAAAACAATGAAAGGGTATCTTGTTAAAATCACACTCAAGGGGTGATGTCTGCATTTTATATTGTATGTTGTGTGTAGGTTGGCAAAGAGATATCCAGGGATAATGATTGGTTGCATGCTTATTTAAATTTTGTTAGTGCAAGACGCTGAGTTATTTAGGTTAATCCGGGTGGCTACAGTTGCATGGTAGGAAACTAGATATCCATTATCAACCTTGTATTGTTAATTCCTCTTTTCTTTTCAAAGAAAATGATATGTATATATATATATATGTAGCTATTTTGTGAGTTGTAAAAGAATCTGTGAATGCTTGAAGGGATAGTACATCATATCATCCGGAGTGGTGTTAAAACCGTCCACAATCCGCAGGATGTGCGGATCTGCTTTTGATTTTTGAGGTTTAGGAGTCGCCACCTAGTTATTATGGTCTAAGAACCAAATATTGACTCTACCAATAGATAACCTAGTAGATTACGACGGTTCCCTTAGTACTGGCAGAGAGTATCCTTGTATGAGTTTCCTTGTTATTCCTCCATCACTGGATCTGTTTCTGATCTCGAAGTTGAAATATTTTTCTTCTAGATCTGAGTGTTTCTTGACTTTTTTAAGAGAGTTTTATGTGTTTTTGAAAGGTTTTTAGGGATTTTTTAAGTAAAAACTGGGATTTTGATGATAGGTAGGGAGTTAGGACTTCAAAATTAGGGTTTGGAAAAGGTTAAGGAGACTTTTTGACCTATTGTTTTTATGATTTTTTTGCACCGGTGAGAATAGGTTGTGGAGACCTATTTATAGATTTTTTTGGAAAAATTAGGGTTTGACTAGATCTCCTTTTAGATAAGGTGAATTAGGGTTTTGACTTAAGTCTTATTTGATTGACAAGGTTACTTTAGATTAGGCTTTTAATTCTTACGTACAATGAAATAATATATTTTTGATTTTTGAAAAATCCCCCTAAATTATATTTTAATTCTTTAGGCCCCTAGATAGAGGGGTCTTTTAATAAATATCAGGGGGCTCCACTTAAATAAGTGGGCAACCATCAATAATTTTGCTTGAAGGCCTAATTGATTAATTTTCTTTATTCAGATTTTTAAATTAATTTTATTAAGATTTCACTTTACGTCAATTAATGTTTTATTTATTAATTTTAAAATTAAAAATTTTTAAAATTAGAAAATTACCACTTTGCCTTGAAGAAAACTTTTACATTTTAAGTCGTTTTTCGATATTCTGAAATATTTTGGACTCAATTTTTCGTAACGAATTCAATGGGATTATGGGTTTGTGCCCTTTACAAATTTTTTTGCATGAAAGGACTGTGAACCCTATGAGGGGTATTTTCGTAATTTTGTCAAATTTGGTGAAAATTGACGAAATGATTTATTTGGTTTCACTTTATTATTTTATGTGTTCGAAAGGGTTTTCATAAACATAAGGGGGACTTTAAGGATGTTTTGATGTTAGAGGTATTTTAGTAATTTGATAGTTTTTTAATTATTTTTATTATAAAACTTCTTTTTTGTCTACAAAATGATGATTTCTATGTTTTTGATGTTATATTTTTTTAACATAACGTGCTTTCTATAGTTTTGTTAGTTTGAAATATCTCATCCGAATTTTTGAAACATATCTAGTCACAAATAAAGCATTGGAATAATCATTCATCATTGAGAATCGTCGCAATCAGGTTGATGAGTTGATTAATCAGGTGAATGCAAAAATGAGGTGTTTACAGGTGTACTATCTTGGGATGTATGGTAGGTACCACCAAGCTTATACGTGGTATGAGACGCGTATGAGAGTAGAGTCACAAATAGAATCTAGGTTTATTCCTTTCTATCTTTACTAGTGAACTTGTATTGTAAAAGTAGTCGTCTATGATTAGAGTTATTTATTTTAAGAATCACATGCATGCCTGACAGGCATTGAAAGCGCCCTCGATCCGCGGGGTGCGCGGATCCGCTTTTGACCCTTGAGGTTTGGGAGTCGCCACCTAGTTATTACGGTCTAGGAACCGATCAATGACTCTAAATGGATAAAAACTAATCTAAAACCAAAAAAACTGAATTCGGGGATCAAGTTACGGGGTTGGAAGGTGTTAGGCACCAACCCCGCCCGGCCAAAGCCGGTCTCTACTAAATTCCCAAGTAGATTACATTGCTAAAACCTAGATAAAAATAGAAAATAAAAAAATAATACCTTTCCGATGCAAGTACTTTACTCCCTCAGATCTGACAAAAGAGCTCCTTGTACCGTGCTCCCTTGCTACGTTCTGTTTCCGGATTTGTCTTCGGATCTCCGAGGCAAGGTATCTCCTTGTTTTTTGAATCTGAACTCTTCAAATTCGTTGCGGACTTTGGGGGTGTTTTTAGAAGGCTTTTGGGTGTTCTCTAGACTAAAATTGAAGGAGGGATGTTAGCTAAGGAGTTGGGGCTCCAAAACTAGGGTTTATGGGGGGCTAGGGGAGCTTCTAGACCTACTTCTCTTAGGGTTTATAATTTGATACGAAAATAGGGTGTGAGCACCTCTATTTATAGATGTTTTTAGGGGTTGATTTGGATAGAGTTAGTGTTTAATTAGAGATCTTTTAATTAGAGTTGTGTTTTAATTTGACTTGTTTTAGGTAGAATTGTGTTTTAATTAAAATTGTTTTAGGTAGAATTGTGTTTTAATTCAAATTGTTTTAAGTAGAATTGGTTTTAAGTTAGAACTCTATTAGATAGAGTTATTAATCAATTATAATTCTATTATGACTTTTGGTCTTATTTGATTGACTTTTAATGTTTTGACTTTAGTCTTAATTGATTGACTTTCAATATCTTGACTTTAGTCTTGCTTAATTGACTTTAATTTTGACTTCAGTCTCGCTTGATTGACTTTAATACATTGACCTTAGTCTTTCTTGATTGACTTTAATTTTTGGAGAAGGCCCCTCCATTATTTCTTTAATTCTTTGGACCCCCAAATGGAGGGGTCCTTAAAGAAATATCCCACGAACCCTCAACGATTTTGCCTGAGAGTCCGATTGATCGATTTTTTAGGTTCAAATTTTTAAATTAATTTTATTAATGTTTAAATTTAATTATTTAATGTTTTATTTATTAATTTCGAATTTTTTAATTATGAAAATTGTGAAATTACCGTTTTGCCCCCGGAGAGGACTTTTCACGTTTCAAGTCGGTTTTTGATGTTCTAGGATGTTTTAGAATCAGTTTTTCGTAAGGAATTCAATGAGAATGTTGGTTTGTGTCATTTATGAAATTTTTTGTGTGAAACGATCATGAACTTTATGAGGGGCATTTTCGTAATCTTGTCAAATTCTGTGAAAATGGCGAAATGATTTATTTGGTTTCGATTTGTTATTTTATGTGTTTGAGAGAGTTTTCCTAAGCGTAACGTAGGCTCTAGGGTTGTTTTGATGTCAGGGGTATTTTAGTAATTTGGTAATTTTTAGTGATTTTCATCGTGAAGCTTCTTTTTTATTTGCAAGATGATGATTTCTATTTTCTGGGGTCGTATTTTCCTAGCGTAGCGTGGTTTCTAAGGTTTTGTCAGTTCGAGATACCTCATCCGGATTTCTGAAACATTTCTGGTAACAAAGTAAAGCAATGGAATACACATCCATCATTGGGAATCCTTGCGATCGGGTTGACGAGTTGATTAATCAGGCGAGTGCAAAAATGGGGTGTCTACAGGCATCGACGAAAATGATTAGTCAGTAATCACTAACAATCTAGTAGTAGTCAAACATTCTGACACATCGAAAAGAGACCCATTATTTACGATAACAGCAAATGGCCAGTCTAAACTAGAGAAATGGTCTCGCAAGTGTGGTAAACAACGATCAGCCACAACATCAAGAACTAATACTTTATTTTGGAATATCATGTTCCGACTAGGTATGATCTAGTTGTGAATCCCAACTTTCAAATTCTACTAATCCACCAATGTGTGTTATGTAGCTATTGTTTTATTTTGCAATATAATCTGAAAAACATGCCTATCATTTCAATATTGTCAATTATATTTGTATAAAAATGGAAATGTATAGTGAATACTGATGATTGATGTTATATGCACTTTTAAATTGTTTAGTTGCTCATCCCTAGCTATACGTACCAGTTAATCGTATTTTATTTTATAAAGTTTTACAAGTATTAAAATGTTAAATAGGTTTACTCAACCATTTTTAAGAGAGATTATTTGTAGGAATTGGTTATGGACTTATTGGGTAACCAATGTTACTCACCATTTCTTTCTTCTTTTTTTAGTTTCAGAACTTGTAGTTACCGAGGCAGACGTAGAGTCAGCAAGTGAGGAGTATCTAGTTGGTCAGATCGACGACCAGAGTCTGTTGAATGGTGAGCATTAGGGCTGCACCCTTCAGTGTGGTCAATTTCGTCTAAGATGTTCATAGATTTTGGGGTCAAGTATTAGGTTCATGTTAAAGTGAGAGTATTTTTGTAATTATGTATATTGTTAAACTTCTATACTCTGATTTACTTACATGTTCGATGTATTTAGTCTTCTACTGTTATGTTCCGTGATTGCATTGGCTATACATGATTTGTTGTAATTGGATATTCAGGTTTTCGAGTTCCGTGGAACGCTAACAGAAATAGAGGGAGCCATGTCCAAATTTCGAGGTGCCACCTAATATCTTTAGATCTGATCTTGGGATTTGTGTTACTGTTTGGCAGGGCATCACACTTAGAAAGGGTGAAATCCTTACAAACTTTGTAAGGTTAATCGGACTCTTATCAATGTATAAATGGGAAAAAACTTTGAAGAGGACAACCCATTTCAAAATTTTGAAGGAACCTCTTTATTGGATTACACGTGGCATTTTTAAGGAGGTGTTTCAAATTTTGGTGGAAATGTAGGGGTGTGGAATAAATTTAAAATGCCACATGTCTTGTAACTGTTAGAGTTCTATGTCATGTGACCCAATTGACCTCTCGGTTTTGTTATTTTAGTTGCACAATGATTCTATTTACATTATAGATATCTATACTTAAAGAATCCCAATATCATTAGAATTTTTTAAAGTTAGTAAACCTTGATGGATAGGAAACTTATTGCAAGAGTAACTCTAGGCCCTCAACCTTCATATATAAAAGGGGACCGACGACTCCATATTAGAATATACGAATAGAGAGAATGTGGGTGTAGAAAACACATAAAGTAAAGAGTTCATAAGAGTGATATCCATTGATCACTAATACTTAGTCAATCCATATAGAGAGAATAGATAAAGTGAGTCTAGAAGAAATGATCAACTTGAATGAGGTTTTGAAAGCTTCTAAGAACACGTGGACAGAGAGGCACACCTATAACGTTTTAAATGAAAGACTTCATACTGAGACAAGGTAAGTACCCTTAATTCATTTTACATTTAATGAATAGCATGTTTGAGATATGTAATAGATTAGATCCTATTGAGAAAATCAATGTATATTAAAGTTATGTTTTAAGATTTTGAATACATAAAATCTAATAGTAATAAGGAGGGTTCTTTCCAAATTTAAAGTAGGTTGCCCACTTCAAAGTCGGAGTCATATAAATCTCCAACTTTTTGGCATGATGCACAATGATGCTAATGTCTTGATTGATTTTTATCAGTATTAAATGGTAAATCTCTTACATAGATGAGCCAACAAATTACGTCGAGAGATTTACTAGGTAGGCCTAACAGTTGCATTTTATTACAAAAATTCCCTTGTAGTTCTAACAACTCCAAGAGAACCTTGTTTAATGAATTTTGTTACCGAGCAAACCCTGGAGTTGAATCAACATCATAAAATTCAAGTCTATGGGGTTAATATGTTACCCAACATACCTTGGAGTGGATTCCAACTACATCAATTTTTGCCATTTAAAAACATGATCTACTACCATAAAATTATAAAAGATTAAATTCTGAAAAAAGAACCTAAAGAAAAAAGTTAATTTAATATGAGTTGATTGATCAGGCGAGTGCAAAAATGAGATGTTTACAGATGGCCCTCTTTGGCAGAGGGTTGAAACAACCTAGATAGCAAATCTATTTTAGTAGATAGTGCGATATCCGAATGCCAAAGCTAGTGGCAGTTCATTTTCCATCTTGATTTAATAATTATTCGAGACGTTCGTATCTTTGAGGGTAAAACTCTCCCCGAACTAAAAAATTATCAGGTCTTCGAGTGCGAGCTCTCACTAACAATGTTAGATCCTTGAATTTTGAAAAATTATCCTAGACTAACATAAAAGTACACGTGTGTGCAATGGTGTAATGCTTAATGAGTATTTTCTCGGATCATTAAGAATAAACTCTCCTTGATTAGAAAAGAATGTCAGGTCCTAGAGGTCTTCTCTTACTGACAATGATGATTCAAATTGAAATGTACATACGCAATGAAGACAATCACACAATATTGAATTATGGTAAGTTTGAATAACGAGGTAGGTGATGTAGAAACTTCATTAAATCCTACCAAAATACTTTTTTAGAGTTCAAAAAAATTTAAATCTCGTTTATCGAACTCTAGCTAAGGTTTACAGGAACTTAAACAATCATGTTAATTCATTCTATGATTCAAAAAGTTGGAGTCTCGTTTCTCGGACTCGAATTTAGGTTTGTAGGCACTCCAAAAAACCTACTTATTCTTTGATTCAAAAAGTTGGAGTCTCATTTCTCAGACTCGAATTTAGGTTTATAGGCACTTCAAAAAACCTACTCATTATATGATTCAAAAAATTGGAATCTTGTTTCTAGGACTCAAACTTAGGTTTGTAGGTACTTCAAAAAACCTAGTCATTCTATGATTCAAAAAGTTGGAGTCTCATTTCTCGGACTCGAACTTAGGTTCGTACACACTTCAAAAAACCTACTCATTCTATGATTCAAAATGTTAAAGTCTTGTTTCTCATACTCGAACTTAGGTTTGTAAGCACTTCAAAAAACCTATTCATTCTATGATTCAAAGGTTGGAGTCTTTGTAGACATGAAATGTTCGCCATGAATCTCAATACTACATTGTTTGGAGTCGCCACCATTATTTTTTGGAAATGGGGGTGAATGGGCACCCGAATCAATTTTTTGAAAACCATTTTTCCATGGCATTGTAATGACTCTCATGCGTTGGAAAGGGCAAAGTTTACCTAAGATCTAGGTAAGGAGGTCCGGTTAGAGGATGGGGAAGGTGTTAAGCACCCCATCCTCTCCACCAAAGGTGGTTACCTTGCTTGGCCATTTTATTTTGTAAAAATTAAGAAAAATAAATACTAAAATGCATGAGAATGCATGAAAATGGTGGTATGTGCATTAGAGTGAAATGTCCCTTTTTCAAAGGGTTTTGATTTCAAAATGACATTAAAGGCATTCTATGGAAAAGAATGACCCATGTAGTCACATTAAATTTATGCATATGAATGTAGGTTTTAGCTTTTAGAGAGACTATATGATGGAGTTCCCTTGAGGCCATAACTTTGATGCATGTATGCATGGCAAGAAACTTTGTGTTTCACCCCATCAAGAGGGTGACACCTTTCTTCATGATTGCCATGCATAGGTGAGTGTGTGCATTGTGTACAATATGATGCATGAGATTGAGGTGAAAAGAGCTTCAACCCCCATCCTTTCGATCGAACCTTAGTCCAATCAACTGGGGATGGGAGAAGGTATGCATTACATCCTAAAGCTTCTAGAAAGAAGAAAATGAGAGGGGTAGAAGAAGAAGATGCAAGCTTTAAAATAAATAAATTACATCTTAAACCCCACATTGTCCCTTGATGAACTTGAACCTTGAAAGGTAGACTTGAGAGTTGAGTGAGATAGTTGAGGGTTGAAGTTTAGAAGATGAGAGAATGAGTAAAAATTTTAGTAGAGTTTTGGGTTGAAAGATGGGGGCTTGAGAGCATGAATTGTTCTTAGAAAATGAGAGTATTTATAGAGTTTTTGGAGAACTTTTGGGGATAAAGTGGTCCAACCCTAAAAATGAAGAAAATGGACATGAGGTTTAGGTTGTTTCTTTTTGGATTTTTCATTTGTATGAGGGTAAAAATGACATTTGTGAAGAAATCCTAAAAACATTCTTTGATTTTTGATTTTTTGGTAAATAGAGGTAAGAGAATAAAAGTACTTTTAGGAGGTTGAATAGGGGAGTGACATGTGTAAAAGTGGAGTAGTAGGTGAAAAGTAGACCTTTGTTCATTTGTAAATAACTTATAAAGCAATAGTGGAAGGATATTTTTTTAAATGGACCAATGGGAGAACAAAGTACTTTTTGCGAGGGTGAGTAGGAGAATGACATGTGTAAAGGTGAAGTAGTAGGTGAAAAGTAGATCTTGGTTCATTTGTAAATAACTCATAAAGAAATGGGTGGATATATGTTTTTGAAATGGACTAATGGGAGAACTCCGTGTATGTACTTGAAGATTCCCACCTTTTGAGGGTATGATTGAAAGTTTTCTCAACTTTATGGATTATTATCAAAGATCAAAGTATCTTTTTGGTTTGACTAACCTTTTTGGGAAGGGCATTCTTGAATTTTCACAAGGGGGAGTTGACTCTCCAATTAGATGATGCATTGGGTATTGAGGGCTTATGGGAGATCAACATGTGTCACATTTTGAGGGGATGTGAGAGAATAGGCTTGGTGTTGGGCTTAGAGTGAACTTGGGTTATGGACTTTGGGCTTTGAAAGTGGGCTAAAATAATGGACTTGGATTTGGGTTAGAAGATGGACTTTGTCTTGGACTTAGATAGAGTTAGGAATGGTATGGGTGATGGAGCAGTGAATGGGTGATGGACTTGGATTAGGGACAAGGTTGAGCATGCAAACTATGTGACATGATGCATGTATGCATGTATGCATAAAAATGATGCCAAGTGGCAATGCAGGTCAGTGATAGGCTTGAGTTCTTAGTTAGAATCAATTCGAGAAAATTTGAATTTTCCTACGGGTTTGTGCAAATTAGGGTGTCTACAGTCTTGTTTCTAGGACTCAAACTTAGGTTTGTATACACTTCAAAAAACCTACTCATTCTATGATTCAAAAAGTTGGAGTCTCGTTTCTCGAACTCGAACTTAGGTTTGTTGGCACTTTAAAAAACCTACTCATTCTATGATTCAAAAAGTTGGAGTCTCATTTCTCGGACTCGAATTTAGGTCTCTAGGCACTTCAAAAAATCTACTCATTCTATGATTCAAAAAGTTAGAGCCTTGTTTCTGGGACTCGAACTTAGGTTTGTAGGTACTTCAAAAAACCTAGTCATTCTAAGATTCAAAAAGTTGGAGTCTCATTTCTCGGAATCAAATTGAGGTTCGTACACACTTAAAAAAATCTACTTATTCTATGATTCAAAAAGTTAAAGTCTTGTTTCTCAGACTCGAACTTAGGTTTGTAAGCACTTCAAAAAACCTATTCATTCTATTATTCAAAAAGTTGGAGTCTTGTTTCTCGGACTCGAACTTAGGTTTGTTTACACTTCAAAAAACCTACTCATTCTATGATTCAAAAAGTTGGAGTCTTGTTTCTTAGACTTGAACGTAGGTTTGTAGGCACTTCAAAAAACCTACTCATTCTATGATTCAAAAAGTTGGAGTCTCGTTTCTCAGACTCAAACTTAGGTTTGTAGGCACTTCAAAAAATCTACTCATTCTATGATTCAAAAAGTTGGAGTCTCGTTTCTCGGACTCGAACTTAGGTTTGTAGGCACTTCAAAAAAGCTATTCATTCTATGATTCAAAAAATTTGAGTCTCGTTTCTCGGACTCAAATTTTTTGGAGCCATGCTTCTCGAGCTTGAATTAGTTAAAGACTCGGTATTATCGAGTTCAAAATTTGAAAGATTGAGCCTTTATTGGCTTATCATGCATTTGGATTCATAATTATCATTGGGCTTCGACGGACTTTTAAACTTTTGTAAGATTTTACTTTTTATCATATGATCAAGAATGAAAACTTCGAAGTCACAGTTATTCTAAAAAAATGCCCCTAGTTTCAAGGTTGGCTTCTAACTAGAACTTGACTATAAAACTGATGAAATAGATTTCACTTGAAAAATATGAACGAACAACTATGGATTCTGATATATGACAGACAAAAGAATCGACATTCCATTAAATTCAAGTCTCTTAAGATTATCATATGTGTAATAAAGAATTTAATCAATTTCTTTTGAGAAATGCATAAGCTGAACTTAAAATCTTGATGATTACTAGAATAGAAGATTTTCTTTTCAAAGTGGTCTATGGTTCTACATTTTCCCTTAGCGAACACTTGAACAAATAAACATACTCTTAAATAACCTACAATGTTTAAGATGACTTCTGAGTATCTTAGACTTCAGCACTATCTTCATCAGATGTGAGCTTTCAATTGAAAATGAATGTTGTGACTTGAATAATTTTCTACATCCTCTAATAAACTTCCTTCTGGATTTTTTTTCTTGATAGGACATTTCCTCCCATTTGATGATGTCTTGATTGTTGCCTAGATCGCCTCATCAAATTTTTAATCTAGCGGACTTTATTTTCTTCTTTTGATAATACCTTGATTTTTGCCTAAGTCACCATTTCAAGTTTTCAACCTAACAGGACTTTTTTTTATGGTTATGCCCTAACTTTTACCTAAGTCGCCTTTTCGGGTTTCAACTTTGTGGGTTTTTTTCTTCTTAATGATCTTGAATATTCAACTCGAAAACTTCTTGGTTGCTTGGACCTTAACCGAGTCAATTAGCATTTAGGAAGACTTAATAGGTATGCTTAGGACATGATTTAGAAAGAAAAGGTATATGGCTCAACTTTCCAAAATACCCCTAGTCTGATATTCTCTTTTTTCTAATGCCCCTAGTTTGGCATTCTTTTTGTAAATTCTTTTGACTCTTTTTTTAATGCCCCTAACTTGGCATTATTTTCTTTTCTATCAATTCTTTTATTCTCGTTTTTCTAATATCCCTAGTTTGGCATTCTTGTCTTTTGAACCTTTTAATAAAAGATTTTCCTTTTGGATGACACTTTTCTTAAGAGAATACATTTTTTTTGTGATCGGGCCTGAAGTAAATTCTCAAGTAGCCTACATACCCCAAATATTTCTTTTCTCTTTTGAGATCAGGTCAAAATGTAATTCATACTAGACTTCCCTCCCGAGATTGGTTGGTATGGTTTAGTAAGAAAAGGCTACTGATTTTTTAGAGGCTACGAAGGGCTAAAGAATGTTATCTTTTTCTTGATAAGACAGGAAAATGGTTCGACCAAAAAAAGCCTCCTCTGATGAAATAGTAACTAATTTGGTCAAGGTTCCAGAAAATTTGATGTCTATATTACTCTGTCGAATAAGATTTTCTTTTGAGAAGGAGTATTCTTCAATCTTCTTATATGAAATTGAGTGTGATTGAGTTCTTTGTATTTGACATTGACTCATTCAACACTTTCGGACCTTCGAAAAATTTCTTATTCTTTTACGAATGAAAACGCTCTCTCTCGAGTGAAAAATATGATGGATCCCATCTTTTGTATCTTATCACCTTTGTTAATGGTTTCAACTACATCATTCTTGATTGATAATCTTAGATTTTAAATTTCATCTCAACTTCAGGACTTGATCTATTTTGGTGTAATCTATCGATATATCCTCATGAGGCCATGCAGGAATATTGTTGAATTTCTCAAATAAGTTTATTATTCTCTCATATTCCCCTGAGGATAATAAATCACCAATGTGTACTTTTTGAGTGTACTATTTAATTCCAATATTTATCAAGCTTGATTAGTGAGCCTTTAGTCATTCCTCATGTCAAATTTTATGTTCACAAAAATATTGCACGCGGGATAATCAAAAGCTTTTTTATTTATTAGAAGGAATAAAAACATAGACTCTAACTTGACTGAAACTTGAAAATTAAAGAAAGACTAACTGAATTGAAACTAAAAGAAAACTCAGGGATGCTTATCTACAAAGCGAAGAGGTTTTTCTGGGTGGATGGACATAATACTATGGTGCAGCGTTAGACCACATGGACTTGTTATTGGCACTTTGGCTTGACGACTCCTTTGACACGGACCCAAAGTGATACAGATGACGATTTAGAACATTTGAGGGCAATTATTACCTGAGTATGTAAGATTAACCATTGATTCTGAAGGTTTGATTCTAAACCACATGATTATTTAATATAAATTAGCCTAAGTCCTGTGGAAAACATCGAATCCAAATGCACTGTAAGTCTATAATGGCCACAAAGGTGATAAAGGTTAGTCACGGGTCTACTCCTGATTGGGATAGAACCTCAATCAGACAAATTAATTTGACCCTCAGACAAATTAATTTGACTTTAAGATCAAATCTTTTTAGTGTAAATAGTCTGAATCTTTGAAAGTAAAACCAATTGGTCCAACTGGTCTGGTGTTGATCAGTTTGATCCATTTGTTGATTGGGCCAATTGATTTACTTTTCACACATTGGGTCAGACCGATATTAAGGATTTAATTTGAATAGTTTGAACTGGTCCGCCCACTTCACACATTGGATAGAATAGAACAACCTGAGAACACCCATAGTCAGTTCAGGTCGTGACATATAGGAAGGCTCCTAAACTTTATGTTTACTACGTGCAATGTAATTTATCCGGCCACCCTTGCCCAAGTGCACATATACACCTCTCGAGCGTGCTCAATCAGATGGTACGTGGTGACTTGGTTTGATATACTATATAGGTGATAGTCTAAGACTCCAACTCAAATCTCTAAAGTCAAAAACAGTTAGTTTACTCCCCAGTTGAGAGGTGGCGCACGATGCTGAGTAAGGGCACTCTTAAATCACCTCTCTTCTAGAATAGACGTAGTCTATCCCCCTAGTACCGTAGTGCATCGGGGCAGGATCTCGCTTAGGCACTGGTTTTGACCAAGAAATGTAATTAGTGAACTTAAATTACTTTTGATGTACCGTATAGGTACGAGTCTAAGGTTGGCGATCGAGACATGTGACTTTGCAGCTTATAATAGGACAAAGGCTCAGGTTGCTCTAGGCTGGGTGCATCGATATACCTTTCAGTGTCACCTGATCGAACGGTATTGATGCCCCAGTTTTATATACCATAAAGGTACGTGACTGGAGTTGTGATTTTTATGCATGACGTCGTATCTCACGAGGAAACCGGGCCATACACTAATGCCACGTTGGCTATAAGAGACATGCAATCGTGTAATGTAATAATATAAATGTGCTAGTGGTGTGTGTAAAACAGGGTGGGGTGTGCCCAGGGCCTTTTTCAGATAAATGGGCACGTGGGCCAGATCAAACCATATGACTATCACACCATCATATCAAAATCAAGATCAAGGTATGCTTATCAAAAGGTATAACAATCAGGATTATGGCATATTAGATAGATAGTCAATCAGTATAGCACAAGGAATAATCAATCAGATCCAATATTGAAACAGGCACAAAAAAATTTTATTTTATTTTTATTTGAAAACAAAAGGATTTTTTTCCTTATTTATGGTCCAATCAAGGATCGTTTTGGGCAACCCAAAATTTAGATTTCAATGAACATTTTGTCGAGTATAGATTAACATTTGTAGAGATCAAGAGTGATGAACAATTTTTTTTTAAAGACAGGCATGGCAAATCTTTTGAGAACATGGACTAACGTGACAAACTCATAAGATTTCAAATTTAACTAAGAGTTATTAGGCAAATGTGGTTCATTGCATCGATAATCCAACACCATAATCTTTTAGATTTGACGAAAAAGACTTGGACCAAAAGAGAAAAAATCAATTCTAAAAATAAGAAATTTAGGTCAAAGGTTTTCAAAATAAGTGATTATGAAATTTCAAATTTAAAAATCAAAATTCGAAATGAAAATTAATTTAAAAAAATTTCTTGAAAATTTTACTTTAAAAATTTTCAGGATTTGATCCGCTACAAGCACGTGGCGTTGGATTACCTCTTTGGCGTGCTACATGATGAGATCAATGACTCTTAGTAAGAAAGGAATCTTACTAAGTTAGTTAAACTAACCTATTTTTTATTATTATTATTATTTTAAAATTATAAAACAAAACTTTTTATGTTGTTGCCAGCAACACTCACGATTTGTCTTTTATCATCATATTGTTGTCAACCTGCAATATGTTGCCAACAACACAAAACTTCAACTCATTTTTTTTTTCTTATTTATGTGTTGCTACCAGCAACCTAATACAACCTTTTTTTTTTTTAATTATTTTCAATTAGTACTTCGTCCTCTCAACACCTAAACCATACAACACACTTGCATACCTCTTAGTTGATCCACTAAAGATAGAGTCTTTCAATTTCTTAAAAGAAAAGCTGTAAGCAAACTATCTGAACCCGCTTGATGATAGATTCCAATCTTCTTGACTTCCAACAGTTCCGCAAGTTTGTTTAATCCATCATGAAGACTATTACAGAACTTCATAAGATGCTTAATATCATAAACAGTTGGAAAATACATTTTAATCAGATCAAGGGGTCCAACCTGAGTTTTTGGCAAGTTAAAGAGCATTAATAAATATCCAATATCATATCTGCTACGGAACGCCACCCAATGAACGTTATTGTTCAAAACAATCTCAGATGACATCAATAGATCACCAAACCAATGCATATCGATGCCCATCTTGATGTCCTTCCTGAAATCGATCTCGCTTTGGCTTAAAAGCTCAAGGGAATCATTCGCAAAGACGTCGTCATTGACGTTAAATTCGCGAAAATCAAATTGCCAAATACAGAATGTCAGTTCCACACGTAGGAAGATTTCCTTCCTCATTTGAAAAGGTTAACCCTAACTGGATTAATTTCAACATATTGATATTTACCTTCAATGTCTGATAATGGTAATCGGAACTGTTGTTGAAATTTCCAACAAGACTAAAAACAATTTCAAGAAACTTTGTATCCATGGTGATGTATGGATAATCATCTATGATTTCCCTAATTAGAGCAAATCCTTCTTCAAGATTATCAAACCAAACATCTCTGATGTGAATCGGATTCGCTTTCGAAAGACTCCATATTCTCAACGAATCAATCAAAGTTGTCCAACAATAATCTTCTAAAAACAAATCTGTAAACAAATCATTAACAATCTAAACCGAAGAACCCTCAACCAGATTTGGATATGCTTTGATGTTTCTGGTTCTGATACGAAGATCTTGAATTCGTGGTGATTAGTTTGTTTATTCAAGATTAATGGACACGAAGAAGGAGGAGAGAAAAAGGTTTGCTGACGAAGCAGCAAGGAGAGTTGGAGAGAAGGAAGAAAGAGAAAGAAAGACATCTCTCTCTTGTTCCTTTCTTGATGTCCTCTTCTTTCAGCACATATGGAGAAGAAGATATACGAAGAAAAAAAATGTTTTTACTAAACGCACACCACTTAAAAAAAAAATTTTAATTTTTAAAATTTTTTTTCTCGAAATTATCTCCTTATCACAAACAACATTTAAAAAGGTAAATTTTTTGTTTTTTAGCGCACCACTTACAAATAATTTATTTTCAAAACTTGCGTCCTATGCATAGTAACGCATTAAAAAAAATTCATCTAAATTTATTTTTTTTAAATCCATAACTCTCATCCCAACCACCATCATTCCATCCTCAAATTCTAAAAATTTAAAATTATTATGGGCCACCCAATGTGACCCCGATTGCACCATAAAAAACAATATCCCAAAACAAAATAACCAAAATCCTAATAAAAGATGCCAAAAGAACAAAATAGTAAAATCCAAAATAAACAAAATAAATAAAAAAATAAAAAAATAAAAAAATAGGTCTATTTAGCAATGCATCAATATTTGAGATTTTTCAAATTCGATCCTCAAAAACATCTCCAATGGAGTTGCCACTGAAAGTGCCCTTGATTCGTGGGGTGTGCGGATCCGCTTTCGATTTTTGAGGTTTGGGAGTCGCTACCTAGTTATTACGGTCTAAGAACCAAATATTGACTCTACCAATAGATAAGATACTGATCTACATAGAGAATAGGTCCGGGGATCAGGTTACGGGATTGGAAGGTGTTAGGCACCAACCCCGCCTGGCAAACGTCGATCTCTACTTTTTTCAAATAATACTATATTGCAAAATACACCTAAAAACAAAAAAAAAATCAAAATAATTACCTAGTGGATTACGACGGTTACCTCAGTACTAGCAGAGAGTGTCCTTGTATGAGTTTCTTTGCTATTCCTCTATCACTGGATCTGTTTCTGATCTCCAAGTTAAAGTATTTTTCTTCTAGACCTGAGTGTTTCCTGACATTTTTAAGAGATTTCTAGGTGTTTTTGGAGGGTTTCTAGGGGTTTTTTGAGTAAAAATTGGGATTTGAATGATAGGTAGGGAGTTAGGACTTCAAAATTAGGGTTTGACGAATGTTAGGGAGACTTTTTGACCTACTTTTTCTAGGATTTATTTTGACCTGCGAGATTAGGTTGTAGAGGCTCCTATTTATAGATTTTTTTGAAAGAATTAGGATTTGACTAGGTCTACTTTTAACTAAGGTGAAATAGGATTTTGACTTAAGCCTTATTTGATTGACTAGGTTTCTTTTGATTAGGGTTTTAATTAGGGTTTTGACTTAAGTCTTATTTGATTGACTAGGTTTCTTTAGATTAGGGTTTTAATTCTTATATACAATGAAAGGATATATTTTTGATTTTGGAGAACCCCCCTTCATTATATTTTAATTCTTTAGGCCCCCAGATGGAGGGGTCTTTTAATAGATATTAGGGGGCTCAACTTAAATAAGTGGGCAACCATCAACAATTTTGTCTGAGGGCTTAATTGATTAATTTTCTTAGTTTAAAATTTTAAATTAATTTTATTAAGATTTCACTTTACGTTAATTAATGTTTTATTTATTAATTTCAAAATTTAAAATTTTTTAAAATTGAAAAATTATCGTTTTGCCCTGAAGAGAACTTTTGCATTTCAAGCCATTTTTTGATGTTCCGAGATGTTTTGTAATCGGTTTTTCTAAGGAATTCAATAAAATTATGGGTTTGTGTCATTTACGAATTTTTTTTGCATGAAACGATTGTGAACTCTATGAGGGGTATTTTCATAATTTTGTCAAATTTGGTGAAAATTGACGAAATGATTTATTTGGTTTCACTTTATTATTTTATACGTTCGAAATGATTTTTTTAAGCATAAGGGGGGCTTTATGGATGTTTTAATATTAGAGGTATTTTAGTAATTTGATAGTTTTTTAGTTATTTTTATCGTAAAACTTCTTTTTTGTCTGCAAAATGATTATTTCTATATTTTTGGAGTTATGTTTTTTGAGCGTAGCATGGTTTCTACAGCTTTGTTAGTTTGAAATACCTCATCCAAATTTTTGAAACATATCTAGTAACAAAAAAAGCATTGGAATAATCATTCATTATTAAGAATCGTCGCGATCAGGTTGATGAGTTGATTAATCAGGTGAATGCAAAAGTGAGGTGTTTACAGGTATACGATCCTGGGATGTATGGTAGGGACCACCAATCTCATACGTGGTATGGGACGTGTAACACCCCGAATTTTTAATTCGTATCTCGAGAAAAAAATAAATAGTGGAATTTTAAGAAAATCTTGAAAGTGGGATTTAGGGGTAACACTTTAGGATGTTTCTGATTATTTTTAATGGAATCTGACCTCACCATTATATTCAAAATAATCGAAAAACATAGTTTAGCCTGTAAGCACGCTAAAATGCGAGTCCGAATATAAAAGTTGCAAAATCCTCGATTACCGGGTCGGACTAGGCTAACATAGTGATTTTTTGTTAGAGCAATAATTTTTAAAATTCGATCATACCATTGGGTTCATAACGAAAAATTATTCAACACGGACTATTTATTTGTCATTTTTGGAGATCAGGAAGTCAAATTATCGTCAAAAACGAAAACGACATCAAGTTTAGGGGTCACCTCAGGTTAAAAATGTAAACTTTTGATAGAGACATAATTTGTAGAAATTGACCACACCATTAGATTTGAAACGAAAAATTAGGGGAAATAGAGTATTCATTTGTCAGTTTTGGAGTCCGGACGGTCAAGTTATCGTCGATCAAAACAATTGACAAAATACCGAATTCGTCCCACATTTTATTTAAATAATATTTTTAAAATTTTTTTTTTCTCTCATCTTCCCCAACTCGTCCAAACAGCCGCGACATAATAAATGAAAAAATTCGTTTTTTCTTCCGACCTTCCACCTCAGATCCTTCGTAAACGGCTCGCCGTCGACGATCAACGCAGAAGGGAGAAATGTCCGCAGCCTCATTTTCTACAAAACCCACCCAACCTCTTTTAGTTTCACTTTCTATTTCATCCGATATCGTCAAAAAATCAGCCGTATTTATATACGGAGACTTCGAAACTTTGACCTCGGATTTCGTTCGTTTCGGGGTCAAATCGTCTTCCGACATAGAATGGAGAAATGTCTGCAGCCTCATTTTCTAAGTAACCCACACAAATTCCTTCCGTTTTCTCGTATTTTTCACCTCGTATAGTCAAAAATCAGCCGTATTTTTATACGGATATTTCGTAACTTCAACCTCGGTTTTTATCCGTTTAGGGGTCAAATCATCTTTCGCCGTAGAAGGGAGAAGAGACGAGCACATCGAGATCTTCGAAACCACCTGGTCGGTTTTGAAAATCAGCCGCTTCGAAGTTCAATCCGTCTCGATTTTCGTGCCGATCATCTCGATTTCCGCGCACACGCTTTGATCCTTTCGCCTAGACATTGTAAGGAACTCTCAATTTATATTAGTAATCGTAGATTGTGAAAATTGCACTTAGGATTTTATCGAAAAATTTGGATGTATTTCCAAAATATAGAATTCTTTTGTTATTTCACAAATTCACGCCAGAAATTGCATGTTTGATATGTTTAATTGTGTTTTTAATAAATTATACGTGGGTAGGGTATTTTAACGGGTTATTTCCATAAATTGGGTCTTGTGCATTGCTCGGACCCTGTTTTGATATAAAATTTGTTTTCTTTTTCAATATTATTGATAAAAATAAATTCTTTAGTTGGAAAATGTGATTTAATATTCAATGAACTCATATTGAGTTGATGAATATCAGAAAATGGATGTTTTATTGAAGAGATTGAAAATTGTAAAAATTGGAAAGAGAGAAAAAGGGTATGAAACGGTAAAATGTCAGAGTCACACCCGAGGGGTGATGTTTGCATTTTACGTTGTTTTGTTGTGTGCAGATTGGTGAACAGATATCCAGGGATAATATTGTTGGTTGCATGTTTATTATAAATTTCTGTTAGCGCGAGGCGCTGTTTACGTTTCCGTTTTGTTATTTATTTTAGGCCGGGTGGCCACACTTGCATGGTAGGAAACTGGATATCTATTCTCAACCTTGTATTGCTAATTTCCCTTTTATTTTCAAATGAAAATAATATATATATGTAGCTATTTTGTGAGCTGTTAAAGAGTTTGTGAATGCTTGAAGGGATAGTGCGTCATATCATCCGGAGTAGTGTACTATCCTGGGATGTACGGTAGGGACCACCAAGCTCATACGTGGTATGGGACGCGTATGAGAGTGGAGTCACAACTGGAATCCGGGTTTATTCCTCTCTATCTTTACCAGTAAACTTGTAATGTAAAGGTGGTCATATACGAATGGTTTGTATATTTAGGAATCACATGTACGCCTGATAGGCATAGACGAAGATGATTGGTCAGTGATCACTAACAATCTATAGTAGTCGAACGTTCTGACACATCGAAAAGAGACCCATTGCTTACGGTTACGTCAAACGGCCAGCCTGAGCCGGATTAATGGTCAACCAAACGTGATAAGTGCAGCGACCGGCCACAAAATCAGGAACTAAAAAATCAGAGAAGAATTGTAACATCATGTCCCGACTAGGAGCGATCCAGTCGTTAATCCCAACTCTCTAATTCCAATACTCCACCATTGTGTATTATGTATCTGTTGCTTATTTTGATATATAAAATGAAATGTACGTTTATTATTTTCATTTGATCAATTAGATTTGTATAAGAAGATAATGTTATAGTGAGTACTGCTGATCGATGTAATGTGAGTTTTTAAATGTTTAGTTGTTCATCCCTGGCTATATGTACCAGTTAATCGTAGTTTCTTCTGTAAAAGTTTGATTATTTTAAAATGATTCAGTATACTTATTCGTTCATATTAGGAGGGGTTATTGGCAGAAATTGTTTGTTTCCTTACTGGGTAACCATTGTTACTCACCCATTCCTTCTCCATTTTTTTTAGTTTCAGATCCGAAGTTTGGTGAGGCAGGTATAGAGCACGAGTGAGAATCATCTGGTGGGTCAGATAGACAGTCAGAGTTCGTCACTTGGTGAGTAATGAGGTTATTACACCTAGTGGTGTCGATTTATCCGAGAGTATTATACATGTTATTCTTAGTGTTAGGATTTCTATTAGAGTGAAGAATTTTGTATAATCCTGTATTCTGGTTATTCTTCCGCACTCTGATCTTTCGTACGTTATTAGACTTATATAGGCTTCCGCTAGTATTATATTTTGTTTGTTATATGCATGATTGTATGTCGTTTATCAGGTGCAAGTTAAACGCCTTGGAATGCTAACATAAACAGAGGAGACCATGCCGAAATTTCGAGGTGCCACCTAGTACCTCGAGATCTGACATGGGGATTTGTGTTAGTGTTCGGCGGGACGCCACAAGACGCGTATGAGAGTAGAGTCACAACTAGAATCTAGGTCCATTCATTTCTATCTTTACTAGTAAACTTGTATTGTAAGGTGGTTGTCTATGAATGGAGTTATTTATTTTAAGAATCACATGCATGCTTAACACGCATAGACGGAGATGATTAGTCAGTAATCACTAACAATCTAGTAGTAGTCAAACGTTCTGACACATCGAAAAGAGATCCATTATTTACGATCACGTCAAACGACGAGCCTGAACTAGATAAATGGTCCTGCAAGTGTGGTAAACAACGATCAGCCACAAAATCAAGAACTGATACTTTATTTTGGAATATCATGTCCCGACTGGTTGTGATCTAGTCGTGAATCCCAACTCTCAAATTTCACTAATCCACCATTGTGTATTATGTAACTATTATTTTATTTTGCAATATAAACTGAAAAGCATGCCTGTCATTTCAATATTGTCAATTATATTTGTATAAAAATGGAAATGTATAGTAAATACTGATGATTGATGTTATATGAACTTTTAAATTGTTTAGTTGCTCATCCCTGACTATACGTACCAGTTTATCATATTTTATTTTATAAAGTTTTACAAGTATTAAAATGTTAAATAGGTTTACTCAACCATGTTTAAGAGAGGTTATTTGTAGGAATTGGTTGTGGAATTATTGGGTAACCAATGTTACTCACAATTTCCTTCTTATTTTTTTAGTTTCAGAACTTGTAGTTACCGAGGCAGACGTAGAGTCGACAAGTGAGGAGTATCTAGTTGGTCAGATCGACGATTAGAGTCTGTTGAATGGTGAACATTAAGGCAACACCCTTCAGTGTAGGCAATTTCATCTAAGATGTACATAGATTTTGGGGTCAAGTATTAGGTTCATGTTAGAGTGAGAGTATTTTTGTAATTTTGTATATTGTTAAACTTTTACCCTCTGATTTACTTACATATTTGATGTATTTAGTCTTCCGCTGTTATGTTCCGTGATTACATTATCTATACATGATTTGTTGTAATTGGATATTCAAGTTTTCGAGTTCCATGGAATGCTAACATAAGTAGAGGGAGCCATGTCCAAATTTCGAGGTGCCACCTAATATCTTTATATCTGATGTTGGGATTTGTGTTATTGTTTGGCAGGGCGTCACACTTAGAAAGGGTGAAATCCTTACAAACTTCGTAAGGTTAGTCGGACTCTTATCAATGTATAAATGGGAAAAAACTTTGAAGCGAACAACCCATTTCAAAATTTTGAAGGAACCTCTCTATTGGATTACACGTGGCATTTTTAAGGAGGTGTTTCAAATTTTGGTGGAAATGTAGGGGCGTGGAATAAATTTAAAATGCCACATATCTTGTAACTGTTAGAATTTTATGTCGTGTGACCCAATTGACCTCTCGGTTTTGTTATTTTAGTTGCACAATGATTCTATTTACATTATAAATATCTATATTTAAAGAATCCCAATATCATTAGAATTTTTTAAAGTTAGTAAACCTTGATGGATAGGAAACTTATTACAAGAGTAACTCTAGGCCCTCAACCTTCGTATATAAAAGGGGATCGACGACTCCATATTAGAATATACGAATTGAGAGAATGTAAGTGTAGAAAACACATAAAGTAAAGAGTTCATAAGAGTGATATCCATTGATCACTAATACTTAGCCAATCCATATAGAGAGAATAGATAAAGTGAGTCTAGAAGAAATGATCAATTTGAATGGGGTTTTGAAAGCTTTTAAGAACATGTGGATAGAGAGGCACACCTGTAACGTTTTAAATGAAAGACTTCATACTGAGACAAGGTAAGTACCCTTAATTCATTTTACATTTTATGAATAGCATGTTTGAGATATGTAATATATTAGATCCTATTGAGAAAATCAAAGTATATTAAAGTTATGTTTTAGGATTTTGAATACGTAAAATCTAATAGTAATAAGGAGGGTTCTTTGCAAATTTAAAGCAGGTTGCCCACTTCAAAGCCAGAGTCGTATAAATCTCCAACTTTTTGGCATGATGCACAATGATGATAATGTGTTGATTGATTTTTATCAGTATTAAATGGTAAATCTCTTACATAGATGAGTCAACAAATTACGTCGAGAGATTTACTAGGTAGGCCTAACAGTTGCATTTTATTACAAAATCTCCCTTGTAGTTCTGACAACTCCAAGGGAACCTTGTTTAATGAAGTTTGTTGTTTACCAAACCTCACTCTATCAAGTTTATTAACGAGCAAACCCTAGAGTGGTGATCAACGTCATAAAATTCAAGTCTATGGGGTTAATATGTTACCCAACATACCTTGTAGTGGATTACAATTGCATCAATTTGTGTCATTTAAAGACATGATCTATTGCCATAATATTATAAAGGACTAAATTGTAAAAAAAAAAATCTCAAGAAAAAAGTTAATTTTAACCGATGAATATTAATTTTAAATTTGGGAGTTCCATAGCCATCCCCTTTCAACAGTTGCGATCAAGTTGAAAAAGGGTTTTTCAATTTATTTATTTTTTTAATTTTTTTTGTTGAATCAGGGTTTTTGCATGAAATCTAGAAGATTTCATGTGGGTTGATAATCCATGAGGGTTAAATGACCCTTAGTAAGATTTCAAATCTTACTAAGTTAGTCTCAGTAGCCTGATTCATAAAGTAAGATTTGGTCGAGTAACTAAGTTTGATAGTAAGAAAGTGTTTTTAAATAAAATTGCAACAGAAAAGTCTACGCGGGAAACATTTAGAGATAATGTTTCCAATTACCAACGAAAAAGACAAGCCGAGCCTCGAGGCAGTGCCCTTCGATTGATTTGCATCGTTATGCACGTCGTTTGTCGTTTTCACCTCGTCATAGTTTCTTTTAAAATCTGGGAAACTCGAAGTTGGTATGAAATGGTGACCACATCTCTTCCCAACTCACCATAACCTTAAAAATCAACGACCGAGTTAGCCAACCATGGACGAGACAAGAACGCTTTCTTCATCTAGCACCGCCACGAGTCCAAGGCTTAGCCTCTTCGTCTTGGTGGTGGCACCACTAGCCCTCGCAATGATTTTCTACCGAGTCGACTTGTTCGACCCAGCGACGATTCCTGAGGACAGCTTGTCTTGGGCGTCAGTCTCTGTCTCGAACCATAACGCCCAAATTCTCCAAGTTACGGAAAGAATTGGAGATGGGCTTTTGTCAGGGCCCGAGGATATTGCTTACGATGCTCAATCGCGAGTCATCTACACGGGTTGTGATGATGGATGGATAAAACGAATCACAGTGACCGAGTTGGCTGCCGATGCTGTTGTGGAGAACTGGGTTCATGTTGGTGGCCGACCTCTCGGACTCGCTTTTGGACCTGACAAGGAACTCCTAGTCGCCGAGTCATATAAGGTCAGTAATTTAGTCGAAGAGTCCATATCTTTATATTGAACTCGTTGGGTTTGAGTCACGTGAAACCCACCTTTTTAGTTTTCACAAACCACTGACAAAAAGTCAATTTCTTCGGTGAATTTTACCGGTTGGATCCGGTCAATCCGAAACTTTTAAAGGGTATATGACAAATTTTGACCCGTACCGACCGCGCAATCCTAACGGAGGATTGCTTGGAATATTTTTGCAGTCCATCTTAATTTTGTTTATAATTCTTGTGCTCTTTATTAATTAAATTCAAATCGAAACATAGACATTTTCAATTGAAATAACAAAAAAAACTTTCGTACTAACATAATAAGATTTTAATCCTTACTAAGAGTCTTTTTACTCATATGAATGTCCACATCACCGGTCAACACTGCCACAGCCCTCTAAATTTAATCTAGAGTCTCGGATTAAAAAAATAAAATTCAAGAAATAATTTTTTATTTTGTTGAGTTTGATGTAAGTTTGAAAATTACAGACCTTTCAAATAACTCTCAAACTTAAAATCGAAATACAACGGTGAAAAATAACTTTTTTAGGAATTTATTTTTTCAAAGCTCATATACTTTTGTCCTCAACAATATTGAAAAATCCGATCATTTTTGGATGCCACTAGATGAGCCCAAGGTTAGTCAAAAACAGTAAAATATTTTAGAGAAGCATTTTTCCTACTTTATAAGATTTGAAATCTTACCAAGAATCCTTGAGCTCAAATGGATTACCAAATTGGCAATCTAAAACTAAGGTTTCTGATCCTGAAAAAAATTAAAAAAAAAAATAATTATGAAAAAAAAAACTACATTTTTTTGAATGAAAATTATTTCCTCAAAAAATTCAGATAAAAATAATAATAATGAATGAAAAATATTTTTCTAATTAACCTGCAAAAATAAAAGGAGGTGTTTCAACTTTGTAATATGAGAGATATTTTAAGAGAGGGGCTATTGACACCCCAACTTTTACTTATTACATCCCAATTACTTAAATTAATTATCATACCCTAATTAAAGATCAAAACACACTCGTCAAATATTACTAAGGTTTGCCTCAAATTACAATCTTATCATAATAAAATATTATAGCACTTATTCAAACAATTTTAGTAGCTTTTTACAATTAAAAAAGGTTTATATAAAATCCTAAATCTAAAACAAAAGAATCTAAAAAAATAAAAATAAATGAGAGTTTCTATTGGCATCCCGACTTTTACTTATTCTCAACCATTCACCTATTTTCTTTATTTATAACTAAGGTTTGCCTCTAATTAAAATCTCAACAGAATAAAATATTATAGCACTCATTCAAACAATTTCAGTAGCTTACAATTACAAAAAAAGGTTCATATAAAATCATAATACTTAAAACAAAATAATCTAAGAAAAAAAGTGAGAGTTTCTATTGGCACCCCAACTTTTACTTATTCTCAACCATTCACCTATTTTCTTTATTTATTACTAAGGTTTGTCTCAAATTACAATCTCAACATAATAAAATATTATAGCACTCATTCAAATAATTTTAGTAGTTTTTTACTATTAAAAAAAGGTTCATATAAAATCCTAAACCCAAAACAAAAGAATCTAAGCAAAAGAAAAGAAAAAAAATGAGAGAGTTTCTATTGGCACCTCAACTTTTACTTATTCTCAACCATTCAATTGTTTTCTTTATTTTTAATTGGGGTGTAATAAGCAAAAGTTGGGGTGCCAATAACACCTATCTTAAAATATCTCTCATAGTAAAAAGTCGAAACACCTCCTTTTATTTTTGCAGGTTAATTAGAAAAATATTTTTCATTCATTATTTTTATTTTTTTTCATTTTTTTTATCTAAATTTTCAAGGAAATCATTTTCATTCAAAAAATATAATTTGTTTTACATAAATTACTTTTTTGATTTTTTTTATAATCGAAAACCTTGGTATTAGATTCCAATTTGGTAATTCATTTGAGCTCAATGAGCCTTAGTAAGATTTCAAATTTTACTAGTTAGTAAGAAAAGTGCTTCTCTAAAATATTTTATTGTGTCAAAGTAACCTTGGGCTCACCTTGTGGCATCCAAAAACATGATTGGCTTCAATATTGTAGTGAAGAAAAGTATATGAACTTTGACAATACAAATCCCAAAAAAAATAGTTATTTTTCACCGTTGTATTTCAATTTTAAGTTTTGGAGTTATTTGAAAGTTCGGTAGCCATCAATTTTAAAAACTTTGATCAAGCTAAAAAAAAATTGTTTCTTGAATTTTATTTTTTTTATCTGAGTTTTTTATGAAACTTAGAGAGTTGTGGAGTGTTCGACCGGTGATGTGGTTATCCATATGAGTAAAACGACCCTTAGTAAGGATTAAAATTTTACCACATTAATAAGACTAGTGTTTTGCTATTTCAATTGAAAATGACGGTGTTTGGATTTGTATTTAATTAATAAAGAGTATAAGGATTGTAAAACAAATTAAGATGGAGGGACTACTACAAAAAAATTCCAAGCAATCCACCAATAAGATTGCACAGTCATTATGCGTCAACAAAATCGCACTCCCCTAAGATTGTCTGCAATGGTCAGACACACACACACAAACACATAAAGCTACTCATGAAGCTACAATGTGTTTCTCTTATATGAGCGAAAAGGTTCAGAATGGACTGATTTTTTGTAAGAATGATCTCTATAGTGAGGGTATCATCCTTGCGAAAAATCAGTCAATTCCAAAACTTTTAACCCCATCAAAAGTGGTTTACAAAAAATGGATGGTCCAGAGTTCTTTACCTTGTAAACATGGGATTAGAAGTTTTAGAATGGGCTGATTTTTGGTGAGATGATCTCCTCACCATAAAGATCATCCTCACAAAAAACCAGCCTATTCTGAACCTTTTTGCCCGTATAAAACAAAACATATATATATATAGAGGGAAATGTTCAACACCCTAAGCTTTACCCTACACTTTAACAAACGTGTTTTGTCCTACATGGGTTAGAAGTTTTTGAATGGGCTGATTTTTGGTGAGGATGATCTTCTAATCATCCTCACCAAAATCAGCCCATTCCGAAATTTTTAGCCCCATGTTTACAAGTTGAAAAATCGTGGACCATCCATTTTTTGTAAACCATTTTTGATGGGGTTAGAAGTTTTGGAATGAGCTGATTTTTGGTGAGGATGATCTCCTCACCATAGAGATCATCCTCACCAAAAATAAGCCTATTCCAAAACTTCTAACCCATGTAGGACAAAACACGTTTGTTAAAGTGTAGGGTAAAGCTTAGGGTGGGGAACGGGACCCCTATATATATATATATATATATATATATATATATATATATGATGTATGGGTTAGAAGTTTCGGGATGAGCTGATTTTTTGTGAGGATGATCTCCATGATGAGGAGATCATACTAACAAAAAATTTGCCCATTCTAAAACTTCTAACTCCATCAAAAGTGGTTTACAAAAATTGGACGGTCCACGATTCTTCAACTTGTAAACTAGGGTAGAACTTTTGAAATGAGTTGATTTTTTTGTGAGGATTGATCTCTTCATCATAGAGATCATCCTCACAAAAAATCGGTTCATTCCAAAACTTCTAATCCCTATCTTGAAAAATGTTTGGCATAATGTTTAGCTCTCTTTAGGGCCTTTGAACACTTCCCACGTGTATATATATATATATGATTTTATAAGAAAATAAAACTAAAATTATACTTAATAATTTTAATTTCATTTGTAACTAGTTTTCAATGAGGATACACACTGGACCCCTATTTTGATTATAAAAAAATATCAAATGACTCCAAATGATTTCAAAAAATGAAAGAACTCAATTTTTGTTTTTAGAGTTTGAAAATCAACCCAAGCTTAGTTCGGGTCTGTTAGGACAGGGCTCAAGCATAACTATCATAGGCTCGATAGGTGTATAGGGCTGGTACAAGGAATAACTCCCTTCAATTAAAATTAGGTTAGAGCTCAACCAAGCTCGACTTGAACCTGCCCATTGACAACCCTAAGCACGCGACACACTTTTTCAGGCCCATCACCCTTTCTTATAACATAAGACGCTATTCATATAAGACTTGAAGCCATGATTTTTTCGCCATCCAATGGTTAGAAACAATCAGAAGGTGTTCCCAACTTGTCACAAGCTTTTGATAGGTAACCCCAACATTTTTAGTCCAACTGACTTCACTCTATAACAATAAATTCCCTTTTTCTCTGTGATGAAAACAGTTTTGTCCTTATCCTTTGAGTTCATCTGAATTTGATTGTAGCCCGAGTACTTGTCTATGACGGAGAGTACTTCATGGGACGAAGTTGCATCTACTAACTAGTCGATCTTCATGAGGGAGAAGTTGTCATAGGAATAAATTTTGTTTAGGCTAGTGAAGTCTATGCAGACACACATCTTTCCACTCTTCTTTTGTACTGACACTACATTGGCCAGCCACATCAGGTAAAAGACTTCCCTCACAAGCCTTACTATTATCAACCTGTCAATCTCTTTGTTTACCACCACTCTTTTCTTTTGGGCCATCAACCTTCTCTTTTGCTTCATTGGATTGAAAATGGGGTCAATATGTAGGCTATAGCTTGCTATGCTCGGATCTATTCTTGACATATCTTCAAGTGACCAAGCGAACACCTCCTGATTACTTCCGAGGAAAGATATGAGACTCTCCTTTTCTAGGGCGCTTAGGTTTGCACTGATGAAAATTTCTTTGAGTTTCGCAAGGGTGTCTATATTAATTGTTTCTAGTTCCTCAATGTTAGGAGCGATCTTCTCTTCATTTTTGGCTTTCTCAAGTCAGCTTGTCGCTTCCTTTAACTATTGTAATTCCAGAGTCCTTTTGCCTTGCTTCCCCCTTATTACGTTGGAAATGGTGTCCCTCTTCTCTGTTCTTGGAGGGGGCTATGATAGTATTATAGCATCTACGGGCCACGAGCTGATCATCGTGTACTTCCCATACTTCTTTCAAGGTCCGAAAACTCAGTAATTGATGGTAAGAAGAGGCCACAACTTTCATTTGGTGCAGCCATGGCCGACCTAATATGGCATTATAGGGGTTGGGGCTTCTAACAACAATGAATAAGTTAAAATCGTGGTGGGTCTTACTGTCACATGGAGTGTTATTCCCTTTATGCCTATGTTGTCTCCTTGTTAAATCCGATTAACATGATAACCAGATTCTCTTGATCAACTTTTCCAATCCCATTATCTCTAAGGGTTTAACGAAAAGGATATCGGTCGAGCTACCCTTATCGACCAATACTCTCCTTACTATTTGGTTCCCCACTCTAATTGTTAATACAAAGGCGTCTTTGTGGGGACATTGTATTCCCACTAGATCTGAATAAAAAAATCTTACTTGACTTGGGCTCTTTGACCCCCAATGATCCAGCTATCAGTCTAGCCTGATGGTTGATTTGGAAATCCTCTCTAGGAATTTTACCTTCCTCAGCTTCCCCCGTTCTCCCAGCTTTATCTACCCCTCCACTGGCCCTCCATGAATTATAGTGATGATGTTCTCAGCTATGTTCCTTTCCTCCTTGTAGCACTCCCATTGCTCATATTGTCTGTGGTTTTGAGGCTTTTGTTTGGCTTGCCTCGGCTGATGTTCTTGGGTGTATATACTCCCTCACCTCGATCAATGAACTCCTCAAGTATCCATTTCTGACAAGCTCCTCTATTGTGAACCTTTAGCTTTTGCAAGAAGTCTCCTTGTGCCTATGGTCCTTGTGGAACATGCAGTACTTGCTTAGATCCGTGCTTCTTGGGTGCCCGATCATAGCTCTTGGCTATTTTAGAAAGGGAGCACTTTTGATAATACTAAGGATCTTCTTTGCTGGGGTGTCAAGCAGTGTAAGTTTATGGAAGAGCTCAACTTGCGGCCTTATCTTCTTGTTGTTTTGCGACATGATTTGCTTCTGATTTTCCAATTCCCCCCAATAGGTGGATGTATATGTGGCTCTCTGACTCGGTCCATAGTCATACTTTTGAACTTTTTGTTGATAAACTTGAACTTTCTTGGTGTTTGAGTATATTGGTACGGGTGCGAGAGGTGCGGTTTGCATAGCAAAGGTTCTTGGGTTGGCCTTTTGCATATCATCTAGTTGGCAATATTTTTCTGCCCTCTCCAGAAGGTCATTCATATCTTCGGGATTTCTCTTTAACAAAGAATTGAACAGTCTAGAGTTTTGTGGCAACCCTCTTTTGCATGTCACCAGTGCCGTCTTCTTATCGCAATTTTCGACTTGTACCATCTTAGATCAGAACCTCTTAACTTATTCATTAAGCAACACATTTGCCCTTTTCTCGACATTGAATAGGGTATCCGAGTCTCGATCTTGGTTCCTACTTCCCCCGAACTATACGAGAAAGTTTTGACAAAGTTGATAGAATGATGAAACCGACTTTGCCACAGACATCTGAACCATATCAAGGTTGCGCCTTGTAGGCTGGCTGAGAATTCTCGATAGTTTAAAGCTTTGTTACCCTCTTGCAGCACCATCATCCATTGGTAATGGTAGAAGTGATCCATCGGATCAGTTGATCCTTCGTACATAGGAAATTTTGGCATATTGAAATTCATTGGGACAATCGGGCATGTGATCTCATCCATAAAGGGATACCCTTGAATGTTTTGGATGACTGTCATTGTCCAGTAGTCGGTCACCCTTCTTCGAATGGAAGCTAATAGCTGGTTGAAATCCTCTTTTTGCTTCTTGAGTAGTTTGGCGACCTATTCTCTTCCTATGTCATTTTGGTTCTCATGTTTTTTATTTTGACGCACCTCCTTATCGAAAACTTGTTATTCAACAAGTCGACGCCTTAATGAAAGATGATAATACTCCTAATCTTCATAGTATTTTCTAGCATTTTGATGATTCTCCCTCAAATTGCCTTCTAATGTATTGCCCGCCTCTCTCCTCGTTGTTGCTTTACTGTTGGGAGGTGCGAAAAGTTTTCATGGTTCCAGGTTCTCTACCCTTGCCCTTGATTGTGCTACCATTCCCAGCATTCTAGACATTGGTTCTATTTCTATTTTGTTCTCCACCTAGGGATCAGTTTGCTTGTTGAACTGTGCTTTAAGGCATTCTCACACTAAAGTTCAATTACATGGTTGTTCTAGTTTGCGAAGTTTTGTTGTAACTCTGCGAACTAGTTATGAAGACTGATGAGTGTCATCATTTGGTAGGGGACGATTGATCGGCAATCTCCACTGGGATATAAAAGAGAGTTCCTGAGTCTAGTTGTGCGTGATCCATTGTCCAACTAGTGATGTTCCCCATAAGAAGGTTTTGCTACGATGAAATGTATAACAATGAATTCAAATTCCCATGAATGTTGCCAAATGTGTGGAGGGTTTTTTAGTCGCTACTCATCGAGATACGCAATATTCTTGATTAGGCCTAGAAGATCTTGATCCATCGACTCTTCTACTCCTGTTGATGCTTCCTTGATCTTGCTCCTCTACTCCAAGTGATGAATAATGATCTTAAGAGGGTGTTTTTTGTTGAGCTTGCTTTTGCCATCCAAAATCCGAACTGTTGGCTTTATTTTGAAATGAGGGTTTTATAGCCCCAAGTTCAGACAAGTGTCGCCACATAAGTTACCCAGGTGTACAAGTCGAGTAGGTCATGAGTTGGCTGCACTTTTGGGTTCTGCTCTCATGTCTCATTAATGTTTGCACTTGAGTTTGATTAAAAAGATCCCAACGCATTAATTGTTGAGTTTAACCGATTTATTATTTTAGGGTTGGTGAGTCAGGGTATGTCGTTGTTAGCCCTGTTTTGATAAGTATTAGTGGATATCACATTAAATGCGTAGATTTTTTTTACTGATTTTTCATTTAGATGGTCTTGAATTCTTTGCATACTATATTCTGAGGTAATAACTCAGATGCTCACAATTTCCTTTATGCCTCCATAAGTATCTCTCACAAATACTTAGATGGATTTTGTAATAGTTGTTTTGGGGGCACATGTCATCACTTTGGACTGTGACGAAAATAGACTTCACATATATGACTCAAAATAAACTCGTAAGATAGGCACAACAAACAATCTAACCAACCCACAAAAATATAACTAAAAACACGTAGAATTGACAACATACGATCCTAGAGTCATATCAATATAATTGGACTAGTCTAGAAATCTCCTGAGGCTCTAGAAGGCTCAGGCTTGTTGTCAGAAGTCGGTAAGTTGGTGTCTGAAAGACATGTTCGCATCAGCGTACGAAGGTAGCGATGTTTGGCCAATATGCTCACCAAAATGGAGATAAAGAGGAAAGAAATGAAGAAGAGGAGGAACATGGTGAACGAAGATGGAAGATCTAGGGAGAAAGAGATTGAAAAGGATAAGATCAGACAGAGATCACAAAATGAGAAAGAAAGTAAGAGAGATGAGAGAAATGGAGAAATGAGGACAAGAGTGGCAAAATCAAAGCAAAATGGTGGAAAAGAGGGGAATAAATCGCGAATGTCACGTTGCTACCAAAGGCTTAGTGATAATTACTAGGTGCGCCGACAGCCACTAGCCAGTGACACTAGGGGCCACGGTGAAGAGCAAAAATGGACAATTTTGGCCGTTTTGACCTTTTTTTCGATCGAATGGACTTAAATTAACCCCTAATTTTCACCAATGATCATTTATATCATAATAAGAGTCCTAGCAATCTAATTTTTAAATTTTGATGATTCTTAAAAATCCCAAATTTTTTAGATGCACAAACAACCATCGGCCAGTGACATTAAGGGGCCCCGGTGAAGAGCAAAAATGGGCAATTTTGGCTGTTTTGACATTTTTTCGATCAAATGGACTTAAACTGACCCCCAATTTTCACCAATGATCATTTATATCATAATAAGAGTCCTAGAACTCTAATTTATAAATTTTAATGATTCCTAAAAATCCCAATTTTTTTGGGTGCACAAACAACCATCGGTCAGTGTGAAAGCACCCTCGATCCGCGAGGTGCACGGATCCGCTTTTGACCTTTGAGGTTTGGGAGTCGCCACCTAGCTATTACGGTCTAGGAACCGAATATCGATTCTAAACGGATAAAAACAACTAATCTACTTAAAAAATAACTGAATTTGGGGATCAAATTACGGGATTGGAAGGTGTTAGGCACCAACCCCGCTCGGCAAATGTCGGTCTCTACTAATTCTCAAATAAACTACATTGCTAAATGACCTAAGTAATAAAAAAAATTAAGAAATTTAAACCTTTCCGAAGACAACGTTTTCGTTCTCTTAGATCTGACAGAGTAACTTCTTGTACAGTATTCCTCGCTTCGTTCTGTCTCTGGATCTGATTTCTGATCTTCGAGGCGAGGTATCTCTTTCTTAGATCTGGATTCTTCGGATTTGTTTATGGATTTCTGGGTGTTTTTGAAGGGCTTCTAGGTGTTTTTCGAGTTAAAATCGAAGTATGGGTGTTAGGTAAGGAGTTGAGACTTCAAAATTAAGGTTTATGGGAGGCTAGGGAAGCTTTTTGACTTACTTTTTCTAGGATTTATTTTTTCATACGAAAATAGGTTGTAAGGAGCTCTATTTATAGATTTTTTTTAAGTGCTTGTTTAGATAGAGCTAGTGTTTAATTATAATTCTTTTAGAAAGCGTTATTGTTTAATTATAATTGTTTTAGGTAGAGTTATATTTTAATTAGGATTGTTTTAAATAGAGTTATTATTTAATTAGAATTCTATTAAGGTTTTGACTTTTAGTCTCACTTGATTGACTTTAAGATTTTGACTTTAGTCTTGATTGACTTTAAGATCTTGACTTTAGTCTTACTTGATTGACTTTAAGATTGATTTTAGTCTTACTTGATTGACTTTTAAGATCTTAACTTTAGTCTTATTTGATTGACTTTAAGATTTTAATTAAGATTTCACTTTACATTAATTAATATTTTAATTATTAATTTCGAAATTTTTAATTATTAAAATTGTAAAATTATCGTTGTACCTTTGGAGAGAACTTTTTGCATTTTAAGTCGGTTTTTGATGTTCTAGGATGTTTTGGAATCGATTTTTCGTAAGGATTTCAATGGAAATATTGGTTTGTGTCATTTATGAAATTTTTTGTACGAAATGGTCATGAACTTTATGAGGGGCATTTTCGTAATTTTGTCGAATTTTATAAAAATTGACGAAATAGTTTATTTGGTTTCGATTTGTTGTTTTATGTGTTTGAAAGGGTTTGCTTAAGCGTAATGTAGGCTTTAGGGATGTTTTGAGATTATGGGTATTTTGATAATTTGATCATTTTTTAGTGATTTTTATCGTGAAGCTCCTTTTTGTCTAAAAAATGATGATTTGTATATTTTTTAGGGTTATTTTCCTAGCGTAGCTTGGTTTCTACAGTTTTGTTAGTTCGAGATACCTCATCCGAATTTCTGAAACACATCTAGTAACAAATAAAGCATTGGAATAAACATCCATCATTGGGAATCATTGCAATCGGGTTGACGAGTTGATTAATCAGGCGAGTGCAAAAATGGGGTGTCTACACAGTGACAGTAGGGGCCCCGGTGAAGAGCAAAAATGGGCAATTTTGACCGTTTTGACCTTTTTTCGATCGAATGGACTTAAACTGACATCTTAATTTTCACCAATGATTATTTATATCATAATAAGAGTCCTAGAAATCTAATTTATAAATTTTGATGATTCCTAAAATTCCCAAATTTTTTGGGTGCACAAACAACCACCGACCAATGACACTAGGGGTCCAGGTGAAGAGCAAAAATGGGTAATTTTGGCCGTTTTGACCTTTTTTCAATCGAATGGACTTAAACAGACCCCGAATTTTCACCAATGATCATTTATGTCATAATAAGAGTCCTAGAAATCTAATTTATAAATTTTGATGATTCCTAAAAATCCCAAATTTTTTGAGTGCACAAACAACCACCGGCCAGTGACACTAGGGGCCCCGGTGAGAGCAAAAATGGCCCATTTTGGCTGTTTTGACCTTTTTTTTATCGAATGGCCTTAAACTGACCCCTAATTTTCACCAATGAGTTTTCCTGCTTTTTAGGTCAATATTGTTTTGGAGAGTGTCTCTATTACCAATTTGTTTTTTGATTAATAGGTAGTCCCATGGTTGTTTTTAAATTGGGTGAGGTTAAAGATATGGATCCTCTTACCTTGTTACCTTGATTATGGAAGCCTTCTCTTGTGTTATTAAGGAAAGAGTACATTCGAATCAAATCTGAAATCCTCTTACATGGGAACAGATGTGTCAAGAGGAATTTTGAAAGCTAGAGATAACATAAAGCAGCACGTTTGGCTCTTAGTGGGGGATGGAAAAAAATATTCTAATGAGAAAAGATCAAAGATCCTTAGGTAGATGGAGAAAGCTTTGTACATATAATTTTGGCAATAAAATCATCACTCCTTTCAAGAGTCGGCCAGAGATCTAAAAGTGGGGGCTTTTTTAGGAGAATCTTTTTATCCTTATAATGACTGAATGGAAGAAGTTGATGATAATTTAGTTGAGTGAAATCAAATCTAATTCGTAAAGGAATTGGTGTGGATAAACTAATTACTTTGGTCATTCACTTCAAGTGGAAAGTTCATTAGAAAAGGTTCCTCTGTTTTCTTTAAGGGTAAAGAACCGAAGGTTGCTTGGAAGAACCAAAAGTTGCTTGGAAGGTTTTCTTTTATGACTTGGCTTGCAGTAGTTCAGAAAAATACTATATAGAGAATCTTCAAAAGAGAAGATGCCTTCTTTGTCTTAGGAATTCAAAAACTAATTGTCATGTGTTCTTTAAATGCTCCAACAACAGATATTAGCCGGCTGGGAATAGGAACAATGGATCAAGAAATTCTTGTTCTAAACATATCCGATTTTTAATATACTTGGGTTGAGCTTCAATGCAGTTGTGTATTTCATTTTGAAAGAAAGAAACAAAAGAATTCAAAAGTGATTATATTCAAAAAAGTTCAAGGAGTACTTAAGGACTTGTTTGATGGATGGCTATGATATAGATTATGATGCCTCTGAATCTAGTATGAAGTTTTTGGAGAATTGCAATTGTTCATGTATTATGTGGATGCCAAACAAACAGAAAAAACTTTTTTTGAAACCATCAGATGAGGGAGTGAGTAAGCGGTTAACATTGATGGATCATTAGAAGAGAGGAATGAGGAAAATTATTTTTTGCAGTTTGGGTGCTAATAGAAAATTAAACTTAATGCAATCTTGGTAGCGTTGAAGTTATTTTGCTTCGATTCTCTTTATTACATGAAGAGTATTAAAAAAGAGATTGAACCTCTTGGAGATATTTAGAGCTGGTTAGAGAAGTCCAAAACTTGGCAACTACTTTCCTAACTTGCGACTTTGAATTCTTCTGTCGTGAGGCAAATAAAGCAATTGATTTTGTTGCTAGATTGAGCGATTTTTAATTTTTAATTAATTTATTTTTTTGTAAGAGAGGATGCTTCTTTCATATCTCAAGAGTTGACTAGAATTTAAGTTGAAGATGTATGTTGTAACGTCTCGTCCCATCAGGGGACACGACCTACCACCTAATGTCTCCAGCAAGGATACGTTAGAAACAGCACGTGACTCTCAAGATATGGCAAGATCAATACTGGATGTAACACTTCTACTTTGAAATGATACCTGAAACTCAAAGGGAAACCCCACAAAAAAAAAAAACTAATTTAACATATATAGCCAAAATGTACAAGGATCAAGACCCTAATCTTTCAAAGTTCAATATACAAAATTTTCTTCTAATACTACTTTTGTACATATTTACACATACCTGTTTTAGTTCTATACTACTACTATCCACATCATCATAACCATATCCAAGGACCCATCTTCTTGTTCCTCAAGAGTCACCCAACCAATATACCCGATTATTTCCTCATCTTTATTCCTATTGAAACACCTTCTAACAAAATCCTTTAGAGCACTAATCCATTATGGCATCTTGATTCTTCCCGGACCGAAGTACATTCCAATTCCTACAAATGGGTGGGGAGGGAGGGGGATTAGAAAGGGTAAGTAACAAATATGTTGTGCAGTAGAGATGTGCACATAATGGTTGTAGGAATGAATGATCAATCATGTTAAAATCATATCATATGGGATCAATTATTAACATAGGTTTGTATGTGTAGGGGAGAAATCTAGTGATACCTCAATAGACTCTGCCCTATTGAACCAAAGTTGTTCCTTGGTTCTTCTTGTTAGCATCGGTGTGGTACCTACCAATGACCCTCTGACGTTCAAGTTAAAGTTGTAGAAGAAAAATAGTAAGAAAAATCCCGAGCCAAATGGCAAGGAGTTCCTAAATGCCACCACTGCAGTCCTTTCATCGCAGCTCTCCAGGGTCATGGCCGTTTTCCCGAATCTCCTTGTGAATTTTCTGAGGCTTTTTCTTTGCTGTATCTTCATGTTGAATAGAGCATCTACATCTCTGCCAACTTTCTTGTTGTCAATGTAACGTGTCACACAGGCAGGGCAGAACTCCTCAAAAGAAGCTATTATTCCACTATACAGCTTGTGAAACCAAGTTAGGGTGTTCTCCTACAGACTATAAGGAAACAGTGTACACATTAAGTCTTGATTCTCCTCCCACAGTATGAGCATCTGTCAGAAGTGAAACAAGTGCTCGACTAGATCCTTTGTCCCTGAGTAGGGGTGAAACACGACGGCATAAACTTTTTTGGGGTGATTTTTGAATACCCCTAATGGCTTGTGCAACCACCATTCCTATATCCGTGCTCTTTATTGTCTCATTCTCTTTTCAGGTCATTTCTCTGACCTTTTCCCACGTCAAACCCATCGTGGGCTGAAACTCGAGTTGTTGTGGGTGTGGCAGCTTCAGTATCCTCCCTCTTAGTTGGGTCTCGTAATCGAAAACTGCCTTTTACGCTTAAAACGTGATTATTTCCTGTAGGAGGTGGAAGTTTTCTTGGTGGGAGATGTTGCCTTTTTCTCTATTGGTTTTCTATGCGTTGACTTAGCGTTCAGTTCTGTTCAGCCAAGTCATCCATCTTCTTCTGCAGCTCTTCTTGTTATTTTTTCATATGTTCTAGCAGACTCAAGAGATTGTCCTCTGTAGTTGGTGCGACAGGCGGATGAGCATTAACTTCAGTTGATCTGGTAGCTCATGCCATTATTTTGACTGAAATCAATTTGTTGTGGAGTTTCCACAGACGATGCCAAATTTGTAGGGGAGAAATCTGGTGATACCTCGCTAGACTTTACCCTACTGAACCAAAGTTGCTCCCTCGTTCTCCCTGTTAGTACAGGTGTGGTACTTGCCAATGACCATCCGACATTCAAGTTAGAGTTGCAGGAGAACAATAATAAGAAAAACTCTTTATTTCTCCAATTTGCCAAAAGATTCTTTTTCCTGTCAATCTCTCTATTTATAGATCCTCACCTTGAATCAGGATTTCTCCTTTAATCGGGATGTGATCACGATGAATCTCTGAACTGCAAGGATCCTAAATGGAATTGGAATCTCTGGGATTAAGTCCCTGGTTTTGGGGAGATCTCCTCTAAGATCTCTCGACTTGATATGCGTAAACCCAAATTACATAGATACTGAGATCGGGCCTGCTCTGCTAGGTTGGCTTGGTCTCTACTAATACTGTCCTGCCCTACCAGAAAGGATAGACACCACTCCCTTAGTCTATCCTACCGTTGGGCAGGGCCGAATGCATTGACTTACACAAAGTACTACTTAATCGGCTTGGACACATGTACAATTTGGATAACATACCATTATTATCCCTACGGTATGTAATTAAGAAAACTCATCACATTGTAATGCAGTTTATCGATAAAATAGAATAATCGTATAAGTAGCACATAAATGACCATAACTGGTTATACATCTTTCAAACAACCTATTTGGTCTTAACATCACTCCCAAATAATTGCTAGATTTTTTGACCCAATTGTTCTATGTCTCATCTTATTGTAACTTAACTTACAATAAGAAGTGACAAATTTCCTTTTTACACATCCATACTTTAGTTCCCGACATTCATAGAAAATAAATGGAATTTCATAACCACCATAACCATAAAATAAATAAACAAGCATTATAATGTTGACAAGTATGGTGTTGTATACTGATAAGTACTATGAATTTCATGATTGAATTCCACCTCAGTCGGGGATCCAAAGTTTGTCGATAAGGGATTGCAACATTATTGCTTGATTTATGATTGGCCTAACCGCAAGTGGTTTACCCTTTACTTGACTCAAGTTAGCTATTGACCAAGGTCTCATGATCACAGGAACCTTATTTACGGAGGTCGTTCGGTCGACTACTATAAATTTTGATCGATCACGAGGATAGTCATTTTCATCTTGCCTATCAGGCTAGTCTGTGAAATCCAATGTACTCTATCATATGCACACACTTTCCTTTCTCAGTGTAGACACATGGGCATCAAAACCTTTGGGAAAGGTTTGAGTTCATCTACACGAGTTTAGGAGTCACCCTCATTCAATTAAAGTGTGAATGGACACTATAAGAAAATACTTTTTGAAATCTGTTTTTTGGTTTATTGTGACTGACATATCCAAAAGATGAAGGGAAATGGTCTTCCTAAAGATCTTATGGTAAGAAGGCTCGATTGAGGGACAAGGAAGGTATTGGACACCTTGTCCCACCGATCCCAGATGATTACCAATATATGATTATAGGTGTGGTTTTGAAATATTAACTTGATTTTTAAAAAATAAAATAAATAATAAAGAAAATTAAAAAAAAATAGCTATAGTCTATCCTTCGGATACTAAGAAAATAGACCAATAAGTAAGTCAAAATAGAAAAATGTGATTGCTGGAATATTTTGTTAACCTAGGACTTTGGTGAGAATCCATGAGAATTTCACCTTTTTTGGATCGAAAGGCTCTTTTAGAGGTTATGTGCTCACTTGGAAGCATTTTATTGTTGGTATAGCCTTTAGGAAGTGTCTATGAGTTGGAGACCACCATGGAAAGACTAGGGACTTTATGCACGCAATATATCTTCTTTGGGACTGTTTTTGTTAGCTTAGGGATTTAGGTGTAGATCTAGGTAGATCTACACCTTTGACCATTAGCTATTTTAAGGAAGAACGAAGTGAGTGTGTGTGCTTGTGTGTATGCATGCAATGGACTTAGAAAGATAAGATTACCTCCAAGGAGGGATTACTCTCTAGTTCTTAAGCCATTAAAAAAGAAAACAGAAAAACATATATTCTAGGAATTTAGATTGCAATGAAAGTAAACGAAAACAACTAATTTAGGAATTAAACTTTACAAGAAAGTAAAATGAACAATAATTTATTCTAATGCTTAAGGAGCTTATTGAGGGCTTATAGGAAGAGATTATCTTTATGAGGTTTTACTCTCTACCTTATTACTTCACCTAAACAAAATTAGATATACATTATTATAAAATAACTTGCAAGAATGTAAAGAAGGGGGTTAGATAAAAGGGGGAGTTTAGAAAAAGGAGAGAATGGAGGGTTCAACCCCACCTTGGTTTTTTTTTTTTTTCTTCTTTCTCCTTCTTAATTTCGAGCTTCTTAGAGGTTTGAGAATGGATTTGGATAAAGTTTGGATAGGCTAGAGAGTTTAAAAGAGAATCTTGGACAGAATTTTGGCTTCTTGAGCTCTTCTTCTTTGTCTAGAATAGAAGTCCTATTTATAAGAGTTTGGGAGACCCTTGGGGATAAACTTGTCCTAATTCATGGGGTTCTTAATATTTGTAACAAAACCTCTATAGAAAATCCAAATAACTTCTACTCTCTTTAGACTTAAAGGTTTTTTACTCACCTAAGGTCTCACCAATCATGATGATCAAGAGGGTAGGATTGTAAACATCCAAAAGTTTTAGAGAATTCTTAATGAAGGTTAGAATAGTCCTAAGACCTTGACCTTGTAAATTGTGAATGAAACAACCCAAATGACATGTAATTCGATGCTAGGTTTTTTGCTTCTTGGTCATTTTCCTTGAGAGAATTTTTAACAAATTAGAGATAGGTTGGTTATAAAGTTCACATTCTAGAGAATTCTCTTGGGTGGAGTAGTCATAGGCTTTGGAATTTTGTCATTTTACATTGAATGCCATGAGAGCTCTTTAAATTATAAAAAATGTAGAAATGATAGAAATGAGACTTGTCCCTAATGTGATTCAACAACCTATGGTTAGTGGGGGTAATTGGCCTTAAGTGGGGACAAAATTGACTAAAGGTCCTTATTAGAAGAAAATGAGAATTGACAAAAGAACCTTGATGGTGGATTTATTATGAAATTAATCTATGGGTAAAAATGTCAAATGAAGGGATTTTCTTGAGGAAAAAATGATTAAGAAGTGGGTTAAAAGGTAATTAGCTCTCAACAAATTCGAATCCACAAAAGGCCTTCAAACTGTCTAACAGAACTGGCCTTAGGTGATCAATGGCGAGTGCAAAATTCCCTTCTATAAATTAATACTCAAATTGAGTTCATGTTCATTTCCCAATGTATGATGTGACTTAGATTTTCGTAAATTGAACTTGGCTTCCCACTGATGACTTCTAACCATATCAGACTCGTACTCATTACATCATAAGCGAAATAACCACATTTTTTGGAAAATAATTTGCCTACATAATATAATTTTGTGTTTTAACATAAATCCGGATAACTGAAGATAAACATTACAATCACAGACTAATTCTTTTGGAAAACTTAGATTTGTATCAACTCGGTTATAAAAGTGTTTCAAATGATCTTCATGTGTTTTGGGATCCCTACGGGTCTCACATGACATTTTTTGAAAAATTAGCAAACTTGTCCACAGTTGGCAACTTCAAGGTAACATAGAGGTGAAATATAAGGTGGGACCTCAATTTATGCCTAAGGTGGGATCAGGTGCCACTGAGCTTCCCACCATGGCTTCCACCTTAGAGTTACAAACAACATAGGCCAGTGTTGTCTTGTTGTTTGTGATTTCCACTGAGTTCATACCACAAACCCAACTTTGAGTATTTGTCTTATTTAGTTACTTTTTCATGTGTTAATCATTGTGGAGGTCATTTTTGTTATTGACCTTGAGATTTAATTTTTAACAAGATCATTCACCAATAAATCATAGAAATAATAGAAAAAATAACGAAAAAGGAAAAGAATACAAAAAAGGTTTTTTACGTGGTTCGGCAAACGAGCCTACGTCCACGGATTTGGGGAGCCGTTGCACTATAGATCTTACAATTACATAGCCTCCTCCTCCTCTTCCTCTACCGTCTCCCCTTTCACAATAGTTTCAAGGCTTTTAAATAAAAACACCTTAAGAAGGGTCTTAACCCTAATTAGGTTACAATTGACCATATTGCCCCTATCCAAATTAACAATTACATAACAAGGAGAAGAGTCCTCTTAAATTAGGAATCTTCTCTAATAAGATAAAACTCTCTTTAAATGATGTCACATGTCCACCGCGAGATTCGCGTTGATGGTGCGAATGGATGATCTGGATGAGAGACGATTTTATTCCTCCACATAGCCCCCTTTCGAAGGTAAAGATCAATGTATCGAGATCCGCCTTCGAGAAATATTTCTGTCTTGAATGAGCATCATCTTTGATTTTTGAACTAGTATGATTCTTGATCCCTTGAACTTATTACTTGCAACTTTGATATTCATCTCGTTAAGCTCCCATAATAAGTAGATGTTCAAATAATAAAATTGACCTCAAGTTGGGCTTGATTTCCGTAATGAGTAAAAATTTTGACAAATGATAGAAGAACTAACCGAAATCCCAGATCGGGCTTAGATCCCAGTATGATCTAAGACTTTGATAAAAGAATCGATCAAAATCCCAGATTGGCTTGGAACCCAAAAGGATCCAAAACTTTGATAAATAACCATATAATCGACTGAAATCCCAGATCGGACTTAGTTCTCAAAATGATCTAAGACTTAGATAATTGAAGAACCAACCGAAGTCCTAGATCGGGCTTGGATCCCAAAATGATCAAAGACTTTGATAATCAATAGAATAACCAACCATATTGGATTTCGCATCATTTACCTCATAGAGTGACACTTGGGTCCAGAAGGAACCAACCTTATTCGGATTTCGTGCCACTCACCTCATAGAGTGACACTCGGGTCCACTGGAGAACTAACCTTAATGAAATTTCGTGCAACTTACCTCATAGAGTGGCACACGGGTCCGCAGAGGGAACCGACCTTATTAGAGTTTCATGCCACTCACCTCATAGAGTGACACATAGGTTCACAGAAGGAACCGACCTTATTCAGATTTCGTGCATCAACCAAATGCGATCCGTAGACTTAAATCTGTAAGGGTTGATATTGACGGTATCCCCCAATTCTTGATTTGGAATCCCAACCATACTACATGGTTTCTTGTGGATTTTCCTCTTCATTCCCATGAACGACGCCAATTGTGGAAGTCATTTTTGTGATTGACCTTGAGATTTAATATTTAGCAAGATCATTTACCAATAAATCATAAAAATAATAGAAAATTAACGAAAAAAGGAAAGAACACAAAAATATTTTTATACTTGGTTTGGCAAACGTGCCTACGTCTACGGGCTCGGGGAGCCGTTGCACTATAGATCTCACAATTAGATAGCTTTTTCTTCCTTTTTCTCTACCTTCTCACTTTTTTACAATGGTCTCAAGGCTTTTAAATAGAAAAACCCTAAGAAGGGTCCTAACCCTAATTAGGTTACAATTGACCATATTGCCCCTATCCAAATTAACAATTACATAACAAAGAGAAGATTTATCTTAAATTAGGAATCTTCTCTAATAAGATAAAATTTTCTTTAAATGATGCCACATTTCCACCTCGAGATGCGCATTGATGGTGCGAATGGACGATCTGGATGAGAGACGATTTTATTCCTCCACAATCATTATGTGTCAATTTTGAAAATACTAAAGAGGAAATCGAATTCTACCTAGGTAACTGACTCCCTTTCCTCCACACTACTTCGAAACTTGCTAAAATCCTTTGTGATTGATTCTCGAGGTCTAGCTAGCTCTTGGGGTTCCAAGCTTCCCCAACTCACTGAATCTCCTTGTGATCTGTCTAGAACTCCAATTTGATCTAAGGTACTTGTTGTTTATGAATTCCTAAGGAATTAGAGAACTAGAAACTATTGGAATTGTCTTTGAAGGGATTTGATGAAGACTTTGATAAGGTTTTGCTGCTGGATTTGGCTAAAGGCAAAATAGAGTAAAATGCCCATCGACAAGTCTTTTCTAGAAGTGAGTGCACAAACTAACCATGAGTTATATGGGGTGAGTAGGTGAGTCAACAAGTGGTTTGTGGGTTTAAAAGTGGGCTTCCCTGTGCCTTAAGGATAATTTACCTTGAGACACATAAGGAGTTTATGTGTGAAGAAGTCAGTTAGTCATCTTGACCATGGTCATAGTCATTTGACCTAGTTAACTAACATAAATAAGTTAATTATCCTTAACTCTAAGTGTGCTAGTTAGGTTAGTCTTGTGGGGTCCACTCTAGATGGACTAGGGTCTAAGTTTGCTAACTTTGTCAATGGTCAACTCTGATTGACCCTATTGATCATCTCTGGAAATTCAAATTTGAAACCTTTACCGAGATTGTTTCTCGTCGGATTCCAACATGCGTATAGTCCATCTTTAATTATTTTTCAAGACCTATCCAATGGTATAATTGTTCCTCAAAATTCTATTCACCTATACCCCCTGTCTTTATGACATATTCTCACTCGTCTCGATTTTTCCTCAATTTTCAATAATATTTGATTGATTTTATGGTCAACAATTCTCATGTTCTTGGGGATTTACTAACTCATTATCTTTAATTTATTTAACTCTCATGTGTCTTCAGAAATTTACTTCGAGATACATGGTGACGCGGACGGGTCATCATTATGGTCATAAATACTTCAACTCTAGCAATAAAAAAAATAATTATTTAAGGATTTTCAAAATTATCCATTTTTCAAATAGAATTTTGTAGAAATTTTTCATTAAACTGTTTTTTTTTTTTTTTCATGTTTTATTAAATGTAATGTTTTAAGACAATTTTCAAATGATTAAAGGTTGAGATTTTAGTTTGGGAAAGAAAACACTTTTCTTACTAAGTTACCAAGTAAAGTTTCATGACTGCATTACCTTGTGGCATCCGAAGGACAAAATTCTAAGAATTTTGAAAATTTTGTTCCAAAATGCTTAATTTATGTTAGTAGATATTGGTCTATGGTCGTGTGACTTTGTTTTTAGTAAGAATAATGTTGAAGTGACATCAGGTTGGAACCTCATATTGCACTTCTTGACGTGATAGTGTATGGGAACCATAGATGCTTTTCATCAAGATACAGGTGAAAAAGCATGTATGTTTCCCGTACACTTTCACGTCAAGAACTACGATATGAGGTTTCAGCCTGCATCACTCATGCATGACTCTTTTAGTAATGATACTTTATTTTTGGTGGTGGAAATGAAAATTATTTTTTCCACTTGAGATTTTAATTTTTTGGAACAGATTATACAGATTAGGTCAGGGTTACCTATTTAATAAAATATGTCGGGTTTGGGTTTGATTTTGGTAAATTTTCAGAATACCCTTACCTCAACACGAACACGACACAACTTGACCCATTGCCACCCCTTTTCCTTCGTTCAATTTTATCGAAAGCTACTTCTTTTATTGTGGAAATTGTGTTCATTATCTCAGTCCAAGTTCTAGGCTGAATCAATTTCAGCTATATCTATATATTTATATATCCTCGTGGCAGTCGAAAAAATGAAATGGTGTCACATGGATGTAGGTCATTAAATTTTAGGAACTCCCAATTTCTTTTGGGAAAAGGCACTGTTTTAACCATTGGATTTATTTTCAAATTTTGAAGCTCAATGTCAGCTTAATTATCAAAGTCAAGAGCGGGACAAATCTTTTTGTGTATTTTTTTTTTGAGAGATTCTATTGCCACATCAACTACTGCTAACTCCTCCCCAATTCATATGTAAATCACTAAAGAATTACACACCTATTGATGTGGTGTTAGCAAAAGTTGGTGTGGCAATAGAAGCTCTATTTAGTTATTATTTTTCAAATCTAACTGACTGAGGTGTCATTTGGACCAATGTGACAGTCTACGTGGCCAAAATATGAGGACCTCCAATCGAGGCTCTACATGATCCCTCCTTTTCCCATTTATACATGGATGGAACACTACGTGAAAATCATACATTTTTCTAAAAAAATTTGTTGGTCCTGGCCTGTCGAATTTTAAACCCGAAACTCCGCGGCCCGTGGACCACGTTTTCGGTCAAATTTTAAACCCGAAATTCTCTGCCCTCTTTCCCTCTCACGCTCGAATCCTATTGTTTCTCTCCCTCTCACAGTCGAATTGTTTCTCTTCCTCTCTCACAGTCGAAGCTTACTGTCTCTCTCTCACAGTCGATCGATCGACCTCTCACTCTCTGCCTCTTTCTTTATCTCACTCAATCTCACAGTCGAATCTTACTGTTTCTCTCCCTCTCTCACAGTCGAATCTTACTATCTCTCTCTCACAGTCGATCGATCGACCTCTCACTTTCTGCCTCTCTCTCTATCTCACTCAATCGATCAACCTCTCCATTGCTTTCTCACTGTCGATCAATTTCTTTCCCTGTCTCCCTCGATCTCATCTCTATATCGATCTCATCTCTGGATCGATGTCATCGCTCAATCACTCTCTATTTGATCGCTCGAAGTGATCTCTCGATCTCTCAAGATTGAAAATGATGGAGTGATCTATTATTTTTTAAGGTGACTCTCTCTCTCTCTCTCCTCTCTCTCTCTCTCTCTTAGGTTGATGGATCCATAGCGTTGTTCAGATTGATGAGGATGAGATCTAGGGTTTTGGATTTCACAAAATATATTGATTTTGATTTTTTGTTTTCCAAATGTGTTAATTTTACACGAAACAAAACCTAAAAACAAATAAAAATTTGATTAAGGATCCAAATGATTTCATAGATCTGAGTGTTTTGATATGATTAGATCTGAATTTTTTCACCATTTTTTTTCTTTCTAAGATTCAAGTAGATATTCTACGGTGAGATTTTGAGAAGTTATGGTTTGTTTAATCTGATTATAAAATGGAGGGAAAATTTTCTTTGTTTAGCGGCTTTAGAGCTCTTCAATCTCTGAATTTTCTTTACTTTTTTGTGTTGCAGGAAGCATGTGAGATAAAGAACAGCTTGGGGAAGATCTTTGTTGCACGATCTGAAACGGTACAGATTTTGGATTTTAGCTTTTTTCGGATTTTAATGTTTTTTGTTAATTTTGAATTTAGAATTTAGAATTCAAAATTGACAAATTTCAACTTAAGATTTGACTTTATGTTTTAGTTAGATTTTATGAATTTTCATTATATATATTTCATAATTTTTCATATATATCTTTTTTTATTGTTTTCAACAATTTTAGAAGTTTTCCCTTGTCGATTTAAACCTATAATCCAACTTGTGACGATTTTTGAGACATAGTTGACCTAGAATAAATGTTGGGTTAGAACCTCATTATATCATATATTTGTCGAAATCCAAATCCTTGATCTAGACCTAAAGTAGATGAGAGATGATTTCAGTTTGGATAATTTTCCTAGTATTCGGGAGAATACTCGTGACACTCATTTCACTTTTGCTGATGGTTGAATGTTTTGGATGGCTCAATTGTTAATTCTATTGCTGACGATGCATTTGAACTTTTCTTTTCCTAGGTGCAATGTGCCACCAGAATCTGATTCTGTGGTTTGTTCTATACTTATTCCCATTTTATTGGCTTACCATATTACGTATTTGTTTAGTTATTGTTTTCGATCCAGCCCAGTTTTGAATGATCCACATATTTCCATTTGTTCTTTTTCTAGGTTTTCCTTGAATGATTTTATTTTTTATTTTTGCTTACAGTCCAACAGCAGTTTGACATGTGGTGCAAATGACATCAGCAATATAGAGAATAGCCTATTACTTCTTAAAAAATGACCCTTCTTAGCCATTGTCAGAAACAGCCCTATAACATCAGTGCTAAAATTCTTACCTTGATAAAATCATCCTACCACAAACCGTATCCCTAAAACCTATTTTTCAACCCATGAACCTCAATTTCCAACAGCTTAAATCCTACTTAAAGCAAACTTTAGGTTGTTCTACATCACCATGTACTTGTTTAGTTTTAATATAGTTTTAAGAATTCTATATCTTTGGGTGCAAGGATGGCCGATGTGTGTGTTCATCGTAAGGTTGTGTTGATGCAATGCCTAACTTAAGACTCATTCTAAACCTTAAATCTTTGTTGTTGTTGTTTTTATTTATTTTGGATAAATAAAACCTTAATCTTTCTTAGAGAGAGTGATTTGTCTCATGTCCTTCTTCCTCTTGTTTATTCTATGTTTAAAGCAATGTAACAATAACAACGCTTCTAAGAATTTTGTCATGTAGTACATGTATCAACACATGGACACAACCTGATACACAGCTTAATACATAAAGTAGAATCACCCTTTATTTTTAACTTTTAAAAAAAAATTATGAAAGACTTGTACACTAACTGATTAAGAACCACGGTTTTATTTTAGAAATCTATTTTTACTAACTACTATGTTATGGTATATAAAACTGTGTTCTCTTCTCATATATTTCCTTCCTTGTATTTGAAAAAAAAATAACTAACTTAAATACAGCAGCTTCCTTCATTTTTTTCTTGATAGGTATATACATCTCTTTCATACCGTGAAACACATTCACAGGTGCATTGGCATGTCAAGTTCTCAAAGACATCGTGTCAAACACCTAGTATCCTTGCCAGACACCAACATATTGACATACGTGTTTGTTTCCTTTTACAAAGACTTAAAGCAATTAATCATTGGAGGATCTGTCTACGCCTGTCGCTCAGTCAGTTAATAGGCAACATAAAAGAAGTGGAATTCAGAATATCAGTGGATAGGTTTCATCCCAAGTCTCAATACCCTTACACCTAAAACACTCTTTTCCTAAATCCAACAGTTCCCAATCCCCATTAATCCCAGTCAAATCCCATACCTCTCCAGCCCCTTACCAATAACTGAACCTAAAATCATCCCAAATGACATCAGCCGTTTGACTCGATTTTGTTATCACATGCATATTTATTGATTTTCAAGATCTTTGATTGGTTGTATCTCTTGATTGTTTGATTGTCTTATTTTTCAATTGCCTTACATAATATGATGTCATGTCTCGACTCTATTATCTCGTGCATATAACAGTATGTTCCAAATGTGTCTATTGACAATTATGGAGGTTGATCCCTTAGAATGTTTATGTCTTGCCACAAAATAGGCTTTTCAATTCATGTGTATTACCATCACTGATTATTCATAATCGTTGATGTTTCTTATTAATGTTAGGTCACCGCCTTCAGTTCAACTAAAGACGATTATTATCTATTCAAATCTTTTTTATTTTTTGGTAAATTGGACTTGAATCGTGACCTCAAATCTTAAAAATCATACATTTTTTTTTTTCAATTTATTGAAATTTCCATTAAGTTCTACGCATTCAACTTGTAGATGTCTTCGACACCGATGGTTCCAAGTAAAGAGTGGATAACGAAACCTAGGTTATCAAATGAATACCTCAAAGGTGTATATTCTTTCCTCGCGTACTTGAAACAAAATAGTCTGAGTTTGGGGGCCGATGGTTACTATTATTGTCCTTGTATCAAATGTCGTAACATGTCTTCTGGGAAGAAAAAACTAGACGTAATTTCAGAACACCTAATCTGTGACGGTATCGATACATCTTACACGACATGGAGTTTTCATAGTGAACATTGGGGTGAAAGTCATTTTACAATTGGGGCTAGTGCATCTGATAGTCAGTATGACAAAGATGCGTACCCAAGAGTGACTGATATGTTGAATGACGCACTTGACTATTTTCCTAATGAAGAAGTTGAAGATGATGTAGATACTTTTGTAGATGAATGTCATGAAGGAAATGATGGCCACGTTGAAGATGATATTCAATATAAGAAAATGATGGAAGATGCGATACAACCCCTATATCCGTCGTGTCGAGAAGAAGATACAAAATTGTCGATTACAGTTGAATTGTTGAGCATGAAGAGTAGACATCAATGGTCCCACAAGAGCTTCGACGAGTTATTGCAAATGATTAAAAGAATACTACTGAAGGAGAACACTTTACCAAAGAACCTACTTTGCAAAGAAGATTAAGACTCTGAGAATGAAATGTGAAATTATTCATGCATGCCCTAATGATTGCATATTGTATTGGAGAGAGCATGAACATAGGGATAATTGTCCTAAATGTGATGATAGCAGATAGAAACCAATTAACGAAAGAAAGTCAAAGAGCAAGCTTCTACCACAGAAAATTTTAAGATATTTTCCACTAACACCAAGATTGAAACGGATGTACACTATATAGTAGATTGCAGAGAATATGAAATGGCATTCCAAAATCGATGAAAATGAAAACAAGATGTTCATGCATCATCCGAGGGATTCTACTTGTTGGAGAATAATAGATTGTAAATGGAAAGATTTTGCTGCTGAGCCACGTAACGTACGGTTAGGACTTGCAACAGATGGATTTAATCCATTTGGAATAAAAAATAATTCATACAGTTGTTAGCCAGTTATGGTTGTTCCGTACAATCTTCCACCATCGTTATGTATGCGGAAAGAATTTACGATGTTAACATTATTGATTCCTAGAAAAACTAGTCCATGACATGACATTGATATCTACTTGCAACCATTGATCGCAGAGTTGAATGAGTTATGGTTGACTGGAATTGAAACGTATGATTGTATCACTAAGAGTATGTTTACCATGAAAGCAATTTTGTTATGGGCTATACATGATTTTCCAACGTATAGTCATATGTCGGGTTGTAGGACCGCAGGTAAGTTTGGATGTCCTGTTTGTAGTGAAGCGACTGAATCAGTCTGGTTAAAACATGGAGGCAAGTTTGCTTACATGGGACACAGAAAATTCTTAACCGATCCAACACATCGTTTTAAAAGTCAAAAATCACAGTTTAATGGAATGGAAGAACATAGGAAGCCGAGTCGTCATTTGAGTGGTATCGAATTATTAAACAAAATGGAAACTATTCTGACTGAATTTGGAAAAGTCCTTAATAAGAAGAGAAGAGATCTACAAATGATGAGACTTCGTGGTCAAAAAATTCAATATTCTTTGACTTACCATATTGGAAAGAACTTCCTATTCGCCATAATATAGATGTGATGCATGTTGAAAAGAATGTGGTAGAAAACCTCCTTGCAAAAATAATGAAGACTAAAGATAAGACTAAGGATGGTTGTAAAGCCCGGTTAGATTTGAAAGAAATGAAGATAAAGAAAAATTTATGGCCGGTGAACATCAATGGCAAAGAGGAATTACCCAAAGCTTTGTACGAATTGTCCCATCAGGAAAAAGATCTAATCTGCAAAACTTTGTACAATTTGAAAGTTCCTGCAGGGTACAGTTCAAATTGGAAACACAATGTGAATTTACAAGAGCTTCAGTTGAAAAATCTAAAGTCACATGATTATCACATCCTTATGCAACAACTACTTCCGGTGTTGTTAATGCATGCATTCAAAACACAGAAGCAGAAACCATTACGTGCTGCTATTCTACAATTATCATTATTTTTCAACATCTTATGCTCGAAAAAAGTCAATCGTATGGAGTTGCAGAGTATTAAAGAAAGTGTTGTAGAAACCATTTGTGTGCTTGAAAAATACTTTCTCCCTGCATTTTTTGTTTCTATGATACACGTTGTTGTGCACTTAGCAGAGGAAGCTCTAATGTGTGGACCTGTCAGATACCGATGGATGTATCCTTTTGAACGGTAATTCGATAATATAATTTATGATTTATTTTAATTAATTTCTTTTAAAAAAATACTTCCTGATATGTGACACATGTATCAGGATGATGAGGAGTTTTAAACGGTATGTTGTTAATCATACATATCCAGATGGTTCTATTTCAGAATGTTATCTCCTAGAAGAAGCACTGATGTATTCTATGCATTATATGCCAAAAAGTATAAGTATTTTAGGAAGTCATAAGAAAGGACGTGGAAGATTCATGGATGATGATAATGAGCATACCTATCCTATCGATAAAAATGGAAAGCCATATGTTCTTACTGATGTCCAATACCAACAAGCCCGCAAGTGGGTACTCTTACAATCTATTGAAAATCCAAAATGGGAAAAGTAAGTAAAATTCATATTTGATTATAATATTTAATTTAGGCTTTTACAATAAACTTATAATATTTTTAACAGGAGGTACCAAGAATACCTTCAAACACACAATCTTCAAGGACACACACGAGTAAGAAATCGTAAGGCCAATCCACGATCAGAGCAGCCAGACTACCTTATGTCCCTTGGGTAGAGAACAATTAAAAGATGAAGCTTATCCATCGATTACGAAGAGGCTTGCAGACGGTCCATACTTTGATGCCATTTCATATAACGCATTTACCGTAAATGGTTATATTTTCCACACAATGGAATATGAAATGATTTGACAACACAAAATTCAGGGGTTTCAATGAATGCTATGACCAGTTTTAAGTCAAGTGCTAGGGATATGAATATGGTGGACCAAGAAGTTACTTATTACGGTGTCATTAAAAAAATAATTGAATTAAATTATGTTGACTTCACGGAGACTGTATTTTATTGTGATTGGATACGTATCGAAGTCTCAAATAGTTATGTCGTTGATCCAGAAACAAATTTGAGATATATTAATTTAGGGACATTAATGAAGAATTCAAGAGAAGATGATGAACATTTTATTCTTGCATCACAAGCAACACAAGTCTTCTATTGTAAGGATCACAATAGAACTACAGATGATTGGCACGTCGTATTAGAAGCTCCAAAGAGATTGAATCGAGATGTAGATGCTTTTGAGGATTCATATTCTTTTGCTGCAAATATGGGTGCAAATACCTTGACCTTAGCCCTTCAAGAAGATATTATAGAAGAAGATGAAAATTAGAATATCAATAACATCTATCATATATACCTTGTTTCCACATTGATGTAAGTTACTAATATTTCTGTTGCATGTTCATTTATAATATTTAATATTTTTAATGTTCTAATAAATTATTTGTATGTTATAATTTGAATGCAGGCAATATGTCACAGCATGGGTCTCGTGATCCAAAATCTGATGCTTCCAAGCTACATGATTCATTGCATGACCATTTAACTTCTCGACCTGAATTATCGGGACATAGGTCTACATCTTCACAATCGATAGATGCACCATCTTCTTCGACACTAACCACAAATCACGCTTCTTCTTCATCTTCTTGTCTACGACGTCGTTTGAGCTTCAATGAAAATGGACAATGCATTGGTGAGAATTTAGTTACTTTAGCTACACTTATAGGTCGTTTTGTTATGACGAATGTATCACCTCTATACCTTTCTTAGAATAGAGTACCTACCCATATACTTGATCTCATTTGGCATTTGATCTAGTTAATTATTATTTATTTATAATATTTAATATTTTTTTGTGCTCTAATAAATCATTTGTATGTTACAATTTGAATGTAGGCAATATGTCACAGAATAGGTCTCGTGATCCAAACTCTGATGCTTTCGAGTTACATGATTCATTGCATGACCGTTTAGATTCTCAACCTGAATTATCGGGACATAGACCTACATCTTCCCAATCGATAGATGCACCATCTTCTTTGACATTAACTACAAATCGCGCTTCTTCTTCATCTTCTTGTCCACGACGTCGTTTGAGCTTCAATGGGCATGGACAATGCATCGATGATAATTCAATTGCATTAGCTACACTTGTAGGTTGTTTTGCTATGGCGAATGTATCACCTCTATACCCTTCTTGGAATAGAGTACCTACCCATATACTTGATCTCATCTGGCATTTGATCCAGGTAATTGTTATTTATTTATAATATTTTTATTAATGTTGACTTTTATTTACTATATCTTTGTTGCTTAATTTGATCAATTTGTTCATTTTCTTAAATAGGATCACTTTGAAATCACCGATGATCATTGGGATTTCTGTTTGCAGAAAGCTGGTAATACTTGGAGGAATTGGAAGTACCGACTAGGAAAGAAATATTGTACATCTGGTACTACAAATGCTCAGTGCAAGATGAATAAACCTAAAAGATGGGTGAAGCAAGAGGATTGGGAGATGTTTGTCGACTTAAAGTCTACACCCGAGGAAAAGGAAAAGAGCTTGAAGTATGTGAATCTACGTGGCAAAATGAAAGCCCTACACAATACTGGTAGAAAGGGTATAGCCAATAGGGCTGAGGAGTTGCTAAGTTTTACATTATAATTAAATATGGGTAGATACTTGATTATTTTTAATAGATATATCATATATGATTTCTATTTTATAGAGAAAAACGAGATCAGATGGTAGCTAGCCGAGTAGAACAGAGTTGTATATCTCTAGTCACACTGGGCTTGGTGGTACTGCTTTGACACCCGAATTGAGCAATACCATTGTGAGTGGTCAGGAATTTATTTTATTTTTTTATTAAACAAAAGATTAATTTTTAATAAGTTTTTTATTTTACAATTTTTAATTAAGGAATTGATTAGTTTGGATCCCACATTTGGAACAAAAGATTTAGATAATGATGCAGTTGCAAAAGTATATTCATGTTATTTCGTTCATTTTTTATTTTTTTACATACATGATCTTATTCTAATAAGATTAACATTTATTTCATAGGTATGTGGGAAAGATAGAAAAGGGCGAGTGAGAGGCTTGGGTGGGGGAATATCAAAAACAGCTATGCAGTACATGGTTCCAAAACAAATTGAGATACAAAAGTTGGAAGGTCATGTATTCAATATGAGTCAACAACTTCAGAATTTGACAGAGAAGTTAAACTCAATGCCGCAGTCATCTACCAAGTCCTCTTCACAGTATGACGTTGGAAGGTCTTTTGAGGTATTGATGTACATTTTGTTAAAATTATATTTTTTTATATCTTGTATAGAATATTAATACTCTTAATTGTTGTAGGGGATAACATCATCACACTATCCCGCCCCACGTGGTCAGAGGTGCAATTTGTGCAACCTCCATTTGACTAAGATTTATGCCCATGGGATACTTGTTCGTGTAGAGGTATTGTCCTTGGATTACTATCATGTCCTTATTGATGAGATTTTTGACATGTCTGCACAGCTACAGGATAAGGATGTGGCTGAGGGAATGACGTTTGCGAACATTGACATAGGCTCCATCATTAGATGGCCTTGTATGATGACAGACATCATATCATGATTCATTTATGTCTTTTGGACTTCTATTGTCTTTGGATATGTCTTTGGATTTGTCTTTGGATATGTTTTTGGAATAGTACTATATATTCTAGTGGTGAATTACTTGATACTATAACTCTTATTGATTCATTTGACATAGGCTCCATCATTAGGTGATCTCGTATGATGACATATATCATAGCATGATCTACTCTTGTCTTTTGGACTTGTATTACATTTCTATTGTCTTTGGATATGTACTACATATGCATTTCTATATGACTTTGATTGATTCATTACATATTACAATGGTAGACTTACTTGATACTAGTTCTTAATGACTCATTTATTGTCTTCTAGGACTTTCACATTATTTTATATTATTTAATTAGTAATGTAGACACCTCAATTTGAACGGGCCACTTCTCGAAAGGGCCCAAAAATATCGATTTTCTAAATAAATGGGCCAACGGGCCTTAAAGGCCCAAGTCATTGAAAAGTGACATTTTTACCAACCCGAGGCCCCTAAGACCTCTCAATGGTTTAGGAGACCTACCAATAGTACTCGGCCTACCTTACGTCTTCCCAATATTCACCGCTCCACTTCCAAAATAAAAAACGCCAAATTTTCGATAAATTTCACCAACGGGCCTAAAAAGCCCGATTCGCCAACACGTGGCATTTTTTATCAAACTAATGATTGCAAAAATCTAAAAAAATTAAAAAATTAAAAATGTGAGACTTGGGATGCCTACCCCTTCTCTACTACCACCGCTCTGCCTCCGAATCCGCAAAAAACCATAGGCCCACCTAAGGCCCATGAGCCCTCAACACTTTCCTAAATCGATTTCTCATCTTACCCTTAGCCTAAAATCAATCCCACATCACCTAAAATCTAAAACCAACCTATACCCTCAAAATCCATTCCAAAATAACCCTCAACCAAACCCTAAAACCCAAAACCATTTCTAAAACCCAAGCCCAACACTACAAAGCCCACAAACCATTAACCATATCCAATTCATTATCCAACCCACAACCCTAACCCATAAACCACAACCCACATCAACCAATCACTCTTTTATCATCAAAAGATGACACATGTCATCACCCCATCTCACCTCCCTCACCCGACTACCTACCCCATTAATTTGCTTTAAATCCCATCTACCCACACATCAACCCATCACCTTTTCTCTCAAATCAAACACATCTACCCACACCCCTAACCTATACCTCCCCTAATCTACCCTCATCATTCCCTACAAAACCTATATCTACAACCTAAACCTACACCATCCTCTCAAGTCAAACACTCAACCTCTCCCATCAACCTATCCCAACCCTTCATTTCCACCCACTTTAACACATGGCATCATCTCCTTCACCCTCCCAAAATATCATCAACCACCTCTTTAAATCCTCCATTCTCTTAAATCAAATACCATTTAATCACAACCACCATCTTAAACTCACCTCACCAAACACTCCACCCAAATGGGTTGGGTAGGATCCAAACCATTTGGGTCAAAACTCACCCATTTAACCCTCCTTACCTAAATACCCTCCAATCTCCTCTAAATTACACTCACTTCTCTCTCAAACTCATAACCATTCTACCCTTTTTCTTCACTTCACCCCATTATATCCCTAAAATAACTCCTCAACATCTATAAATACCCTCCTCCTCTTCCCAAAAATGGCCCCCAACCTTCACTACAAAATTCTCTCCAACTCTCTCTACTAACAACTATCACCCCTCTCACTAAGAAAAATCTCATCAATTCCCTCACACTAACCCTCCCCAAGTCTCATAAAAAAAAATCACACACTACACTCATCTCCATTATCATCTCTTCTCTACTCCTTCAATAAAAAAAAGAGTTGTATTTGTTTAAAATACTAAGGACTCAAGAAGACTCAAGCAAGAAGAAGAAAAGAAGAAACAAGATACAAGGTGGGTTTAAGGCAACCCCCCCTCTCTGTTCTACATCCTCTCCTCCTCCCTCTTCTATCACCCCTCTCCCCTTCCTTTTATTTTTTAGGATGAATGGACCCCAAGGCTAAAGGTTTATAAGGGTCATTTCCATCAATGGAATGACCCTATGATCAAGCCGAAAATGAACCCCTATCTAGGGTACAAATGCACAACACGTGGCACATCATTTTTCGTATTTTTTTTAATCAAATGACCGAGTTGAGTTGAGGTTACCACTATTTAGTGGGGAGAAAAGGGTGCCTAACACCTTCCCTTTTCTCCAACCAAGCCGCTTACCCCGGATCTTAAGGTTTGATCCGTACCTTATCCACGTGAGTCACTAAAATGCCAAAATGTCACTTTTCCAAAAATGCACATCGGGTGACCATTCACACCCACTTACAATATGAATGGTGGCGACTCCAAATCATAGTAGATGTGGCCGTCGTAATGACGAAATCCCGTGTCTACAAGTAACTAATAGTTTTTTTCTTTTTAGGTAAACTTTTTTAACTCCGCCAATGAAAAAATTAGACCTTTTACATTGCCAGTCCCAAGCCCGGATAAAGGAGGAGGGAAAAGGATGATCCAACGCAAATTTGATGCCTTCTGATAAGACCCGGAAAAAGGGATTTTCTTTTTCCAAGTGTTTTGCTGAGGTTAGCTGAAGGTAAAGAATTTTTAGTTATCATCAGGTTATTTATTGTGTGTATAAAATGATAAAGGTGCTCATTAAATTAGAACCGATGGACTGGGTTTCATGTAATAACCATCTGCCTGGTTATTATTTAGCTTATTAAATTAGAATATCTCCCTAGTGAATCTCTATTAGATGGAGAAAAGGGATATGTATGTGTGGGGTAGAGGGTGGAGGTGAGTATACTTGGGGATGCCCCTTGTAGTTTTCACTTCTACAACTAAGCATTATTAAATATATGTGAAGTTTCTAATACCCAGGCTTTAAATTTCTATGTTTTGCACTTTGGAATGTTCTTCTTACAAATCTCTTTGCTGAATTCATATGGCCAGGACCATGAAGAGTTTCTTTCAACTAAGCTTGATGGCTTACTTCAGCTGATGATTGAAGTGCTTCCTTCCTGTCATTTTTAAAAATGGCATTTCCTGGTGGTGGAACTCAGTTTAAAAATGGCGCTCTACGTTACATCGAGTTCATTGAGAAAGTAAATGCTTTTTAACCTTATATCTCCTTGAACTATCACTCGTCTCTCTTTATTTTTTTCTCACCTTTTTTTTTCCAATTTCTACAAATTGTGCTTCATCATGTTTCACGTTTTTGAAAGATATAGAAGAAGTTTATTAGAATAGAGGATGGTTGAAGTGACCATCGAAGAAGACAAAGTGCATGGATTAGCCTTCCCATATTACAAATTATACTCATCTTAAAAGGAAGTCTTCAAAGGAAAAACTGTTAAACTCCACTGTGCACACTGTAGGGTGCCTTGGCACGTTGAAGGTATTTTCAATCTTACAATTGTAATTTGATTATTTTTTTTAATAACATATTTTGTTATAGGAGCTCATTGTGATTTAAAATATGAAGGTGGTAAACTTCTCTTAGAGCTGAACCGCGTGTTGCGACCTGGTGGTCACTTTGTGTGGTCAGCTACTCCAGTTTACAGGAAAGGCGAAGAGGATTCTATGATCTGGAAAGGTATATACATCCTTCCCTAGTCACTTTGTGTTTAAGAGAGGGATTTCTTTGGGTAAATATCTAACAATGTTTCTTCTCATGAAATCTATTGTAGAAATGGTTGAACTAACAAAGAAGTTGTGCTGGGAGCTGGTAGAGACTAAAAATGATACAGTGAATGAAGTTGGTGTAGCAATATTCAGGAAGCCTTTATCCAATGAGTGCTATGAGAAAAGACCCGCAAATGAGCCTCCATTGTGCCGAGAGTCAGATGATCCAAATGCAGCCTGGTATCTTTCTTTATTATATGAGTGCATTAAATCAATTGTTATTTATTCCTTAAAGTTTCTTGACACATGTTTTTGTGGTTGTAGGAATGTGCCTCTGCAGGCATGTCTGCACAAGGTGCCAGTAGATGCATCAGGGTGTGGGACTTTAATGGTTGCGGTGGTGGTGGTGGTGACGGTAGTGGTGGAAACAAGAGCAAAAATGACATACTACGAGTCGAACCTGACACCTTGCGTGAGGTACCTAAACTTAACAAAACCACCCGAGTTATGCTGCCAGCCTCTGCGAAAAACGGTACAGAAACAGTTTGAATGCTTCTGCAAACTCTACAACAACCCTGGCTTAGTACAATTTCTTGGCATTAATGTCACACAACTCCTCCAACTCCCCAACAACTGCGGCATCGTATCTAATGTTGGCCTTTGCAAGAAAGGTCTGTGTTTCTTAGAATCCCTCTTCACCTCTCTTTTTTTTTTTTTTTTTTTTGTGTCCCAAATTTTAATAGCGCACGTTAAATACACTTGGGAAATTGTGTTTTGTATCAAAAATGCCCTTAAAAAAATCTTTTTACACCAAAATTACCATCAGATGATAATGATGCTTGTATTTATTAGATTAAGAAAGAAAAAAATGTTGCTCCCTCTACAAATTTTCAAGTTCAAGTTCTTGAACCTCTACTTTATGTTGTTTTTAAACTCTTCAACTTTTTTGGTTGATTCTCAATTGATCCTGTTCTCGCTGTATGAGAAACTTAAGTATATTGTTACATAATTGGATAAGAGTAGGACTAGCTTGAGTACTTCATAATACAAAACTTATAATGCATTTAATGTGTTGTAGGAGCTTCATATATGTTTGGAAGAGCTTTAACTTATGTTCATTGGGGAGTTATAGCTGATCGATATGGTCAAAACCTGTAATAGTGTTGGGCACAATTTCAGTGTTAGTATTGCTTGACATTATTCCCTATATAATTAAACTTGAATTGTTGTCTCAAAACTATTTATGTCATTTACTCTGTTTTAATAATACATATCAGGGTCATATTCAATACATATTTAAGCTTCTCTATTTGACTGTATTTAAGGCATATGCTTGCGAAGTTTCTCGAGTAGAAGATCAAGCTTTGGGACTGTCTCTTGTAATAACATTTTCTTTGTATTCGTTTAAAATCATATCAACCTGTACAGTAAATTACCCAAACATACACACATCAACAATTCACCAAATCAAAATAGAAAACCACACACCAAGATGTATACCAAATCAAAAGAAAACCACACACACACACACACACACACACACGCAGAGAGAGAGAGACCTTAATTCATGAAGAAGGTCTGAGGTGAGTGAAACCCTCATTTGTGTCCGTGTATTTCTCCAAGACCAACTACTGCTCTTTTGAAGCCATTACATTTGAAGGAGCAGATAAGATTACTGAAATGGCAGTACTAGGGAAGCCTAGTAGTAGGGAAAGGCAAACCTTTCTCTTGCTCTGTTTGCAGTTGTTTATGAGGAGCTACAGCCATTGTTGTTGAAAACAGGACCGACGGTGCAGACAACAGTCTTTGTTGTAGTTATTGTTGTTGTTGTTGTTGTTGTTGTTGAGGTATAAAGAGATTATGAGTTAAGGACCAAACCAAACACTCAAAACTGTTGCAGAAGACAAAAATAGGGACACTCCTATTTAAGGCATATTTTTGAACGTTAGTCTACTAATTTGGCATTGAAGGCTTTGTTCTTATACAGTCTAGTCTTCAGATTCGCCTAACAACAATTAAGTTTTATTCTTAATATTTCTCCAATGAAAAAAGTTTATTTGATTTTTGTGCCATTTACCTAAAATCAGCTTAAACGTATCAACTTTAGGTAATTTTGAGTCTACCATTGTGTTCAAGAACTTCACTTTCTATGTACCCCCCCTCCCCACCGATGTAATAGTAATCTAGTTTACCCGGTTGCCTATCATGCTTCCCGTTCTGGTTCTGTTTTTTCTTTTAGTAAGTAGTTATAGTTCTTCCCCTTTGAATGGTTTTTACTTATTGATGGATGCAATATAGGGAAAATCATTAATGAAATGCTGCATGCAGGAGGATGTGTTGGAAAGGGCGAAAAAGGCCAAGGAAAAAGCAGCACGTGAAGCACAAGGGTTCATTCCCCAATCTACAACGATAACAACACCGACCTCCATCAAAGATGTTGCCGATCCAGTGATTTCAATATCATTTGGTCTTATTTAGTTTAATTATTGTCAGTTATTTATAGCTTCGACAGAATTTTCAATATTAACAAAGAGGTTTACATGTATATTAATTTTGGGTTATTTAGTTTAATTTGGAGCTTATTTTATGATTTTTCTTTTGTTTTTTATTTTTCTGATTTTTTTTTTTTATTATTTCGTTCATTGTGATTGGTGAATTAGAGGACCGTGCTATTGTTTGTTAAACCTCCAAATTTGACAATCATACTCTATGGATTTTTTTTTATTTTTTTTGAAGTCCATTCTCTAATAATTTGATAGTCCAGGGCCATCAAAAAAAAATTCTACAAGAGAATATTTAACGGGCTAAGACCATCAAATATTGGCCTTTTTCACATAGTGGAAAATGCTGAAGTGACATTGAAATTTGCATCGTTTCACACATTGCTGGCGTGGATGTGTGTACAAAACCATAGATACTTTAGGAGCAGTTCCTCTAAAGTGGGTTTTATCACTTTTGTTAAAAAATGGGAGGTCTTGGACCATTCATTTTAAAAGCCTTCATCAGACCCTAAAATTTGTACTATTTTTTTTTCAATTTGGTTTTTCAATATGATCTAAACCATGATCCATACAAAGCTGATGAATTAGATTTTGTTTTCAAGATGTAAAATCTGTACTACTTAAATGCACTGCATAGGAATACAGAGAAAACCCACTACAAAAGATCCGCTCTCAAATACTTTTCATTGAGATATAGATAAGAGTGAAAAGCATCTATGATTCTATGCCCATTTCCACTTCGGCAATGTGTGAAACAATGTAAAGTTTAGAGAGCTGCTACTGCCACACCAACTTTTACTAATGCCACACCAATTCTTATGTAAAATTCCCAAAGAATTGCACACAATTGGTGTGGCGTTAGTAAAAGCTAGTGAGGTAATAGTAACTCTCAAATTACGTGCCACATGGACCTGCCTTCCATATATATACCTCTTGAGTTGATGCAACCCAGTCTCTCTCTGTTCACAACCACACATGTGATAGATAATTTATTTCTCTTTTAATATCACATTTCAGGGACTGCTGAAGGTCACAAGAGAGGGAATGATAAAATTCTTGACTGATGAGGCTGATGGGCTGAAATTCCAACTAACGGATGGTGTCGATGTTGCACGCGATGGTGTGATTTATTTCACGGACGCATCTTATAAATACAACCTGAATGAGTACGTGTTGGACTTCCTTGAGGGTCGGCCTCATGAGCTATGATCCATCAACTAATATGACCCAAGTACTCATCCGTGACCTCTACTTTGCAAACGGAGTAGCCATCTCGCCACAAGAAGATTTGTTATCTTCTGTGAAACCGCCTTGTGAGTTTTAAGGGGACTCAAAACCTTACTTGTTCGGGTTAATCTTTTGTTACTTAATAATAATAATAAGTAGGCCTGTCAATGCTCCGCCCAGCCCATTGTGGAAACCACTTGGATAGTGTTATTCTGCCTGTTTCCTGTTTAGTAAATGGACCAGGATAGACTGTTTTAAGTTAAGGTTGGAGTACAACTTTAGAGCTAGGCCCATTGAGGAGCTCATAACTAGGCTCAAGTACTTGTGCGTCCGGCCTTGAAATAGGTGGGCTTTATTTGGCCCGACCCAACCATTCAGCTGGCAGGTAGTCAGGGCTGGAGTTAGGATTTTTAGCTCCCAATAGCACTGGGCTATTTTACCCACTGACATTTAACAGCCCTAGAAATTAGTGGTCCCGACCGTAGTAAACAATCTCCCGTTTAATTCGCAAAAAATTCACTAATTTTTTTTTCAATAAAAGTATTATTTTTTGTATTATTGAATTATTCTGAATAATTCACCTATTTTAAGTTTAAAAAGAATAAAACACGTTATATTTTACGAATTTTAAGACTTTTACAAATTTTTATAAATTTCTATATAAAAAAAAATAAAAATTATTGTAACTTGTTATATATTGTAAAAGTTAATTTAAAGTGGAAACTTGTAAGTTGTGATATACAACAAAAGTTAAACTTTGAAGTAGTCATGCTTCAAAATTTTGAAGGAATCCACCTTTTTACGGGGAAAAAATGACCCTTTCATCATCTAGAAAAATAATGACATGCATACCATCTTAATTTTTCAAACAAATGATTTGTCCCTGACTTTAGTTTACTTTTATAAACAAATGGAATAATAACCTCAATGCCCTCATTATCACCACCATCATTATTACCATCACCACTATATCATCACCTTCACCATCACTGTCACTTAATCACTATAATATTACTGAATCTTTTTTTTTGAATTTTTGAAATAAGGTGAATAATACACGTTTAAAGCATATGCTGCATATTTTCCATTGATCAATTTGTGTTGTTTGATGAAAAATGAGAAAATTGATTCTTGAAATGAAAAACATTCCAGGCGAAGGTGTAGAAACTATTACATTCAAGGTGAGAAAAAAGGATCGATAGATGAGTTCCTAGATAACTTGCCAGGGTACCTTGACAACATCCGATTTGATGCAGATGGTCGATATTGGATTGCGCTAGTCTCGGTAATTTAATTGATTCTTTCTTGTCATTGTTTTTTCCCTCAAGCTAATCTGATTATGTTAGTCAGGCTCCCACCCTTTTATTAATGCTTCTAGACACACCACATGGAGGGAAACTAGTTTCCATCCATGTGCCATGCCTAGAAACGCCAAATCCAAGATATTTTCATATATTAACTAGTAAATGAGAGGGGTTTACTTTATTCCAATATTTTATTTTTTTCATGGGGAACGTTAGAAACAAGTATTTGCGACCAACACCTAAGGTTCCTCTTGAAATTACAAAAAAATTATCTCGAATTGAGTAAAAATGCAAATATTATCTGAATTGAGTAAAAATGCAAATATTATCTTCAAAGACTTTTAAGTGTACTCTTTAAAGATTACATAATTTAGACATCCTTATGTTTGAATTTAGCTCTTGTAATGCGTGAGATGTGGTCATTAGACTCAAGAATCTCACAAGGATTTCTCAAGAAGAAAATAGTGTAAATGATCCTAATGGACCATCTCTCATATTTATAAATATTTGAGGGGTTCCAACATTTTTGAAGAGATATAAACATTGGGGTTCCAATAGCATTAATGGGTGTCAACCCATTGCCCGAACCATTGTTTCTTTTATGGCCTCGAAACAGAACCGCATAGTCTGTTCTTGTAGAGTCCGGAATTCATGTCTCCCTCTAAACAAGGTAAGGCATGGAATTTGTTAAAACTAACAGATAGTTATTCCATAAGTGTGGAGTAACTTAGTAAGTTACTCCCAACCAATACTAAACAACTTCTTTATTCTCCTTGTGTGAAAACTATCTCATCATTTTAAGTCATACCATTACCATGGACTAATAACTCCCACTTGGTGAAACTTAAGAATAATATTTTTCAATTAATGACTTTCTTTGTTATACCTATGCTTTGTCTTAGTCAGTAATAATTTGTACACCCAGATTGTGATCAGAGTATAGCAAAATAGACTTACGTGCGCTCGTTTTTTGCTCCTTTCTGACTGCATCTTGTTCTATATGATAGATCCTTATATCATATTGAAGAAGTCTTCATTTTACTTTATGTCAAGTAAATGGCATTGTATTCCCACATTTAAGGATTTTAAGATCCATATCTTAAATTCTACGACGAATTCAACCAAAACGCATCATTATATTTTTTTTGGATTTGGATTTGAATATACATGTATTCGAACCAATTACTATCCATTGATAGCCCTAATTCTTCAACCTCTATGGTAAATTTTTATGACTCAAACTTCATATTCAATCCATCATTTCCAACCTTTGCTTTAATCCTTGGTGGAAAATCCTTGATTTTTATTTTTCAAAATTTTCATTATATAGTACTTGTCAAAAATTCCTATCTTATTCTTGTGGTTTGATTATTGAAGCAGATAAAATCTTCACATTGAAGATGACTAGTTTTGGGAAGAAAAATCAATGGTTTTTCTCACATATGCTGAAACTTTCATTAATCTATGAAGGGGACTTATAATCAATTTAAAGAAAAAAAAAATAAAAAATTAAGGGCATCTGAAATATTAACTAACAAATTTATTTACAAGTTTTTCTCCATTTTGATTAATGAATTCTTCAATTTTATAACTGTTAAAATAATTTTTTTTTTCTTCAAAGGGAAAGACAATTTTTTGGGATGCTCTGATGAGATATCCTTGGCTTCGGAAGACAGCAGCAATGTTGGGAAGATTTGTGAAGCTTCCCACGTCAGAAAAAAATAGTGGAATAATGGCTGTGAATTTGGATGGGGAAGTGATTGCCTTATATTCTGATCCCGGATTGGCATTGGTGACCACTGGGTTCAAGATAGGGAATCATCTATTCTACGGCTCGCTAATCAAACCTTACATTGGTCGACTTGATCTCACACTATATGCTGCATAATTCACCTTTATCAATAACTATTTACTGACAATATATGCCATTTCATTTTTTTTCTTTCTTTTTTCTTCTTGTTGTTGTTATGGGATGAACTCTATATCTACAATATTACAGATTTTTATCATGATATAATTTGGAATCATTTTAGAGATTTTGTAATGCAGCTTGCAGGAGGGACTTTTTCTTTGTAAATCCCCTTAATTGTTTGAAAGTAATTTGATGGTCCGTTTTGAACTTTTTCTTTCTTAAAGCAGCTCCGATCTCATTTCAATTGGTGAGATTGTTGATTCAAATTGTCGAGATGGACAATTCAAATCCTTGAGATCGACCCTTTTTTTTTATTATTAATGTTTCATTTTTCTTTGCTATTACGGGATGAACTTTTCTACTCACAATATTGCAAATGTTTGTCATGGTACAATTTAGAATCATTTTAGAAATTACTTAATGAACCATGCAGGGGAGACCTCTTTTTAAATCCCCCTAATTTTTTGACAGTAATTTGATGGTCAATTTAATTCTTTCTTAAAATGTCCGACGCAATTTCACTTGTTGAGATGGACAATTGAAATTTCTGTTCAAATCGTCAAGATCATGTTACGATTTTCTAGGTCAAAATTGTAAATTGTCGATCTCAACAATTGAACATAAACCATAAAGATCAACATTTAAATTGTTGAGATCAATAATTTGATTTGTTGATCTCGACAATTTGAGTTTGTTATTTTATCATAGCGAGGGTGCATTAAGAAAGAGAATTGGAATTGTTTTTATGTCATGCTCTCATTCAATGATCAGATTGATTGTGTATTTGTCAAATTTATTAGACATTGCTTGGATCCTAGTTGAACCAAATCGATGATCTTCTTTAAATATAAGGAGTGGATAAATGATATGTGTAGAGGGAAATAACTGTCAATTATTTAAGCTGTACACGTGTCCAGGCCGGTTAAGTGGTATTATGCATAAATCAGCATACGGGCGTTACCCATCAGCAGGGTAAGTCAAAGGAAAGATCTCCCTAGTTTGGCTAGAAGGGCAGTACAGCACTGAATAAGACCTGGTCTGCCAAGCAGGTTAGACCTGGTCAAAGAATATTTATAATCCTGATATTCGCATGTAAAGCCCAGAGAGCTCCCAAGTTTAGTATAACTAATCTAGAAGATTTCCATTCCATTTGTGGATCCACAGAATCAAGAAATTTTCTGGGATCATTGTCCGTGAGAGGGGGAGACCCTAATTCACAGCAAGGATCCATAAGTAGCACAATGAGCATAGAAGAATAAATCTTTTGGCGGATTGGAGGTCTAACCAGTTCCTTAGACTATTCTTCTATTTTTCTAACTTGAGTGTCGGAATGATTTTGATAGATACCACGCTGGCACGAGTAGGGAGGTGACAGAAGAGACTTCAAATCCCAACACGAAATCCAAGAAGAATATCACCCTACTTTTTTTTCTTATTATTATACTTTGAAAGTAGGCAACCACGAATCCACAAGTATAATTTATTGGAAAAAATTGAAACTTTTTGATAATTTGAAGAAAAATTTACAAGCAAAAAAACTCTTTTCAATGATTGAAATGAACTTTAGACTTTTAGTTTGACTCCACTTTTACTTTCATACTTACCCAAAATAATAAAAGTTTTCAAAAAGTAGAAAATACCATGAAACATACATAAATAATACACAAATAATCTTAAAATAAGTGATTTAATTGAAATACCAAAATCCTAAAAATGTTAGATAAAATTTACTAAAATGACTAGATAAATTCTGCCCCCCGCCGCGTCCTAATCGTATTAGAACCAAAACTATTGTAGGCCTTTTCGTTAGCCTTTTGGATTAGAACTACAATTACTATTGAAAGTACCTCTCATAATGTTGCATCTTTCAGAAATTATGGTGTCTGAATGTTATTGTTTTTTTTTTCCATGTGGCTTTATTTGTTCTAATCTCATCTCACAACATTCCCACTTGCTACAAAATAATTTGTCCTTCGAGTTATTCATTGATTTTGGTATATTTGGAAATAGAGATACCGCACTACGAGTTTATACTTCATTTTACCTCGGCAAGGTTAATTGAAGGCTATCCATACTTCCCCCGGAGGTGAAACAGAGCTGGAAGGAGGCCCTCGTCCTGGGAGGGGGGGGGTTGTTTGATGCCTACTCAGGGAATCAATAAAGCAGCAGGCAAACACTAGACTTAAAAGCATATTATACTTAAGTGCCTTTTGAATCTAAAATCAATGTTTGCTTCTAACTTGTTAAAATGAATATGATCGAACTTTGGTTGAGGTGCAGACAATGTTTCTCTTTTTAAGGTGTTTAGGTGTTTGCGGATTTGTGGGTAGATGTGTGACACGACTCACAACACCTCTAGAACACATCAGCCTAGTCAGATCTACTATTTAACCTCTATTTGTTCCGAGAACTAAAGAAGAATAGAGAAAAGAACAAAAACGAAGGAAGAATATTTGATTTTTTTGTGTTCTTATTTTGGTCTAAACGTTCAAAAACAAATATTTAGATTTAACGAGACGAAAAGAGAGACAAAATCTGCAAATTAAAGAAACATAATATATTCTAAGAAGAGTCCTATTTATAATTGAAAAAAGCGATTTTCGAGTCTCAACTACATGACCGTTGAGATTTGTTGAAAAAAATATATTACCTAAAGATTAGTTCCTACGGATACGTAACTTCTTCGGGAATGCCTATCATCTTGACGGTCATGTTCATGGAGAACCACAACTGATGGGTTGAGGCTAGCATTTTCCAAAAAAGAAAATTGTAACATAAGGTTAAATTGTAGAAGGATTTTTTCAAGCCTTGACCCACGCTTAAAGCTTTTCATCAACATGACAGTTAGGATTTGAGGAAGAACGCAAATTTCTTAGAGATTAAAGCTAATATTCAAGGGACTAATACACTTTTTCCTTGGGATACATTTTTATCTAGGAATCCTTAACATCCCAACAGTCATGTAGATGGAGAATGATAAGTGACAAGTATTTCATATTTCATCATGGTTTTTGGGGCATTTATGTAATGTTTCTCTATTTAACTTTGGTTTTACATGGGAAGTCATGCATTATGTTCATTTCAATGCCTTGCACAGTTTTTATTAGTATTATTTCATGGTATGTTTGCATGTAATGGTATACAATTCAAAGATCTTGAACTTAATTCAATTGCATAAGAATCAGAGGAACAAAGACACAATTGGAAGCCCATAGCAATCAAGAAGAATTTCCATCAGTTTAGAACCAACTTGGAGTCCCACAGGCACATGACCACCTTGGCATGGTGGTGTTATACCTCATAATGGGCCACTCACAATTCAAGCCATGGCACATGTAGATACGTGATTTTCGATTACGATGGCCATATCTACTAAGGTTTGGAGTCACCACCATTCATATGGTAAGTGGGTGTAAATGGTCACCCGATATACATTTTTCGGAAAAATGATATTTTGGCATTTAGTGACTCACGATGGATAGGAACTAATCAAATCTTGAGATCGGGATAAGTAGCTCGATTGGAGAAAAGGGAAGGTGTTAGGCACCCTTTTTTCCCCGTTAAGTGGCGGTAACCTCAACTTAACTTGGTCATTTTGATTAAAAAATACGAAAAATAAAGTGCCACGTGTTGTGTATTTGTACCCTAAATAGGGATTCATTTTCGGCTTTAACTTGTAAGGATCATCTCATCGAAGGAGATGATCCTATAGGACATTAGCCTTGAGCATATTTGAAAAGTGTTGGCCATGGAAATGGATCAATTCTCATGAGTTGAGAAAGATTCAAACATCGTTGCTTCAAAACAGTTTAAAGGATTCAAAATCGATTTTATTTTAGAAAGTGGTTACAACCCTTATATTTTCAATTGGACCGGGGCCCAATCTACTAGAGATAAGGGAATGGGAGCATTCACATCTTAGGTCCTTCTAAAAATAAAATAAAGAGAGAAGGGGAATAATAGAAGAGGGAGGTGGAGAGGGTAAAGAGAGAGAGAGAGATGGTGGATTCTTTGAACCCACCTTGAAGCTTCAATCCTCTTTTTCTTAGATTCTTCCTCTTTAATTCTTCTTCAATGTCTTCTTAGGTCCTTAGTAAATGTGAGAGTGTCTTTTTCTTTTTAGGAGATTGATGTGAGAATAGAGAAGAGATGATTAGAGAATCCAATTTTTTTTAGTGAGACTTGATAAGATTTTTTTTGTAGTGAGAGTTGGTTGGTTGGATTTTGGGAGAATTGAGAGGATGATGACATGTGACAAAGATGATGAGAGAGTGAGGTGATAAGATTGGTTGATTGGTGATGGTGGTTGTTTGATGAAAGAAAGGGGTGTGGATTGGTTTTGTGGGAATGATTTCGTAAGGAATGATGAAGGGAGGTGTGGGTTGTGATGTGAGTTGGTGGAGTATTTTAGGGAAATATGATGGGTTAGGGCGTAGAGGATATGGGTTGTGATGTGAGTGGTTGATTGTTTTAAGGAAAGGTGATGGGTTAGGGTGTAGAGGATATGGGTTGTGATGTGGGTGGTTGATGGTGTTAGAGAAGGGTGATAGGTTAGGTTAGGGTAGGGTATGGGTTGAGGTGATTTTTGGAGGGAAGTGAGATGGTAGATGAATTATTTAAAGAAAAGTAATGGGGTTAGGTGATTAGATAAGGGAGGTGAGAGGGGATGATGACATGTGTCACCTTTTGATGATAAAGTGGTGATTGGTTTGATGTGGATAATGGTTTATGGGTTAAGGTTGTGGGTTGGATAAGTAATTGGATATGGATAATGAATTGTTGGCTTTGTAGTGTTGGACTTGGGTTTTAGAGATGGTTTTAGGTTTTTTTTTATTGGGTAGGGTTTGTTTGGATTGGATTTTTGAGGGTGGATAGGTTTTAGGGTTTAGGTGATATGAGATTAATTTTAGGTTAGGGGGTAAGGTGGAAAATTGGTTTTTGGAGAATTGAGGGTTCATTGGCTTTAAACAGGTTTAGGGTATTTGTAGATTTGGAAGATGGAACGGTGAAGGTAGAGGAAGGGATAGGTGTGACAAGTCTCATTTTTTAATTTTATTCATTTTTTTGAGATTTTTGAAATTAGTGGATCGGTTGAAATGCTACGTGTTGGTAAGTTGGGCTTTTTAGTCTTGTTGGAGGATTTTATTGAAAAATGGATATTTCTAGATACAAGAATGGAGTGGTGAAGGTTGGGAATTTGTAGGGTAGGTCAAATCCCTTTGATGGGTCCACTAAATCAATAAGAGGTCTTAGGGCATCGGCTCAATCAAAATGCCATTTTTCAATGATTTGGGTCTTTGAGGCCCGTTGGCACAAATTGATATTTTGAGCTTTTCCAATTGTAGAGCGGTGAAGGTTGTGCGTCAAATCTCTTTGGGTGGGCCCACTAGACCATCAGGAGGTCTTGAGAACCTCGTTTCGATCGAAATATAATTTTTTGATGATTTGGGCCTTTGAGGCCCATTAGCAGCCTTTCGTTGAAAAATCGGTATTTTTGGGCCTTTTCGAGTATGGGCCCGTTCAAATTGGGGTGTCTACAGTACAAATATTTCATTTGGAAATCCAACACACAGACAACATATTTAGTTGTGAGCTTAAGATTATGAAGATTTGATGAGTGTCTCGAAACATTGAATTATATGCACGTTTCTCGGACATTTATCTTAATTTTTATCCCTATTTCTCCATATTATGGTAATAATCATGATAAGCCTCGAAACATCATGTTGCATGTTAATTAGGTTTGATTATACATAAATAAATTTATTTACTAGATGAATCTAATTACGTGTGTTTCTTGTGCAGAAAATCAATATTTTGGAATCAAAATCTCAAGACAAAAGTATTTTGGCCCACTATAGAATGCCCTAATCCTTAACTCATGTTCTCCTCTTTTGTCTTTTTGTATAAAGAAAAGTGTAGGCTACTTTTAAACTCTTCTACACACATTTTGCTTCTATAAATAGAGTCTCAATCTCAAGAGAAAGAGTTTCTCTTCCTCCATCTTGATTATCTCATTAAAGACTCATTTAATATAAGGTTCTTAGCTTTTTCTCTTTTATTTTTATATTTTAATCTTCTAGTATTTTCTTTTTGGCTAAATAGTCTTGTAAGAAGTTGAAGAAGAAGAATTTATAAGTTTCTTCATGAAATAAAGAAAAGTTCTTTCATATCTTATCTTCCCTCTCTTGCGATGACATTGGACTAAGCTCCCCTCCATTGGAGAGTGAAAAAGTTTAGAACAAGTTCTTGTGTTTTTTCTAGTTTCATGTCTTTTTTTTTATCTAAAATGCTGATGAGTTCTCTTTAAGATTTCTTGCACCTTTTATTCTTAATATAGATACTTTATGCTTAGATTAGATTAAGATAATGTATGCTTAAAGTAGATAATTGGTAGTAGAAAGTTCAAGGAATTCTAGATAATTGGTAGTAGGAAGTTCAAGGAATTCTACTTTATTTATGTTTCGTCATTTGATTTTATTTGTTAAACTTTCCGATCTAAGGAGCTAACACCAAGCCCTTACGATTGAGTTATAAAAAGGCTAGAGACTGGCAATTTCTCATCAATATGCTCTAGGTAGATCCACCCCCAATGGTGATTTAATTTCATATGTTTACTTACTTTTAACTTCATTTACTTTAGTTCATTTTTTAACAACTTTAAATCTTCTTGATAAGTTCAAAAATACCATGAAAAATAGTTTTTAATTCTTTTTAGTTAATTTAAATGTTATCCTTTTAGCTTAACTCTACTCCCTCTTTCTCTTGGGTTCGATCCCTTACTTGCCCTACAAGTAAGGTAAAAGTAAGATTAATATTAACACCGGTGGGAAGAACAACGATAGTCTCACTAGAATTTTAGTGCAGCTGCCAGGGAAAGGTAAATGTAATAATGGTAAGTTTTGATTTAAAATTCATTTCTTTCATTTTTATTTTATTTTTTTTGTTTCTTTCTGTAAGTTCAAGTGTTCTTGAGGGTTTAATAGAGAAGAAATAAGAATAAAATATTGAAAAAAAGTTATTCCTATTTTTTTCTTTTTCACCCCAGACAATAGAACTTAAACTAATTGTAACTTTCTACACCAATTTCCGATTAACTATTATAGAATATCGATTTGGGGTAGAACAAAATTTTCTATCAAATGTGACAAATTCAATAAGATTTTGATAAGTTAGAATATGTTTTTTACTCCGCTTAGTATCATTTTTGCTAACATTTCTCTTATGCTCTTTGTAGGTGAATATTTTTTTTATTCTTTTCATTCAATTTTCTTTAATCTTTAGCTAGGTTTTTTTTTAGAAACTCTTGTATAGGATTCCTTGTAATTTTTTTTAATTATCCAAGAAAGCTTGGATTGTAATAGACTAAGGAATGACAACGGGTGAACAATACCATCACAGCTCCTTAGGTTCGTACACCAAAATTGGAATTGGTGGCCTAAGTTGACTCAAACCGTCTTCACCCCGTTTAGCATGGGAGGTAATCCCGAAATACCCATGCCTCTCTATACTAGTGGGTTACTCCTTGCTTTTGTGTGTTATTTTTTCAATTTGCACACACGTGAAATAGTTAATTAAGTAGTAAAGAGCATCCCTCCCCTAGGAATGGCATGATAAGATAAGGATTGGAAGTCATTACTAATTCCTTATTCTAATTAGGATAATCAACTCACTAGTCATGCAATCAAATTAAATAAAATCAATTAGACTTGACTATAAGGCCCATGAGTTCAATAGGAAAAATTTTGCTTCAAGTTATGCCAATTGCGCTTCTTGGTCATCTTTTATATCTAGTAAGATCTTGCCCTTTGAGAGGATAGACTCAGTCTATTTAAGAAAGGAATGTAATTTAAGAGTGTTTTTGCTTATGCATTATGCGCTACTTCCGATCTGGGGATCCGAATGATTCAAAATTGACTTCATATAACTGAGTTGGAAGGCTAGTTGCGTTATTTCTACCTAGTTAGGAGCTGTCTAGCTTTAAGCAACCTATTTAGGTCCAATCTTTTCTTTTCGTGATTGTTTGATCGACTGTGTGATTTGCATGCTTGGTAGACGTTCAAAGAACAATGATAGTGTCTAATCATAAGAACCCAATATCACGTGTAAAGTCATCCCTCTCTTGTGTACAAGTCAATAGTGTATAGATATAGAACCCCGAGCAAATTTTCCATTATCATGGATTTTAGGAGAAAATCTTAGATCCCGTGCGTCCTATGTGATAATTATGGTCATCCTCCCGAGTGTTGTCCGAGTCTCCCATGTTTCGTACTACACAAGCCAATATGCATCATTCTCAAAATTCTTATTAGATGTCGAAACCTAGTTCGTTCAACCAACCATACCACATAGATAATTGATTTTCCTCGGATACCATATTGTGTCAGAACGAGTTCACTCAGGGTAGTCATTTTGATAACCATGAGGATTGTTATATGCATGACATCTCGATGATGAATCCAATTATAATTCCTCAACAATCCTATGATTATCAACATTTATCCGAATATAGAGTTGTAGAGTCAGAGTAAACATTCAATAACTCATTTTTGCCCTCTCCTCCAACTTCATCATTAGAGTCATTGATGACTGAGTTGTTAAATCACAATAACAGTTTATTCAACAACAAGACATAGGAACTCAATTGAGTCACCTAACGTTATCTTTAGAAGAAGAAAATTTTGATAAATTCAAAAATGAGGATATCTCCATCCTAGAAAATTCACCATTCTTTCAAAATAACCTTAGTGACCAGTTTTACTCTTTAGAAGATTTCAATGATTGTCCATTAATAAATGATAACCCTGTCTTAATTAAAGTTCAAATTCAAATCAATTAGATTACAATTCCAACTGAAGCAATTATGGAAGCCCAACTAGGTCAGCTTATTGTGCCCTTAGAAAAAAGAGAGAATAGTCAATTTCCAAATGAGATAACCCCCGAGAGCCAACCAATGTTTCAAATTCCCAATGAGTTAACTAATTGTACAAATTTGGCTAAGAAAACTAATCCACTATCAGTGGAAACTGTTGTTCAAGAAGAACTCTAAATTGTTAGTCATACCAATTTCGACTATTATCAATCCAACTTTGTATTCTATCCAGCCTATCCTTTCACAAGATTGTACAGACCCTGCATGTCTTACAACTTCTATTCTCTTAGGGAATACGATGATTGAAAACTATTTTGAAAAGGTGATGATGCTAAGAACTGAGGATAAACAAGGGATGCTGATCATTTTAAAAAATCATTTTCATGTCCTAAGGATGGTAAAAATATGTCTGCCTATCATTTGGGGTGGAAGTCGATCGTCATGTGTAGACACCCCATTTTTGCATCCGCCTGATTAATCAAGTCGTCAATCCGATCGCAAAGGTTCCCAATGATGGATGTCTATTCCAATGCTTTATTTTGTTACCAGATATGTTTCAGAAATCCGAATGAGGTATCTCGAACTGACAAAACTTAGAAACCACGCTACGCTAGGAAAATACGACCTCAGAAACATAGAAATCATCATCTTGCAAACCAAAAAGAAGCTTCACGATAAAAATCACAAAAAATGATTAAATTACCAAAATACCCTTAACCTCAAACAACCTTAGAGCCTACATTACGCTTAGGAAAATCCGTTCAAACACATAAAATAACAAATCGAAACCAAGTAAACCAATTCGCCAATTTTCACAAAATTTGACAAAATTACGAAAATACCCCTCATAAAGTTCACGATCATTTCATATAAAAAACTTCATAAATGACAAAAACCAACATTCCCATTGAATTCCTTACGAAAAACTGATTCCAAAACATCCTGGAACATTGAAAAATGACTTAAAACGTAAAAAATCCTCTCCGAGGGCAAAACGATAATTTCACAATTTTCATAATTAAAAAATTAGAAATTAATAAATAAAACATTAAATAATTAAAGTGAAATATTAATGAAATTAATTTAAAAAGTTGAACCTAAAAAATCGATTAATTGGACTCTCAGGCAAAATTGTTGAGGGTTCGTGGGATATTTCTTTAAGGACCCCTCCATTCGGGGGTCCAAAGAATTAAAGATATAATAGAAGGGGGTTCTCCAAAAATTAAAAGTAAATCAAGCAAGACTGAAGTCAAGGTATTAAAGTCAATCAAGTGAGACTGAAGTCAAAATTAAAGTCAATCAAGCAAGACTGAAGTCAAGGTACTAATCGAGTCAATCTCATAAGACTAAGGTCAAAACCCTAAATCAAAACCCTAATCTAAATTAATCAAGTCAATCTCATAAGACTAAGGTCAAAACCCAAAATCCAAACCCTAATCTAAAACTAATCAAGTCAATCTCATAAGACTAAAGTCAAAACCCTAAAACCCTAAAGACTATGTCAAAACCCTAATTGAAACCCTAAAAGAAACCCTAATCAAACCCTAAATGCTTCTAAAAACTTTATAAATAGGAGCCTCCACACCCTATTTTCGTATCAAAGAAGAAACCCTAGAAAAAGTAGGTGAAGAAGCCTCCACAACCTCCCCAAAACCCTAATTTTGGAGCCCCAACTCCTTCCCTAACACCCCTACTCCGATTTTAGCCTAAAAAACACCTAGAAACCTTTCAAAAACACCCCAAAAATCCACCACAAATTCAAAGCATCCAGATCCAAGAAGGAGATACCTTGCCTCGGAGATCAGAAATCAGATCCGGGAACAAAACGAAGCAAGGAGTACGGTACAAGGAACTGCTTTTCAGATCTGAGGGAATAGTACTTTTGCAGATCGAAGGTAAGGTTTTTTTATTATTTTTTTAATCTAGGTTTTATCATTAGCAATGTAGTTATATTGGGAATAAGTAGAGACCGGCATTGGCCGGGCGGGGTTGGTGCCTAACACCTTCCAACCCCGTAACATGATCTCCGGATTCAGATTTCTATAGTAGATTAGTTCCTTTTTATCCATTTTAGAGTCAGTTTGATTCCTAGACCACAATAACTAGGTGGCGACTCCCAAACCTCAAGGGTCAAAAGCGGATCCGCGCACCCTGCGGATCGAGGGCACTTTCAGTGGCGACTCCACTGGGGACTTTTGATGATCAAACTTGAAAAACCCCAAGTATGGGAGCATCGCTAAAATAACCTAGAATGTTTTTATTTGTTTATTTATTTAATTTGTTTTAATTTAGTGGTTTATTCATGATTATATTTGCATATCCGTCTTTTTGTTTGATTATTGGGCATGTGTTTTTGAATATATGAGATCTCGACATGTTATTTTTATTGATTAATCAAGCATTATCTTTATGGTTCAATTGAGGGTCATTTAGGATGACCTTAAATAATACAAAAGTTTGTGTTATTAAGAATGGATTAATAATTGTGGAAGTAGAAAGATTGCCTATCTATTCTTAGACGATTGTTTTTATTTATTTATTTTTGGTAGGTGTGTGACATTTTCTTTTATTTGTTTCTTTTTACAATCAATTTGTTTTGACAGAAAAAAACTGTGCTGTCCATTGACAGCAAGATTTTTTTTTTAAAAAAACAAAAAAAAAAAATCCGGGACACTGTTGGCAACAACAGTAATGGTTAAAACGTTGAAGTGGGGTGCATTGAGTAATTTTTCTAAAAAAAGAACAAAGAAAACCCCATTTTAAAGTATGTTTCTTAATTCTTAGTCGTCTTCTTCAACTGATCTCTTCTGTTGAACCTCTCTTCCTCAACCAAAACGAACCAGAGATGAGTTGATCTCGGCCTTTCAACCCAACCGAAAGTGATCAACTCGATCAATCCTTCACCATGAAGAGGTATAACTGATCTCTTCTTTTGAACCTCTCTTCCTCAGCCAAAACGAACCAGAGATGAGTTGATCTCATCCTTTCAACCCAACCGAACGTGATCAACTTGATCAGTCCTTCACCATGAAGAGGTATAACTGATCTCTTCTGTTGAACCTCTCTTCCTCAGCCAAAACGAACCAGAGATGAGTTGATCTCGGCCTTTCAACCCAGCCGAAAGTGAGCAACTCGATCAATCCTTCACCATGAAGAGGTATTACTGATCTCTTCTGTTGAACCTCTCTTCCTCAACCAAAACGAACCAGAGATGAGTTGATCTCGGCCTTTCAACCTAGCCGAAAGTGATCAACTCGATCAATCCTTCACCATGAAGAGGTATAGAGCTGTAAAACGGCAACCATCTCGAAGTCTAATCGGCTTTGGAATATTTCCTATGGAAATCGATGTCGCTCTCGGCTGTAGAGTGTAGAGTTCGTGCTGACTTGGATTGGTGAAATCCCAAGAAGATGATTGGACCTTGTAAGAACGAGATATGTCGATCGGTTTTTTTTAAAGGTTTTGTTGACAGAAATTTCAGGTTTTGTTTCTCTGATCAAGTAATTTAGAAAAAAATCTTCTGATATCCCGCCAAAGTCTCGATCTTTTTATATTCTAAGATGGGTAGTTTAATTTAAAACCAAAAAAAAAAGGAGCTTGGTTCATCGATTTTGTCGGAACCACAACGCATATAGAACTTTCGAATATGAACCCAGCCCCAACACGAAGTGTGGAGTTCTCGGTTTCGTTTTTATTTTGGATATTTTTAAACGCTGGTTGGAGGGGTTTAGGAACTTTATTGGATCTGTTTTCATGGAGTTAAAATCTGGAATTTTTGGATTTGCAAAATCTCAATCGGTTGTTAAAGATGTTGACGATGAGAGGATGGCTGAAATGTTTCTAGCCGCTAATCGATCATCTTCAAAGTCAATCCGGTTGATTTAGTGATTGGAAATCAACCATGATGATGTATGGTCCATCAAGACCTTTATTGTTTTTTTCTCTTGTTGTTCCTACCCTTAGATCAGTTGAACCTTCACTGATTTTTTCTCTTGAGTCTCTTATATCAGATATTAGATTTTTGAATCGTTCCACGTTGATTGATTTAAGGACCATTTGAATAGAGAGACTTTGGAGTTTGGATTCTTCTCGTTTTTCTCATGTGTCGAAATTTCTAAGGGTAAAAATCACCATATCATAAGAAAAATCACTTTCAATTCTTTTTTTTTTTTTTGTAAATTCCATTTTGTTTTTTTTTTTTTAAATTGATTTAAAAAATAAATAAAATAAATAAAATAAATATAAGTTCAAGAATGATCATGGTTTTCTATTTCAACAATTATCATCCTCGTTCTTGATACGATATTATTTGGAATCTCAATTTGATTTGGATCACCCAAAATGACCCTCGATTGGAATACATAAGGAAATACTGCTTGCTTCTAACATTGATACGCCTAATGTGCTTACGTGATAGGAATGATGTTGATCTTGATTGAATATTCACATGATTATAATGATTTTTTTTTTAAATATTCATATAGTCTAATGTATGATTGGTTTGATTGAGCCCATGGACCCACTTGTTTGAAAAGGCCCCGGGCACACCCCACCCTGTTTTGCACACACCACATGCACGTTTACTGTTTTGAGCACTTACACGTCCCATTTAGCCAACGTGGCACTAGTGCGTGGCCCGGTCTCTTCGGAGATGCGACTTCATTCATGAAACCCACAACTCCAGTCACGTACCTTAAGGTATATCAAACTGGGGGCATCAATACCATCTGATCAGGTGATTCTGAGAAGTATGTTGATGCACCTAGGCTGGAGCGACCTGAGCCTTTAACCTATTGTAAGCCACACAGTCACATGTCTCGATTGCCAACGTAGTACTAGTACGTGGTCGGTCCCCTCGTGGGATGCCAAACCATTTATGAAAGCTACAACTCTTGACTCGTACCCGTAGGTATAAAAGATAGTCTAAGTATATCAATTGCACTTCTTGGTCAAAATAGGTGCCTAAGCAAGATCTTGCCCCGCTGTACCCTACTGTACGAGGGGGATAGACTATGTCTATTCTAGACGAGAGGTATTTAAGTGGGCCCTTGCTCAGCATTGTGCGCCACCTCTCAACTAGAGATCAAACTGGCTGTTTTTGGCTTCAGAGAAGTGAATTGAGATTTTAGATTATCACCTACATGGTATATCAAACCAAGTCACCACGTATCGAAAGGTATATAGGTGTGCTTGGGCAAGGGTGGCCAGATAAAAATGCATTGCACGTAGTAAGCTTAGAGTCTAGAAACCTTCCCGGTAGGTCACGACTCGAACTTATCGTGGGTGCTCCCGGGTTGTTTATTGAATGAATACATGTGATTAATGAATGTATGTGAATGTATGTGAATGATGAGATCAGAATGCATGTGAATGATGAAATAGATGTATGTGAATGATGAGATCAGAGTGTATGATTGTCCTCAAGGATAAAAAATGTTGTTTTTGAAAATCAAAATGAGTGCACCGACCCAATAAAAAATCCATCTCTTGCAAATGACCCAGCCCAACTCGATCCAACAATCCTGATGGACCGGGCCATTTAAATCGAAATAGAAATCAAATTTTCAAAGAAGAAAAATGGTTTACGAAGGGAAAGTATTTTCTAGAAAAAGTATTTTCCAAAATAAGTGTTTTCCAGAAAAAGTGTTATAATGTTTTCTAAGAAAAAAGTGTTTTCTATAAGAACAAGATTTTCCAAGAGAAAATATTTTCCAAATAAAAATTATTTTTCAGAAGAAAATGTTTTCCAAAAGAAAAGAAAATGAAGGAAAAATGATTTACAAAAGATATATATTTGCATAAAAAATTATTGAAATATGTTTGAAGTTGTTATTCAATGAAAACATTATTTGTCAATATTTTTCAAGAGTGCAGTAAAATTATTTTTCTTCTGAATAATCATTAAATGGATGAACTTTTTAATGGATTGGTGCACAGAATTCAATAAAATCTCAGGATTCATTTAAAATGTTATCAAGGGGGTAACACTGAAATTGGTTAAATTCACCTTCAAAGAGGTTAAGGGTTATCATTGTATCTAAGCTCCATCGTCTATCGTCTAGCTAGGGTTGTAAATCCGGTCAGTTAGAGTAAACGTCAATATCAAGTCAACAGTCAGAAATGACCTCAAAATTTCTCCATATCATCCAGTTGTTCTTTGAAAATCATAGTGCTTCAATCCTACCGGTTGTAAGCAATGTCTCAGTTCTCATCAAGCCCGTTTTGGGTAGTCTTGAGTTTTCATGAGTCATTTGGGTTAACTCGAGTCCTTTTTCCTAGCAAGGTCATGTCCTCCTTAGATTGAGTCTACTCTTTCTTATTGAGTCAAGTTATTTCGTCGAGTCTATAGAGGTGTTTATCGCCCCTTCTGAATTTGATTGGATAAAGGAAATTTTTGAATACCTCGAGCGCATTAACGAGTTAACTAATAACTGGCTTCAAAGAGAAATTCCTCTAATAAGGAACCCCCTCCTGAGCAAGAAGATAAGAGTCGGGCTCAAGAAAACAAAGGTCATTGACCTCGGAAGAAAAATAAATTCCTAAAGAGATTCAAATAGAAACCATCTTATCTCTAACAAGGGGATAATGAATTGACTCAGAAATTTCAAAAGACTTGTTCGTGTGATCATATGAGGGTATGCTAGGTACAAGCTTGGGTGTTGTTCAACATGGAATGGATACTCGTCTATATCAATGGAATCAAAGAAGATGTTATAAAAATGTATCAGTGCTATCCTCACTACATCTTGAGTTTCAAATCATATATTATCAGTCGATATGGGGGTACCTTTCGAACTAAATGGGTCGTACTTCAAAGCATAAATCATTACTCTATGTTTAAAGTTGAAGATCCGGAAGCACAAATCATCCCCCTACCGTTCTCAAATCAATGGAACGGTTGAAGCAGTAGTAAGAGTCTCAAGACTATCATCAGGAAAATGTGACAATCACATCGTGATTGGTCAGAAAATTTATCATTCACGCTATGGACATATCGAACTTCAATTCGATCCTCTACTGGAGCTACTCCCTACTCTTTAGTGTATGGCATGAAAGCAGTCTTGCCAGTTGAAATGGAAATTTCGTCTCTTAGGGTCTTGTTGGAAAATCATTTGCTAGAAACAGATTGGGTTCGTCAGCAGTATGAAGAATTAAACTTGATCAAAGAAAACGAGTTAAAGCCCTGTACCATGTGCAAGCTTATCTAAGAAGAGTCACCCGGTTATTTGACAAGAAGGTCAAAGCTCATCATTTACAAGTCAAAGATTTAACTATCAGACTTCAAAGAAAATTGAACACTCCTCCTCGATTATAGGAGAAAGTCTAAATTGGAAAAATTCATTTATTAAGAAAATACTGTCTGGAAAAGTCGTCAGACTTCAAGAAGTGAACTACTAGAGTCAACCAACCTTGACCAAATCAAATGGTACTACATTTAAGAAGGCCATCTTTGGCTGAATCAATTTTCCTGCTACCCAGTTCATTATCTCCTTTCTCAGCCCTTTGCAGCCTTTTCAAAAAAAAAATTGTGCCTTTTATTTCTTAGCCTGATCACCTAACCTAGGGGAGGGAAGATCCGAACTACGTTTTGGTCTGATCCCAAAAATTTGGGGTACGTAGGCAACCTGAGAAGTTACTTCAGGCCCGACCACACCAAAATAAAAAAAATAGATTCCCCGATGAAGAAAAAATCTAAAAAGAAAAAATTCAAAAGAATGGGGAAGAAAATTCAAGAAAAAAGTTTAAATGAAATGCCACACAAGGGGCATTTGGGTTTTTGAGCCTCAAAATCCCTTTCTTTTTTATGCCTAGTCCCAAGCCTACCTATAAAAGTCCTCCTAAGTACCGTGTGAAAAGGTCAAGGAAGGTAGTAGAACATGATTAGACAGTAATTCTAGAAGGTTAGAGAAAAAAAAAATGATGAAGCCTGCTAAGTTGAAAACCCGAAAAGGCGACTTAGGCAAAAATTAAGGCAAGCTCGCAAAGTTGAAAATCTGAAAGGACAACTTTGGCAACAATTAGAGCCAAGAAAAAAAGAAAAAGCTCGCTAGATTGAAAACCTGAAAAGGCGATCTAGGCAAAAGTTAGAGCAAGCTCGATAGATTGAAAACCTGGAAAGGCGATCTAGGCAAAAGTTAGAGCAAATAAAAAAAAAACAGAAGAAAATCCCAAGCTGAGAGCAGTTCGAGCTGAAACGTCAGAAATCCGAATAATCAAGTTCAATACTCAGCTTAAACCAGGCATAGATTCGGAAGCCACAAGTATCTTGTCTACGATCGATCTGAAAATTCTTACTTCCCCAAGTGAACCAATGGAGAGAATGGTGAATTCTATGATGAGTCTCAAAAGGAAATATTTTGTTCTCTTGAGCCTGACTCAAAATCTTTAATAAAATTAATCAAAATTAAAAGTTGGATCTTTATTGCGCTTGTGGTAATCAAATATTTCAAACCTTCATACAAGGGGCATTTTTTTTTTTCCTCTAGATATGTAATTTCCCCCCTTATACTAGGGGCATTTTTTAATGATGTGTTCAATTAGTGTGTTTATTGTCAAACTAGGGACATTTTGTTTTTGAGCAATGTTAATTCTAAAATTGGAACTCCAAACTTAAGGTTACCCTCTTAATAGTAGTTTTTCAAAAAACTCTTGAGGTTCAAACTCAGGTTTTAAATGTACAAAATTTTTTTTTGATAAAACCTTGAGATTCAAACAAATGCATTCTGAATCTCACATAGGAGATAGGACATCCATTATGTCTCAAATTTATTCATTCCCAGATTCAACCACTCTTCTCCAGACTCATTTTCAATCGTTTCTCTCCCAGATTTATCTCTTTGTTCTCAGTTTTACTCAGTCAGTCTCCGCCAAGGGTTATCTTGGATTTTGCTCAGTTGCTGCCAAAGGTTATCTTGTATTTTGTTCAGTCTCCGCCAAGGGTTAACTTGGATTTTGCTCAATTGTCGCCAAGGGTTATCTTGGATTTTGCTCAGTTTCTGCCAAGGGTTATCTTGGATTTTGCTCAGTCCCCGCCAAGGGTTATCTTGGATTTTGCTCAGTTTCCGCCAAGGGTTATCTTGGATTTTGCTCAGTCTCCGCCAAAGGTTATCTTGGATTTTGCTCAGTCTCCGCCAAGGGTTATCTTGGATTTTGCTCAGATGCCGCCAAGGGTTTTCTTGGAATTATGCTCAGATGCCGCCGAGGGTTTTCTCGGAACTATGCTCAGATACCGCCAAGGGTTTTCTTGGAATTATGCTCAGATACCACCAAAGGTTTTCTTGGAATTATGCTCAGATGCCGCCGAGGGTTTTCTCGGAACTATGCTCAGATGCCGCCAAGGATTTTCTTGTAATTATGCTCAGATACCGCCGAGGGTTTTCTCGGATTATGCTCAGATACCGCCAAGGGTTTTCTTGGAATTATGCTCAGATACCACCAAGGGTTTTCTTGAAATTATGCTCAGATGCCACCGAGGGTTTTCTCGGAACTATGCTCAGATACCGCCAAGGGTTTTCTTGGAATTATGCTCAGATACCGCCAAGGGTTTTCTTGGAATTATGCTCAGATGCCGCCGAGGGTTTTCTCGGAACTATGCTCAGATACCGCCGAGGGTTTTCTTGGAATTATGCTCAGATACCGCCGAGGGTTTTCTCGGAATTATGCTCAGATACCGCCGAGGGTTTTCTCGAAATTATGCTCAGATGCCGCCAAGGATTTTCTTGTAATTATGCTCAGATACCGCCGAGGGTTTTCTCGTAATTATGCTCAGATACCGCCAAGGGTTTTCTTGGAATTATGCTCAGATACCGCCGAGGGTTTTCTCGGAACTATGCTCAGATGCCGCCAAGGGTTTTCTTGGAATTATGCTCAGATGCCGCCAAGGGTTTTCTTGGAATTATGCTCAGATACCGTCGAGGGTTTTCTCGGAATTATGCTCAGATGCCGCCAAGGGTTTTCTCGGACTTATGCTCACATACCGCCGAGGGTTTTCTCGGAATTATGCTCAGATACTGCCGAGGGTTTTCTCGGAACTATTCTCAGATACCGCCAAGGGTTTTCTTGGAATTATGCTCAGATGCCGCCGAGGGTTTTCTCGGAACTATCCTCAGATGCCGCCAAGGGTTTTCTTGGAATTATGCTCAGATGCCGCCGAGGGCTTTCTCGGAATTATGCTCAGATACCGCCAAGGGTTTTCTTGGAATTATGCTCAGATGCCGCCGAGGGTTTTCTCGGAATTATGCTCAGATACCGCCGAGGGTTTTCTCGGAACTATGCTCAGATGCCGCCAAGGGTTTTCTTGGAATTATGCTCAGATGCCGCCAAGGGTTTTCTTGGAATTATGCTCAGATACCGCCGAGGGTTTTCTCGAAATTATGCTCAGATGCCGCCAAGGGTTTTCTCGGAACTATGCTCAGATGCCGCCAAAGGTTTTCTTGGAATTATGCTCAGATACCGCCGAGGGTTTTCTCGGAATTATGCTCAGATGCCGCCAAGGGTTTTCTTGGAATTATGCTCAGATACCGCCGAGGGTTTTCTCGGAACTATGCTCAGATGCCGCCAAGGGTTTTCTTGGAATTATGCTCAGATGCCGCCGAGGGTTTTCTCGGAACTATGCTCAGATGCCGCCAAGGTTTTCTTGGAATTATGCTCAGATACCGCCGAGGGTTTTCTCGGAACTATGCTCAGACGCCGCCAAGGGTTTTCTTGGAATTATGCTCAGATGCCGCCAAGGGTTTTCTTGGAATTATACTCCGATACCGCCGAGGGTTTTCTCGGAACTATGCTCAGATGCCGCCAAGGGTTTTCTTGGAACTATGCTCAAATGCCGCCAATGGTTTTCTTGGAACTATGCTCAGATACCGCCAAGGGTTTTCTTGGAATTATGCTCAGATGCCGCCGAGGGTTTTCTCGGAACTATGCTCAGATACCGCCAAGGGTTATCTTGGATTTTGCTCAGATACCGCCAAGGGTTTTCTTGGAATTATGCTCAGATACCGCCGAGGGTTTTCTCGGAACTATGCTCAGATACCGCCAAGGGTTTTCTTGAATTATGCTCAGATACCGCCAAGGGTTTTCTTGGAATTATGCTCAGATGCCGCCGAGGGTTTTCTCGGAACTATGTTCAGATGCCGCCAAGGGTTTTCTTGGAATTATGCTCAGATGCCGCCGAGGGTTTTCTCGGAACTATGCTCAGACGCCGCCAAGGGTTTTCTTGGAATTATGCTCAGATGCCACCGAGGGCTTTCTCGGAACTATGCTCAGTTACTGCCGAGGTTTTTCTCGGAATTATGCTCAGATGCCGCCAAGGGTTTTCTTGGAATTATGCTCAGTTTATATTTACTTCATGCTCAGATTTGACTCATTTCTAACTCAAACTCTTTGAAATCTATCTCAGATTTTGAGCCCACACACTTGCACAGTTGTTATATCAGTCAAGGAGAATTTTTTTTTTTTTTAAATTCAAGGATCTGACACTGCCAGTGAGAGCTCGTGCTCAAGGACCTGACATTTTTTTTTTTTAGTTCGAGGAGAGTTTTATGCTCAATGATCCAGATACCCCGACGAATTGTTAAATCAGGCTGCAAAATGAACTGTCACTAGCTTTGGCATTCGGATATCGTACTAATCTACCAAGATAGATTTGCTATCTAGTTTGCTTCAACCTTCTGCCAAAGAGGGGCATCTGTAGACACCCCATTTTTGTATTCGCCTGATAAATCAAGTCGTCAACCCGATCGCAAAGGTTCCCAATGATGGATGTCTATTCCAATGCTTTATTTTGTTACCAGATATGTTTCAGAAATCCGGATGAGGTATCTCGAACTGACAAAACTTAGAAACCACGCTACGCTAGGAAAATACGACCTCAGAAATATAGAAATCATCATCTTGCAAACCAAAAAGAAGCTTCACGATAAAAATCACAAAAAATGATTAAATTACCAAAATACCCCTAACCTCAAACAACCTTAGAGCCTACATTACGCTTAGGAAAATCCGTTCAAACACATAAAACAACAAATCGAAACCAAGTAAACCACTTCGCCAATTTTCACAAAATTTGACAAAATTACGAAAATACCCCTCATAAAGTTCACGATCATTTCATATAAAAAACTTCATAAATGACAAAAACCAACATTCCCATTGAATTCCTTACGAAAAACTGATTCCAAAACATCCTGGAACATTGAAAAACGACTTAAAACGTAAAAAATCCTCTCCGAGGGCAAAACGATAATTTCACAATTTTCATAATTAAAAAATTTGAAATTAATAAATAAAATCTTAAATAATTAAAGTGAAATATTAATGAAATTAATTTAAAAAGTTGAACCTAAAAAATCGATTAATTGGACTCTTAGGCAAAATTGTTGAGGGTTGTGGGATATTTCTTTAAGGACCCCTCCATTCGGGGGTCCAAAGAATTAAAGATATAATAGAAGGGGGTTCTCCAAAAATTAAAAGTAAATCAAGCAAGACTGAAGTCAAGGTATTAAAGTCAATCAAGTGAGACTGAAGTCAAAATTAAAGTCAATCAAGCAAGACTGAAGTCAAGGTACTAATCGAGTCAATCTCATAAGACTAAGGTCAAAACCCTAAATCAAAACCCTAATCTAAATTAATCAAGTCAATCTCATAAGACTAAGGTCAAAACCCAAAATCCAAACCCTAATCTAAAACTAATCAAGTCAATCTCATAAGACTAAAGTCAAAACCCTAAAACCCTAAAGACTAAGTCAAAACCCTAATTGAAACCCTAAAAGAAACCCTAATCAAACCCTAAATGCTTCTAAAAACTTTATAAATAGGAGCCTCCACACCCTATTTTCATATCAAAGAAGAAACCCTAGAAAAAGTAGGTGAAGAAGCCTCCACAACCTCCCCAAAACCCTAATTTTGGAGCCCCAACTCCTTTCCTAACACCCCTACTCCGATTTTAGCCTAAAAAACACCTAGAAACCTTTCAAAAACACCCCAAAAATCCATCACAAATTCAAAGCATTCAGATCCAAGAAGGAGACACCTTGCCTCGGAGATCAGAAATCAGATCCGGGAACAAAACGAAGCAAGGAGTACGGTACAAGGAACTGTTTTTCAGATCTGAGGGAATAGTACTTTTGCAGATCGAAGGTAAGGTTTTTTTATTATTTTTTTAATCTAGGTTTTATCTTAGCGATGTAGTTATATTGGGAATAAGTAGAGACCGGCATTGGCCGGGCGGGGTTGGTGCCTAACACCTTCCAACCCCGTAACATGATCTCCGGATTCAGATTTCTATAGTAGATTAGTTCCTTTTTATCCATTTTAGAGTCAGTTTGGTTCCTAGACCACAATAACTAGGTGGCGACTCCCAAACCTCAAGGGTCAAAAGCGGATCCGCGCACCCTGCGGATCGAGGGCGCTTTCATCATGTCCATAAAATTAGATGCTAGGAAAATACTTAGGATTCTGACCTTTTGATAGGTCTGACTAAAGACGTTAAACTTAGCGCTACTTGGGAGGCAACCCATGTGCTTTTGTTTTAATAAGTAGTGTAGTTAGGAGACAAACTTTCTCAATTAAAAAAACCTCCAACCCTAATCCCTTTCTTATTCTCTTCCTCTTCAAGAAAATTCTCAACCAAACCAATCAATTAACGATATTAGGACTGCAGACTGGTTAGCAATTGTTGATTAAGTAACAGAGATAGATGTTGGCCTACATTGAGGAGAAGAAGGCACAGGTCACTGAAAGTTTGGATTCAGATTAGGATGAATTTCATTATTAGATTAGGACGTTTTTAAGTTGTTTCTTAATTCTTAGGTAGGATTTTATTTATGCAAAACTATTTCAAAAATTATAATTATTATAACTTTAATCCTTTCAGATCAGTTGTAACAAGATTTTGCACATTAATGCCCAATCCGTTTCAGGTATGATATAACTTTTTTTCTCTATTTCCTTACTATATGTATATTGAGGAAAATATTTCATTTAGGTTTGGGGGTATTAAGTTAGCTCACAATTGCATTGCATATCATTCTAATTTAGTTTCATGTTTCATTCTAGTTTAGTTAAATAAATTTTTTTGTTGTTGTTTCTCATTAAGAAAATCATGAAAAAATTACTTTAAAAAATTCACTTTTGATTGAGTACTTGAAAAAATAAGATTTTATGGAATAAGAGTTGACCTTCTTCTTTGTCTAGACTGTTAGGGAAAACCTAGTCAAGTGAACTATGAGTTCTTTGTCATGTGGTTGGTTGGTTAGAAGAAAAAAAGAACTGGGGTTAATATGACTTGGACATCAATCATAGGATTAGACTGGGTACCTTGAAAATGACTACCTACTTTTTATAAAAAGAACACCAGAAAATGGTGAAGTATGAAAAAGTTGACAAAAAAAAAAGAAGAAAGATGTGAAAAAGACCAAAGTAAAGCAAAAATATTATAACTGAAAAAGTACAAAAATGAAAAGAGTCCAATGAGACCAATTAGTTTAGTAGGGTGAAAGCCGTTAATAGTAAAAATATGAGTAAATTAGAATATCGCAGATAAAGTCCCTTAGAGGTATTAAAGTGAACATCCATACATCTCACAATCCCAGACATGATGCTTAGTTTCGAGTTAGAACTTAGGTAGAACCGACCATTCTTAGCAATTAGGAGGTGAAATCTTATTCTTAAAAAAGATATCACTTTTAAAAAGAAAAAAATCAGAAAATCGCAAAAGCACGCAAGTTGTTTTTGAAATTTTCTAAAATGAGGGATTAAAACTTAGAACTTTGTTCAAACGTAAATGACATTTGACTGATATGTGAAATATCATTATATTCGCCTTACATACTTTGATTTTGATTTTGATATTTCTCTAAAGTGTTGAAATTTTGTAGGTATGTTCTCTACAAACCTTTACGAGTCAAACTCGTCCACTAGGGGTAACCTAGGGGTTCAAGGGCTTGTTGGATTCGCTAAATCCAATCGAGGTACCTGCGAAAGTGGTAATTTAATTTTCTAGGGACTAAAAAAAATGTAAGTTTGGGGGTGTGATGAATATCTCGAAACATTAAATTATACGCACGTTTCCTAGACAGTTATATTAATTTTTATCTCTATTTCTCCATATTAAGGTAATAATCATGATAAGCCTCGAAACATCATGTTGCATGTTAATTAGGCTTAATTATATATAAATAAATTCATTTACTAAATAAATCTAATTATGTGTGTTTCTTATGTAGAAAATCAATATTTTGGTGTCAAAATCTCAAGGCAAAAGCATATGGGCCCATTTTGAAATGTCCTAATCCTTAACTCATGTTCTCATTTTTTATCTTTTTGTGCAAAGAAAAGTGGAGGCTACTTTTAGACTCTTCTATACACATTTTACTCTATAAATAGAGTCTCAATCTCTAGAGAAAGGGTCTCTCTTCCTCCCTCTTGATTCTCTCATCCAAGACTTCTTTAATGTAAGGCTCTTAGCTTTTTCTCTTTTATTTTTGTATTTTAATCTTCTAGTATTTTCTTTTTGGCTAAATAATCTTATAAGAAGTTGAAGAAAAAGAATTTGTAAGTTTTTCCATGAAATGAAGAAAAGTTATTTCATCTCTTATCTTCACTCTCTTGCGATGACATTAGGCTAATCCCCCTCCATTGGAGAGTGGAAAAGCCTAGAACAAGTTTTTGTGTTTTTTCTAGTTTCATGCCTATCTTTTATTTAAAATACTTATGAGTTCTCTTTAAGATTTCTTGTACCTTTTATTCTTAATATAGATACTTTATGTTTAAATTAGATCAAGATAAAGTATGCTTAAAGTAGATAATTGGTAGTAGAAATTTCAAGAAATTCTATTTTGTTTATGTTCTCTCATTTGATTTCATTTGCTAAACTTTCCGATCTAAGGAGTTAACACCAAGCCCTTACGATTGAGTTATAAAAAGGTTAGGAATTGCTTATCAACATGTTTTAGGTAGATCCACTTCCAATGGTGCTTTAATTTCATAAGTTTACTTACTTTTAACTTCATTTACTTTAGTTCATTTTTTAGCAACTTTAAATCTTCTTAATAAGTTAAAAAATATAAAGAAAATAGTTTTAATTCCTTCTGATTAATTTGAATTTTATCCTCTTAGCTTAACTCTACTCCCCTTTTCTCTTGGGTTTGATCCCATACTTGTCCTACAAGTAAGGTAAAAGTAAGATTAATATTAACTTCAGTGGGAAGAACAACGATAGTCCCACTAAGATTTGAAGGCTGAAAATGCCCAAAATCAAGATAAATGGAAGAAAAAAAGCAATTGCATGAAGAAATGTATACCCAAAAGCCAATAAAACTTATTTTGCTAGATAGTAATTTTTTATTGCTATATATCATGATGAGGACAGATAGTGTGGAGGACATTTTTTTAAAATGACACGTGGTAGTTACAAGATGATTCTGTCGAATACCTAACCTATCACAGGAGATCGGAAAAATGGAGGACGAACAACTTTTTACATCGAGATTTTGAAGGTTTAAGACGAAAGTTCAGAAACATCGTATCCCCAAGAATTGGAAACTTAACCATATTTGTGAGAATCAAGGGAAATCTTGAAAATGGCAGAAATGGAAAGAACGAAAATCATGATAAAAACCCTTATAAAGAGAAAGTTGCAGAGTACTATGGAGGTATGTAATTTTCTCCCTACAAATCCTAAAACACTATTTTGTTTCTTTTACCAAGAATCTGACATGGGCATCCGAGAGGTGTTGTTGTAGGCACACCTACCTATATAGGAAATGAAGGAATTAGAGTTCAGTTGGAATCTCGAGGTAGTGTAAGTTTTTTAGCATCTACAATTTGGCACCATCCGTGGGGATCGTTACAAGGAGAAATGACCAAAATGATGAGGACAAGATGAGAAAGATTAGAAAAATCAACAAATCCACTGTTAGCACCACAAAACCCTTTGCAGGCGGTACACCGTTTGTTGATAGAGACGAGAGTAAATATGTCATAGGGGCTCGAATGCTAGAATGATTAAATTCAAGTAATAAGAAGGGAAAATAAAGAACTCAAACAAAAGTATGATGAAGGAACCAAAACTTAGGGAAAAGTAGGAGCAAGACAAGAACCTCCACCCCCTGTAGCAAATCAAATCGATATTGATTAGACAATAAATTCAGTAGGAATAAGAACTTAACAGGGAAGTTAAGAAGTTTGGAACGCCATGACAAGGGAGGATGTGGAAGAGCTGTTGCAGAGGAGGGACAAGGAACAAGCTAGGGGAAGAGATTTGGGGTGCCATACTCATAATATAATTTGGGAACTTAGAGGGTTTCTATTTTCACCATAAAAAATGGCATCCGATCTACCAAGAGTATTTCATCCCTCAAAATTCGAAACATTCGATAGGACGAAAGGCCAAATGGTACATATCTTTCACTACAAGAACCAGATGGTGTTGTACCAGGATGATGACTTGTTATTTTGTAAACTCTTTCCAATGACATTGAGGTACGAAGTTGTATCCTAGTTCCAAGGGCTGCCCACAGGATCAATGAAATGTTTTTCTAAGCTTGAAGAAGCTTTTGTCGGACAGTTCATACATTTGAGGAAGATGAAGGTTCAAGTAAATATACTCTTCCACCTACGGTAGGAAGTTGGAGAAAGCATCCAAGCCTTCATATGACAGTTCTAGACTATAATGTTGGTGGTAGAGAATGAGGCGATTGCATGTGAACCCTATATAGTAGCAATAATTCCCAGGACACAACTGCATGAATCACTAATCAAGACTGATTCATCACGATTGGAGGACTTGTATGCGAAGGTGGAGAAATATATCTTGGTTAAAAAATTGATGAAGAACATGGGGTAGACAGCACAACAACCACCATTAGTGTAGTAGAACTTGAAGTTCCCAGAAAACCAGAACGAGCAAGGGAAGAAAAGGATGGGAGGAAAAGCCATAGGGAAACTAAGGGAAGGTCGGGATGAAAGACTGGACGGATCTATATACCATTAAAAAAAAAAAATCAGAGATCTTAAGGCATATATGAAATGATTTAGGATTCGTGCAACCACCACGAAAGATTGAAAAAGGGGAAGACGATCAACTTCTTAAATCGAGATTTTAAGGGTCTAGGAAGAAAGTTCAGAAACATCATATCCCCGAGAATCGAAAACTTAACCATATTCACGAGAATCAAGGAAAATCCCAAAAAGGGCGAAAACTGTTGAAACGGAAAAAATGAAAATCATGGAGAAAATAATGAAAGAAACCCTTATAAAGGGAAATACACATGACACTGCGGAGGTATACGGTTTTCTCCCTAAAACTCCTAAAATATTATTATTTTTTCTTGTACCAAGGATCTAATTTGGGTGTTGGAGAGGTGTTGTTGCAGGCATACCCAGGTGTACATGAAATGGAGGAATCAGAGTTCAATTAGAGTCTCGAGGTAGTGCAAGTTTTTGAATCTACAGATAGGGAGATATGATCATTCTACTTCATATAGTGATAAAAAATATGGTTCGGTTCGTTGATTTTGAATCGGGTAGGTTGTTGTTTCAGATTTGTGATTGTTTTTGTAAATTTCCCTCATCTATGATTTTATAAAAAAAGGCAAGGGATCCTCATTTTAGAGGAGGTCTTTCTCAATTGTACATATGTTTCATTTTTTTAGAGAATCTTTTAAGGAATTGTTCATGGTGACCTGAAGAGAGCTTCAAGGATATTTTTAGAACTACTCTCCAGAGTTTTAGAGAAGTTCAGAGAGAGAGAAAAGAGTTCAAGTCTTGGAATTTTCTACATTTTGAAAGAGTTCTTTTGAATTATTGTAAAAATATTGTAAGATTGGAATATTCTACTCAAAAGAGGTAATAAGAAATATAAATTTATTCAGATTTTAGAAACTTGTCCAAGCTAAAAAAGTAAGATTAAATTTGTGACAGATCTATTGAATTTCTTTCTCGAATTTTAATTCTAAATTCTCTCTCTTGAATCTAAATTTTATTATGGATTTTAGTTTATTTGTTCACTAATAAAATGAATTTCTTAGTTGCCAATTTTTATGCTTCATGCTTGATTTTAGTTTCGAATCATAAAACTTGTTTTCTCATCTTCAGAAAACTTCCAAATTGGATCTAAATATTCGATTCAAATCTGGTCAAGATGCTATTTTATTTGTAATATTGAGTTTAGAGCTCTAGAAAAGCTACAAAAATTAAGAAGATAACTGATCACCTTATTACTTGTGGGATTGGACCCCATGACTTTTCTCCTTGTAGTGTGGATGAGATCAGCCAAGAACTCATCCACTGTCCCCACCCCCCACCCCCCCCCTAGTTCATATCCTCCACTACAACCAGACATCCATCCTTACCCCTTTATTCATCTTCATTTGTCATCATTCACATTTATTACATATCCACCGGAAGGGGGAACAAAATGGTACTTTCATTGAGATCATCTTGGTTGTGATCGGTTCTATTTTGTATTTTTTGATTTTTCTTTATTTTCTTAATTTTTTTTTATCACATCTGGTGAATTTGGTGTTGTGATTTTGATTTTCGAGTTTTGCTTTGATTTTCATGATTCTCTCTCTATTTTTGTATGTTCCCCTCTTCGATGGCTACAAGTTATGATGGGGATTGGGAATGTGAGGTATGGACAATTGTGGATTGGAGATTCGCGGATCTAGGATGGATTAATATCTAATGATGTGGATCCATCCTAGTGTTAAGGATAATTTGATGAATGAGACCCAGTGATTCGTTTGGTTCATTAGATCTGAATTGGAGGGTAGTGATGAGTCCTTGCGTGATCACATCCCCACTATAAAGAGAAGGACTTGGGATCTAATTCCACAATGTAGTGAGTGTTTGGCTCCATTTTAGATTTCATGATTTTCTTGAGTTTCCCATGGTTCGGATAAAATCAAGGATTTCACTCAATCAAGTCCAAAGTAAAAAAACTCCGAATTCAATCAAGAAGGTTTTTGATAAATAAAAAGGGATCTTAAGGTTAAAATTATAAATTAATAATAGAAAATCAAATTCACTAATTAAGAACACCATTTTTATCGGTGAAAACCAAATTTATAAGTTGATCGATCAAATGATCCACGGTGAAACTTGAATTTTAATAGTGAAAACCAAGATGCCTTCCTTAAACGTTGGAAAGTTAAATCAGTTGATTTCATAAAGCATCAAAATTCAATTGAGTCTATAACCTCTTCAAAATTCTTGATGCCCTTTTCAAGTTTAAAATTCAATCGACCTTAATCTCTAAACCTCGAAGTATAAATGAACTTTGAAGCAAATATAGAGTTTTAGAATGAAAAATGGAGAAACATAAGATATCATATTAACTTTGTACGCAATGAAATTAAATAATATTTTTTTGATTGGTGAAATTGAATAATATTTTATGTATATACCTCACATTGCAAAAGTAGAACATACAGAGGAGAATAAATAGAAATAAACAGATCATTCACGTCATTGTTGTTTACATCAACTTTGACTTTAACCATCAATTCAATCAACGTAGTGATGTCCTTGGACATCAAAGGATTTAATTGATCTCATGGTTTTTGCTAACATTTCAACAAATCCTTCTAGTACCTAGCACTCTTTGAGTTCTTTACATTTTCTGTTGGAGATGCAAGTAGAACTTATGTATTTCTATATGAGTTGTATCTTGCACATAGACACCAACCCATAGCAAAGCTTAACCCAAACCCATATTGAAAAGTGAAAAATTGGTAACATGGAAAACAATACAAAAATAAAGTGCCACATTGGCAACCCAACACCACAGCTCTCTAGATTTCATAAAAAAACCAAGATCCAAACAAAAAATGCCAAATATTTTTTTTTTGGCTAGATCCAAGTTTTTGAAAATGGATGGTTACCAAACTCCCTGATTTGAAATGGACAGCTCCGAAGGAACACATGAAGCTGGTTCGCTATATCGAAATTGAGATCTATTAGGTCCTAGGACCAATTGTGTGAGTGATTCTGCTCCTGATTCCGTTTTTTTAAGAAATCTATCACGTCGAAAGATTGATGAAGTTGTAAATAAGAACCTGAGGAGTTAGTTGAGCTATAACAAGAACCTTTAAGTCATATATATATGGGAAGTGAATTGCATATAGTTGAGAACTTAAATTTATACAAAACTTGAGGAAGGCAACTAAGGGTCGAACACTGGGAACGAGGGTGGTTACCAGGCTCAAAGAAATGAAGTTAATCTAAATTAATATTCAAATCTATTTTTGTATTTTATGTAACAAAAATGAAAGTAAAGTTATTGGAAAATAAAGCAATAAGGATGAAAATTAAGCTAAGAACAAGATAAAGTACTATTAGTGATTAAAGTAACCTAGGACTAGCATTTAAAACTATATCTAAGTTCTATCCTTCTTTAAGCTCAACTCCAAGGGCTTGGTGTAAGCTCCTTGGATTGGAAGATATAACATGAAAGTTTGAATAACATAGAAATTAGGACTCCTTAACTCACTAATGTATAAAGCCCCTATAACCAATTACCTAGATTAAGCATGTTTTATCTTGATCTTATCTAAACATAAAATATCTAAATTAAGCATAAAAGGTGTAATGATTCATCTAGAGATTTGATCTATTAAAGTTGGACGAGACTTTGAAGAGAATCCAATAATCATCAAAAAAACATGAAAGGATAAAAAATAAAAATACAGCAATAAAAACTTGTTCCTAGGTTTCCTCCTTTTACTAATGGAGAGAGTTTAGCCCATGGTCATTGCAAGGAAACAAGAAGAAGTAGTAAAACTAGCACTTGTATTCATTGAGTAACCAAGGTACACTATCTTCATCTTAAAGAAATTACATAACTTAAAGATATAAAAACTATCCTAAAATGGAAAATTACAAGAGAAAGTGCCAAGGGCACTTGGGGCGAGAAGAGAAAGAGATGAAGGTCCCTTCCTAATTTGAAAAAAATTGTCTACTTATAAACATTTGATGCTCTAGAAGGATCTAAATATAGCCGCCATACTCCTTATGCATGTAAATTAGTAAGAGGCAAATAGATGCAATTTTAGGACCAACCAAATGAATAAGGAAGTCAAAGTTCATCAAACCCAATTTTTCCTAATACTCTAAGTAAAAAGAAGGTAAGCAACTTAATCAATTCAACCTAGATTCTTTGTAATCTTATTAGAAGTAACTACAACTAAAAGATAACTTTGCTATAATATTTTCTTAAGAGAAACATGGATAGGGACTCGGGATCAAAGATTTCAACCAATGATTGATCTAAGATTTTTAACCAAATGCTTAAATATACATGCAAAGATTTTGAGAAAAATACTACAAAGTTAACACCAAAATACTTTTCAAAATCTTTTAAATCTTTTTTACTTTTTTTTTTAATGATTTTTGGAATAGAAGAAGAAAAATAAGTAACAATCCGACCCATACGCCCCCAAATTTAAACATGATATTGTTTTCAATATTTCAACATGCACATGCAAAAGCAAAATTGAAAATGACAAAAGAAAATGAAGTGAGTTGGACGGCACCTGAAAAAGATCTTACAGTCTTGTTAATACTAACACAATGTCTCATGAAATGTGACAATATACTACTTATTACTATCACAACGTCAATTGTATATGTTGTATTAATCGTAATAATGTTGTATTCTAGCAGGAGCACCAAAAAAGATATTGTGCTCATAACCTAAGCAAATGGTTCCTAGGCTATGTCAGATAAACACACACCAGTAGTTTCGATATACACTATGTAAACTAGCACAAGACGAAATAACTAAAATCCTAAGATTTGGATGGTAATGGTAGCTATGAGTATCTAACATGATAAGGACTCAGCTTGTCACTTTTTAGAACGTAGAGCTTGGGTGCATCAGGTATGCCATCTCGATTCATCGGTGACTATTTGAAGAGGGCCAACAAGGGAGAAACCTATCGACAGGTAGACCATTCCTTTCTGTTAAGCATTGTGCAAGCCTAAACATATGAGATCAATTATGGTTTTATTTTTTGAACCTACCACTTTGGTTCTAAATCGATAATTATTCCTAACAAGGAAAATGGCCAAGTTCTAGGCCTAATTGAAGTAAAAAAAACTACCATACTCATCCAAAACTTCTAAAACTACTATTGAAATAAAGAGAATGGGTTGCCTCCCAGATATATTAAGTTTAATGTATTTAGCTAGATGAAAATTCTATTAATCTTCATAAACGAGATCCTCAAGGAGTAGAACTTCGTCTAGTGGTATATATTCGAGATGCGGTTTGCGGTGCTAGCCATTTACTTTGAAAGTGGATCCGTCCTTAGGATTAAGGACTTCAACAACACTATAAGGGTAAACTGTTTGGATCATATATGGGCCAATCCAACGAGATTTGAGTTTATTTGAAAAAGGTGGAGTTTGTTGTTGTCCAATGACATTTGTTGACTAGGTTCAAAATTTCATTGAAGAATGTGTTTATCGTGATAAAATTTTGTATGTTATTTGTAACATTTAGCACAATTATCATAATCATGTTTGATTTCGTCTAATTCATCGAGTTGAAACTTATAATTTTCATCGACTTTCTTGAGATCAAAGTTAATGCATTTGATTGCCCAATATACATAATACTCAAGTTTTATAGGGAGATGACAGACCTTGCCAAAATTAATTGATAGGGAGACATCCCTATTAGTGTTTTAAAAACAGTTCAATAGGCCCACAACGAGTCATTTAGTCTTAAAAATCAATCTTTCCGTAAAGGATTGACAATTTTTTCCAGAATGATTTTAATTTCCCTGTTAAAAATCTCTACCTGTCCACATGTTGCAATTTTATGAATTATGAGGTATTTCCTCATTAACAGTGCAAAGATTTTAGTGCAAAAATGTGAGTCACCATCATTTATGATAGTTCACTGTAGACACCCTATTTTTGCAGTCACCTAATTAATCAAGTCGTCAACCTGATCGCAACGATTCCCAATGATGGATGATTATTCTAAGGCTTTATTTGTTACTAGATATGTATCATAAATTCAGACAAGGTATCTCAAACTAACAAAACTGTAGAAACCACGCTACGCTAGGAAAATATAACTCCAAAAACATAGAAATCATCATCTTGTAGACAAAAAGAAACTTTACGATAAAAATCACTAAAAATGATCAAATTATCAAAATACACCTAACATCAAAACATCCTTAGACCCCCCTTACGTTTAGGAAAATCCATTCAAATACATAAAATAACAAAATGAGATCAAATAAATCATTTCGCCAATTTTTATCAAATTTGATAAAATTACAAAAATGCCCCTCATAAGGGTTGACAATCATTTCACGCCAAAAAAATTTCATAAGTGACATAAACCAATAATCCCATTGAATTTCTTACGAAAAATCGATACCAAAACATTTCGAAACATCGAAAACTGATTTGAAATGCAAAAGTTCTCTTTGGGGGTAAAACGATAATTTTTCAATTTTTAAAATTTTTAATTTTGAGATTAATAAATAAAATATTAATTAACGTAAAGTAAACCTTAATAAAATTAATTTAAAAACCTAAACCAATTCAATCTCACAAGACTTAAGTCAAAATCCTAATTAAAACTTTAATCTAAAAAGACCAAGTCAATCTCATAAGACTTAAGTCAAAACTCTAATTAAAATCCTAATCTAAAAAGATCAATTCAATCACATAAGACTAGAGTCAAAACCCTCATTAAAATCCTAATCTAAAAAGACTAAGTCAATCTCATAAGACTAAAGTCAAAACCCTAATTAAAATCCTAAAATAAACCTATTCAAACATTAACTTTACCCAAAAAATTCTATAAATATAGAATCTCCACAATCCAATTTCGTAGGTAAAAGAAAATCCTAAAAAACGTAGGTCAAAAAGTCACCCTATCCTTCCCAAAACCCTGATTTTGAAGTCCTAACCCCTTACCTATCATCCAAGCCCTAACTTTTATCAAAAAGACTCAAAAACTTCCTAAAAATCATATAGAAATCCATCACAATACTAGAAAAGAAACTCAGATCTAAGGAGGAAATACTTCATTTTGGAGATCTGAAGTAGATCCGGTGATTGAACAAAGCGAGGAGAATTTATACCAGAAGCTGTTCTACCATATCTGAGGGAACAAGTCATTGCGATTGTCACATGTATAATTTCTTTGTCTTTATTTATTTATTTTAGGTCTTTAACAATGTAATATTCTTGAAAATTAGTAGAGACCGGCGTTTACCAGGCAGGATTGGTGCCTAATACCTTCCAATCTCGTAATGTGATCCCTGAACTTAGTATCTTTTGTAGATTAGTTGTTTTACTCATTTTTGAGTCAATGCTCGATTCCTAGACCGTAATAACTAGATGACGACTCCCAAACCTCAAAAATCAAAAGTCGATCCGCACACCCTGCGGATCGAGGGCACTTTCACTCTTGGAGTATCAAATCTTAAAAAGATGGTCTCCTTAATAAAATTGATCACCACTTTGTGATCGTTTGTCTTATATGCTATAGTTTTGACCTATTTGGACATGTATTCAACGACAACGAGGATGTATTGGTAACCTTGGGAGATAGGAAATGTCCCATAAAATTTGTGCCCCAAAAAATCTCGATGATCTGGATAAGATTTTGAGGCATTTCATTTCTCTTAAAGAATTTTTCTAATTTCTAACATCGATTACAATATTTGCTAAACTTGTAGGGATCATGAAAAATGGAAGGCCTAAAGAAATCGTACTGCAAGATTTCCATAGCCGTTTTCTTACCATTAAAGTGCCTTCCGCAGGCATGATTATGATAAAATTCTAAGATACTGGCTTACTTACACGATGAAATACAACGTCTAATAATTTGATCGGGATAGTACCTAAATAAGTATGGTTCATCCCATAAATACCATTTGATTTTCTAACGTAGACAGAGTTTCTCTTGCCTAGTCATTGAGATTGGCAATTGATCTGTAATTAGGTAGTTGACAATGTCAACATACTATGAATTATTAGAAATTTGCATAAGTTGCTCATCGAAAAATGATTTAGAGATGGGTAAGGATTCCTCGGATAACTCAATAACTATCCTAGATAGATGATCAACTACAACATTTTCTACACCTTTTTTGTCTCGAATCTCAAAATCAAACTCTTGTAAGAGTAAAATATAATGGATTAGCTTTGCTTTAGTATTCTTCTTGGTAAGAAGTTACTTCAATGCGGCATGGTCTGTGTAGACCACGACTTTCGATCATATTAGGTAAGGACAGAATTTATTAACGGCATATATTATTACTAGCATTTTCTTATATGTTGTAGAGTAGTTAAATTGAGCATCACTGAGGTTTTTACTGGTGTACTGGATAACGTGAGGATGTTTATTGATTGGTTAACCCAAGACAGTGTCTGTCGCATATTCCTAAGCGTCACACATGACCTCAAATGAAATATTTCAATTTGGAGGTTGAATGATGGGTGTCGATGTTAACTCGGACTTTAGTTCGTTGAACACGGAGATATATGACTCTAAGAAGTTAAAAAGAACATGCTTACCTAAAAGTTCACATAAGGACTTTTAGATCTTCCCAAAATCTTTAATGAATTTATGGCAGAAATCTGCATGGCCTAGGAATTACCTAATTTCTTTTATCATTCTAGGAGGTGGTAACTTCTCAATTAAACCTACCTTTGCTCTATCTACTTCAATCCCTCTAGTAGAAATAATGTGTCTTAACACAATCTCGAATGTTACCATAAAATAACATTTTTCCCAATTGACGACTAGGTTGACTTCTTTACATTACATAATGACCAAAGTCAAGTGATAGAGACATTCTTTAAAATTTGGTCCAAAAACCAAAATATCATCCATGAACATTTTAAGATATCTATCTAGCATGTCCAAACATATACTAATCACACACCGTTGAAAAGTAATGGGTGCATTCAATAATCCAAAGGGTTATGCGACGATACACAAAAGTTCTGAAGGAACAGGTAAAAGTTATTTTCTCTAGACCAATGGGAGCAATGGGTATTTGGTTGTACCCGAAATAACCAACCAAGAAATAATAATAGGAATGTCTTATTAGCTGCTATAATATTTGATCAATAAAAAGTAGTGGTGTAGACACCCCATTTTTCCATTCGCCTGATTAATTAACTCGTCAACTCGATTACAACGGTTCCCAATAATGGATGTTTCTTCCAATGCTTTATTTTGTTACCAGATATGTTTCAAAAATCCGGATAAGGTAGTTCGAACTGACAAAACTATAGGAACCACGCTACGTTAGGAAAATATAACCCAAAAAATATAGAAATCATCATTTTTCAGACAAAAATAAACTTTACGATAAAAATCACTAAAAAATTACCAAATTACCAAAATAACCATAATCTCAAAATATTCTTAGAGCTTACATTACGCTTAGGAAAATCCTTTCAAACACATAAAATAACAAATCGAAATCAAATAAATTATTTCGCCAATTTTCATAAAATTTGATAAAATTACAAAAATGACCCTCATAAAGTTCATGACCATTCTACACAAAAATTTTCATAAATGACACAAACCAATATTTCCATTGAATTCCTTACGAAAAATCGATTCTAAAACATCCTACAACATCAAAAATCGACTTAAAACACAAAAAATTCTCTCCGAGGGCAAAATGGTAATTTTACAATTTAATAATTAAAATTTTTAAAATTAATAATTAAAACATTAATTAATGTAAAGTGAAATCCTAATTAAAATTAAAGTCAATCAAATAAAACTAAAATCAAAATCTTAAAGTCAATCAAGTAAGACTAAAGTCAAGTCAATCAAGTAAGAATAAAGTCAATCAAGTAAGACTAAAGTCAAGATCTTAAAATCAATCAAGTAAGACCAAAGTCAAGATATTAAAGTCAATCAAATAAGACTAAAGTCAAAATCTTAAAGTCAATCAAATAAGACCAAAAGTCAAAATCCTAATAGAGTTCTAATTAAATAATAATTCTATTTAACATTCCTAATTAAATAATAACTCTATTTAATAGAATTCTAACTTAAATATAACTCTACCTAAAACAATTCTAATTAAAATATAACTCTACCTAAAATAATTCTAATTAAAATATAACTCTAACTAAAAGAATTATAATTAAACACTAATTCTATCTAAACAAACACTTAAAAAAAATCTATAAATAGGGGTCTCCACACCCTATTTTAGTATCAAATAATATACCCTAAGAGAAGTAGGTCAAAAAGTTTTCCTAGCCTCTCATAAACCCTAATTTTGAAGCCCCAACTCCTTACCTAACACTCCTACTTCGATTTTAGCTCGAAAAACACTTAGAAGCCCTCCAAAAATACCCAAAAATCTATAAACAAATCCGAAGAATCCAGATCTAAGAAAGAGATACCTCGCCTCAAAGATCAGAAATCAGATCCGGAAACAGAATGAAGCGAGGAATACTGTACAAGGAGTTCCTCTGTCAGATTTGAGGGAACGAGAACGTTGTCTTCGAAAAGTATAAATTTCTTAATATTTTTTATTACTTAGGTCTTTTAGCAATGTAGTTTATTTGGGAATTAGTAGAGATCGACGTTTACTAGGAGGGGTTGGTGCCTAACATCTTCGAATCCCGTAACTTGATCCCCAAACTCAGTTATTTTTTTTAAAGTAGATTAGTTATTTTTATCCATTTAGAGTCCAAGTTTGGTTCCTAGACCGTAATAACTAGGTGACGACTCCCAAACCTTAAAGGTCAAAAGCGGATCCGCGCACCCCGCAGATCGAGGACGCTTTTAAGTGGAAAGTGATCTTTGGGAGTCATTGAGTTGAGTATTTGAATGGGGATTAAATCATTATCTTGGTTGGCTACCACAATGATACCAAACTTCTTATAAATAACTTTAATGGGACTTACCCAACTATTGTCATAGATGGGGTAAATGATACCTGCATCGAGTAATTTCATCACTTTACTCTAGATTACATCCCTCATGACAAGATTTAGTCGTCTTTAAGGTTCTAGTGAAGGCTTAACGAAATCCTCTAGATAAATGTGATGCACCACCATAGATGGACTAATTTTCTTAATGTCGGTTATGGTCCAACCAGTAGCTTCCTGATGTTTTCTCAACACTTTTAACAAATTTTCCTCCTAGACTACACTAAGGTAGGAGGAAATGATCATAGGTAAAGTTTGATTCTTGTCAAGAAATATGTATCTCAACGTCTCTAGAAGCAATTTAAGTTTTAATTTGGGAGACTCGATTTAGAAAGGAACAAGAAGACTTTCGAATTTTGCGTGCTAGTGTGTAGAGTCTAAAAGTATAATAGATTCAAGTAAAGCGTTGACTTCACTTATAGACCTATTGTAGACACCCCATTTTTGCATCCGCTTGATTAATCAACTCGTCAACCCGATCGCAATGATTCCCAATGATGGATGTGTATTCCATTGCTTTATTTTGTTGCCAGATGTGTTTCAGAAATCCGGATGAGGTATTTCAAATTAACAAAACTGTAGAAACCATGCTACGCTAGGAAAATATGACTCCAGAAACATAGAAATCATCATTTTTCAGACAAAAAGAAGCTTCACGATAAAAATCACTAAAAAACTATCAAATTACCAAAATACCCTAACATCAAAACAACCCTAGAGCCTACATTACGCTTAGGAAAATCCTCTCGAACACATAAAATAACAAATCGAAACCAAATAAATCGTTTAGCCAATTTTCACAGAATTTGACAAAATTACGAAAATGCCCCTCATAAAGTTCAAGACCATTTCACACAAAAATTTTTATAAATGACACAAACTAATATTTTCATTAAATTCCTTACAAAAAATCGATTATAAAACATCCTAGAACATTAAAAACTGACTTAAAACGTGAAAAGTCCTCTCCGGGGGTAAAACGGTAATTTCATAATTTTCATAATTAAAACATTCGAAATTAATAAATAAAATAATAAATAATTGAAGTAAAATATTAATGAAATTAATTTAAAATTTTAAACCAAAGAAATAGATCAATCGGGCTCTCAGGCAAAATTGTTGAGGGTTTATGAGATATTTCTTTAAGGACCCCTCCATTTTGGGGTCCAAAAAAATTAAAGATATAATAGAGAGGGATTCTCCAAAAATTTAAAGCCGATTAAGCAAGACTAAGGTCAAGGTATTAAATTCAATCAAGCAAGACTGAAGTCAAAATTAAAGTCAATTAACTAAGACTAAAGTCAAGATATTGAAAGTCAATCAATTAAGACTAAAGTCAAAAATTAAAAGTCAATCAAATAAGACTAAATGTCAAAATCATAATAGAGTTCTAATTAAATAATAACTCTATCTAATATAGTTCTAACTAAAACACAACTCCACCTAAAACAATTCTAATTAAAACACAACTCTACCTAAAATAATTCTAACTAAAACACAACTCTAATTAAAACAACTTTATTTAAACACTAACTCTATCTAAATCAACCCTAAAAAAATCTATAAATAGAGGTCCTCACACCTTATTTTCGCATCAAATCAAAAATCCTAAGAGAAGTAGGTCTAAAAGCCCCCCTAGCCTCCCATAAACCCTAGTTTTGGAGTCCCAACTCCTTACTTAACATCCCTTCTTCGATTTTAGCCTAAAAAATACCTAAAAACCCTTCAAGAACACCCCAAAATTCATAACAAACTTGAAGAATCCAGATCCAAGCAAAAAGAGATATCTTGTCTCGGAGATCGAAAATCAAATTCGGAGATAAAACGAAGCAAGAAGTACGGTACAAGGAACAATTTTTGTCAGATCTGAGGGAACAAAGTCTTTGCTATCGGAAAGGTATAACTTCTTATTTTTTTATTTTTTTATTATCTAGGTTTTTTTAGCAATGTAACTTATTTGAGAAATTAGTAGAGACCGACTTTGGTTGGGCGGGGTTGGTGCCTAACACCTTCCAACCTCGTAACATGATCCCCGAATTCAATTTTTTCTATTCTAGATTAGTCCTTTATCTGTTTAGAGTCATTGATCGGTTCCTAGACCGTAATAACTAGGTGACGACTCCCAAACCTCAAGGGTCAAAAGCGGATCCGCGCACCCCGTGGATCGAGGGCGCTTTCACCTATCTATATCGAAATCTTGGCCAAAGTGGGCCAAACATCTTTCTAGGGATTCAGAATACCTTAAATCTTGACACGTTTGATTGATTAGCGCATGTATCATATTCACTTCCTCCACATTATCATTAATATCAATTCCTTAGAAATTATGAAAAACGTTCAATTTGACTTTCATATCTCTAAATACTAAAATCATAATTTCATTTCTACAATGAATAACTATGTCAGAAGTTGCTAAGAATGGACATCCTAAAATGATAGGAACATGACTATGCGGAGTGATGACTGGTTCTGTGTCTAAGACAGCAAAGTCACCCGATTATCATGTCCTCAATTATACCATTGGGAACCTTACTAGACCTATTGACTAAACTCAATGTGATATCAGTAGGTTTCAAAATCCTTAAACTCAGTTGTTTATAAATCGAGTAAGATAAAAGGTTTACATTTGCCCCTAAGCCTAAGAGACACTTTCCAACCATTTGATTTTTAATATAGATGGAAATTGTCAAACATTCAGGATCTTTAAATTTTGGTGCAATTGTTTACTGGATGAGAGATGAAGCATGGATTGCCATGATGACTTCCCAAGGAAATGATGTTTTCCTCTTAGTTGTGATCAAATCTTTATGGAATTTAGCATATGAAGGTATTTGTTTAATGACATCTAAGAATGGGATATTGGTATGCACATTTTAAAACATTTAAAATACACCCTCAAATTACTTACTCTTCTTTTTATTTCTAAGACGATAGAGAAATAAAACTTTTGAAATTGGTGTAACAATGGGAAGATTCTTCAAATCTTTTTCATTGTCTTTAAGAGATTTTATGACTTCTTCTACCTGAACTTTGGCCTTCTCTAGGACATTGTCTTTCTCATCAATATGTTGGACCTTGTTATACACCTTTTTTCCTAACCTCAAGGTGTGAATAGCTTGGACGGAATCTTGTGGGTCTCTAGAATGGCTTTTTACCTTGTATTGACCCTTCGGTCCATTGGGAACCATAGGTTGGACTCTAAGATTAGGAATAATTTGACTGAAAAATTGACATTTCTCTCTCTTCAAAGGAAATAGCTAACTGACCCAACTAAACTTTCATTTTATCTATGGATTGAGCATGACTTGATTAATTTGGGTTTGATTTTGATTGGTCTGCTGTTGAATTTGGATGAGTTGTTGTTGTTTCACCAACTTTGCCATCATAAATTCTAAATATGACTGTTATTGGCCAGGTGAATTATACTTGGTCATGGAATCTGGGACTATAACTCTACATTTAATAGATTATCGAGATTGATAAGGTACTTGTGAATAATGGCTTAGTTCATGGAAGGATTAGCTTGTTTAGGATAACTTTTATTATAACTTGGTGGACCACTAGATTGAATAGGTTCGTTTTGTCTGTACGAAAAATTAGGAAGGAACTTATTATCTAGATAATGTGTTTGGCTATAAGAATTCAGAGTTGGCTTCATAAAAGTATTGTAGCCATTAACAGCATTAGCCTATTTAGCCTTAATATATAGCAAGTTGGGACAACACTCAACCAAATGGTTGTTGCCATCATACAAGCAATAAAGAAACTGGCTTGACTAATACTTGCAAAACTGAACGAGAATCAAGGTGAGGGTTAGATGCTAAGATGGTGAACATCTAACTTCTTTGTGGGACTATTCATACCAATCAGTATATTAGATATGATATTCTTGAGATCAGGGTCTACATTCATCTCGTACATCCCTAAGTTCTTGACGAGGTTATCTCTATCATACTCTCCGTTATTAGTACTCTAATTTTGAGCACCCTCGACTAACTCAATGAGAAAATCGTATGCTTGGTTAGGAGTTTAGTTTCTGAATTGACTTTTATGCATAGGCTCAACTAAGGTATGTTGATTCATGGTTAATCATCAATTAAAGCATAACACCAATTATGCTTTGTCAACATCATGGTGTAGGCATTTGACTAACAAATCATTGAATCTCTCCCAAGTTTTGGAGAATTATTCATCCGGACACCCTCTAAAATTTCTAATTGTGTTCTTCATTCTATTAATTTTGACTACACCATGAATTTCTTGGATAGAACATCCCATGAAGCTATGAAATTAGGAGTAAGGGAGTTCAACCACGCAACTGCGTGGTTTTCTAAGGATAACAGTAATAAAATGAGCTTAACATTCTCTTAATCTAGATTCTGGTTTCTAAAGGTTTGACATATGGTCAAGAATCGATTAAGGTAGGTATAAAACTGTTCACATTCCAAATAAAAAAATTTAAGAAACATAATTATAGTGGCTACCTTAATTTCAAACTAAGGGGCATTGTTTAATGGTAACACAATGCATGTAGGTGAGGTAGCGAAAGTAAGAACGAAGAGCTCATTGAGAGTTCACTTTCAATCACCCATCATATTCAATAAGGGTTTCCTACCAATTTACTGATGGTACGTTTGATCTCAAGATCAAATGGTTCTAATACGATACTCTTTGAACATTTACCACGTATGCAAATTACAAAGTCTATCAAACAATCATAAAAGAAAGACTGGACCTAGGTAGATTGCCTAATTCTAGACAACTCCTAATTGGGTAGAAATGACATAACTAGCTTTCCAACTTGGTTCTATGAAATCAAGTTTGGATCATTTAGATCTCCAAATTGAAGGTGGTACGTGATGCACAAGCAAGGGCACTCTTAAGTCGTCTTCTATCTAGAATAGACTAAGTCTATCCCCTCAAAAGGGCAAGATCTTATTACATACCAAATATGATCAAGAAGCGCAATCGACACAAGTTGAAACGGATTTCTCCTATTGAGCTCGTGGGCCCTGTAGTCAAGTCTAATTGATTTTAATTAATTTGATTGGATGGCTCATGCAATTTATTATCCTAATTAGAGTAAGAAAATGATAATGACTTCCAATCCTTATGTTATGGTGCCATCCCTAGAAGAAGGGTGTTATTTACTAACTAATTAACTAATTCAAGTGTGTGCAACTTAGAAAATAACAAGCAAAAACAATGAGTAACCCACTACCAAGGGGAGGCATGGGTGAGTCAGAATTATCTCCTATGCTAGAAGGGGTAAAGATAAGTTGAGTAGACTTTGGCCACCAACTTCGATTTTGGTATGCGAACCTAAGGAGTCGTGACGGTATCGTTATTCCCTAGTCTATTACAATCCAAGTCTTTTTGAATAATTAATTAATAAATGTAATTTTAAAAAGTACCTAATACAAATGTATCTAAAATAATAAAATAAACCTAACTAAAAATGCATTAAAAACACAAAATGAATCTATCGATTAAACTTGAGATTTTTTTTTCATTTGCTCTAACCAACAAAAGAGAACATCATGTTAGACATTGAATAGAACAAAAAAAAATGAATATAACTAAACCTACTGCTACAATCCAAAGGAAATAATAAGACAATTGTTGAAATCAGAACTTTTAGGTCTCTGGATTCACTACACCACAATGAATGGTGATTGCATCACAATGAAATCTAGGGAACTGTGCCCACAATTTTCACACAGGTCTTATGTATTCTTCTTGGTTGTAATGAATCAAATTTTTTGATTTTGTAAAAAAAATTATCAACAAAAAATAGAAAATGAAAGAATGAAGAAAAATGACAAAAAAATTATTTCAAGCAAAAACTTATAACTACTACAGCTTTTCTTGACAATGATGCCAAAATTCTTGATATGAGTATAGTTGAGAACTTAATTTTATACCAAACTTGAGGAAGGAAAGTAAGGGGTTGAACATTGGGAAATGGGGTGGTTACCAAGCTTTAAAAAATGAAGTTAATCTAAATATTGATTCAAATCTATTTTTGTGTTTTGTTCAACCAAAATGAAAATACAAGTTGCTGGAAAATAAAACAATAGTAATGAAAATTAAGCTAAGAATAAGATAGAATAGCACTAGTGATTAGAATAACCTAGGGCAAGCATTTACAATCACATCTAAGTTTTCTCCTTAGTTTAACTAAATTCCAAGGGCTTGGTGTGAGCTCCTTGGATTGGAAAATATAGTATGAAAGTTTGAAGAACACAAAAGTTAAGGCTCCTTCACTTACTAATGTGTGAAACCCTTATAAACAATTATCTAGATTAAACATGATTTATCTTGATTTCATCTAAGCATAAAACATCTAAGTTAAGCATAAAAGGAATAATGATTCATCTAGAATTTTGATCCATTAGAGTTGGACAAGGCTTTGAAGAGAATCCAATAATTATCAAAGAAACATGGAAGGATAGAAAATAAAAGTACAATAGTAAAAACTTGCTCCTAGGCTTCTTTCTCTCACTAATGAAGGGAACTTAACTTATGGTCATCGCAAAAACATAAGGAGAAGTAGTAAAACTAGTACTTGTATTCAATGAGTAACTAAGGTACACTATCTTCTTCTCAGAGAAATAACAAAACTTAAAGAAATAGAAACTATCCTAAAATGAAAAATTACAAGAGAAAGTACCAAGGACCCTTGGAGGGAGTAGAGAGAGAGAGGGAGGGTCCTTCCTAACTTGGAAAATATTTTATTTATAAACATTCAATGCTCTAGAAGGACCCAAATATAATCGCCATACTCCTTGCGAATGTAAGCTTGTGAGAGGCAATAGATGCAATTTTAGGGTGCTCTGATAGAGGTTTATTGTGCCACAATCATGTTGAGACTTTTGATTCTTCAATTTTGCATGGTTGCTTGATTGGTCTTCCAGATTGTAATGCACACTTGATTGGTTGATTTAGTGGTCTATCTTGATGGTTTGATATTTAATCTGCACAATGAACACACGTAATCAAAACTTTCTAAAAAATGCATTAATTTTATGCAATTAAGCCCATTTAACATGGCAGAACATGTAATGTAATAATTTGAGGCTTAACACAATTATTTACCTAATCTAATAAAATATGATGGAAATCGAAATAAATATCTGGAAAAATTATATATAAATAAGTGTTTTGAGACACTGATAAGGAAATGTTTTGAGACCCTGAAGAAAGCCAAACATTGTGCCAAATACTTTTCAAAATAGGAGTTAGAAGTTTCAGAATGGGCTATTCTTTTGTGACGATAATCTCTATGGTGAAGAGATCATTCTTACTAAAAATCAACTCATTTTGAAAGTTTTAACCTTAGTTTACAAGTTGAAGAATAATATACCGTTCAATTTTTGTAAACCACTTTTGATGAAGTTAAAAGTTTTAGAATGAGCTGAGTTTTGGTGAGGATGATTTTGTCACCATAGAGATCATCCTCACAAAACGTCAGCTTATTCTGGCATTTTGAGGCCTTAAAGGGAGCCAAACATTTTTTTCAATGTACGGTTTAGAAGTTTCGGAATGGCCTGACTTTTTGTGAGGATGATTTCTATAGTGAAAAGATCCTCCTCCCCAAAAATCAACCTATTTTAAAACTTCTAACCTTGTCAAAATGTGGTTTAAAAAAAATCGAATGATCTACGATTCTTCAACTGGTAAACTAGGGTTAAAGTTTCAGAATGAGTTGATTTTTAGCGAGGATGATCTCTTCCCCATAGAGATCACCCTCACAAAAATCATCCCATTTGGAAACCTCTAAACCCTACTTTGAAAAATATTTGGCTCTTTTTGTATATAAAGAAGCATAAAAACTGAACTATTATATATTCTTCTTCACTACTTTGATCTCAAACTCTCAATCTTCTTTTTCTTTTTCATAACCATCATTGTTTGGAATTAAATTACAAGGTATTCAAATCCTAATCGAAATCAAAAGTATGAAAAAAAAACATTTTGTTGAAGCCTTAATACTTGTTCAGTTTCTTCTTAATTTTATAAAAAAAATTGATGGACTAATTTAGTTACACTTTTGCGTAATTCCTTGCAAAATAAGAATTTTTTAATTTATTTTGTCTAATTCCTTAAAAAATCTTTTCGATTTTGATTAGGGATTGAATGAACACTTCGTTGATAATTTGTGTCTAATTTAAGACCCAAAGTTCGAATTTCTTAACAAACAATTGATGTATTTATTGAATTATACTGACAAAATTTGTCATTTACAATGTACATACAAGGTTGACAATCTAATTTTTTAACAAAGGTTATGTTGACAAAATTGAAAGTAAAGTTGGCAAATAGATAATTTATGTTGATAATCATTTAACGTTATGTTGTCAAATTTAAAAAGAATAGTTGACAAAAAGATAGCGTGTTGTTGAAAAATCTATTAGTTATGTTTTCACAAATCTATTAGTATAGTTAACAACTATATTCATCTTAAGAAATTTGAATTTTTTTCAACAATTTTATTATAATTATCTTAACTTAAGATAAAAAATATTATTTCAAAAGGGAAATGTTACAAATTTGTCAATGTTTTTATTAACCTAAATCAACCTATGGAGCATTGTTGTCAATATTTCTACAAATGTTTGTCAACCTTATTCTCCATATTTGAAATCTCATGAAAATTTTATTGTGATCATCTTAATTTAAAAATATTCACTAGCAAAATATCAACATGATAGTATATCAAGAAATGATATTGTGTATAATTTGTCAAAATGATGTATAGTTATTTACATGTTTATCAAAAATTGATATTGAAAAAATTATTGATATTATGTATGATTTGTTGATGTAATACATGGTACTATGAACTGGTCAAAAAAATGCATAGTATTATACATGCTTGTCAAAAATTCAAATTGGGAAAATAAAAAAGGAAAAAGAAGATTATTACAGTGGAGAGAAATGAATAAAAAGAGGAGAAAACTTGTAGAAGAACACAAAAAATGACTTTTGTAGATATACACCCCATTTTTGCATTCGCCTGATTAATCAACTCGTCAACCCGATTGCAACGATTTCCAATGATGGATGTTTATTCCAATGCTTTATTTTGTTACTAAATATGTTTTATAAATTCGGATGAAGTATCTCAAATTAACAAAACTATAGAAACCACGCTACGTTAGGAAGATATAACCCCAAAAGCTTAGAAATCATTATTTTGTCAACAAAAAGAAGCTTTACGATAAAAATCACTAAAAAATGATCAAATTAACAAAATACTCCTAACCTCAAAACATCCCTAGAGCCTACATTACGCTTAGGAAAATCCTTTAAATACATAAAACAACAAGTAGAAACCAAATAAATCATTTCGCCAATTTTCACAAAATTTAACAAAATTATGAAAATGCCCCTCATAAAGTTCATGATTATTTCGCACAAAAAATTTCATAAATGACACAAACCAATATTCCCATTGAATTTCTTATGAAAAATCGATTCTAAAACAACCTGGAACATCAAAAACCGACTTGAAACACAAAAGTTCTCTTTAAGGGCAAAACGGTAATTTTTCAATTAAAAATTTTAAAATTCTGAAATTAATAAATAAAACATTAAATAATTTAAAGTAAAGTATTAATAAAATTAATTTAAAATTTTGAACAAAATAAATCGATTAATCAGACTCTTAGACAAAATTGTTGATGGTTGCCCAGATATTTATTAAAGGACCCCTCCATCTGAGGGCCCAAAGAATTAAAGATATACTAAAGGGGGGTTCTCCAAAAAAATTAAAGTCAATCAAGTAAGACTAAGTCAAAATCTTAAGGTCAATCAAATAAAACTAAAGTCAAGATATTAAAGTCAATCAAGTAAGATTAAAGTCAAAATCTTAAAATCAATCAAGTGAGACTAAAAGTCAAAACCCTAATAGAATTCTAATTAAACAATAACACTATTTAAAACAATTCTAATTCAATAATAACTCTACCTAAAATAATTATAATTAAAATACAGCTCTACCTAAAACAATTCTAATTAAACAATAACTCTTTCTAAAAGAATTATAATTAAACATTAACTCTATCTAAAAGGCACTTAAAAAAATCTATAAATAGAGGTCCCTACAACCTATTTTCGTATCAAATAATAAATCCTTAGAGAAGTAGGTCAAAAAGCTTCCCTAGCCTCCCATAAATCTTAATTTTGAAGCCCTAACTTTTTACCTAACACCCATACCTCAACTTTAGCTCGAAAACTCGTAGAAACCCTTCAAAAACACCCAGAAATCCATAAAAAAAATTGAAAAATTTAGATCTAAGAAATAGATACCTTACCTTGTAGATCTGAAGCGAATCCAACGACAGAACGAAATGAGGAGTACTATACAATGAGTTATTCTACCAAATCTGAGGGAACAAGATCGTTGTCTTTAGAAAGGTATATGTTTCTTATTTTTTTATTACTTAGGTCTTTTAGCAATGTAGTTTATTTGAGAATTAGTAGAGACCAGCGTTTGCCAGACGAGATTGGTGCCTAACACCTTCCAACCTCGTAATTTGATCCTCGAACTCAGTTATTTTTTAATAGATTAGTTGTTTTTATTCGTTTAGAGTCGATATTCGGTTCCTAGACTATAATAACTAGGTGGCGACTCCCAAACCTCAAAGGTCAAAAGTGGATCCGCACACCCCACGGATCAAGGGCGTGTTCCGTGATGACTCCACTTGGGACTATTGAGGATCAAACTTGAAAAGTCCCAAGTATGGGAACATTGCCAATAGGACCTAGTTTCTTTATTTTATTTTATTTTTAGTTATTTGTTTTGTTTATGTTTTTTATTTTTTATTTTTATCATTCTCTATGGTTGATTATTGTTTGGGATGTTGAATATTTTTGTTTGGCACATCTTTGTTATGGTTCAATTTGGGGTCATTCATAATGATCCTAAATAATGCAGGATATCGAAGGTTAATGACATGGGGAATGACCCATTTGTATTATTTGGATTATTGGGTCTTTATTATCCTCTATTAATATCATTCAATTCGATTTTGAGTGTCTTGATTTGGCATATGATTTTCTATGGTTCAACCAAGGGTTATTCGAAAAGACCCTAAATAATGTGAGATTTCAAGATGGATGATTTTATTAAGGATGTGATAATGATTAATGAACCATGATTTTGACATATGTGGATAGTTTTTTTAGATGTGTGTCTGATCTGTTGGTTGACAATGTTTTTAATTTATTTTTTTTTTTAATTTATTTTTTTTTCTTTTTATTTTTTATTTATTTATGTATTTAGTTTTTTTTATATAGTAGGCAACTTGTGTTGTCCGTTGACAGCAAGTAATAGAAAAAGAAACAAATTTTTTTTTTTAAAGGTACTGTTAGCCAACAGCAAAGTTTTAAATCGGTTGTAGAAGTGGGATGCCCTTAGTAGAAACTCATCTTTAAGGGACAAACCTTTAATGTTTTTAAGTTGATATGTGGTGTGCCATTAGTAGAGTAATTTTTTTTATTTTTCCATCTTCTTCTTCAATAAGAAGCGAGAAAACCAGCAGCAGAGAGACGTCTCTCTCTCTCTCTCTCTCTCTGTCTCTCTCTACTTCTTCTCTATTCTTTCCAAGTTTCTCTTGCAATCGCAAGTCACAATTATGGTTTGCCAATCCAATCCATGGCTGTTGATGATTGTTAATGACAAATTGACCAGACCGTCCTTGAGCATGGTTCGATTCTAGATAGAGAGACGAAAGGGATCATAAGCAATGGATTTTGGCTATTTTTTTCTTTCTCTTTCAATCTTAACGATTAAAAAAAGAGAAAAAAGATGTTTTTGAATGCTGCTGTTGGTATAGTAAAATTTTTTTTTACTTCTGTGTGATGTGAAGGGCTTTGAGGTTTTCGATCTGATTTACATATATAAAAAAATAAATAAATAAAAAAACCTCTCTTATTCTCTACTCTTCTCCTCTACTTTTCCTTTTCCATCCTAGTTTTCACGATTCATTAGCTTCTCTCCATCAGCTATCGCAGCTCGAGTTCTCTCATGACCTTCATAGGATTCTTCTCTCTTTACTTCGTGCACAACCGCTCTCCCTACCAGTGGACCAAGGCCAATACCACTTCGTTGTCAAGCTTTTGTGCATGTAGATGTTTCATTATTAGATATGGCAGCATAGCTGCTAATGGTCTCATCCCTCTAGCTTTTTTTAGGATATTGCAGTGAGTTAGAAAGTGGCCAATCAAAGGCTTTGTTACAGTGTGATCAAATGTATTTAAGGCTTTGTGTGCTTGGAATGGTAGCAAATTGTTTTTTTTTTGTTAAAAAAAAGCATAGTATGCTAGTAGAAGAAAAAAAATAAATTGTTTTATAAAGTTTTATTAATGACTGGGCCCACCTTGGTTTCTTTTAAAATTTCGACATGCTAGTTGAATTTTCATCACAAAACTCACTATTTTATAAAGCTTGCTACTAAAAAAACAGTAGCTTCATATGGTCCCACATATATGAGGAAAGAAATTTGGTGGCAACTTTCTGTAATGAGATGATGAGATCTTCTTATTGTCGAGGTCACTGAAAGCGCCCCGATCCGCAGGGTGCGCGGATCCGCTTTTGACTCTTGAGGTTTAGGAGTCGCCACCTAGTTATTGTGGTCTAGGAACCAAACTGACTCTAACATGGATAAAAAGAACTAATCTACCACAAAAAATCTGAATTCGGGGATCATGTTACGGGGTTGGAAGGTGTTAGGCACCAACCCCGCCCGGCCAAAGCCGGTCTCTACTAACTTTCCAAATATATCACATTGCTAAAAACCTAGATAAAAATAAAAAAATTACATACCTTTCCGATAGCAAGGATTTTGTTCCCTCAGATCTGATAAAAAGAGCTCCTTATACTGTACTCCCTTGCTTCGTTCTGTCTCCGAATTTGACTTCGGATCTCCTAGATCAAGGTATCTCCTTGTTTTTGGATCTGAACTCTTCAAGTTTGTTGCGGATTTGGGGATGTTTTTGGAGGGATTTTAGGTGTTTTCTAGACTAAAATTGAAGGAGGGATGTTAGGTAAGAAGTTGGGACTCCAAAACTAGGGTTTATGGGAGGCTAGGGGAGCTTCTAGATGTACTTCTCCTAGGGTTTATGATTTTGTACGAAAATAGGGTGTGAGCACCTCTATTTATAGATGTTTTTTAGGTTGATTTGGATAGAGTTAGTGTTTAATTAAAGATCTTTTAATTAGAGTTGTGTTTTAGTTAAAATTGTTTTAGGTAGAATTATGCTTTAATTAGAATTGTTTTAGGTAGAATTGTGTTTTAATTCAAATTGTTTTAGGTGGAATTGTTTTTTAGTTAGAACTCTATTAGATAGAGTTATTATTTAATTAGATCTCTATTATGACTTTTGGTCTTATTTGATTGACTTTTAATGTTTTGACTTCAGTCTTAATTGATTGACTTTTAATATCTTGACTCCAGTCTTGCTTAATTGACTTTAATTTTGACTTCAGTCTCACTTGATTGACTTTAATACCTTGACTTTAGTCTTGCTTGATTTACTTTTAATTTTTGGAGAACCCCCCTCCATTATTTTTTTAATTCTTTGGACCCCCAAATGGAGGGGTCCTTAAAGAAATATCCCACGAACCCTCAACAATTTTGCTTGAGAGCTCGATTGATCGATTTCTTTGACTCAAAATTTTAAATTAATTTCATTAATATTTCACTTTAATTATTTAATGTTTTATTTATTAATTTCAAATTTTTTATTTATGAAAATTGTGAAATTACTGTTTTGCCCCCGGAGAGGACTTTTTACGTTTTAAGTCGGTTTTTAATGTTTTAGGATGTTTTAGAATCGATTTTTCGTAAGAAATTCAATGGAAATATTAGTTTGTGTCGTTTATGAAAATTTTTATGTGAAATGATTGTGAAATTTATGAGGGGCATTTTCGTAATTTTGTCAATTCTGTTAAAATTGGTGAAATGATTTATTTGGTTCCGATTTGCCATTTTATGTGTTTGAATGGGTTTTTCTAAGCGTAACGTAGGCTCTAACGTTGTTTTGAGGTTAGGGGTATTTTGGTAATTTGGTCAATTTTTAGTGATTTTTATCGTGAAGCTTCTTTTTGATTTGCAAGATGATGATTTCTATGTTTCTAGGGTCATATTTTCCTAGCGTAGCGTGGTTTCTATGGTTTTGTCAATTCGAGATACCTCATCCGGATTTCTGAAACACATCTGGTAACAAAATAAAGCAATGGAATACACATCCATCATTGGGAATCATTGCGATCGGGTTGACGAGTTGATTAATCAGGCGGATGCAAAAATGGGGTGTCTACAGTCACTATTGTCACACTAATTTTTATATAACACCCCATCGGTGTTTATTAACCCTTTATTCGATTGTGAAAGGTTTGGTGTGGCTATAGATTTTTTTTTCTTAGGGTTGATTTTTTTCTAGGTTTTTATTTGGAGTTTTTTTTTTTTTTTTAAAGGAAAAAAAGGGTTGTTTCTTAAATCCTCCAATAGTCATTCTTATCCTCAATTTAATGTCCATCGAAATCCCAATTTGTTTCAGATCACCCAAAATAATCCTTGATCGGACCATAAAAATTACAAAAATTGTGCCTATTGCAATGATTGGATCTAATTAATTATTATATGCTATAATAATTGATTGATCTATCATAATTGATGTGTGTAGGAGATGTGCATGTTTAAATCTTAAATTGAACCATATGAATATATTTCTGATCAATGTATATATGTACTTGTATGATTTAATATCCTTGCTTGTATGGTTTAATTGGACCCATGGGCCCCTTAGTTTAAAAAAAAAATCCCCGGGCACACTCCACCCTGTTTTAAACACACCACATGCACGTTTACTGTTTTTCACGTTTGCACATCCCATATAGCCAACGTGGCACTAATGCGTAGCCCTATCTCTTCGAAGATGCGACGTCATTCATGAAAGCCACAACTCCAGTGACGTACCTTAAGGTATATAAAACTGGGGCATTAGTACCGTCTGATTAGGTAACTCTGAAAGGTATATCGATGTACTCAGGCTAGAGCGACCTGAGCCTTTGACCTATTGTAAGCCACACAATCATATGTCCCATTTGCCAACGTAGTACTAGTACGTGGTCGGTCCCCTCGTGAGATGCCAAACCATTTATGAAAGCTACAACTCTTGACTCGTACCCATAGGTATATAAAAAATAATCCAAGTATATCAATAGTATTAGAGGCAAAGTGGAGGTCTTAGAACAGATTTCAGTATCATCGACAGACAATCCTAAAGGAAAAAAGGGTAGAAGAAACTACAGCGAGACGTGCACATGAGGTTTTTGAACTTGATGGAGATAAAGAACAGTTCGATGAAAATCTGGTGTTAGCTAAAAGAATGTCTCAGTTAGAGTCAACTATGAAAAGTATAAAGGGAATCGATGAAATTGCAGCAGGTATTGAAGCTCTGAACCGTATCCCTAGAATTCATTTAACAGAAAAGTTTGTGATACCTGAAATGAACAAGTTCAGTGGTTTGGATTGTGCAAAAACGCATCTTAAAGTGTATGTTACCAACATGCGCATTGTGGGGCTTAGTGATGAAGAAATGACGTTATTATTTCAGAGAACTCTATCAGGATCGGTGCTACGTTGGTTGATGTCTCAAGATCCAGCTACTGTAGGTACCTGGGAAAGCATATCAAAGGCCTTTTGGCATCAGTATAAATATAGTACCGAGATTGAGACTTCAAGAAGGGATTTGGAGGCAACTAAAATGAAAAATGGGGAGACATTCACTGATTTCATTGGTCGTTGGAGGCCAAGGCAGCCCAAATGTGGGATAGACCTTCGGAGAAAGAACAAGTAGCGATTATCTTAAATTTCAACCTCTCACAAGGATATGCTCAGCATCTAGTGGCCCAATATCTTCCTACCTTTGAATCCCTATTATAAGCCGGAAGCCAACTCAATGATGCATTTGCCTCTGGGATTCTTTCTAACCCCTCGGACAACAAATCTAAGAAACCTTATGTTCCCAAGCCTAGTACCTTCCATGTTTACATAGCCAATACATCAGCTACCCCAGCTCAACCCATAGCCTAGACTAATAATCAAGTTCACCCAAATCAACCTTGAACTCCGCGTCAGTTTACCAATCTAGGGATGAGTCTCATTGTAGCTCTTCACAAATTGATGAAAAAATGGCTGCTTACCCCTATCCAACCCTGACCTTTATCAAATCGCTTGCCAGTTGGACACAACTCTAACTTGTTCTGCGAGTTCCATCAAAACTCTGGCCATCACACGGATCAATGTATCACCTTGTGCCATGCCATTCAAAACCTTATTGACAACAAAAAGGTCACAATCCCTAGCCCACCAAATGTCACCACTAATCCACTACCTACCTATCAACCTCCACCAACTCTGAACATGGTTTCTCACACCCCATCGTTATTCGATCCCATCTCTCTTATCCGTCCAATCCAAGTCAAATCGCCTAGTTACGCCCTTGTCGGGATAATTTTCACTGATTAGGATTTCACTACGAACTATGAACCATTTGATCAAACCTTGGATGATACGTATTATTTATCCCCGTCTCGCTATAGTAGTCCCGCATTCATTAGTTACCTATTGGCTCAAATGAACCCGAAAATCTTGTATATTTGACATATGAATACCCATACTTGTTAACTGAAGAAGATGAACCTTTCTCCTTCTCTTGTGATGAAGTTAGACATATGACTCAAGAGGGAAGAGTTTTTAAGCCACAAGAACTCTGTATTGATAATCTTACGCCCTTAACAAGAAAAAAAAGAGAAAATCCTATCAAAAAAAATATGAAAGAAGATGTAACACCCCGGATTTTCAACTCATATCTCGAGGAACTTAAAGGGTGAGATTTGGAGAAAAATATCGAATGAGAGACTTAGAGTAAAATACTCGAATATTGCTATGGTTAATTTTGAGGAAAATCGACTTCGCCATTAGATTCAAAAGGATCGAAATATATACATTAGCCTGTAAGCAAGTCCGAATTCGAATTCGGATAGAGAAGTTATAGAATCCTCGAATTTCATGTTAAGTGGGACCCAAAACAGTAGAATTTCGTTAGAGCGAGAATCGAAAAGATTTGATGACACCATTAGATCCGAATCGAAAAATTATTCGAAATGGTATATTCGTTTGTCGTTTTCCGAGTCCGAATAGTTAAGTTACGATCGAAACTAGAAATGTTGGGGAAATTACAAGTATACCCTCAGCTTTATTATAAAAGAAATCTTATTTCTTTTATTTCATTTCATTTCTCTTCTTCTCTAAGAAAACCCCAAACGACAGCCACTTCTCCACCCTAGGGTTTCGATCCATTTCCGTCAAGTTTGTGAGCGAACGAAGCCGAGTTGAACCTCGACGAAGAAGGCAAAGTTGTCGGCCACGACGAGGGCTACAACTTCACCACCTTTGGTTGTTCATTCTTGTTCGTTTTCTCCATCCTCCATCAAAACCAGTCGAGTAGCTAGAGTAAACCTCAACACATTCCATCTGAGGGCTTCATCGAGTTAGGAGCTAGGTCTATACTTCATTGTAGAAGCGAAGGAGAACGTCATTGTCGGATACTTTGCAAACCCTCGCTCGTTTCGCATCCAAGTCAGCCCAACCTCAACTCTCGAGCCATCCAACCTTGAGTTGTAGTGCTATCTTGTATCCTTAGCGTCCACAACCAGGTAAGGGACTTCCAATTCTTATTGGTAGCTTTAGATTTCCGAAATGTGCATTTAGGGTTTTGAAACAAAACTTATTGTTTGCATTTAAATCGTAGAAATTGGTGTTTGATTCCAAATTCATGGTAGAAGTAGGTGTTTTATTTATGTTTTATCGAATTTTGATAACAAAATCGTGGGTGGGTTGAATGATTCGAATAATGGAAGAAGAATCCGAAACATGGATCAAAAACTCGAAGGTTCGAGTAAGGTTCAGGCTGTAGGTGGGAAAGGTCGGTGCCACCGGCACCTACCGAAGGCTTCCTGTCGGTCCCACCGACAGAATGTTGCTTCTGCCACCGACGAAATCAAGAAACCGCAGAAAATTTTGTTCTGGCGGCAGGACCGTCGGTCCCACCGACATCTGCCGATGTATATTCTGTCGGTTCCACCGACAGATACAGTGTTGATCAGAACAGTGTTCTGACTCTTGGCTTGACCTCCTCACACCTTATACACTATTTCTCACACTTTATTTCATTAAAAACATTTAAGTAAATGGAGGACATTTACTTTAAGTTCTTTAATGAAATTAAGGTTTTACCCCCCATTTCGGAACAATGGGAATGGTTTTAAGATCCAAATCTCAAAGGATCAAAATCCGAATTTTGGTTGCAAGAACAAAACGTAATTTTTGACGTTTTCGACAAGTTTTCAAAATGTAATAACTTTCGCGTAACTTTGAATTAGATTACAAAAACTATATGGTGTCGAATCTCATGATCAAGACTTTCATTTCGAAAAACCCATTTTTAATTTCGAGAACTTTGAAAATTTGAATTTCTAACACTTAGCCAAATTTTCACCAGCTTTCTCTATTTTTAACAGCTTTGGTCCCGAGCATCGCTGGGACCTTGTTTTTGAATAAACTTCGGTGGTTTTCAATGGAAAGACCAAAAGAATGACTTTGGAAGATTGAAAATGAATGATTGATTTGAAAGGATGAAAAATGAGAATGTTGAGAGAATAGGAAAAGGGAATGAACGGTAAAATGTCAGAATCACACCCGAGGGGTGATGTCTGCATTTTACATTGTATGTTGTGTGTAGGTTGGTGAAAGGATATCCAGGTTATTAATGAAAGGGTTGCATGTTTATTTCCGATTATGTTAGAGCTTGCGCTGAGTACTGTTATTTATTTTAGGCCGATTGGCCACGGTTGCATGGTAGGAACTGGATATCCGTTCTCAACCCTGTTCTGTTAATTTCTCTTTTGTTTTAAATGAAAAATCATATATGTACGTAGCTATTATGTGAGCTGTTAAAGGGTTTGTGAATGCCTGAAGGGATAGTGTGTCACATCATCCGGAGGGGTACACTATCCTGGGATGTACGGTAGGGACCACCAAACTCATACGTGGTATGGGACGCGTATGAGAGTGGAGTCACAACTGGAATCCGGGTCCATTCCTTTCTTATCTTTACCAGTGAACGTGTATTGTAAAGGTGGTCGTATACGAGTGGAGTGTCATTTGGGAATCACATGCACGCCTGATAGGCATAGACGAAGATGATTAGTCAGTGATCACTAACAATCTAGTAGTAGTCGAACGTTCTGACACATCGAAAAGAGACCCATTGCTTACGGTCACGTCAAACGGCCAGCCTGAGCCGGATAAATGGTCACCAGTGTGGTAAGCGCAGCGACCGGCCACAAAATCAGGAACTAAAAGCCAGATTTATGTTGTAATATCATGTCCTAACTGGGAGCGATCCAGTCGTGAATCCCAACTCTTTAATTCCAATACTCCACCACTTGTATTATGTATCTGTTGTTATATTTCGAATTATAAACTGAAAAGCATGTCTATCGTTTTAATGTTGTCAACGGTATTTGCATAGAATGGAAAATGTATAATGAGTATGGATGATTGATGCCATGTGTAATCTTTAAACTGTTTAGTTGTTCATCCCTGGCTATATGTACCAGTTGATCGTATTTTATCTTGTGAAACCTTGCATGTATTAAAACGTTCAGTATGCTTTATTCGATCATGCTTAGGAAGGGTTATTAGTAGGAATTGGCTGTGGACTTACTGGGTAACCATTGTTACTCACCCTTTCCTTCCTATTTTTTTTAGTTTCAGCACTTGCAACTACCGAGGCAGGCGTAGAGTCAGTAATTGAAGAGTATCTGGTCGATCAGATCGATGATCAGAGTTTATTGCCTGGTGAGCACTAGGGCCACATCCCTTAGTGTTGTCAGTTTCATCCAGGATGTATGTAGTTTTTGGATTTGAGAGTTTAGGCCTCTGTTAGAGTGAGAGTGTTTTGGTAAGCCTGTATATTGATAAATCTTTCGCACTCTGATCTACTTACATGTTAGATGTAATTAGTCTTCCGCTGTTATTTTCTTGTATCTACATTTTTATATACAGGTTTTGTTATAAATTGGTTTATCAGGTTTGAGTTCCGTGAAACGCTAACATAAACAGAGGGGACCATGCCGAAGTTTCGAGGTGCCACCTAGTACCTTGGGATTTGGCCTTGGGATTTGTGTTAGCGTTTGGCGGGGCGTCACAGAAGATGACTCCGTGATCACGCAATTGAAGAGATCAGAGGCCAATATCTCAGTTTGGAGTTTACTCATGGCTTTCACTGCTCATAGAGAAGTCGTTCTCAAAGTACTAAGTATAGCCCAAGTCTCCCTTGATACTTCTCCAGATCAGTTAGCCCGTATAGTAGGGGTAACTTACGTAGAGAATATCCTATCCTTCTCAGACTCAGATCTCCTAAAAGAATGAGCAAACCACACTAAGCTTTTGTACATCACAGTCGATTGTAACGGGATGAGGGTACCTCTAATTTTGATTGATAATGGGAATGCACTGAATGTTTGCCCTCTAAAGACTGCTACCTGCCTCGGGTTTCAGGCTGAAGATCTCAAACCCACTAATCAAGGTGTTAGGACCTATGATAACACTAAGAAGGATGTAATGGGAATTTTGTACCTTCGATTATCCACAAGCATAGCTGAATTTCCTGTGGAATTTCAGGTTATCGATATCCAGTCTTCTTTCAATTTATTATTAGGAAGACCATGGTTACACCAGATCAAAGCCATCCCTTCCATGCTGCACCAGAAGGTATAGTTTATCAAAAATGGATTAGTAATTACCCTTCATGGAGATGCCGAGATTGTGGGGATTGTAAACAGTACCGAAGCCAAGAATGAGCTACTACTTGAGATTCAGCCAAAACAATAAGGGATAGAGCTTAGCGGGTTTGAATTTGAAAAGATCTGCTCAGTTCAATGGGATCACTCGGTGAAAGAATATTTCCCTATCGAGAATACCTTTAACTGCTACATGGACAATATGTTCAAAAAAATGAGATTTTTCCCTGGTATGGGCCTAGGTCACAAGCAACAAGGTATTAAAGAAACACCAGTGATTAAAGAAGTTATCAGCACATTCAGGCTAGGATATAAGCCTACTAAGGAAGAGTGGGCCCAATACTGGAAGACAAAACGGGACAAAACAATTGCAAAAAGGCAAAGGTGCACCACGGATCTCATTAAAATGAAGTCCTATCGTAAGACCCTTAATGACTATTTCATGAAAGAAAGAGAAGACTTTCGTTATTATGGGTTCTCAGAACCGTTCATTGATCACATCACAGGTATTTATCTGCCGAGGTTTGAAATCTTCTTTAGCATGGAATGGTTTGAAAAGAAAGTAAGCACAGAGAAGGAAGTTGAAGACTGACAGTTCAATTTGGACTCCCTCAATATTGATCAGTTATTCATTGAAGATCACAATGTCCTAGTGTTGTCAATTGAGAAGGGGATCCCAAATCCTCAGTCTGTAATCAAACCTGCTGTTGGGTGTCTTTCTAATTATTATGTAATTAGTCCTGTACTGCACGTCAAGACTAGGTCTGTCAGTCCTAGTAGTCATGTTCAGCCTGACGTGCCTGATGAGTCCTTTATTTCTGTTGAGTCAAGTAAGTTAGTTGTTTCTGTTAAGTCTGTTATTTCTAGTAGGTCTGTTATTCTTGTTGAGTCAAGTGAGTTTGTTAAGTCTGCAATGAGTCCTGTTACCCCATCTCTTTTTAATGAAATGAAAGAAATTTTTGATTACCCCGAGCGCAATAATAATTTAACTAATAATCTGGCTTCGAAGAAAGAATCTTCTGATAAAGAACCTCCCCCTGAAATAATCAAATTACTTGAACTAAAAGATGAACGTCGGGTTCAACCACTAATAAAGGAAGTAGAGGTTATCAACCTCGGAACAAATGAAAGTCCTCAAGAGATTTGGATTGGGATAACCTTATCTCCCAATGAATGCAAAGGGATACTAGACTTGCTCAGAAAGTTCAAAGACATGTTCGCTTAATCTTGTGAGGACATGCCAAGAGTAAGCACAGATATTGTTCAACATCGGATTCCATTATATCCTGATGCTCGACTAATCAAACAGAAACTTCAACGTATGAAGCCGGAATGGACTCTGAAGATTAAAGAAGAAGTTACGAAGTAAATTAACGTCAGATTTTTGGAAGTAGTAGAATACCCTGAGTGGATTGCTAATGTCGTCCCAATGCCTAAAATAGATGGAAAAGTTAGAATGTGTGTGGACTTCATAGACCTAAACAAAACAAGTCCAAAGGACAGTTTCCCTTTACCACACATAGATGTCCTAGTAGATAGTACGGCAGGGCACGCTTTGTTGTCCTTCATGGATGGTTTTTCAGGGTACAATCAGATAAAAATAGATCCTCGGGATATGCAAAAAAAGTCGTTCATCACATAGTGGGGAACCTTTTGGTTTGAAGAACGTTGGAGCCTCCTATCAAATAGCAACTACGACTTTACTGCACGACATGATACACAAGGAAGTCGAAGTCTATGTAGATGATATGATAGTCAAGTCTAAGGAATGACTGGGGCATGTTGCTGTATTAGAAAAGTTTCTCTCAAGGATTTAAAAATACCAACTCCGTCTCAACCCGCAGAAATGTGTATTTGGAGTAACTTCTGAAAAATTATTGAGATTTGTAGTCAATCAAAGAAGGATTGAAGTGGACCCTATGAAGATTAAAGTTATCCAAGAGATGCCATCGCCTGAGAGTGAAAAATAGATCCGAGGTTTTTAGGCAAAATCTAGTATGTCAGCAGATTCATCGCTCAACTCACCAACGTCTACGAACCTATCTTTAAGCTTCTGAAGAAGAACGAATCAACAGTTTGGAATGAAGAATGTCAAAAAGCTTTCGACCAAGTTAAGGAGTATCTCTTGAACTCGCCTATTTTGGTTTCACTTACATCGAGTGAACCACTTCTTCTTTATCTGTCAGTCACAGAAGAAGCTATGGGATGCATGTTTGTACAGTATGACAAAGATACTCACAAAAAAAGGGTTATCTACTACATCAGCAAAAAGATGTTAAAGTATGAATGAAAGTATTTGACCCTCGAAAAAACTTGCTTAGCACTGGTATGGGCTAGTTAGAGACTCCGGCACTATATGTTATCTCATTAATATTTCGGATGGATCCTCTCAAGTATCTCTTCGAGAAACTGGCACTGACAGGGAGAACCGCACGATGGTTATTATTGTTATCAGAGTTTTACATCTCGCATCTTACACAGAAATCTATCAAGGAGAGAGTCATGGAAGAATACTTAGCAGATTATCCAGTGGTAGAAGGAATAAGGTCTTTTGATCAGTTCCCAGATGAAAATATCTTACATGTTGAAGAAGAACCGTAGAATCAAACATGACAGCTATATTTTGATGGGTGATGAGTGTCTCCAAACACTCAATTATACGCACATTTTCCAGATATTTATCTTGATTTTTGTACCTATTTCTCTAATTAAGATAATAATCATGATAAGCCTCAAACCACCACGTTGCATGTTAATTAGGCTTAATTATATTAAATAAATTCATTTACTAGATAAATCTAATTACGTGTGTTTCTTGTGCAGAAAATCAACAATTTGGAATCAAAATCTCAAGGTAAAAGCATTTGGGCCCACTTTGGAATGTCCTAACACTTTGGAATGCCCTAATCCTTTGGAATGCCCTAATCCTTAATTCATATTCTCCTCTTTTGTCTTTTTGTGCAAAGAAAAGTGGAGGCTACTTTTAGACTCTTCTACACACATTTTTCTCTATAAATAGAGCCTTCATTTCTAGAGAAAGGGTCCCATCTTGGTTCTCTTATCCAAGACTCCTTTAATCTAAGGCTCTTTGCCTATTCTCTTATTTTTTGTATTTTCATTTTCTAGTTATTTTCTTTTGGTTAACTAGTCTTGTAAGAAGTAGAAGTAGAAGAAGAAGAAGTTGTAATTTTCTCCATGAAATGAAGAAAAGTTCTTTCATCTCTTATCTTCCCTCTCTTGCAATGACATTAGGCTAAGTTCCCCCTCATTGGAGAGTGGAAAAGCCTAGAGCAAGTTCTTGTGTTATTTCTAATTTTATGCCTTTCTTTTATTTAAAATGCTTATATTTCTTTAAGTTTCTTGCACATTTTATTCTTAATATAGATACTTTATGCTTAGATTAGATCAAGATAAAGTATGCTTAAATTAGATAATTTGTAGTAAGAAGTTCTCAAGAAATTCTACTTTATTTTTGTTCCTTTATTTCATTTTAATTGCAAAACTTTCCGATCTAAGGAGCTAACACCAAGCCCTTATGATTGAGTTATAAAAAGGCTAGAGACTAGAAATTACTCATTAACATGTTTTAGGTAGATCCACCTCCAATGGTGTTTTAATTCATAAGTTTACTTACTTTTAATTCATTTACTTTAGTTTATTTTCTAGCAATTTTACATCTTCTTATAAGTTCAAAAATACAAAGAAAAACAGTTTTAATTCCTTTTAGTTAATTTGAATTTTATCTTCTTAGCTTAGCTCTATTCCTCCTTTCTCTTGGGTTCGATCCCCTACTTGCCCCACAAGTAAGGTAAAACTAAGATTATTATTAACTCCGGTGAGAAGAACAACGATAGTCTCATCAATGGGACAGCTAATCAGAATGGGTATAGAATAGGGACAGTCCTGTTTCTCCGAAAGGATGCCACATTCTGATTGCCATTAAGTTAGCTTTTTCTAACACCAGTAATACAGTGGAATATGAAGCGTGTATCACTGGGCTCGAAGCTGCTTTGAACCTGGGCATTACAGAAATTGAGATTTTTGGAGATTCAGCCTTGGTCAAACATTAGTCATTAGAAGAATGGAAGACTAGGGATGAAAAATTGAAGCCTTATCATGAGTATCTATTAAACTTAGTGAGCAAGTTTAAAGTTATCTTGTTCCAACACTTGTCAAGGGAAGATAACAAATTTGCTAACTCTTTAGCCACTCTCTCTTCAATGATCCATTTACCCCTTAACATGGAATTGAGGTCGATCACTGTCGAAGTCAAAAACAAATCGGCATATTGCCATCAAATCAACATTGCTACTTGACTACCTGATGGAAAGTCATGGTATACAGACATTAGAAAAGTATTGAAAAAAATTAGAATTCCCAGAATAAGCATCAAGGAAAGAACGACAAATCCTACTAAGATTAGCATCTCAATTCATCTTGTGCGCAAGAAGTTTATACAAAAGGTCTTATGATGGGATTCATTTGTTGTGTGTTTATGAAGATCAGGCTAAACAGATAATGGTTGAACTACATTCAGGGGAATGTGGCCCCCACAAGCATATGAAAATGTTAGCTAAGAAAATTATGAGACAAGGATACTACTGGCCCATAATGGAAACAGATTGTCGTCACATGGTCAAGGCATGCCACAAATGCCAAATACACGCAAACCTCATACATGTGCCACCTTCTCAATTTGTTGGTCTGACTTCACCGTGGTCGTTCTCAATTTAGGGAATTGACATTATTAGTAAAATATCGCCTAAGGCATCAAACGGACATGAATACATTCTAGTTGCTATCGATTATTTTACTAAGTGGGTCGAAGCTGCCTCTTATGCTGTCCTCACTACGTCTCGAGTTGCAAAGTTCATCCAAACAAACATCATCAATCGATATGGCATATCTTCGGAACTAATTTCTGATAATGGATCGCACTTCATAGCTAAAGTTATTACATTGTGTTCGAAGTTCAAAATCTCGCACAACAAATCATCTGTTTACCGTCCTCAGACTAATGGAGCAGTTGAAGCGGCCAATAAGAATCTAAAGACAATCATCAGGAAAATGTGTCAATCACATCGAGATTGATCAGAAAAATTACTAGTTGCACTATGGGCATATCGAACTTCAATTCGATCCTCTATTGGAGCTACTCCCTACTCCTTAGTGTATGGCATGGAAGCAGTCTTGCCAGTTGAAATGGAAATTCCGTCTCTCAGGGTCTTGTTGGAAAGTCAGTTGTCAGAAGTAGATTGGGTTCGTCAACGGTATAAAGAATTAAATTTGATCACAGAAAAATGACTAAGAGCTTTGTAACACGTATAAGCTTATCAAAGAAGAGTTGTCCGTGCGTTTGACAAAAAGATCAAGGTCCGTCACTTACAAATCGGAGATTTGATACTCAAAGAAAATCGAACACCTATTTTTGACCCTAGAGGGAAGTTCAAACCAAATTGGGAAAGTCCGTTCATCATCAAGGAAATATTACTGGGAAAAGCTATCAGGCTTCAAGATCATAATGGAATCGAATTACCAGAACCAACCAACCTTGACCAAATCAAACGGTACTACATTTAAGGAGGCTACCTTTGGCCGAGTCAATTCTCTTATTACCCAGTTCAATATATCCTTTTTCAACCCCTTTGTAGCCTTTTCAAAAAGAAAAAAATTAAGCATTTTTATTTCTCAGCCTGATTACACAACTTAAGGAAGGGAAGAATTCGAACTACGTCTTGGTCTAATCTCAAAATTCTGGGGTACGTAGGCAACCTAAGAAGTTACTTCAAGCCCGACCACATCAAAATAAAAAAATAGATTCCCTAACAAAGAAAAATTCTAAAAAAAAAAAAATTCAAAAGAAAAAGAAATATCTTCAAAATGAGAAAGAAAATTCAAGGAAAAATAAAATAAATGCCACACAAGGGGCATTCAGATTTTTGAGCCTCAAAATTCTTTTTTTTTTATACCCAGTCCGAAGCTTACTTATAAAAGTCCTCCTAAGTACCGTGCAAAAAGTCAAAGAAGATAGCAACAGACAGTAATTCCATAAGGAAGAAAATAAAAGAAAAAAAAGGTCTACTAGGTTGAAAACCCCAAAAAGGCGACTTAGGCAAAAATTAAGGCAAGCTCGCAAGGTTTAAAATCTGAAAGGACAACTTTGGAAACAATCAGAGTAAAAAAAAAGTTCACTAGATTGAAAACCTGAAAAGGTAATCTAGGCAAAAGTTAAAGCAAGCTCGCTAGATTGAAAATCTGAAAAGATGATCTAGGCAAAAGTTAGAGCAACAAAGTAAAACAGAAGAAAAGCTAAGAGCGGTCCGAGCTAAAACATCAGAAGTTTGAATAATCAAATTCAATACTTAGCTTAAACTAGGCACAGACTCAAAAGTCACAAGTCTCTTATCTACGATCGATCTGAAAATTTTTACTTCCCCAAGTGAACCAAGGGAGAGAAGGGTGAATTCTATGATGAGTCTCAAAAGAAAATATTTTATTTTCTTACGCGTGACTCAAAATCTTCTATAAAATTAATCAAAATTAAAAGTTGGATCTTTATTGTGCTTGTGGTAATCAAATATTTCAAACCTTCATACAAATGGCATTTTATTTTTCCTCTAAATATGTAGTATCCCCCTTATACTAGGGGCATTTTTTTTATTTTATTTTTTGCATGATGTATTCAATTATCTCCAATGCCATGTTTATTATCAAACCAGGGGCATTTTATTTTTGAGCAATGTTAATCCTAAAAGATAATGGGAACCCCAAACCTAAGGTTACCCTCTTAATAACAGTTTTTCAAAAAACCCTTGAGGTTCAAAAGAAATAAAAACTCAAGTTTTAAAAATTCATAAAACTTTTGGTAAAACCTTGAGGTTCAAACAAAAATATTTTTGATCTCACATTTGGTTATGCCCAAAGATTAACTCATAACCCTTTCACCTAGAATAGGAGATAGGGCATTCATTATTTCCCAGATCTATTTATTCCCAAATTCAATCACTCTTTTCCAGATTCATTTTCAATCATTCTTTCCCAGATTTATTCCTTCATTCTTAGTTTTACTCAGCTAAATATCACCCAGGGTTTCTCGAAATTATACTCAGTTACCGTCGAGGGTTTTTTCAGAATTATAGGGTTTCTCAGAATTATGCTCAGTAACTACCGAGGGTTTTTTCAAAATTATGCTCAAATACCGTCGAGGTTTTCTCGAAATTATGCTCAATTACCACCGAAGATTTTCTCGGAATTATGCTCAATTACCGCCGAGGGTTTCTCGGAATTATACTCAGTTACCGCCAAAGGTTTTCTCGGAATTATGCTCAGTTACCGCTGTGAGTTTCTCGAAATTATGCTCAATTACCGCAAAAGATTTTTTTGGAATTATGCTCAGTTACCGCCGAGGGTTTTCTTGGAATTATGCTCAGATACCGCTGAAGGTTTTTCGGAATTATGCTCAGATACCGTCGAGCGTTTCTCGAAATTATGCTCAGTTACCACCGAGGGTTTTCTCGAAATTATACTCAGTTACCACCGAAGGTTTCTCAGAATTATGCTCAGTCTATATTCAAATTATGCTCAGTTTATGCTCAGATTATTCTCAAATTATGCTCAGTTTATGCTCAATTTATGTTCACTTTGTACTCAGATTTTATTCAGTTCCAACTTAAACACTTTATAATTTATCTCATATTTTAAGTGTACATACTTACACATTTGTTACATTAGTCAAGGAGAATTTTCTAAAATTCAAAGATCTGACACTGTCAATGAGAGTTCTCACTCGATGACCTGACAACCTTTTAGTTCGGGGAGACTTTTTACCCTCAAGGATCTGAACACCCTGACGAATTGCTAAATCAGGCTACAAAATGAACCGTCACTAGCTTTTGATTTGTTATCTATTTTGCTTCAACCCTTTACCAAAGAGAGGCATCTGTAGACACCTCATTTCTGCATTCGCCTGATTAATCAACTCGTCAACCCGATTGCAATGATTCCCAATGATAGATATTTATTCCAATGCTTTATTTTGTTACTAGACATGTTTCAGAAATCCGGATGAGGTATCTCAAATTAACAAAACTGTAGAAACCACGCTACGTTAGGAAAATATAAACCCAAAAGCTTAAAAATCATCATTTTATCAACAAAAAGAAGCTTTATGATAAAAATCACTAAAAAATAACTAAATTATCAAAATACCCTTAATCTAAAAACATCCCTAGAGCCTACATTACGTTTAGGAAAATCCTTTCAAACACATAAAACAACAAGTAGAAACCAAATAAATCATTTTGCCAATTTTCACAAAATTTAACAAAATTATGAAAATGCCCCTCATAAAGTTCACGATCATTTCACACAAAAAATTTCATAAATAACACAAACCAATATTCCCATTGAATTCCTTACAAAAAATCGATTCTAAAACATACTAGAACATCAAAAATCGACTTGAAACGTAAAAATTCTCTTTAGGTGTAAAACGGTAATTTTTTAATTAAAAATTTTAAAATTTTAAAATTAATAAATAAATCATTAAATAATGTAAAGTGAAAAATTAATAAAATTAATTTAAAATTTTGAATAAAAAAATTCGATCAATCAGGCTCAAGAAAAAAATTGTTGATGGTTGCCCAGATATTTATTAAAGGACTCCTCCATCTGGGGGCCCAAAGAATTAAAGATATAATAAAGGAGGGTTCTACAAAAAATTAAAGTCAATCAAGTAAGACTAAAATCAAAATCTTAAGGTCAATCAAGTAAGACTAAAGTCAAGATATTAAAGTCAATTAAGTAAGACTAAAGTCAAAATCTTAAAGTCAATTAAGTGAGAGTAAAAGTCAAAACCCTAATAGAATTCTAATTAAACAATAACTCTATTTAAAACAATTCTAATTAAACAATAACCCTACCTAAAAAAATTATAATAAAAATATAACTCTACCTAAAACAATTCTAATTAAACAATAACTCTCTCTAAAATAATTATAATTAAACATTAACTCTATCTAAAAAGCACTTAAAAAAATCTATAAATAGGGGTCCCTACAACCTATTTTCGTATCAAATAATAAACCCTAAGAGAAGTAGGTCAAAAAGCTTCCCTAGCCTCTCATAAACCTTAATTTTTAAGCCTTAACTCCTTACCTAACACCCATACCTCAACTTTAGCTCGAAAAACACCTAAAGCCCTTAAAAAACATCCAGAAATTCATAAAAATATTCGAAGAATCCAGATCTAAGAAAGAGATATCTTACCTTGGAGATCTGAAGCGAATCCAGCGATAGAATGAAGCGAGGAGTACCATAGAAGGAGTTATTTTACCAGATCTGAGGGAACAAAAACGTTGTCTTCAGAAAGGTATATATTTCTTATTTTTTTATTACTTAGGTCTTTCAGCAATGTAGTTTATTTGAAAATTAGTAGAGACCGGCGTTTGCCGGGTGGAGTTGGTGCCTAACACCTTCCAACCCCGTAATTTGATTCCCAAACTCAATTATTTTTTAGTAGATTAGTTATTTTCATCAATTTAGAATCGATATTCAGTTCTTAGACCATAATAACTAGGTGGCGACTCTTAAACCTCAAAGGTCAAAAGTGGATCCGCGCACCCCACGGATCGAGAGTGCTTTCACTTTTGAGCCTTAGCCATACTATTACTAGCTACTAACTAGACCTGTGCATGAGTCAATCTGTCAATTTCATGTCAATCCACTTTTGAGAACATTTTGGTCATATACGAAAAATACAATAACGTTTTGGTAATACAACAATAGTAGTAGTTGTTTGATAATAGACGATAATTGCTATAATTATTTGGAAATATACCCGAATGAAAATTCATTTTTTCTCCTTATAATGTTTTTGAAAAGAAAAACAATTTTCTTAATAAGATTTTAAGTCTTACAGGACATTTTATTAAAATGGATTACCACATTAGCAATCCAGCTCAACCCTCTAGATTTCATGGAAAAACTCATATCCAAAACTTCTAACCCATACACTGAAAAAAAATGTTTGACACAATGTTTAGCTCTCTTTAGGGCCTCCACATGCCACCTAGGGTTAAAAGTGTTGGAATGCACATGTTTTTATGTTAGGATGTCTCTATGGTGAAGAGATCATCCTCACTAAAAATCAGCTCACTCAGAAACTTCTAACACTAGTTTACAAGTTGAAGAATTGTGGATCGTTCAATTTTTGTAAACTACTTTTGATCAGGTTAGAAGTTTCGGAATGGATTAATTTTTTGTGAGGGTGACCTCCTCATCATAGAGATCGTCCTCACAAAAAACCACCATATTCCAAAACTTTTAACCTATTATTGAAAAAATGTTTGACACAACAACTTTTATATATATATATATAGGGTCAGGTTCAAACGACAACCATTTCAACACACATATAGACAACGTGTTTTGTCTTATATGGGCAAAAATGTTTGGAATGGGCTGATTTTTTGTGAGGATGATCTCTGTGGTGAGGAGATCATCCTTGCCAAAAATCAGCTCATTATGAAACTTCTAGACCGTCCAATTTTTGTTGAAAAATTATAGACCGTCCAATTTTTGTAAATCAATTTTGATGGGGTTACAAGTTTTGGAATGGGATGATTTTTTTGCCAGGATGATCCCCTCATCATAGAGATCATCCTCACAAAAAATCAGCCCATTCCAAACATTTTTGCCCATATAAGACAAACACGTTGTCTATATGTGTGTCGCAATGTGTGTTGCAGGAACCCGACCCATATATATATATGGGAACGGTTCAACGGCCCTAAAAAACCGTTTTGCGCAAAGTTTTTGGAGGACCTTAGATATGGACACATCTGACGGTGCAGAGGACGTCTTACAGTTTTTAAGTAAAAACCATAGGTAATTACAAATGCCCCATATTTTTTTTTAGTCTTTTAAAACTCTCTTCTTACTTTCTCTCTCCCTCTCTCTCTCAACTAAGATACATAACAACCTATTCGAAACTCTCTCTCCCTTTCTCTCTCTCTCTCTCTCACTCTCACTCAAGTTACAGACACTTTCCCTCCCATCTCTCTCCCTCTCTCTCTCTCTCTCTCTCTCTCTCTCTCAAGTTACAGACACTCTCCCTCTCTCAAGTTAAGTTCGAACGACTCGACGTCATCGTCGTCTCCACAAATCTTGTCTTCTTCACACTCTCTCGCCATCACTGTCTCTCTCTTAACCCTCGTCTTCTTCACACACACTCTCTCTCTCGAAACCAGATAGAGATCGAAGGCCCTAATTCCCTTACGCAAACATCTCCTTCACTCATCTTCTTCGCATGAAGCTCCAATAAAACCTCATGCTTTCCACTATATAAGTAACTCTCTAGCCTTCTCTATTTAAACCCTCGTGTCAGGTTGACAGTCTTACTCACTCAATTTTCTCTTTGTTGTTTCTTAATGATGGTTTACTGTTAATTTTATTTCATTAGGGCTTTTTCATGGATGTATTTTTGTGAATTCATATTTAACACTCTTTAGGACTTTTTCCACGATTTTAATTGAGATCATTGAAGAATTAACATTTTCGTACAATATTGAAAATCTAGAAAACAGTAGAGACTATGTGAGCATCAACAATTGAGAGTCTTAAAGGATCTCATAGAGAGAGGTACTACAGAAAACCTTAGGAAATTAAAGGATGAATGCGTGTTAAATAAATGCTTAAACTGATTCCCTTTTATATGACCTCACACGACTTTTTCTTTTTTTTAATAAGTTGAACATGACTTGTGCTCTAGCAAGTAATGTTTTGTAACTTCTTTATTATTGTTCCACAAGATTTGAAATTGTTTTTAAATAAAAAAAAAGATGATAGATAAATCTAGACCTTTTAGATTGCTTTACTCATATTAGATTATTATCTTGGGTATGTTGGGAAAGAAACCACAAAAACAAACAACATTGGTTTTTTTCTTTGTTTTTTGAAAGTTTCAGTGTCAATTGAGGCATTAGCCTTATTATAGAATGTTAAGGTTGTATCCTTGTTTCCCCCTCCTTGATGTGTACACCTTAATGACCTTGATTATTGCCTTATTAAAACTTTGTTGGAGGGGATTGAATGAAGATTGCAAGAGGAGCTCAGATTATGAAAGGCACTCTAATATGAGAGACTAGCATTTATATATTGTAGGACTAGTATATAGAAGTGATAAGTTTTTACTAAGATTAAGATAGGAATTGCTTTATGACCAAATGATTTTCTAGTGGAGGAATGTATGGAAGTTGGATTGTGATGATAACTAAGCTGTTAATCAAGATTTTGGAAATAAACTAATGATGAATGGAGAAGTGTTGTGAAATATGTTTACAAGAACAAAAAAGGATGTATGAATTGTACCTAGTGTTGTGGTGTGGCGCCCCATCAAATGCTAACACGAATCCCAAGGCCACCTCAAGGTACTAGGTGGCGCCTCGAAATTTCGGCATGGTCTCCTCTATTTATGTTAGCGTTTCACGGAACTCAAAATCTGATAAACCCAAATTCAAACAATCCTGTATAACGCACATACCAGCAATGGATAAGAAGCGGAAAAAGAAAAATTTTACGATCATCATAAGCGAGGTCAGAGTTGTGCAAAAAGGAATAGAGATATATAGGATTACAAAAGTTTGTCCTCACTCTAACATAGCCCTATCACTCGGCTCAAAACACTATATATACCTCCTAGGACGAACAAGCTCCTAAGGGAAGTAATCCCAATGCTCACCGGGTAATGGACACTGGTCGTCGATCTGACCAACTAGGTGCTCCTCGACTGATGGCTCAACACTCGTCTCCCCAAGCACAGGCTCTGCAACTAAAAAAAAAGGAAGGAAAGGGTGAGTAACAATGGTTACCCAGTAAGTCCACAACCAATTCCTACTAATAACCTCATCTAACGTGATCGAATAATCATACTACATCATTTCAAAACATGCAAATTTTACAATTGAAACTACGATTAACTGGAACATATAGTCAAGGATGAGCAACTAAACAGTTTAAAAAGTTACACATAGCATCAATCATCCATACTTATTGTACATTTTCCATTTTATGCAATTACAGTTGACAACATTAAAATAATAGACATACTTTTCAGTTTATAATTCAAAATATAATAACAGATACATAGTACAAATGGTGGAGTAATGGAATTTGAGCATTGGGATTCACCACTGGATCGCTCTCAGTCGGGACATTATGTTACAACGTAAATCTGATTTTTAGTTCCTGATTTTGTAGTCAATCACTGTGCTTACTACACTGGTGACCATTTATCCGGCTCAGGCTAACCGTTTGACGTGACCGTAAGCAATGGATCTTTTTTCGATGTGTCAGAATGTTCGACTACTACTAGATTCTTAGTGATCACTGACCAATCATCTTTGTCTATACCTATCAAGCGTGTATGTGATTCTCAAAATAACACTTCACTCGTATACGACCACATTTACAATACACGTTCACTGGTAAATATAAGAAAGGAATGGATCCGAATTCTAATTGTGACTCCACTCTCATACGCGTCCCATACCGCGTATGAGCTTGGTGGTCCCTACCGTACATCCCAGGATAGTGCACCCCTCTAGATGATGTGATGCACTATCCCTTCAAGCATTCACAGACCCTTTAACAGCTCACAAAATAGCTACATATATAATTTTATTTTTCATTTAAAACAAAAGAGAAATTAACAGAACAGGGTTGAGAATGGATATCCAGTTCCTACCATGCAACTGTGGCCCCCCGGCCTAAAATAAATAACAGTACTCAACGCACGCGCTAACATAATCTTAAATAAACATGCAACCCTTTCATTAATAACTTGGATATCCTGTCACCAACCTACATACAACATATAATGTAAGATGCAGACATCATCCTTTAGGTATGACTCTGACATTTTATCGATTCATCCATTTTTCATTCTCTCGACAATATCACTTTTCGTCATTTCAAATCAAATTCTTTATTATCAATCTTTCAGAGTCATTTTTGATCTTTCCATCGAAAACCATCAAGATTTATTCAAAACGAGATCCCGGTGATGTACAGGACCAAAGCTGTTAAAAATAAAGAAAGTTGGTGAAAATTTGGCTAAGTGTCGAAAATTCAAATTTTCAATGTTCTCGAAATTAAAAATGGGTTTTTGAAAATGAAAGCTTTGAGCACGAGATTTGACACCATATAAATTTCATAGCCTAATTCAAAGAAATGCGAAAGTTATTACATTTTGAAATTTTATCGAAAACGTCGAAAACTAAGTTTTGTTCTTGAAACCAAAATTTGGATTTTGATCATTTGAAATTCGGATCTCGAAACCATTCCCATTGTTCCGAAATGGGGGGTAAAACCTTAATTTCATTAAAAAACTTAAAGTAAATTATATTTTGAAATGAAGGGTTAGAAATCATATGCAAGTCATAAGGATCACAGTCCAAGAGTCATAGTTAGAAAATGTTTGAAAACAGTTCTGTCGGCAACAAAAGGTTGTTCTGTCGGTGGAACTGACGGTTCCTATCGACAGAAGATAATTATCAACGACAGAAGCTTCATTCTGTCAGTTCCACCTACAAAATGCTCATTGGTGGGTGTTGGTGGGACCGACGGTCCTGCCGACATCACTGAACTTTCTCGTAAATTTTGGGTTTTTCGATCCATTCCTTGGATCTTTGTTCCATTCTTCAAACCCTTCAACCCACCCATAACTTCAATGTTTAAAATTGATAAAACAACATCAAATCTCTAATTCTAATCATGGATTGAAAATTTAACAAATATTTGTACAATTTACAAACAACTAACAAGTTTTATAAAACCTAAATGCACATTTCGAAATCTAAAATTACCAATAGGAATTGAAAGTCCACTACTTGGTTTGTAGACGCCAAAAGTGATGTACTCGCATGATAATTAAGGTTGGTGGTAAAAAATTCGATGTTGAGTTGACTTTGATGTAAGGTACGCGAGGGTTTGCAGTTCCTTCGATGACGGCACTCTCCTTTACTTCTACACTAGAAGATGAGTCTCTACTAACAAAGTGAAGCTCTGAGTTTGATGATACCTTAATTTACTCGCTAATTTTTGATGGACGGTGAGGAAAATCAACGTAAATGGGTTAACAATGAGGGTAAGGTTGTAGCTATCGTCGTAGCTGACAACTTTGTCTTCTTCGTCAGGGTTCAACGGTCCTTCCTTCTCAACGAATCTTGAGGTGAAGAGAGGAGAACCCTAGGTTTGAGAAAAATCTGATATTTGGGTTCTTTAGAGAAGAGAAAAATAAATGAGAATGAAAGAAAATTTACTTTCTTTTATAAAAAGTTGAGGGCATACTTGTAATTTTCCCATCGTTTCTAGTTTTAATCGTAATTTAACTATTCGGACTCGAAAAATGACAAACAAGTATACCATTTCAAATAATTTTTTATAATGGTCCTAATGGTGTAGTCGAATTTTTTTGATTCTCCCTCTAACGAAAATTCTCTATTTTGGGTCCCGCTCAACACGAAATTCGAGGATTTGTTAACTTTTTCATCCGAACTTGAATTCAAACTTGTTTATAGGCTAAAATATATATTTCGATCGTTTTAAAACTAATGGCGAAGTCGATTTTCAACAAAAATGAACATAGCATAATCCGGGCACTTTACTCTAAATTTTCTTTTTAGAATATTCATCGAATAAATACTATATGATCTCTTCGAGATACGAGTTAAAAACACGAGGTGCTACATGTGGGGTTTGTCAACCACCATAGAAAGCGTGTGATGGAGAGAGTTCAAAACAAGAAGGAACAATTTTATTAGCTATGCCATGAAGGGATCGTCTGTTACAAGTGTGCAACATTTAAATTATAAGCAGATGCGAAGATTATGGGTAGCATGATTTCTAAGAGAATTTAGTCAACAACATGTCAATGCTCCTGAATTGGTAGTTTGTCATTTCAATTCTAGTAAAAGGTCATCATGTGTATGTGAGGGTCATTGTAGCAAAACCAGGTTGGTGATGCAGATGAATGTATGTGTTTGGGGTTGGGGAGGGGTTATATCTTTATATATATGTGGAATATTCATGTGCTCATTGGCATGTTATTAGCTAAATTGCTTTTGTTGTTTTTTTTTTCATGGGTAAGCTTGATTTGAACCCACAACTTCTTAAGTTGTTTTGCAATACGTCAAACCAGCTGAGCTATGGGTCTAGCCTTTTTGTTTTTTCTTAAACTTCTTATCATACAATTTTAAATTGACAATCTTTGTACATGCAAAATTTTATATTCTGAGATTTACTTTTCTACTTTCTTATTGTTGTAATATTCAAATAAAAATGAAAAGATTTCCCTTTTGAGTTATACAACCTTCTGATGCTATTTTTTGTGATATCTATGCGTAGGTTGTTGGAACCCTCTTTACGCACCATAAAAAATGTGTGGTCGTGGATACAAAAGCATCTGAAAATAACCAGAAGATCATCAAATTAATACCTATGTATTTTGTAACAAAAGTTGTTCAAATGTCAACCAGAGCTCTCCACCTAGTTCATGTTGCAGATTTACAATGTAACATGTGTGGATTTGTTGCCTTTATGCCTTCAATTTCAATAAACTAGTGTATCTCTTTTAATCAGCATTCAGGTTGGTAGACAATCATTCTTTTTCCCCTCTGGAACAATGAAAACTGGTTTCTCTTTATTGTTACAATGTATGTTACTAATGTATTATCCTAGTACTTGATTCAAATGTAAAACTAAATAATATTTTAGATGAAAATATTACAGCAATATAGAGGTCCAATTTGCTTGTGGATGTCATTTGATGGAAGTTTCTTATGTCTTGATACCGATTTAATTTATTATTAAGTGGATCATTTTTAACAATTCTATTAGGTGCTGAAAACCATTAAAAGAACCACAACAACTTGCAAAAGATTTGAAATACAGGGAGAGAGTTTCATTCAACTGATATTTCCTATTTATAGTTTTATACTCCCACTTGTATGGATGTACTTGTTGGATGATTTGATTAGTCATCGATCATCATTTCCAACATTGGTCTGTCTTGACATTACTAACAATATCAAAAGTTGATCAGAAGTAACAAGTCAAGTTAATGATTTCGAGCACAAATTCAAGCCCATGGTTGCTAACTCCAAGCACAACTTTTGGAGGGTCTCCTTTGTTCGGGTGATGACTGTAGCATCAAGGTCATAATGATGTACTGTAACATATGCGTCTACATAAACAGGATCACTAAATCCTGTCAACTGAAGAATGCGATTGAGCTTATTCGCATCATTTCCATCCTTGGTGAACTCTCTAGTCGCACACTTTAAATCATCCTGGACCTCATCTTCTCACTCGAACTGGCTCATACCCTGAAAAATTAGATATAGTCAACACAATTGAAATAGAGATTTCAATGGGGTGTGTGTATTTGTGTGAATGAATCTAAATTCGCAAAGCACCAAAATCTAGTCAATGAACATGATCATCAACCCAAAATTTGACTTTCATTTTTCAAAAGTACACAAATTGAGATTTGAGTATCCTAGGTTTTGAACTTTTCATTATTAATCAAAGGTTGCTCCAATGGGAAGAAACATGACAACTTTTATTTTACAAAGTACACAAATTGAGAATTGAGTATCTTGGGTTTTGAACTTTTCACTATTAATCGAAGGTAGCTCCAATGGAAAGAAACATGACTGGCCCTAAAGTTCTAGATCAAAATATGCAAAACAACCACGAATCCCAGAAGTAAAAATAAGTCAGTCTATTAGAAAGCTCCTGACCACAACAATACTATATAATCTTGTTAGATAAGATTTTCAACATGTTCTAGTTAATGGGGAATTAGAGGTATAGATCATCAAAACAAAACTTCGAACAAAAAACTGATATAATTTTATCATGTTTAATGTATCCACACTGAAATAATATGGTCCAGTATAGATTTTCTTCTATAAACCCAAACCCAGACCACACTTTTTCACCTTTAGTTAAGCATCTTCAACTTCAAATTCAATTGTGATAGTTAAAGCAACTCCAACTCCCCCTCTCCCAGGATAATAAGACACCAAATCCTAATTATTAACCCTAATCAGCAAAAAATTTCACTAAGAAAAGATTAAAAAGATAAGAAAGGGAAGATTCAAACTTGCCTCCTAGTGTAATTATTCACAACTAGGAGCATGACCAGACCACAATATTGTGCCCATTGAGGACATGTTGTGCAAGTAGGGGGGATGGTGAACTTTCTATTTGTGGATCACAAAATATAATAAGATAAAGAACACCATAACAAGATAACAATCCAACGTATCACCCTTTAGGATTCAAGGTAACTAGGTAAGCATAAGATGACCAATAGAAAATATCATTTCCAATCGCTCACCATATTCATATTTCAATTTTAATTTCATAAACGAAAAATGTATAAAGAAAAACTAAGCATACTACAAGTGGATAACATGACATCACAAACTATAAGATGTCTATTATAAAGTATATCGAACAAGTTCTAACCAGTAACATAAGGCCATATCTAAAATGATGGCATAAATCATTAGTAATTATAACACAAGATTCTTGCATGAGCAATCATCTATCATGCTTGTATCCATGCATAACATCACAGTAACCTATCATAAATTCTTCCATGTAAATTTACATTTATTGCTTCACTTTGCAATTGTGAGAAGTGAAGTCACATTCATTCAAAAATCTTCCCAAGTTTTCATTGTCTTCAGGAGTTCTACTCCTCCCAATAAAAATCACATATTTACCAAATAAATTGACAACCATAGTTGTATCTGAATTTTTTCTAAAACTTCAGTTTTTCCACTTTCAACTATTTTCTAAGGCATAAAACTAAAATCTTAAAGAAAATCTCATGTGCTTGAAACATAATGCTTCTCAGTAATGCAACATTAGCCACTACTCAACCAACTCCATGTGATGTACCTTTAACAAATTTTATTTCTCCTAACATAATCCTTGTCCTTTCATTGTATAAATACTTGCATTCATAGGAGCATATCATTTTTTATAAGTATGACAGACCATCATTTTGACCTGTGATATAATTTTTGGCATCATCACGTAGGTTTATTCCATCTGCTCATCCAATGACTTACTCCCAAATACACACCAAAATTTCATGACAAATGATCCAACAAACATCAAAGAGGCCAAAAATACTAGAGATAATCGAACAAAACACAAAATCAATATAAGCACTTATTTAACACGCATTCATCCTTTAATTTCCTAAGGTTTTCTGTTGTACCTCTCTCTATGAGATCCTGTAAGACTCTCAATTGTTGATGCTCGCATAATCTCTGTTGTCTTCTATATTTTCAATATTGTATGAAAATGTTAATTCTTTAATGATCTTAATTACAATCTTGAAAAAAGTCCTAAAGAGAGTTTAATATGAATTCACAAAAATACATCCATGAACCAGCCATAATTAAAGAAAATTAACAGTAAACCATCATCAAGAAACAACAAAGAGAAAATTGAGTGGGTGAAACTGTCAACCTAACACGAGGGTTTAAATAGAGAAGACTAGAGAGTTACCTATATAATGGAAAGCACAAGGGTTTCGCTGCAACTTCGGGCAAAGAAGTTGAACGAAGGTGATGCTTGCACGAGAGAATTAGGACCTCCAATCTCTATCTAGTTTCGTTCGAGAGAAAGTGTGTGAAGAAGACGAGGGTTGAGAGAGAGAGAGATGACGAGAGAATGTGAAGAAGACAAGATTTGTGGAGACGACGATGGTATCGTGTTGTCTGAACTTAACTTGAGAGAGAGAGAGAGTTTCGAACAAGTTGTTCTGTAACTTGGTTGCAAGAGAGGGAAAGAAAGTAAGAAAAGAGTTTTTGTAAGGGAGTTTTAAAAGAATAAAAAAAAATGAACAGGGGGCATTTGTAATTACCTACGATTTTTGATTTAAAACCGTAAGACGTCCTCTACACTGTCAGATGTGTCCATATCTAAGGGCCTCCAAAACTTCGCACAAAACTGGGTTTCTTTTAGGGCCGCTGAACCACTCCCATATGTATATATATATAAGTTGTTATGCCAAACATTTTTTCAATAATGAAATATGATGGTTTTTTGTGAGGACGATCTCTATGATGAGGAGGTCACCCTCACAAAAAATTAGTCCATTTGAAACTTCTAACCCAGTCAAAAGTAGTTTATAAAAATTGGATGATCCACGATTCTTCAACTTGTAAACTAGTGTTAGAAGTTTCAGAGTGTGCTGATTTTTAGGGAGGATGGTCTCTTCACCATAGAGACATCTTAACATAAAAATATGTGCATTCCAACACTTTTAACCCTAGGTGGCATGTGGAGGCCCTAAAGAGAGCTAAACATTGTGCCAAACATTTTTTTTTCAGTGTATGGGTTAAAAGTTTTTGTATGCGATGATTTTTTGTGAGGATGATCTCTATATTGAGAAGATCGTCTTCACCAGAAATTGACCCTTTCCGAAACTTCTAACCCCATCAAAAGTGATTTACAAAAATCGAATGGTCCACGATTCTTTAACTTGTAAACGAGGGTTAGAAGTTTCAAAATGAGCTGATTGTTAATGAGGATGATTTCTTCACCATAGAAATCATCCTCACAAAAATCCTCCCATTCCAAAACTTCTAACCACTATTCTGAAAAATATTTGGCTCTCTTTAGGGCCTTTGAACGCTTCCCTATATATATATATATAAGTAGCGTTCGGTTGTCAAAATCCTAGCCAAGGTGTTTTTTCCAATATGGGCTAACAATTTCAAAATGGGCTGATTTTTGGTAAGAATGATCTCTATCGTAAGGAGATCAACTTCACAAAAAATCAACCAATTCTAAAGCTTTTAACTCCAATTTATAAGTTGAACAATCGTATACCATTATTTTTTATTGTTAGTTTATAAATCATCTTTGATAGGGTTAAAAGTTTCAAAATGGGCTGATTTCTGTGAGGATGATCTCTTCACCCTAGAGATTATCCTCGAAAAAAATCATCCCATTTCAAAACTTTTATCCCATATAAGACAAAACTTTGGCTAGGAAATTAGTTGTTGAACCCTCTCTCTCTCTCTCTCTCTCTCTCTCTCTCTATATATATATATATATATAGGGAAATGTTCAGCAACAAACATTTTGGCAAACACATGTGTTAGAGGTTTTGGAATGGGCTGATTTTTGGTGAGGATGATCTCTACGGTGAGGAGATCATCCTCACCAAAAATCAGCCCATTCCAAAACTTCTAGCCCCAGTTTACAAGTTGAAAAATCGTGGACCGTCCATTTTTTGTAAATCACTTTTGATGGGGTTAGAAGTTTTGGAATGGGCTGATTTTCGGTAATGATGATCTCCTCACCGTAGAGATCATCCTCACCAAAAATGAGCCCATTCCAAAACCTCTAACCCATGTTTTGAAAAATGTTTTGCCAAAATATTTGTCAAAATGTTTGTGTAGACACCCCATTTTTGCATCCGCCTGATTAATCAACTCGTCAACCCGATCGCAATGATTCCCAATGATGGATGTGTATTCTATTGCTTTATTTTGTTACCAGATGTGTTTTAGAAATCCGGATGAGATATCTCGAACTGACAAAACCTTAGAAACCATGCTACGCTAGGAAAATACGACCCTAGAAACATAGAAATCATCATCTTGCAGACCAAAAAGAAGTTTCACGATAAAAATCACTAAAAATTGACCAAATTACCAAAATACCCCTAAACTCAAGACAACCCTAGAGCCTACGTTACGCTTAAGAAAACTCTCTCGAACACATAAAATAACAAATTGGAACCAAATAAATCATTTCACCAATTTTAACAGAATTTGACAAAATTACAAAAATGCCCTCATAAAGTTCACAACCATTTCACATAAATTTTTTTATAAATGACACAAACCAACATTCTCTTTGAATTCCTTACGAAAAACTGATTCTAAAACATCCTAGAACATTAAAAACTGACTTAAAATGTGAAAAGTCCTCTCCGGGGGCAAAACGGTAATTTCATAATTTTCATAATTAAAAAATTCGAAATTAATAAATAAAACATTAGATAATTAAAGTGAAACATTAATGAAATTAATTTAAAATTTTGAACCTAAAAAATCGATCAATCGGACTCTCAGGCAAAATTGTTGAGGGTTCGTGGGATATTTCTTTAAGGACTCCTCCATTTGGGGGTCCAAAGAATTAAAGAAATAATGGAAGGGGGTTCTCCAAAAATTAAAAGTAAATCAAGCAAGACTAAAGTCAAGGTGTTAAAGTCAATCAAGTGAGACTGAAGTTAAAATTAAAGTCAATTAAGCAAGACTGGAGTCAAGATATTAAAAGTCAATCAATTAAGACTGAAGTCAAAACATTAAAAGTCAATCAAATAAGACCAAAAGTCATAATAGAGATCTAATTAAATAATAACTCTATCTAATAGAGTTCTAACTAAAAAACAATTCCACCTAAAACAATTTGAATTAAAACACAATTCTACCTAAAACAATTCTAATTAAAACACAATTCTACCTAAAATAAGTCTAACTAAAACACAACTCTAATTAAAAGATCTCTAATTAAACACTAACTCTATCCAAATCAACCCCTAAAAACATCTATAAATAGAGGTGCTCACACCCTATTTTCGTATCAAATCATAAACCCTAAGAGAAGTAGGTCTAGAAGCTCCCCTAGCCCCCCATAAACCCTAGTTTTGGAGTCCCAACTCCTTACCTAACATCCCTCCTTCAATTTTAGTCTAGAAAGCACCTAAAATCCCTCCAAAAACACCCCCAAATCCGCAACAAACTTGAAGAGTTCAGATCCAAAAACAAGGAGATACCTTGATATAGGAGATCTGAAGTCAAATCCGGAGACAGAACGAAGCAAGGGAGTACAGTACAAGGAGCTCTTTTTGTCAGATCTGAGGGAACAAAATCCTTGCTATCGGAAAGGTATGTAATTTTTTTATTTTTATCTAGGTTTTTAGCAATGTGATATATTTGGAAAGTTAGTAGAGACCGGCTTTGGCCGGGCGGGGTTGGTGCCTAACACCTTCCAACCCCGTAACATGATCCCCGAATTCAGATTTTTTGTGGTAGATTAGTTCTTTTTATCCATGTTAGAGTCAGTTTGGTTCTTAGATCACAATAACTAGGTGGCGACTCCCAAACCTCAAGAGTCAAAAGCGAATCCGCGCACCCAACGGATCCGCGCACCTCGCGGATCGAGGGCGCTTTCAGTTTGTTGCTGAAAAAAAAAAAAAAAAATATATATATATATATATATATATAATATATATATATATATTATGGGTGGTGTTCAATGGCCAACCTTTTGGCAAAACATGAGTTAGAAGTTTTGGAATGGGCTAATTTTTGGTGAGGATGATCTCTACGGTGAGGAGATCATCCTCACCAAAAATCAACCAATTCCAAAACTTCTAACCCCATCAAAAATAGTTTACAAAAAATGGACGGTCCACGATTTTTCAACTTGTAAACATGGGTTAGAAGTTTTGGAATGGGCTGATTTTTGGTGATGATAATCTCCTCATCGTAGAGATCCTCACCAAAAATCAGCCCATTCCAAAACCTCTAACCCATGTTTTGAAAAATGTTTTGCCAAAAAGTTGGCCCTTGAATTTATATATAGGGTCCCGTTCAACACCCTACGCTTTACCCTACACTTTACCCTACGTGTCCTGTCCTACATGGGTTAGAAGTTTTGGAATAGGCTGATTTTTTGTGAGGATGATCTCTATATCATCCTCATCAAAAATCAGCCCATTCCAAAACTTCTAATCCCATAAAAAATGATTTACAAAAAATGAACGGTCCACGATTTTTCAAATTGTAAACATGGGACTAGAAATTTCGGAATGGACTGATTTTTGGTGAGGATGATCTATATATATATATATATAGATTGTTAGATATGCTTAAGATTTTAATAAATACATATTTTAACTTGTTAATTGTAATTGTCAAGTTGCTTTAGATTTTTCCAAATTGGAAAACATTTTTGCTAACACTTGACAAAGTGATTTACCATGGTTGGAATTAGGGTTAAATGTTGTATTGGTTTGGACAAAACATTTTGACTTCAGTCGATTCCAGAATAAAATATTGATCCCAATGTAATGAATGTTTTTAAAAAAATGTTACGAATTATCTAAAATGTTTTAGAATATTTTGACTGAGACCATTTTGATTTTACTCCCAACCATCAACCAAAACATTGCATCAAAAAGATAATTTAAACTTACATCATACCTAGATTTGCAAAAAGAAATTAATAGATCTTGAAAGAATAAAATGATGAAATAGGGTTCTTGGCGCCGACACCAATATTTCGGATGTAAAATAAATTTACTAGGGTTTAAACAAATAAATACCCAGAATCAAACACCTTGTATATTTCCTTATTTTAGTCACAATTGTAGGCAGTTGAGAGAAGTTTATGCTTTATGTTTATAACTTTAATGACATGAAACCCATCGATTTCACAATAATACAAAGAAATTATTCCCACAGTTATTTTCATATAATACAATACAGACACAAACAGCTATAAATAGACATTGACCCTAGAGATGTAGGCAAAACGCAAGCTAGGTTTAAGCCACACAAATATATACACAGATTTATTCCCATATTACCCTTGATTTATGTGTGCATGACTTCTCTTAAACATTATAACTGATAAGGGTATTTATAGACATTTTAGATCCCTGCCATGCATTCCGGTGGGGTCACCGGGTAACGGGATTTATCGGTGCAGTAGTCGTAGATCATGTGGTTTAGTCGAACCCACCGATAACTTCGAGCTTGAACGGCATTGAGCTGTTGGTAAGGAAAACCCTCCCACCAGTTTTTAGGGTTTGAGGCACAATTTGCTGGTCCTGGCACTGGGCATCCCTCAATATCGAACTCTTTATAGTAAGCGTAGAAGGGGGCTTTGGTCCAATCTATCTTTTGTCGCCCTCCCTCTGTCGCCCAATCATCTGCTTCCCATAATGTTGAGTAGATTCCCATGGGTTGGGACTTTGGAAATGGAATCCCTCTCGCCTCGTTGTTCTTGTAAACTCTTATGGGTATGCTGTCGACGAAAAAGCTACACAATCCACAATACTATTAAACCATTATCGCCATTATAACAACAACAACTATAATAATAGAGTGGTTATATTGCCACATCAACCTTTTTATCACATCAGATGATATTAAATATGATGTTTAGGTGTGACTCCACCCTTTTTTTCATTTTCTCTTTCTCAAGAAGCTCATTGGTTTAAACATTTTCCAATTCAGATGAGAAGCTTTTTGAGCTCTAAAGGAAATTTTTAAGGGAGTGGGTGAATCACGAGGATACAGTTGAAGGGTTGTTATCGTCGGTTCGTAATCAAATTTGCTCTCTCTTGACTTTTACCTTTTGTTATGGAATCCCTTTTTCAGTGTATGTATTCTCATTTGGTGCATGTTAACAGGAAGCATTCAATAAATTTATTGGAATTGACTCTATGTCAATGGAATCTCATCATCCATACAACATATATTAGGAATAATAAAAACTCAAATTATTATTGATAGTGGAAATTATTTGGGAAGGGGGAATATATTTGAAAAACTCATATCGATACACGAATTAAATCCAACAATCAGGATTAAATGTATCCCTATAATACATATCCCTATTATAAAATCCAGCAGTTGGAATTGTGTATTAATGATTGGGGCCATGTGATTTTTTTAATATATAATATTATGGTATCTAATAGAAAAGTTGGTGTGGCAATATAAACTCTCAAGAATAAATAATATTAGAGGGCAAGTGATGGGTATTGATGTAGCTTATGGAACTGTTGAACTTACACAACATGATTATGATTCCAAAGGATGGAGTAAGTGTGGAAGTCTGCTGAAGGATCAAACCAGAGGTTAACCCTTTGTTCCCTATCACCCTTTCCATGTGCATACACATTGGTTTGTACCGTATAAGGATGCCCGCTCCGATTACCCAAGAATTCAAAATCCAATTCATCACGGATTGTATCCGTAGCCGAATTCATCTAACCACATCAACCAAAGGTATAAAAAAATAAAAGATAAAAAATAAAAATTAAGTAAGAGCAAATGGTGTCACGATCTTCATATTCGAAAACTAAGAATTAATTAAGATGAAATTGATGTAATTGCAACTCACATAGAAGGCTGTGACAGTTCCTGCAGAGTCACCAGCGATGAGTTTGATCTTCATACTCACATGCCCAAACAAGAACTTGTTCTTGGAAGCAAACCCACATCCTGAATTTTGGTCTAGAATTAGTTGTATGGCATTCCCTCGTTCCATTTGCCTGATATGTGAATCAGACCAAGTGATTTGAAAGTCTTGAAGGAAGGTGGCAGGGCGGGCGGAGACAATGAAAGAGAATTCAAGGAGGATATATAAGAGAAGAGAGAAAATAGTATTTGTTAAGAAGGATTTGATGGCCATGGATTATATGATTGTAGAAAATTATGAGAAAAGAAGGAAGAAATGTGTAATAAGTATGATTCAAGAGTAGAGAGAATGGTAGGGGGTTTTATACACTTGGGAGAGTGACAAGGGATAAGGGATAGGGGTGTCTTCATTCAAAGAAAGCTTTATGACAGCTTTTATTTTTGGGGGTTTAGATTAGACTCTCCCTTCATACAGCTAATCACAAGCAGTCGTTGGCCCCTCCATTCTCAAGAAACTATTTCTCCCGCCATGTCTCTCTTTTCTTTTTGTTGTTATTGGAGTTACATATAGAGTTGAATGGTGGAAAAAGTTTCATTTTATTGGCCCCAAGTACTTAGGATAAGGTACTATAGTATGAGGAGTACTTGAGGTAATGAAAAGTTTTTTTTTTTTTTAAATCCAATGTCTGGTGGGTAAATCCACTTTGCCGAGAAGTACACTTCGAAGGATTTATGAACATCGGTCATCCATGATGATTGGTTAAGAACAATGATCTCAAGCGTACACATGTTACATCGAGATTTGCAATAAATGTGCTTTATTAGGTCTTAAATAATTTGAAACCCGAGGGTAGGTGATTTGAAGAATTAACCCCTTATCCCATATGGAAATTTCATTTCCTATTGGAGATAGCAAACACAGCTGAAGTATGAAACTATCTCTTTGTCAAGGATATAATCTTTATAGTGCGAAATTACGAGTCATGGAAGAGAATAATCACAATCCCAAAAGATAGTACGATGGGTGACTATTGCATGATTGTAATAGATCAAAACATATAAGGAAACTTCTGAAAAAGAAGGTGAGGATTGAATCTATAAATATATACATACATACATACATACATATATATATATATGGATTAGGATCCGTGTACACACGTATCTACTCATATATCTACAACGTGTTTTGTCCTATGCAGGCTAAAAGTTTCTGATTGAGCTGATTTTTGGTAAAGATGATCTCTATGACGAGGAGATCATCCTCACCAAAAATCAGCTAATTCTAAAACTTGTAACCCCATATTTATGAGTTGAAGAATCGTGGACAGTCCATTTTTTGTAAATCACTTTTGACAAGGTTAAAAATTTCGGATTGAGCTGATTTTTGGTGAGGATGATCTCCTCATCATAGAAATCATCCTCGCCAAAAATCAGCTCAATCCGAAACTTTTAGCCACTAGGACAAAACACGTTGTAAATATATGAGTAGACATGTGTGTACACGGAATATATATATATATATATATATAGGGTCAAGATCAAGGGACATGTGAAAAAACATATGTATAAACAATGTAACATTAATAAAATTTTAAAATATGGGTTAGAAGTTTTGGATTGAACTGATTTTTTGTGAGAATGATCTCTATGATGGGAAGATCATCCAAAATATATATATATATATATATATATATATATATATCAATTCAATCTGAAACTTCTAACCCCATTAAAAGTGATTTAGAATGTGGACCGTCGATTTTTTACCAATTTCTATCAATAATTTGTAAATCACTTTTGATGAATTTAGAAGTTTTAGATTGAGCTGATTTTTTGTGAGGATGATCTTCTCATCATAGTGACCATCCTCACAAAAAATCAGCTCAATCCAAAGCTTCTAACCCATATTTTGAAAAACCATTGGTTTTACATAAGTTTTTTCATATGTCCCTTGATCTGCCCCTATATATATATATATATAGGGTCCCGTTCAACAACAAACATTTTGGCAAAACATTTTTCAAAACATGGGCTAGAGGTTTTGGAATGGGCTGATTTTTGGTGAGGATGATCTCTACAGTGAGGAGATCATCCTCACCAAAAATCAGCCAATTCCAAAACATCTAGCCCCAGTTTACAAGTTGAAAAATCGTGGACCGTCCATTTTTTGTAAACCATTTTTGATGGTGTTAGAAGTTTTGGAATGGGCTAATTTTTGGTGATGATGATCTCCTTACTGTAGAGATCATCCTCACCAAAAATCAGCCCATTCCAAAAGCTTTAACCCATGTTTTGAAAAATGTTTTGCCAAAATGTTTGTCAAAATGTTTGTTGCTAAACATTTCCCATATATATATATATATATATATAGGGAAATGTTCAGCACCCTAAGTTTTACCACACTTTAACAAACGTTTTTTGTCCTACATGGGTTAGAAGTTTTGGAATGAGTTGATTTTTGGTGAGAATGATCTCTATGATTAGAAGATCATCCTCCCCAAAAATCAGCCCATTCCGAAATGTTTAGCCCCATGTTTACACGTTGAAAAATCGTGGACCGTCCATTTTTTGTAAATCAATTTTGATGGGGTTAGAAGTTTTGGAATGAGCTGATTTTTGGTGAGGATGATCTCCTCACCATAGAGATCATCCTCACCAAAAATCAGCTCATTCCGAAACTTCTAACCCATGTAAGACAAAACGCGTTTGTTAAAGTGTGTGGTAAAACTAAGGGTGGCGAACGGGACCCATATATATATGGGAAATGTTCAGCACCCTAAGTTTTACCACACACTTTAACAAACGTTTTTTTCCTACATGGGTTATAAGTTTTGGAATGGGCTGATTTTTGGTGAGGATGATCTCTATGATTAGAAGATCATCCTCCCCAAAAATCAGCCCATTCCAAAATGTTTAGCCCCATGTTCCCATATATATATATATATATTCCTTGTTCAGATTCAGTGGATTTCATTTTAAAATACTCTCTGAATTTGAGTTAAGCATCGAAGACTCTTTGATTGTAACCACATTTTTTTCCCAAGGATGGTGAAGAAGACCATACATCATTTGCTCGAGTTGATATAAGTAGGTGAAAAAATTCCTCACAATAAATTTGGTAAAGTTTTTAGCTTGGTATCCTGCATAATTAAGTTTTCTTATCTCCTATCCAATGAGTTAGGCTGTCATGGATCAGGATCGAGTTGGTATCGATCAAACCAAACCCAATTGACATATCATTGTTAAGTTCAGACTCAATCCCATTTGATATTTGTTATTTCGGTTCTAATCCAAAAAATTGATAGTTTCGGATTGATCATAATCCAACCCAATTCGATCTAATAAAAGTATAATCATCTAAATAAGATATACAATATAAATATACATCATATTTATTTATTTCAAATACGTTATGAAATTGGTAGATGAATAATATTGATAATTAAAAAAATGGTTCGGATTTCAGGACTGATCCAATCTATTGAGAGCTCTGCAATGAGGATTATTTGCTATGATGGCACAAAGAAAAACTACCTTGTCTGCAGAAAATGCATTGGCCCACCCAGTGATGGACCCATAAACCAAAACAAGTTTGATTGGTGATTGCAATAAAAAATTGATTCGACCCAGAAAATGACATTTTTTACCACTAAAAGAGTCATCAATTAAGCTAATTGTTGTGTATTATAGAACCTAATATAGGGTTTTCTTGCAAAGTTCCCAGTGTCTTAATAGATTAGTTATTTAAGCTTTTTCAATTAAATGCCCCCCTCTTAAGAAAATATTATAGCACCCAAAATACCCCTTTCTGCTCGATCAAACGTTTATCTTATCATATAAGATATTTTCAATGGCTATTGCAATAAAAAACTGATTATTTATAATGATGATTAACATTTTCATTGTTTTCAAAGATTTAGTTTTCAACATGAAGCCAGGTGTCTCAAACTTCAAAATAAAGGTTATCTATCATTTTTTTCCTTCTAAAATTAGCTAATTTTACTAAAGAAAAAAAAATATATCATTCTATACCTTGAACTATCTCAATTTTGAACTCGTACTGATTTCGTTGCTTGGAAAACTCAAGTGATGAATTTGTTACCATTTTCATTTTAAGAATAGTGAATTCATTGTTATTTGGATTTTTAAGTGACAATTCTCCATTACTAAAAATATCACATAACATTTTACCAAAATATATATTTACCCACCATTATATATGTTTTTGGGATAGATATTAACAAACTATCCAAAAATACATATAATAATGATGATATGACCGCTTCAATGAAATTTATGTCATTTTATTTATAAATGGAGAGTTTGCCACATTTTAACAGTAATGAATTGTTGCTTTAAAAATTCATTAAAATTCACAAAGTAATGAATATTTTGGTTCTAAATTGTTGCATACATTTTTTTATTAAGTGTACTGTCTAATTATTATTATATATATTTTCAAGATAACTTGCCATGATCTATCCCAAAAGCATATATACAATAATGGCCATGCATATGTTTGAATTAAAAGTTGTCATTTCTCAGAAGTGACATATCGCTGAAAATCCACAAAATGGTAACTTTGGACATTTCAAATCTATATAAATGACAAATTCGTTTTTTGAGGTTGTTGATTGTTCACAATTGAAATATTTCATGGTGTAAAATGACAGTTTTCTTCTTAAAATGAAATGTGTTTTTAGAAAGAATTTTCTTTTTTTTTTTTTTTTTGATAAATAACAATTTTTTAATGAAATCTTTCATATTGAAGATTAAATCTTCAAAAATAATGAGAATGTTAGTCGTGATTAATAATCATTAAAAATCTCATGTATAACTAGAGAAAATTTAAGCGACATATTTTAAGTAGTGGAAATATTATTTTTAAGGTGGGGTATTTAGTTTAAACTTTTTTACTAACTGATCTGCTAAGTTTGGACAAAAATAAAATAAAAATTATAGGACATTTAACAAAAAGAAACTTTAGAAATAATATTTGAAAAATAATGTGTAACCTTTCATTATCTAGGGTTGAGATCAATCTTCGTCAAGAGTTCTTTTCGGTTTTCACAGCTAAGTTCTTTCCAAGGACGTCTAATGAAGCCAGTTGGCAGACCCTATGAATGGCAACTATGATTGGACTCTTTGTGGGACCCAATTTTTCTAGAGATTGGGGACCATCATCGTACCTTATTTAACCTTAGGCATAAAGGTGACTTCTCTCTCTTCCAACTTGTAACAATTCTAGTATGGACCAGTCATATAATGCCATGTCATACGTAAGGTTGGGCCCACCGTTGGATGGTTTCAAGTTCTTATCGTCAACATATTTTATGTCCACGTGGAAAATTATCATTGGGCAAAGAGACATACCGACGAATCTCATGCACGAGAGCGAAGTGACTACAATATTGGGTGTGACGTCTGTCTAGAATTCGAAGTTGACTCATCTTTAAAAATTATAAATTATGATAGAATACTCTGCATTTGAAATCAGGAGAGCTTTTATTCCCACATCAACTTTTACTTAAAGCACCTCAAGATATGTACTAAGGGATTTTTCTCAGAATGTGCGCAACTTATGTCCAAATTCTCGTTTCGGTGCACTATTCATTTTAATTCCCAAAACATGCATTTCGTGTGAATTTGTCACTTTTATAATCAATGAATTTGTAGATATATCTACAAATTCGCAGATCTTAAAAGTGACGAACTCAGAATTCGTAGGTTATAAAAATGACAAATGCATATTTTGGGAATTAAAATGTTATATATTGAACTCGGAATTTTATCATATTCAATGCACGAACGGAGATTGACCCGTGTGTTAATGGATGAATCTCTATTATGTGCGTTGAATATGAAAAAATTCCAAGTTTGATATACTATTTATTTTAATTCTCAAAACATGTTTTTCTAATGAATTCGTTACTTTTATAATCTATGAACTTGTGAATTCATCACTTTTAATATTAATGAATTCATAGATAAAATAATAACTCTTTCACCATATCAACAATCACACTAGTAATTTAACAATAAATTTGTTGATTATGAAAGTGACGAATTCATTGGGATAACATGTTCTGGGAATTAAAATAAACAGTATATTGAAACTGGAATTTTGATATAAGTTGCGCACATTTTGAAAATTTTATATGTGTTAATTCTCCATAGTTGTCATATGTGCACTAAGTTAAAATTGGTGTGACAATAAAATCTCTCTAAATTATTTATACATGTCGAAGTTTTAGGAAAATAGTTAGGATATTTTATTTTCTGTCAAATAAAATCTGAGTTAGTATCTCAGATTATGATTAGGCCTTTTTTTTTGTTTTTTATTTTTTATTTTATTTTTTATGTTTTGTTTTTTGTAGTAATTAAAATTTTCTATTTTATAGGAAAGTTAATTATAGATCTTGCTACTATTCTTTCTTATATGTACCTTGTACTCGAGCATTATGAAAAATAAGAAAAATAATTATTTTCTTCTCTAAAATTATATGGTATCAGAGCCCGTGCTCTCGATCCAATTTTTTTTCTTCATGGCAAAAACGGTGAAGATCGGTGCAACAAGAAATCTTACTACCTTTGTACATTCATCGGAAAGCATCCAATATGTTGCTTCGACATCGAATGGCGATTATCTTTTCCAAACTTCTAACCTGCAACTCACGGTTCACAAACTCTATGGAAAAAATTATCTCGAGTGGGCACAGTCCATGAAATTGGTGATTAATGGAAAAGGAAAATTGGGGCATTTAATAAGAAAAGTGACAGAACCTACTTCAAATGATCCATCCTTGAAAAAGTGGCGATTTGAAAATTCCCTTATCATTACATGGCTTATCAATTCTATGGAGCCAGCGATTGGGAAGCCTTACCTTCTTTTACCAACAACTAAGGAAATTTGGGAGGCTATGCGAGATTGTTATTCAAACTTGGAGAATTCTTTCCAAATCTTCGATTTGAAGACACAATTCTGGCAATCCAAGAAGGGCGACCATGAGATTACCATCTATTACAATGAGATGATGACTTTATGCTCAGAATTGGATCAGTGTTATGGTGATGATTGGGAGAATCCCAATGAATGTACTTGTCACAAAAAAAAAAAAAGATAATGATTGAGTCTACACGTTCATCACAGGTTTCAATCTAGAACTTGGATGAAGTTCGTGGACGGATTCTGAGTTGACGACCATTGCCTTCAATTCGTGAAGTTTTCTTTGAAATCAGATATGAGGAATCTCGAAGAAGAATCATTTTGCGGAATCCAATGCATAGTCTAAACCAAGAACCAAAGGGCTCGGCCTTTGTTACTAACGGATCAAATTTAGAGGAAGATAGGCAAAAGAAGCCATGGTGTGAGCATTGCAAAAAACCTTGACACACAAAGGAGACCTACTGGAAACTTTACGGTAAATCACCACATTGGAAGAAGAATTTGGCACAGAATGACGTGTTTTTCAAGCTACAACAGATGAATCTTAGGAGGACCAAATCAATTCGAAACTGTCCCATCCACAAAAGAGCAATTAGAACATTTATATAAACATTTTCAATCTCCAAAATTATCTATAAACCCATCTTATTCTTTGGCTAAAAAAAGTAATTCTTTCATTTATGCCTTTCTTAGTGAATTTGTCTTCCCAAATTCAGAAAATTCTTAGATCATCAATTCTGGAGCAACCAACCGCATAACAATTTGCTCAAAGCTATTTGTCTTTTACAGTCCTTGTGCAGGCAACAAAAAGGTCAAAATTGTAGATGGTACCTTCTTTGCTATAGCCAGAACTGGATATGTCCATCTTTCTCCTTCCTTAATACTTCATAATGTTCTTCACATTTCTAATCTGTCTTGCAACTTATTTTCTATCAGTAAAATAACTTCTGATCATAAGTGTTGTGTTAATTTTTATCCTTCATATTGTGAGTTCTAGAAGTTGAGTTCAGGGAGGACGATTGGCAATACTAAAGAGTGTGCTAGACTCCATGTCTTTAAAGATGAGACTAACTTGAGTAGACAAGACCACCGTTCATGTTTCAATTCTATTTCTATTTATAAAGATAGTAAAATAATGTTATGGCACTATAGGCTAGGCCATCCAAGTTTTCAATATTTAAAGTATTTGCTTCCAAATTTTTTTCAGAGTAAAAGTCTATTTTCTTGTAAATGCAAGATTTGTCAGTTTGTTAAACATCATCATGCATATTTTTCTCTACAACCTTACGAGGCCTCTAAATTCACTGTGATTCACAGTGATGTTTGGGGACCTTGTTGGGTTTCTACAAATTATGGAAAATGGTGGTTCATTTTATTCATTAATGATCATACACAGTTAACTTGGGTTTATCTAATGAAAAAAAAATCTAAAGTGAAAATTATTTTTAAAATATTTTATACCATAGTGCAAACACAATTTCATGAGAAAATTCAGATAGAGTGATAATGGCAAAGAATACTTTAATAAAGTTTTAGAAATTTTTTTCTTGGAAATATGGATTGTTCATCAAAGTTCTTATAATGATACTCCTTAACAAAACGGAATAGCTGAGAGAATTGACAAACACCTATTAGAAGAGGCTCGAGTTTTACTTTTTATAAATAGGGTACCTAAATATCTTTGGGGTGAAGCCATTCTTATTACAACTTACCTCATAAATTGAATGTCTAATAAGGTTTTAAACTTTGAAACTCTTATAAATATTTTCCACAAGTTTTATGCGACAAATAGGCTTTCATCATCTTTGCCTCTAAAAATATTTGGGTGTAATGTTTTTGTTCACATTCATGATCACAACCGAGGAAAACTTGAACCCTATGCTAGGAAATGTGTGTTTGTTGGTTATGCTTCTAATTAAAAAGAATACAAATATTTTGACCTGGTTTTTGAAAAACTGTTTGTCACTAGAGATGTAATTTTTTTTTTTTTAAACACTGTTTTTTAGTACTCATCTTTAGGAGGGGATAAAGATTCAGACCATCTAGAATGTTTTCAACTTGAGGAAATACCAGTTGTTCATTCTCCCATACCCTTAGTTCATTTTGAGAGTTCAAACATTATTGTACCAGATTTGAGCGAATCAAGTTCTGTAAATAATGAAAATGAAGGTCCATCTAAAATGACGTCTCATGATGATCATGATTCTAATTAAACAAATAGGAAAGAAACAGGTACCAAAAACACAGGGTTAATACCCTTTGATATTGTCTATTCGCAAATGAATACAACTCAAAGGAAAGAGTCAACTGATCTCTTGTACTGCTATGAGTCCACAGATCCTCCAAGTAACATTTCCTCTGAGTCTGCACAATCGGTCCAATCTAATTTTGATTTTGGTCCCAAGACCATGAGTCGTAAGTTTGAGTCAAATGAGTCCACCGATTATAATATTCTCATTGTTGTCCGGAAAGGTGTAAGGTCATATACCAAACACCCGTTGTCAAATTATGTGTCATACAAAAATATCTCAACCAATTTTCATGTTTTTACCTTACATGTGTCTTGTATGGAGATTTCAAAATATGTGCAAGACACTCTAAAGGTTCTCGAGTGAAAGGAGACTATTTTTTAGGAGATAAAGCTCTTGAGAAAAACAAGACATGGGAAATGGTGGATCTACCCAGAGGGAAGACAATAGTAGGGTATAAATTAGTGTTCATAGTTAAATACAGGTTAGACGAATCATTTAAAAGGTATAAAGCTAGGTTAGTTGTCAAAGGATTTACTCAGACCTATGGCATCGACTATCTAGAATTCTTTGCACCTATAACAAAACTGAATACTGTGAGAGTTTTCCTAACACTTGCAGCAAATTTCGATTGGCCTATACAACAATTAGATGTGAAAAATTCTTTCCTTAATGGTGACTTAGAGGAAGAGGTATATATGAATGCATCCGTGGGTTTGATGGTAGATTTGGCTTGAAAGTGTGCAAATTGAAAAAGTCTTTATATGGGCTGAAACAATCACTAAGGGGTTGATCCGAGATGTTTGTTCAGTTTATTAAAGGCCAATGGTATACTCAGGGATAAACTAATCATTCCTTGTTTGTGAGACACTTACAAAATGGGAAGATAGCCATATTGATCGTTTATATAGATGACATTATCCTTATTGGGGATGATTTGGTTGAGATGAACCAGTTGAAGAAGTCTCTTGCATCAGAGTTCAAAATCAAGGATTTGGGATCTCTAAAATACTTTCTCAAAAAAGAGGTTGCTCGATCGAGGAAGGGAATTGTTGTTTCATAACGAAAGTATGTTCTTGATCTGCTTAGGGAGATTGGAATGAGCGGATGTAGGCCGACATACACTCCAATTAATCCCAATAAAAAACTTGGAGATGACAAAGAAGGCAATCCAGTGGATACTGTGGACACGAGATTTTCAATATTTTTAAAAACATCCCTCCACTTTGGGGTATTTTGGAGTCGTCGCCATTCAAATTCGAAAATGGGTGTGAATGGTCACCCGAAGTCGTATCTTTTGAAAAACACGTCATTTTGACATTTTTGATGACTCTCGTTGGATAATGCATGTTTGGTCAAACCTTGATTCAAAGGTAAGGGGGTCCATTTATGGAGTAGGGAAGGTGTTAGGCACCCTACTCCATCCACGTAACGTGGTAACCTCGGATTCGGCCTTTTGAAATAAAGAAAATGAAATTTAAAAAAAAACATTTGATGTGTGCCCTCAAGTGTGAGGGGCTTCGATGTTGGTTCAAATCATTGAGGGCACCCTTATGAAGAAGGGGCCCTTTGGTGATTTAAACCATAGTGGTGTGCGCAATTGTGTAGGAAAGGGGTGAGTAGAAGAGGGAAGTTGGGGGGTGTCCTTTTGTCAAACCCACATTGTTCCTTCCTTGACTTCCTTTAACTTTCTTTGATGAGTCTTCTTTTTCTTTGCTTGACTTATTTGAGAGAAGGTTGAAAATTGAGATGAGTTGAGAGTAGATGTAGTAGAATTGGTTAAGAGAGAAAGGTTGAGAGAGTGATTTCTTTTTTATCTTTTGGAGGGTTGGATGTGGGATTTTTCATTAGGTATTGTAAGGGGAGAATGGATGGGTTTTTATAGAAGTTGGAGGGTTATTTTAGGGGTATAATGGGGTGAAGGATTGAGAAGTGATAGAATGGTATGGGGTTTAAGAGAAGGGTGGGTGTAATTTGATGGAGGTTGGAGGGTATTTAGGGAAGGGGGGTTAAATGGGTTGTTTACAACCCAAATGGGTTGGATCTTTCAACCCATTTGGGTTGAGTGTTAGATGGAGGAGAATTGATGAGAGTGGTTGAGAGGATGAGATTTTAAAAGGGGGTAATTAATTGGTAGTTGTGATTAAGTGGTGTTTGGTTTAAGAGAATGGAGGATTTAAGAGGCTGGTTGATGATATTTTAGGAGGGTGAGGGAGATGATGACATGTGTCAAAGTTGGTGGAAATGAAGGGTGGAGATGAGTTGATGGGAAATGATGAGTGTTTGATTTGAGAGGATGGGTGTAGGTGTAGGTTGTAGAGATGGGTTTTGTAGGAAATGATGGAAGTAGATTAGGGGAGGGTGATAGGTTATAAGTGTTTGATTTGAGAGAATGGATAGGATAGGTTAGGGTAGAGTTATGGGTTTAATTAATTTTTGGAGGGAAGTAATGGAGTTGGTTGGTTGGATGAGGGAGGTGGAAGGGGGTGATGACATGTGTCATATTGGGTGATTGGTTGTGATGTTGGGCTTAGGTAGAGAATTGGGCTTGGGTAATGTGTTGGGTTGAGTTGAATGGGCTTGGGTAGTGGGTAGGATAAGGATGGGTTTGGACTTGCATTGGGTTGGATTGGAGAATGTAGGAGGGTGATGAGGTGTTGGGTCCATGGGCCACGTGAGTAACCTTGGGCCGTTTATTAAAAAATCATGACAAAATAAATTGAAATTTTGTAGGTTTGGGCTTCGGAGCCCATTCTGATTTTTTCGATTTTTTGGGGCATTTTGCGTCGAGGGCCCGCTCAAATTTGGGTGTCTACAGATACATCTCGATTTTAAAAACTAGTAAGAAAACTGATTTATTTATCACACATACGGATAGATATTGCATTTGTTGTGAGCTTGGTAAGTCAGTTTATGCACTCACCTTATGAGAAACATCTTGAACTAATTTATCGAATCCTGAGATATCTAAAAGTACACCAGGCAAAGGTTTACTCTTTTAGAAAACCACACAACAAAGTATTAAGGTCTACGCTAATGCAGACTGGGCAGGTTCAGTTATGGGCAAGAGGTCTACTTATGGGTATTGCACATATGTACGGGGTAACTTGGTCACTTGATGAAGTAAAAAACAAAACGTGATTGTAAAAAAAAGTACCAAAGTAGAATATCACGCTATGGCTCATGGAGTCTATGAGATGTTATGACTAAAAAATGAACTAGAAATGTTGAGAATGCCGATTAATCAGCCAATGAAATTGTACTGTAACAATAAAGCCACCATCAGCATTGCATAAAATCTAGTGCAAAATGATCGTACAAAGCACGAGGAGATTGATAGACACTTCATAAAGGAGCAGATTGATGATGGAGCTATTTGTATGCCCTTTGTTCCAATAATGCAACAAATAGCTGATATCCTCACCAATGAATTATTCAAACCTAACTTCGAACTTCTTGTTAGCAAGTTGGGTATGATTGATATCTATACACCAACTTGAGGGGTGTGTCAAAGTTTTAGGAAAACAGTTAGGATATTTTATTTTCTGTCAAATAAAATCTGAGTTAGTATCTCAGATTATAATCATGTGTTTTTCATTTATTTATTTTTTTGTTTTTTTGTTTTTTACAATAATTAGATTTTCCTCTTTTATAGGAAAGTTACTTACATATCTTATTATTATTCTTTGTTATATACACCTTGTAATCGAGCATTATGAAAAATAAAAAGAACAATTATGTTCTTCTCTAAAATTACAATATATAACCCTTACAATGTCAATTTTGTTTTTCAGGATTTATTTCTAGTGCTAATAATGTGTACCCTACTCACCCGCAATGTCTCAAAAAGATTAGACTATGTATTTAATATTTCTAAAATAAATTTTAAATTAATTAGAAAGATAATTCAAATTTTTGTGAAGCACATGCCACCTACTAGTTGTCATTAAAGTGGTGTGTTCCCCAACGCATAAATCATAATTAACAATAGATTTGGACAACGTTAGTTCTAAGATACAATGAATATAACTTGTATTTTTGTGATATATATATTAAATTTATTCATGATTCTGTGAAGATCAAAATAATAATAAACAATATAACTGTGAGTGAGATAACTTTTGTTAAAAGAGATGGGCAGATATATGTTAAGACACCTTTTTCAGAATGGATGGTCATTGGAGCTCAATCAACTCTTTCAAGATGATATCAAAATTATGATTTTTCAAAACACAATAATTGCAACATTTCAACACTAGTTAACAGATACGATGTTTTTAATTGAAAAAAAAAAAAAAAAAAATTACAAAATCAATCCCAACGTATAGAACTTTCTTTGTAATTATTATTTTTTTTAAATTTTAAATGAATTGCTACAAAAATAATTAAGAACTTTATTCTTAATTTATAAACTTCAAATTTCTAACATCTACCGCCAATCATAATAATAGAGGAGATTGGTATTTTTTGGGAAAAAAGTTGATGATTCCAATAATTATTTGCAAATATGTCAAAACAATGGGTCTACTAAAATAAAATTTTCCCAATAAAGTGATTCGTGTTTGCATTTTGCAGATTTGACTGCCCAACAACAAAGCCTTATCCTGAGGGTACTTAAAAACAAAATAGAGACTGAGCTTTCTTATCACTAGTTTTTCTATCCTTAGCATTTTGCTGTAATTATAATGGAAAATGCTGAAATGTCACAAAGGGAGGCATTAAGGTGATAAAAATGATGTGTGGCATGCACATAACCGTAAATGATTTTTACTCGTATCTCGTGAAAAAACATCTACGGTAATGTGTGTGACACCCCATCATTATGTCACCTTTGTGTCTCCGTTTGTGTCACCCTAGATTGATGCAATTATAATAACACACAGCATAAGAAATTGTAATTAGAAAAGAAAAAAAGTAGATATTTGGAAGACTTTTCCTCCAACCTCAAATAATTGTGGAACACTCTTTGGTCCCCAACTCGATCTTTTGGGTGTTTAAGATATGGTAGCCTATATAAATTATACTTGAAATATGACAATAATGATGATAAATTACTCTGGTAAGCTATTTTTTTAAAAGCAAGCGGGTTATCTATTGATTAGTTTTTAGTAGGTAAACGCAAAATGTGAACCCAAGTTATGGAATCAACACTAATAGACTTCGACCAACGTAGCAAGTTGGCACCTTCACCACGTGGATTTTGATAAACAATGGGAACAAAATGATTGTTAATTTGTGTTAAACTGGTACATTTACCTTCTTTTTTGTCTTCAAATAATATATTGCTGAATATCTAGCATTGACTAGGGGCCTGATTCATGCTAATTGCCCTATGTGAAAATTAAAAATTTTGACAATGAAAAATTTGATGTCATGGTCTATCGAATTTTATGAAATTTGATGGTATTAGACAGTCAAATATGAGTTTTTTCACGTTGTGTTGAATTTAACAGGTGGATCGTATCCTTGGATTGCCGACAAATGGTTGATGATTTATCTAAATTAAATAAGCTTCAAAATAGACCCGATATATTACTCATGTTTATGGGGAAAGTAACTTCGTGCAGATTCTCTTGCTTCATTTTGGTGCTCGTGGCCGTCACATTACGACTCTTCTCTTCATTTAAGATTTGCCTCAAGAAGTAAAATCAGCTTACATGGAAGATTTGATGAATCACCCAATTTTCCAATCTTTTAAATCATGGCAGTCCCTTATCACACTTTTACATTTTTTATTTTAATAGAGTATCCTTGATTTAGCATGAAAAAAAAAAAGCAATAGAGATTTGTTATTTCGAAATTTATGTATTAAAATAGTGAACCAATGCATGATGCCAAATGTATTGAAAAACTATTAAAATAAAGAACTTAAACTACTCAGAAAATTTCTCCCAAAATTTTCTCACCTCACCAATTACTCTTGCTCATTTAATACACATGGCATCATACCATTAGTTCATGAGATCAGCATCTAAATTCCGAAGCAACAAATCTTTGTTCAAAAAAATGATTAGGGGAGGGAGGGCACCATTTCAGCATGAACTCAAAGAACCCAATGGTTCAATCAATTGTTCAATTTGAGATAGTAATTATGAAAAAGGTTTACAGTCTCTTTTATAAAAAAATGTCAAAAGCAGAAGGTCCAACTTCTGATTTTTCAAATTAGAAAGTATTGCAGTTTTCAAAACTTGACCACTAACCCATCAATAGTTGCAATGTTTTTAAAAAATAAAAAATAACAATTACAAAATCTCAACCATTTCAACTTTCTTTATAGATTTAAAAACTTCTAACATCTACCACCAAATTAGGGGTGTCAGCAGGTCAATTCGATTTGGTTCCACATGTACCCAAAATCGAAACACAAATAAATTATCATTCCGATTTTTATTGATTTTGGTTTTGTGTCTATTCAAACTAGAGTTGACAATACATATGTTAGTATTATTGCACCAATACAAATCAATTATATTTTGAGACTATTTTTTTCATCTATCAAGTTTGGTCTTGATTTGAATAATGTATGTAACATTTCTAAGGTATAATCCAAAATTTATAATAAAATAATATTATTATTTGTATGTATTATGGATAAGTAGTTTTAGCATTCATAAAATATGAATGTGTTGTCGCAAGGAAGCATTAAGGAAATCTAAATACACTAGATCATTCTAAACCCGGAATTTTGACCACGTCTATAAGAAGTGAGTTTGGGGACAACCTATTTTTCAAGGTTCTCACATGCGTGGTGATCCTTTATATGTACTTGATTTTTTTTTATTTTTTTTTCTATCAAGGCAAGGTAATCCCACTAGTATGTGAGTTTGTGCACTATCTGAAAATTGGAAAATTCTACAGAAAAAATTGACGGGCCAAGGCCCATGAATTTTATAAACCGAATTTTGACGATTTAGGACCGTTAAAATTCTTGATGTTCCCATATTTGATGGCTTAGAGTTGTCGAATTTCTCTTATCCTTTATTAATTTGACAGATCCGGCCAATCGAAAAAAAAAAAATTTTGACAGTGAAAAATTTGACGTTAATTCGACCTGTTGATCCGTCAAATTTGGGCTTTTTCACATTGTGGTGTTGGCATATATTGGAAAATTTACTTTTTTCTCATTAAATATGTAATTAGTAACATAATTTTACCTCAATCAATGAGGTGTCAAATGATCATTTTATGTATATTCACATGGATCCTTTTGACTTGTGTCATATGAGATTCTATGAGTTTTAATCATATGATTAATTGATTTATTAGAAGTGTGAAGTTTTAAATTACCAGTATACTAGGGGTTTTAGGGATCTAGTTGAACTCATGAGAATTGATGTCTGTCGGTAGGCATTTCTGGTCAAAAATCCCGAGGGCACCAGCTAGATAAGCACACACCAGCAGGGCCACCTGCTGAGTCCTTAGCGTGAGAACATGGTGACCTTACTATCGGCAACTACACCATTACGATGGTAGGCGTCCGGGGGGCTCAAGCATAATTTCATATTCCTCCTTGGATGTTGGAATTAGGAGGTGTTTTATGAGAAAATGGTTTATTACACTCGTACAGTTGTATGTTGGCATTCGGGTTTGGTCGGGTTTGTCAAAAGAAAAAAATATAATACTAAAAGATCTCCCGAGGTCTTTTACATAAGATTCCGAAAATTCCGAAAATTGCTAGGTTTCAAATAAAACAAATTCTTTCATCTCTCTACACGTTCCATTCAAAAAAAAAAACAAAAAAAAAAAAGGAAAAACAAAGTCCAACTAACCTTACTAATTTACTAAGGATTTCACCCTTACTAAGGGTCCTTGGGCTCACTTTATGGCATTCAAAAACATGATCCAATGCTTTAGGGTTGTAGAGGATAAAATTCTTTGAATTTTGAAAAAAAAAAAAAAAATTAATTATTTATAGCAGTTAAATTTTAACTTTAGATTTGGCAGTTATGTGGAAGTACGATAGCCGTCCATTTTAAAAACCTTGAATAAAGCTGAGAATAAAATCTTTTTTGAATTTTTTTTATGTGAATTTTTCCATGAAATCTAGAGTGTTGTGGTGTTGGATTTTTAACGTGGTAATCCATTTGAGCAAAGAAGACCCTTTGGAAGGCTTAAAATCTTACTATGTAGTAAGGAAAAAAATTTCTCAAAAAAAAAAAAAAAAAACCCTTCAAATTCACGTTGGATTGGAGTCCAAAAAACAGTTAATTTCCTAAAAATTTAAAGCAACCATATCGGCAATTTTAAAAAGATAAAAAAAAAAACACCTACATTGGATTATAATTTTTTATATAATGGGCAGAGAAATTTACGAAAATGGTATATTGTAGCAATTAATTCTGAAAACGGTAATTTACCATTTTCAAAATTAATATTTTTTATCAGTAAAAACAGTAAAATGTAAAAAAAAAATTATCGAAACTACCCTTATATGTTTTACATATGCATTTAACATTTTAACCTTAGAAAAAAATCAAAATCCAATTAAATCTTTGAATTCACTCTCTTGCTTGACACTAACAAACACCTGCACTTCGTCTTCTCCAGCATCACCTCCATTCCTTGAATCTTCCATCACCCAGATGATATTTGATCTCAAACCATCAACTGCATCTTCTAACAAAAAGCCCCCATCATCGATCTATTGGGGTTGAATTCATCAAATCGACGATCACAAATCATTGATAAAGTAAAAGAAGCATGCCGCACATGGGAATTCTTCTAAGTAATCAACCATGGAATACCCATGCAAGTAATGGAGGAGACAATCGAGGCTGTCCGTTCGTTCCATGAGCAACCGATGGAGATGAAGAAGAAGCATTATGGGAGGGATGAGAAAGTCTCATTCTACAACAATGCGAATCTGTTTTACTCTAAAGCAGCCAACTAGTGGAGATTGGGTGGAGCTCCAACCCATCCATGGTGCCATCATAGTTAACGTGAAGGGTTGGGTATGAGTTCATCAAATCGAGGGTCACAAACGACACCTAAACAAAATATGAAAAAGGAGAGGATTTTTTTCATAATTTCAGTCAAAAAATAAAAAAGGGTATTTTTGGAATAATTAATCTTTTTTGTTTTTATACTATTTTTACTGATTTGATAAAAAAAAAAAGTATTCCCAAAAATAGTAAATTGTGATTTTCAAAATTAGTTGCTATACAGTTTACCATTTTGGTAAATAGTTAAAATTTGGTGCATGTTTTGGTAAATTTGCCTAATGGGTATCCCCACTCTTCGAGAGGGACTAATTCCATGGTCACACGCACCACCCCCTCAAAAAGTCCTACACGTAACAGGACCTGGAGGGTGGCCCCAAGAAATTATTCTGTGGTCACATGCACCACCCCCTCAAAATGTCCTACACGTAATAGGACCTGGAGGGTGGCCCCAAGAAATTATTCCGTGGTCACACACACCACCCATTCAAAAAGTCCTACACGTAACAGGACCTGGAGGGTGGCCCCAAGAAATTCATAGTTCATGGGGTTTTGACCACTTGACCTACTCTTTAATGAGGAGCTTATCAAGGCTTGCCTTGCCACTAGGCCAACCCCTTGGGTTACATTGGATTGTATTTCACTTAAAATAATTAACTTGTTTCATTTAAAACTTAAAATATATATATATATATATATATATTCAAATCAACCCACGTTGAATAGTGTTCTCCAAAAATTTGGTTAGGTTTAAAAAAAATTCATTTAGACTTAAAAATATTTAACATATTCCATTGAAAAAAAAACCTCAAATCCACCCACGTTAGATTGGATTCGCAAACCCCCCCCCCCCCTTTCCCCAAGAAAAAAAAAACAAAAACAAAATAAAAACAAAATAAAAAGAAAAAAATTAAATTAAAACAACCATATAAAAAAATTCTTTTAAACATTGAAAAGGATATACTAGCAAAATTTAAATACAAAAGCTTAATCAGTAACTTTGCATCTCAAAATAATTAATTACTATTTAAATAATTAATTATTATTTATATTAATATATTAAATATAAAAAAGCTCATTTTAAGATTTTATTTTAGGCCTCAGGAACCGGCCCTGAGAGTTGCATAGGTAACGTGTTGCCTAAGATGCGCAATGCAACTCGTGCTCCATTAGCTCTTAGGAAATAAGTTAGATGCAGGTACAAAAGGGGGAGGTTTCTGAGGCTAATGTTTGGTGGTCATAGGATGAGAGGCATGCCGAGGTTGTCAAGATCAAAGGATGCCAGTACCCTGGGATTACTACCCTAAAGGAGTGTGAGCTCTGTTGACACCCTTTTTTTCCTCTATCAATTCTAAAATAAATTTTTCATCACTTGAGGAATTTATCAGCCTTGCTAGAATATCCTTTAGTCGATCTTAAGGAAGGTTTGTTATTCAAGGTTGACCTCTGTTTGACACTAATAGAAGGGGAGGTTATAGTCTTGGACAATGACCTTTCCTGCCTATCACTAACATCCTGGCTCGCATCCATTGCCCATTGTAGACACCCCATTTTTGCATTCGCCTGATTAATCAACTCGTCAACCTGATCGCGATGATTCCCAATGATGGATGACTATTATAATGCTTTATTTGTTACTAGATATGTTTCAGAAATTCAGATGAGGTATCTCAAACAAACAAAACCTTAGAAATCACGCTACGCTAGGAAAATATAACCCCAAAAACATAGAAATCATCATCTTACAGATAAAAAGAAACTTTACGGTAAAAATCACTAAAAAATGATCAAATTACCAAAATACCCCTAAGCTTAAAATATCCCTAGAGCCAACATTACGCTTAGGAAAATCCTTTCAAATACATAAAACAAAGGCTGAAAATCAAGTCGATGATGCCTACTCTTCTGAGTCAAAATCCAAACATTTCAAACCCAATGTCAATTCCTTACAAGTTGCCAACACCTCTTTCGCACTATCTCCTCAAGCCGTTCAATCCTCACAAGCCAAGCCTAGGAGATAATTTGCCAATCTTGGAATGTTCCTCAGTGTTGCCTACCAAAAATTAATGAAAAGGGGATTGATGACACGTTTGCAACCTAAGGCTTTACCAAATCCCCTCCCTCCAAACTTGGATAATGGAAAATTTTGTGAATTCCATCAAATGTCCGGTCATGTTCTTGATGGGTGCATTACCCTCCGTTATGCTATCCAAGATCTTATTGAACGAGACTTTAACTTTTTTTGAATCATAGAATAAATTAATAGGATTGTTTAAGTTCCTATAAATCTAAGCCCAAGAAATATAGTTTAGTAAGTTCGAGTCTGAGAAATAAGACTCCAACTTTTTTTGAATCATAGAATGAATTAATAAGATTGTTTAAGTTCCTATAAATCTAATCCCGAGAAGTGTGGCTCTAATAAGTTCGAGTTCGAGAAATGAGACTCCAACTTTTTTTGAATCATGGAATGAGTTAATAAGATTGTTTAAGTTTCTTAGCTTAAGAAGCATGGGTACAATAGGCTCGAGTCCGATAAATGAGACTTAAACTTTTTCGAACTTTAAAAAAGAATTTCAAATAGGATTTAACGAAATTCCTATGATGTTATGACTCCAATTACCTCATTGTTTAACCTTGCTATGATTGCTTTCATTGCATAAGCACATTTTAATTTTGAATCATTATTGTAAGTGAGAAAAGATCTCTAGGACCTAACACATTTTTACTCAGTATGCATTACACTATTACATACACGTGCACTTTTGTATTAGTCAGGGAGAATTTTCTAAAATTCAAGAATCTGACATCGTCAGTGAAACCTTTTAGTTTAGGGAGAGTTTTACCTTCAAGGATCCGAACGCTTTGACGAATTGCTAAATCAGACTGCAAAATAAACTGTCACTAGCTTTGGCAGTCGGATATCGCACTATCTACTAAATAGATTTGCTATCTAGTTTGCTTCAACCCTCTGCCAAAGAGGGGCATCTGTAGACACCTCATTTTTGTATTCGCCTGATTAATCAACTCATCAACCTGATCGTGAAGATTCACAATGACGGATGACTATTCTAATGTTTTATTTGTTACTAGATATGTTTTACAAATTCAGATAAGGTATCTCAAACTAACAAAACCTTAGAAACCATGCTACGTTAGGAAAATATAACCCCTGAAACATAGAAATCCTCATCTTACAGACAAAAAAATGTTTTACGATAAAAATCACTAAAAAATGATCAAATTACCAAATTACTCCTAAGCTCAAAACATCCCTAGAGCCTACATTACGCTTAGGAAAACCCTTTCAAACACATAAAATAATAAATTGAAACCAAATAAACCATTTCGCCAATTTTGACAAAATTTGACAAAATTATGAAAATGCCCCTCAAAAAGTTCACAATCATTTCGCACAAAAAATTTCATAAATGATACAAACCAATATTCCCATTGAATTCTTTACAAAAAATCGATTCCAAAACATCTTAGAACATTCAAAAATGACTTAAAACGCAAAAAGTCCTCTTCGAGGGCAAAATGATAATTTTACAATTTTAATAATTAAAATTTTTGAAATTAATAATTAAAACATTAATTAATGTAAAATGAAATCCTAATTAAAGTCAATTAAGTGAGACATAAGTCAAAATCCTAAAATCAAATCAATCAAGTAAAACTTAAGTCAAAACCCTAAATTCAAGTTAATCAAGTGAGACTTAAGTTAAAACCCTAATCAATCTAATAAGACCAAAGTCAAATCTTAACCCTAAAAGAATTATAATTAAACTCTAAAACTATCTAATAGAATTTTAATTAAACTCTAAAACTATCTAATAGAATTCTAATTAAACATTAGCTCTATCTAAAATAATTATAATCAAACACTAACTCTATTTAAAAGAAACATAATCTAACTCTAACTCTATCTAAAAAGTACCTAAATCTTCTATAAATAAGGGTCTCTACAAACTATTTTCGTATAAAAAAATAAATCCTAGAAAAGGTAGGTCAAAAAGGCTCCCTAGCCTTCCCTAAACTCTAATTTTGAAGTCCTGACTCCTTACCTAACATCCATACCTCAATTTTAGCTCAAAAAATACCTAGAACCCTTTCAAAAACACCTAAAAATCCATAAAAAAAATTAGAAAAATTCAGATCTAAGAAGAAGGTACTTCATCTTGGAGATCTGAAGCAAATTCGATAACAAAACGAAGCGAGGAGTGCTGTACGAGGAGTTATTCTATCAGATCTGAAGGAACAAAATCGTTGCTTTCGTAAAGGTAAATATTTTTATTTTTTTTCATTATTTAGGTCTTTTTAGCAATGTAATTTTATTTGAGAAAAGTAGAGACCGACATTTGCCGGGCAAGGTTGGTGCTTAACACCTTCTAACCCTGTAACGTGATCCCCGGACCCGTATTTTCTTTCGTAGACTAGTGTTATTTGTCTTTTAGAGTCAATGTTCAGTTTCTAGACCTTAATAACTAGGTGGCGACTCCCAAACCTCAAAAATCAAAAGTAGATCCGCACACCTCGCGGATCGAGGACGTTTTTACCCATGTAAACAAAGAGAGAGAGGGACCCTTTTATTTAAAGTATGGGTCCCATTGATGGGACAAGGATTCTAGAACTCATGAGTCGAAATTTTGTTTCGCCATTATCTGCTCCCTGTCTCTCTAATTGCTCTTCTCGTCCTTCCTCACCACTTCTTAACCTCACATATTCCCTTCATAATAGAAAGAAAAGTTTGCATTGTATTCTTCCCAATCGAATAGTGTCTCCAGGGTCACGTGTTGGTCCGTTTTTGTATTGGATCCTAGTCAAACCCCTAAATATAGCAATGTAAGCTAAGTCCTTATCTACAGGTAGTTATTCAATTTAACATTTTGATAATTCCACTGGGGAAGGATCACGATAATGGGATGTTCAAGGACTCGAGGTGAGCTATCACAAAGTATGATAAATGTGGAGAAAGATCCTGACCAAGACGATGACACAATAGCTGATACAATTAATGTTACAACTAGAGAATAGCTAGAACCCACATTAAAAGTCCTTTCGGTAGCACTGGGCCCTTGGGGGAACTACTGCAGGAGATAACTAGAGTGGACGTGGAAGTGCTGCAATACTTGAGAAGGTTACCACAAGCTCCTAGTACCCCACAACAGTTTACCATTCTAAATGAACAGGTAACATATGGGGTGCTTCTACGTCAACCGTTGCGCAACAAGCAGATGGGTTGTCATTACCCAAGGGGGTTTGTGACAATTACTGAGTTGATGCGGTTACTAGAATGCAAGAGGTCACAAAAGGAAGAAAATTAGCTCTATGACTATGAGCCACCGTGCCCCAACTCACTTCAATAGAAATCATACTCCAAAGGTTACATTCCATATGCTTTCCCTATGTGTGATGGAAAAGGTAATGCTAAAGAGCATGTGTCGAGAGTTTTAGAAGCCTTCGAAGGGTATGCAACGGACCATGATCTTAGGTTGAGAGAGTTTTCAAAGTCATTAACAGAAAAATGTACACTTGGTATAACCATTAGCTATTCGAATCGATAAAAACATGGAGATAGTTGGCGAACGCCTTTCATCGCAATTTCTTTATCATCTGCAAACAAGTAAATGTGACCAACCTTGGCTAGATGCATCAAGAAGAAAAAGAGCACCTGATGGCACCATGAATATTATAAACAAATTGATGAATCAGGATCAGTAGAAAAGTACATAATAGGGATGTTACTCCATTATCGGGTTCTCTTGGAAAGATTAAGATTGGCCGGCCAACTTTTCAGAACTTCACAAAATGACTAAGAGGACAGTGACGCCAATGTCGGTGCCTTTAAAAATAGTATTCCCACTTAAAGTCTAGAAACCATCCAAGTGAATGCGACTAGCAAGAGGTTGGACAGCAAGTTCGTGCCTAACACCTTCTAAAAATTGTAAGGCACCCCTTGCCTATTTTTCTTACCCATGGATCTATTCGGATCCATTTGGAGTTATTTTGGTTTCTAGACCTAAACTAAATGACGACTTCCAATTCTCATAAAATCCCTTAATTTTATCATCATATACATTTTATCTTTGAAAAAAGTGTCGAGGGTCTTTCAATGACAACTCCACTAGGGATTTTAGGGTCAAACTTGACCCGATCCAAGACTATCCATAGGATGACATTCCCTTAAGTCAACTCAATTGACTCATGATGACTCTAGAATAGGCTAGCTTTTATTGTTTGTTTTGTGGATGTGCTTTTGTAAGTTATTCTTGCCATTATTTGTGGTTGATGTGATGGTCTATGTTTATTGATTGCTTAAGTGGCTATTCTCAAAACTGCCCCAGGCACACCCTGTCCCTTTGCATGTATTCATGAGCATGCATATTTTTGTTTCCATCATGACGTGCATGTCCTATAAGCCTCGTAATCAAATCTAAGTTAACATGATCCTTCGGGATACATGGGATGCATATGAACGTACAATTTCAGTACAGGACCTTTAGGTATATAAAACTACAGTACTATATATTATTTAACAAAGTAAAATTGGGAGTTATTTCAGTGTTTCAGGCTTAAGTAACCTAAGCCTCGTCTTCACCTAACCTAAATCTTGTAATGAGCTTAGAAAATCAAAACTAGGTGTGGTGTGACATCCTCGAAACACTAACACAAACCCGCATGTCAAATCTCAAGGTACTATATGACACCTCGAAATATTTGCATGATTTTTTTTATTTATATTAATATTCCAAGGCACTCAAACACCTAATAAACTATACACATGATATTCTGCATATATATACAAAAATAATATAATGGTAGAAGCCTATATACATCTAATAACGTAAGATAGATCAGAGTGCGAATCAAGTAAATAATATATAGGATTCTATTGAAACTCCTTACTTTAACAAAAGTCCTAACGCTTAACCCAAAATCTATAATATGACCTGGACGAAACTGACATTGTTAGTGGTTATAGCCCCTAATACTCACCAGGTAAAGGACTCTAGTTGCCTATTTGACCTACCAGATAATCTTTGCTAACGTTGCTCTACACCAGCCTCGTTAAGTGCAGAACCTGAAACTAAAAAATGAGAAAAAAAATGTGAGTCAATGGTTTTCCATAAGGAAGTTACACTAACTAATCATATTCGTTTATGCCTATTAAGCATGTATGTGATTCCCATTATACATCCTCATTCGTTTACGACCACATTTACAGTACAAGTTTACTAGTAAATATAGAAATGAATAAACTTATATTTTAGTTGTGACTCTACTTTCATAAGCATCCCATACCACATATGAGCTTAGTTGTCCCTACTATACATCCCAGGATACTATATCACCCTGAATGATATGATAGACTATCCTTTTAAGTATTTACAAACTGTTTAACAGTTCACAAAATAGTTACATATATATATAATTTTTCTCTGAAAATAAATAAGAAATTAACATTATAGAGTTGAGAATGGATATTCAGTTTCCTACCATACAACAGTAGTATATCGACCTAAAATAAGTAATAATACATAGTGCATAATAGTAAATAAGCATGCAAGTCACCTCATGATAATCGAAAGTAAATTAACCATGGATATCCGTTCATCAACTCACACATAACATCACAATGTAAAATGCAGACATTACTTCTCGGGTATGATCTAACATTTTGCCGTTTCATTTTTTTTCTTTTTTCGGTATTTTCACTTTTCAATTTTTTGAACACACTATTCATTTTTCGATATTCAGTCTCTCAATATGAGTTTATTGAATATAAAATCATTTTTTTAATTTTGAAATTCATTTTTTATTACTTAATTTGAAATATTACAAAAATTTAATTAAAACGGGGACCGAGTAGTGCACATGATTAAATTGACGGAAATAATCCGGTGAAATGTCCTATCCATGTATAATTTTTCATAAAACACAATTAAACACATCAAATATGAAGGTTTTAGCGTGAATTTGAAATAGAGAAAAAAATTCTATGTTTTTGAAACACATCAGAAATTTTCATTAAAATCTTAATGTAATTTTTTACAATTTACATTTACTAGTAAAAATCATAAGCCCGTACCACTCTCTAAGCATTATAATTGAAAAACATGTGAAAAAGTTGAGGTGATCAACATGAAAATTGAAGCATATCTGATATAGAGACAGCTACTTTTTTAATCGGACCCGGTGATTTTGAATATCTTGATGACACATACTTTTTCTTTTCTGCGATGAAGGACCATTTGAGCTCGAAGTAGATGAAATATGAGGTTGAAGAGTCGAAACCCTTATATCTCATATAGTTGATTTTAGACCAAAGACGAAGAAAAATGAGAAAAAAATAAAAAAAAATAGGTAGGATTTGTAAAGTTTGATGCTGTTAATATTTTTCCCTTTTTCACCAAGCGTTGACAGAAGCCCGTTCGCGATGAATCTACGATCTAAGTTGGTAGAAAACCAATATTTTCTTTTAAACCACATTCGACTGATTTAAGAGAAAATGAATAGTAACTTTCATTTAAAATTTTTTATATAAACTGGTAGGATGAAATCGATATTTTCACAAAATTTCATTGACGATGACTCAATCGTTCTAGCTTCGAAAGTGACGAGTGAATACTCCTTTTACTATAATTTTTTGTTATAGATCTAATGGCGCGATTAGATTCTACAAATTCTCGCTCGATCAAAAATTCACTTTTTTAGCTTGGTCTAACCCTAAAATCGATGTTGTTTCTGTTTTTGACGATAATTCGACTTTCGGACTTTGAAATGTCGTGTAAATACTCCATTTTCTATCATTTTTCGTTGAGGACCTAATGGTGTGATCGAATTTATAAAAAATTTGCTCTAATAAAAATATATTTTTTTAGCCTGTTCATTTTTAATGCAATCTGACTTTACCATTAGATTCAAATTGGTCAAAAAAACATACTTTAGCCTATAAGCACACTCAAATTCGGGTTTGAACGAAAAAGTTACAAATCCTCAATTCTAGGGTTGGATAAGGCCAAAAAAGTAAAATTTTATTAGAGCAATAATTGGAAGAATCTGATTGCACAATTAGGTTCGCAATGAAAAATTATGAAGAATAGAATGTTCACTCGTTGTAGACACCCCATTTTTGCATTTGCCTGATTAATCAACTCGTCAACTCGATTGCGATGGTTCCTAATGATGAATGTTTATTCCAATACTTTATTTTGTTACCAGATATGTTTCAGAAATTCGGATGAGGTATCTCGAACTCACAAAACTATAGAAATCAAGATACGCTAGGAAAATATGACCCCAAAAACATAGAAATCATCATTTTTCAGACAAAAAGAAATTTTACGATAAAAATCACTAAAAAATGACCAAATTGTCAAAATACCCATAATCTCAAAACATCCCTAGAGCCTACATTATGCTTAAGAAAACCCATTTGAATACATAAAATAACAAATCGAAACCAAATAAATCATTTCGCCAATTTTCACAAAATTAGACAAAATTACGACAATGCTCCTCATAAAGTTCACGACTATTTCGCACAAAAATTTTTATAAATGACACAAACCAATAATTCCATTGAATTTCTTATGAAAAATCGATTCTAAAACATCTTGAAACAACAAAAACCGACTTGAAATGCAAAAATTCTCTTTAGGGGTAAAATGGTAATTTTTCAATTAAAAAAAATTTTAAATTCTGAAATTAATAAATAAAATATTAAATAATGTAAAGTGAAACATTAATAAAATTAATTTTAAAATCTGAACCAAAAATATCGATCAATCAGGCTCTTAGGCAAAATTGTTGATGGTTGCCCAGATATTTATTAAATGACTCCTTCATCTGGGGGCCGAAAGAATTAAAGATATAATAAAGGGAGGTTCTTAAAAAAAATAAAAATATATTCTTAGTCAATCACATAAGATCAAAGTCAAATCCTAATCTAAAGAATCTATTCTATCTAATAAAACCAAAGTCAAACCCTGACCTTAATAGAATTCTAATTAAACTCTAAAACTATCTAATAGAATTCTAATTAAACCATAACTCTACCTAAAATAATTCTAATTAAATTATAACTCTACTTAAAACAATTATAATTAAATACTAACTCTACAATTCTAATTAAACACTAACTCTATCTACAAGGCACTTAAAAAATCTATAAATAGGGGTCCCCACAACTTATTTTCGTATCAAAAAATAAATCATAGAAAAAGTAGGTCAAAAAGCTTCCCTAACCTCCCATAAACCTTAATTTTGAAGTCCTTACCTAACATCCATACCCTAACTTTAGCTCAAAACACACCTAGAAACCCTTCCAAAACACCTCAGAAATTCATAAAAAATTAGAAAATTTCAGAAAGAAATACTTTGTTTTGGAGATCCGAAACGAATCCGGTGACAGAACGAAGCGAGGAGTGCTGCACGAAGAACTATTCTATTAGATCTTAGGGAACACGACCATTGTCTTCGTAAAGGTAAAGATTTAATTTTTTTTTATTGATTAGCTCTTTTTAGCAATATAGTTCTATTTGGAAATAAGTAGAGATCGACGTTTGCCGGACGGGGTTGGTGCCTATACCTTTCAACCCCGTAACATGATCCTCGGACCCATATTTTCTTTCGTAGATTAGTTTTTCTTATCTATTTAGAGTCCAAGTTCTGTTCCTAGACCGTAATAACTAGGTGGCGACTCCCAAACCCCAAAGGTCAAAAGCGGATCCGTGCACACAACAGATCGAGAACGCATTCACTCGTCAATTTCCAAGCCTGAAAAGTCAAACTATCGTGAAAAACAAAAATAAGTACAAAACTACCGATTTAGTCCTGAATTTTTATATTAATAACTTATCTATATATATATATACATTCATTATTTTTTCTAGAGACAAAAACCAGTCGACTTAGATGATTTAAAACCTATGGGTTTGTAACTTTTTCATTCTGACTAGCATTTGAGCGTGCTTATAGGTTAATGTATGTTTTTTGACCATTTTGAATATAAAGTTGAGGTTAGATTTCATTAAAAATGATTAGAAAAATTCTAAAGTTTTGCCTAAGTCTCACTTTCAGAATTTTTTTAAAATTCCACCATTTATTTTTTCTCGATATACGAATAAAAGACTCAAGGTATTACATTCTTCCCCTTTAATAAAAATTTCATCTTCGAAATTTTAATATCATCTTTTATTCTTCAAATAGTCCTTATGATTGATATTTATATCGAATTCAACATCTCTACCTCTCGTTCCATATTCTACTTATCATGATACTTCTTAAAGACTCTTGTCATAAATCTTATGATTTAAAATATTATTCAAGAGGTTAAATCCTACATCCCAATTTTCTGCCAATCATAGTCTCTCAATACTACATACAAGATCTTCTCATACCAACTCATAATTATAGTATACATACTACAACTAATTAACTGAAATACAAGACACTTTCTATTACTAATATAATACAATAACACTATATCCAATACTTCACTACTTCCGCATCAGTTATAAATACACTACAATTGTCTTTGGTTGTTTCCATGACAACATGACTTCAACTTTGAAAATGTCTACTGTCATCCCTTCATTTGTCACTATGTGCCCTAAGAATTTCATCTTTTGAGGTTATAACTCACACTTATTGATCTTAACATATAGCCTATGTTCTCATAAAATTTGTAGTGTGATTCTACGGTGTCTCTCGTGATCCTCCCTCGACTTAGAATAAATCAAGATATCATCTATAGATGCCATTGTTTCATAGATGATATTCTGTCGTGGTACTCCCAAAATATCTTATGCATAAGCTCCATAATTGATACTGGTGTATTCATCAGACTGAAAGGCATCACTAGATACTCGAAGTGTCCTTCAGAAGATTTGCCTACCAGGTTCTCAACTAATGATTCCCAGATCGCAAATCAATCTTAGAGAAATACTGGATACCGTATAGTTGGTCAAACATGTCATCCATGCGTGGAAGGGGGTACTTATTTTTTATGGTCACTTGATTCAACTTTCAGTAATGAATGCACAATCGTAATGACCCATTTTTTTTCTTGATGAACTGAACCGGTGTCCCCTAAGATGAGGAACTTAATCAAATAAGTCCCAAGCTCATAAATTCATCACTCTGTACTTTCAAGTCTTGTGGCACCCCGCCAAACGCTAACACAAATCCCCATGTTAGATCTCGAGGTACTAGGAGGCACCTCGAAATTTCGGCATGGTCTCCTCTGTTTATGTTAGCATTCCAAGGCGTTTAACCTGCACTTGATAAATGACATGCATTCATGTATATATACATTCAAAATATAATATTAGCGGAAGCCTATATACATCTAATAACGTATAAAAATCATAGTGCGGAAGAAGAAATTTATATACATGATTATACAGAGACTCCTCGCTCTAACAAAATTCCTAATGTTCAAAACAAAAATCTATATTATTCTTGGACGAATAGACACCACTAGGGGTAATAATCCCAATACTCACCAAGTGACGGACTTTAGCTGTCTACCTAACCCACCAGATGATTCTCAGTCGTTTTCTACACTTGTTTCGCCAAGCTTCGGATCTGAAACTAAAAAATGGAGAAGAAAATGGTGAGTAACAATGGTTACCCAATAACGAAGAACACAATTTCTACCACTAACCTCTTCTAACATTAACGAATAAGCATACTAAATCATTTTAAAATCTGTAAAATTTTACAAAAGAACTACGATTAACTGGTACATATAGCCAGGGATAAGCAACTAAACATTTTAAAACTCACATTACATCGATCATCATTACTCACTATAACATTCTCTTTTTATACAAATCTAATTGATCAAATGGAAACATTAAACATGCATTTCATGTTATATATCAAAATAAGACAACATATACATAATACAGAATAGTGGAGTATTGGAATTAGAGAGTTGGGATTCACGACTGAATCATTCCCAGTCGGGACATGATGTTACAATTCTTCTCTGACTTTTGGTTCCTGATTTTGTGGCTGGTCGCTGTTTACCACGCTTGGTTGACCATTTATCCGACTCAGGCTGGCCGTTTGACGTGACCGTAAGCAATGGATCTCCTTTCGATGTGTCAGAACGTTCGACTACTATAGATTGTTAGTGATCACTGACTAATCATCTTCGTCTATGTCTATCAGGCGTGTATGTGATTCCCAAATATACAAACTATTCGTATACGACCACATTTACATTACAAGTTCACTGGTAAAGATAGAGAGGAATAACCCAGATTCCAGTTGTGACTCCACTCTCATACGCGTCCCATACCATGTATGAGTTTGGTGGTCCCTACCATACATCCCAGGATAGTACACTACTCCGGATGATATGACGCACTATCCCTTCAGGCATTCACAAACTCTTTAACAGTTCACAAAATAGCTACGTATATATATATATATTATTTTCATTTGAAAATAAAAGAGAAATTACAATACAAGGTTGGGAATGGATATCCAGTTTCTTACCAAGCAAGTATGGCCACCCGACCTAAAATAAATAACAAAACAGCAACGTAAACAGCGCCTCGCGCTAACAGAAAGTAATTAAACATGCAACTAGTAATATTATCCTTGGATATCTGTTCAACAACCTGCACATAATACAACAACGTAAAATGCAGACATCACCCCTCGGGTGCGACTCTGACATTTTACAGTTTCATACCCTTTCTACCTTTTTTCAATTTTTTTTACAGTTTTCAATCTCTTCAATAAAATATCCATTTTCTAATATTCATCAACTCAATATGAGTTCATTGAATATTAAATCATATTTTCCAACTATAAAATTAATTTTTTATCAATAATATTGAAAAAGAATACAAATTTTATATCAAAACGAGGTCCGAGCAGTGCACAAGACCCAATTGATGGAAATAACCGGTTAAAATACCCTACCCACGTATAATTTATTAAAAATATAATTAAACATATCAAACATGTAATTTCTGGCGTGAATTTTTAAATAACAAAAGAATTCTATATTTTGAAAATACATCAAAAAAATTTCGATAAAATCCTAAATGCAATTTTTACAATCTACGATTACTAATAGAAATTGAGAGTTCCTTACAATCTCTAGGCGAAAGGATCGAAGCGTGTGTGTGAAAATGGAGGCAATTGGCATGGAAATCGAGACGGACTGAACTTCGAAGTGGTTAATTTTTGAATCTGGCCTAGTGATTTTGAAGATCTCGACGCCGTCGTCCTTTCTCCCTTCTGCGACGGAGGACGGTTTGACCCCTAAACCGATGAAATTCAAGGTCGAAGTTTTCAAAATTTTCGTATATAAATATGGCTGATTTTTGACGATATCGGATGAAACAGAAAGTGAAACGAAAAAAGGTTTGGTGGGTTTTGTAGATGTCGAGGCTGCGAACGTTTCTCCCTTCTGCATCGAAAAACGGTTTGACCCAGAAACGGATTAAATCAGAGATCAAAGTTTCAAAATTTTTGTATATAAATACGACTGATTTTTGATAATATCGAGTGAAAGAGAAAATGAAATGAAGGGATCTTGGGTGGGTTTGGTAGATGTCGAAGTTGCAGATTTTTTTTTCTTCTGCGGCGATCGTCGAAGGTGGACCGTTTGCGATAGATCTGGGTAGAAAAGTTGAAAAGAAAAAAAAATTTCTTTTAAACTTTCGTTGGCTGGTTGGACGGGTTGGAGAAGACGAATTAAAAAAAAATTTATTTTATTTATATAAAAGTTAGGACGAAATCGGTATTTCGCCTATTGTTTTAATCAATAATAACTTGGCCATCCGGACTCCAAAACTGACAAATGAATACTCTATTTCACCTAATTTTTCATTTCGGATCTAATGGTATAGTCAATTTCTATAAATTACGTCTCTATCAAAAGTTTATATTTTTAGCCTGAAGTGACCCCTAAACTTGATATCGTTTTCATTTTTGACGATAATTCGACATTCTGGTCTCCAAAAATGACAAATAAATAGTCCATGTTCAATAATTTTTCGTTACAAATCCAATGGTGTAATTGAATTTTAAAAATTCTTACTCTAGAAAAACATCACTATTTTAGCCTAATCCAATTCGATAATCGAGGATTTTGCAACTTTCACATTCGGACTCGCACTTGAGCATGTTTACAGGCTAAAGTATGTTTTTCGATCATTTTGAATCTAATGGTGAGGTCAGATTCTATTAAAAATGATCAGAACATCCTAAAGTTTTACCCCTAAGTCCCACTTTTAAGATTTTTTTAAAATTTCACTATTTATTTTTTCTCGAGATACGAATTGAAAATTTGGGATTTTACAAGTCTTGAGTTTCTACTAGGGCTATTCGGTAGGGTGTAATAGAAATAAGCCCCGTGCCTGACATCAAATCAATAGAAAATTCTACCACACGACATAATGACAAATCTGATCATTCTTCTAGAAAAACATTTTCAAATTTTCTACTTACCTTTACTAAATCTACTAGAGTTTCTATTTCTAATACTTTCAGATTTTCTAACTATTTGTACAAAGGACCATCTCCTTCGTATCGGGATCCCTAAACTTTGACCCTTGGATACCCTGGTCTCATAAAAACAACTGATATCGTATCATGAGATTAGTAATCCATTCTTGGTTCTTTATACTAACTACGTAGTTTTGACATAATTTATGAGCTACCTGACTGTCTCCCAATCTTGTGAATAGTTTCATTACTTGGTTATTATTTTAGTAATTTCTAGTTCTAGTAACCATGCAATCTCAGTAGAAATGTATGATCTAGAGGAGTCAATATCGAAAAAATGTGAATTCTTAACATTATAAATAGAAACCGTACATTCCAAAACTTTTTTCGAAACAGGTATTTTCTCCTAGGTCAAATGATATACCCTATCTTGGGGTCTAGGAATAACCCCCATCTACGACTGCAATAGAAGGCAATATCTCTTAAAATATTTCGCCTAACCACACGTGAAATATGCCAATGGTCTTGCCTATATAGGTATCTATGAAGCAGAAAATCGACAAATTAGAACTTGTGGTCTCTAAACTTGTTTTATTGGTCCCCTTGGCCCTGATGGTATCATTGGAGCCCCAATTGATATATAACTTGGTGGTAGGGGAACTTTGTACTATAGACATACTAACCTAGAGGCAATTGGCTCATAATACATCGGCTTCTTGGTTTGGTCTGATTTGACTGGAAGAAAGGTCTACAGTTGATTGGTTTATTATTCCTTGAATCGGCTCGTCCAACATATTTCTGAGTCATGTATCTTTAATTGTTTGACATCGACTCGAGCATTGTTTTCCTTTATGTCCAAACTTGCCATATTCATAACATGCCACAACTCTTTCTTCCGATTGATGTGGTGGTATTTATTATTGTTTCTTGTAAAACCCTTTCATCCATTGAGTTGGTATTTCTATAATTTCACTTCTTATGTATGGTTGTTTTTCTCATGAATTTTTTAGTCATGTAATTATTTGCCTCTTATTGGATTTTAATTGCCTTTCTTTTGTTAGGCCTTGAAGCGGTTATTGTACTATTCCTATTTCCTCTCATAGTCCTACATGCAATAGGATATTTACTCTTTGATTTTTTTGGGATTTATCCCTAAAATGATGGTCAAGCATTTCTTCTATCCTCTTTAACTTGGTCTGAAACTCAGCTATCTGTCCTATGGATGACAATATTTATGCATTCGGGTCAGTGGTATGATTCGAAACCTATTATGTCTCTACCATGGCTCGGCCTCTCCCTTGACTTTTGTTTCATTTACTTATCTTACTTCCATTTATCAGCAACCAGGCACTTATCAAAATAAGGCCAAAATCGTTCTTACGTAACTATGAATAACTACCGTAAGTTGGAATGTAGTAATGAATACTATTTCTATTACTAACAGAACGAACCTAGAATCTTATCTTAGGTTTACCAGGATCTATAGACTTCTAGACACAGAACTTATAATCTCAATACCGAATTATTAGTGAGCTCCGATATTGAATTCCTAATATTACTTTGATATCTATGGTATCAGCTAATTCTTCAAAACATAATAGATCTGTATCCTATACGGATCTAATATTATGTTCTGTTACCATCTATGAAGCCCTCGAAATACTAACACAAACCCACATGTCAAATCTCAAGGTAATTGGTGGCGCCTCAAAATTTTGACATGGTTTCCTCTATTTATATTAGCATTCCAAAGCACTTAAACACTTGATAAACCATACACATGATATTCTACATATATATATACAAAAATATCATAATAATGGAAGCTTATCTACATCTAACAGTGTAAGATAGATCAAAATACGAATGAATTAAATAATATATATGATTCTATTGAAACTCCCCACTCTAACAAAAGTCTTAACGTTCAACCCAAAATCTATTATATAACTTAAACGAAACTAACGTTACTAGTGGTTATAGCCGCCAGTACTCACTAGGTAAACGACTCTGGTCGTCTATTTGATTTACTAGATAATCCTTATTAGTACTGTTTTACACCAGCCTCGTTAAATACAATACCTGAAACGAAAAAAATAATAAAGAAATGGTGAGTAACATGATTACCCAATAGGAAAGCAAACAATTCGTACAAATAACATTTTCCTAGCACAAACAAGTAAGTATTCTGAATTATTTCAATACATGTAAAATTTACAAAATGAACTACGATTAAAATTTAAACATTAAGCATGTATTTCATTTTATATATATATATCAAACTAAAGTAATATATACATAATACACAATGGTAGAGTAGTGGAATTAGAGCGTTGGGATTCTACGATTAGTTTACTTTCAGTTGGGACATAATGTTCTATAATAAAGTATTAGTTCATGATTTTGTGACTAGCTATTTACCACACTTATGAGACCATTTATCCAGTTCAAGTTGGTTATTGGACCTGATCGTAAGTAATGGGTCTCTTTTCGATGTTTTAGAACATTCGACTACTTTAAATTGTTAGTGATCACTGACTAATCATCTTCAACTATGCCTATCAGGTGTACATGTGATTTCCATTATAGATCCCCATTCATGTACGACCATCTTTACAGTTCAAGTTCACTGGTAAAGATAGAAAGGAATAAAGTTGGATTCTAGTTGTGACTCTACTCTCATATGCGTCCTATATCACGTATAAACTTGATTATCCCTATCGTACATTCCAAGATAGTATATCACTTTGGATGATATAACAGACTATCCCTTCAAGCATTCACAAGTTATTTAAGATTTCACAAAATAGTTATATATATATATATATAACTTTTCTTTGAAAACAAATAAGAAATTATCATTACAGAATTGAGAATAGATATTCAGTTTCCTACCATGAAATAGTGATATACTTGCCTAAAATAAATAACAATACACAATGCATAATCGTAAATAAACATGCAAGTCACCTCGTGACAACAGAAAGTAAATTAACTTTAGATATCCGTTCATCAACCTACACATAGCATCACAATGTAAAATATAGAGATCATCCCTCGAGTGTGATTCTAACATTTTATCGTTTCATCACTTTTTCCTTCTTTTTGATATTTTCACTTTTCAATTTTTTGAACACACCATTCATTTTTCGATATTCATTCACTCAATATCAGTTTATTGAATATTAAATCATTTTTCAAATTTTGAAACTTATTTTTTTATCATTTAAATTGAAAATTGCAAACATTTGATAAAAACGAGGTCCAAATAGTGTACATGACCAAACTGACGGAAATAACCTAGTGAAATGTCTCATTCATGTATAATTTACCATAAAACAAAATTAATACATCAAATATGAATGTATTACCATAAATTTGAAATATCGAAAAGAATTTTATATTTTTGAAATATATCACAAATTTTTTTAAAAATCCTAAATGCAATTTTTCACAATCTACAGTTACTAATAAGAATCATAAGCCCATACCACTCTCTAAGTGTTAGAGTTAAAGAACATGTATGAAAATCGAGGTGATTCATACAAAAATTGAGGTAGATTTGACATGGAGACGGTTGATTTTTTAATCGGGCTTAGTGATTTTGAATATCTCGATGACGTCATTCTTTTTCCTTCCTACAATTAAAAACGATTTGGGCTCAAGTAGATGAAATCTGAGGTTGAAAAGTCGAAACCCCTATATCTCATATAGTTGATTTTCGAAGAAGTACAGAAAAAGAGAAGAGAAAAATAAAAATAAATGGGTAGGATTTGTAAAGTTCGACGATGCAGATGTTTTTCCTTTCTTCACAGAACGTGGACGAAAGTCCGTTCATGATGAATTTGCGATGTAAGTTTTAGTAGAAAGCAACATTTTCTTTTAAACCATCTTCGACTGGTTTTGGACTGATTTAAGAGAAAATGAATAGTAACTTTCATTTAAAATTATTTATATAAATTGGTGAGACAAAATCGATATTGTTGACGTTCTTTCATTTGACGATTATTCGATCGCCTGAATTTCAAAAGTGACAAGTGAATACTTTTTTTTATATTTTTTCGTTGTAGATCTAATGGCACAATCAAATTTCACAAATTCTCAATCTATCAAAAATTCATTTTTTCAGTCTGATTCAGCCCAAAAATCGACGTTGTTTCAGTTTTTTATGATAATTCAACTTTTTAGGCTTCAACAATGATGAGTAAATACTCCATTTTTTTATAAATTTTTGTTACGGATCCAATGATATGATCAGATTTTAAAAATTCTTATCCTAGGAAAATTACATTTTTTAGCTTGGTCCGACCTAAAAATCGAGGATTTTGTAATTTTTTCATTCTAACACAAATTTGAGCGTGCTTATACGTTAAAATATATTTTTGACTATTTTGAATCTAATGGTGAGGTCAAATTTCATTAAAAATGATCACAAAATTTTTAAAATTTTACCTTAAGTCCCACTTTTAGAATTTTTTCAAAATTCAACTATTTATTTTTTCTCGAGATACGAATAAAAAACTTGAGGTATTACATGTGGTCTTATTAAGCCACGAGTCGAACCAACTATGGGTGCTCTTGGGTTACTCTATTCAATTCAACCAAAACGTCAGTAGGTGGAACAATTAACACCTCTCAAATTGAACCCACAATATCGATTGTGGTTCAACCCAATAGACCTAATTGATGAGATGTAGTACTAGATATAACTTGAACCTAGTCCAATTGGTAAATAGATTTTATGAATCAACATATAGACCAGTCAAACTAATTGGCTTATAAATATTAAGTGTAGTGATCTAAATAAAATATTTTAATTAATTGAGTCGAACTTTTAAATTAAATGGGAACATGATCCAAACTTCTTCTAGCCAGTTCAATCTAATGGACTGAATCCTTTATGATTGACCATATCTGAATCAGATATTTCGTAAGTAACGACGTTAAGGGATACACCAATCAGAAATCAAATTGAAATGACTTAGCATATTTTGTTAATAAACAATCAGAGTTTGTTATTTGAATTATTTTATAAAAGATGAAAATCAATTAGAATTATCTTCAGTCTCGAAAAGTCCTCAAGAGAAAGGCGAAAAAAGAAGAACCAAAAGATGATGCTGGAAAAGAAGGTCAAGTAGGTAATATCTTAGTTTGAATCAAAAGGTGCATGTAATGGGAAGGGTATGCCCCTCATTTCTATTTTTGAGTTTAGCAATTCAATACTTTTTTTTTGTAAATACCAAGTCATTTCCAAAATTAATAAAACTTCAACTAATTGGTATGACCCTTTAATCATGGCTCAAAATCTTTCAAAATGATCCCCAGTTTATCAAATAAATCATTTTCATTTGATCTTTCTTGACAAGTGTGTTTTATTAATTAGTAACTCTGAATGTAGGGGTTAACTTAATAGAGGGACTAAAAAATTGGATTCCATTAGGCAAACTCATATCTACCATTTATAGATTTTTCTTATTTTCTTTAGAAAATTTCTTTTCTTAATCTGTTTGTGTTGTACAATTTCTTTTTTGCACACATAATTTTTCATTAAAGCAACTATTGGTGGATCCCACCTTTTCGTGTATTCGGTCAATATTTCCCAAATCATGTGTGACTTTCTTGAGATATTTATTATTTTCTAAATTTTTTTTACCTTTTTTAGAATTAGATCTTTTGTTAATCTTTTATTTCGGTTGGTACTTAGATTTCTTTTGTCTTAACTGTACCATCACATGAAAGTGTGAAGGGTTGTTATTTTATTAAATTTGTTTTCTTTTTGAAAGATTTTATCCAGTAGAAGTACTATTACATTTCTATTTCAAAGGATTCTTTGTTTTAAGAAATTGGTGACTCATCAAACCTTACTTTATTAAGTTTGTTCTGGCAAACCTTGAATTTGGCACATCACATAATTGAAATAGGTTAATTTTGTTACCAAACATACCTTGGAGTGCACCAATTTGTGGTGTCCAACAAACATGAATTAAGGCCACATGATTATAAAGGAAAAAAAATTCAAGAATTTTTTAAAAAAATCTCAAAAAAATGTTAATCTTTTAACATTAAAATTCAGTTGGAAATTTAGATACTCAGTGGCCATCCATTTTCTATACCTTTGATTGAGATAAAAAGAATTACTTTTTGAACTTCTTCTTTTGAAACAAAGTTTTTCCATTAAATGAAGAAAGTTGTGGTGTCGAATTGCTAGCTTGATAATTCACGTGGGCCCAACAATCCTTAGTAAAATTGGAACTCTTACAAGGTTGGTCATGCTAACCTAGCCTCATAAAGTAGATGAATTCTTTTATAAGAAAATTATAACATATAGGTCATTCAGGTAACATCTTATTGAAATTTCTTAAATTGGTTGAGTTTTAAATTTTCTATTAGTTTGATTGGATGAATTTTAATTTACAATTGGTTCAATTGAATGATTGATTTGATTTTATTGTGTTCAATTTGTGTAGTTTAATTAACTCATTGACAATTTGTTGCATTTCGATCTATTCGTTCAAGGGTAAAATATTTTGAGGGTTTTAATGCCTTGAATGTTTATATATTTAGGTTTAACTTTTGAATTAAGTTTTTGATTTAAATATTTGATTTTCAATTTTGAATTAATATTTTGATATTTGGATTGTCGCTCAAATCTTATCATTTCATGTGATTGATGGATCTCAATCCATGCAATGGAAATCATCATTCTATGTGGTTGTTCATTTTATGTGGGGATTTTGGTCTTCCTAAACGTTGGAGGTCTCTAGGTTTAGTTAATTCATGTGAATATTTGTTGAAAAGTTTATTTTTGTTCCACGGTCATGTTTTCTTATCGAGACAAGGTTTCTAGGTATGGGTCAAATGTTTAGGGAATTTTAGTCATTTTATACGAATTTTGATGAGAGGCTTCTTTTTGTTCCAATGTGATTATTTTTAAGTCTAAGACTATTTTCTTAGCATTACAAGATTTTTAAATTATCAAAATGCGTAGCGATCCTAGTCGTACGTACTTGTTAAATTGGGTGTAAAGTGTTGCAAGCTTAAGCGTGTGTAATTTCTACATTAAGCATGTTGAGAAAAGAAATAATGTAATTACGAGGATTGAAAAGGATTTAGATGAAATTGGAAGAGGACCTCTCACAAACTTTCGACTTTTCGCATATATTATGTACTAAATATTAAGAATCCACAACAACCAGTTGACAAATTGTCGAATTAGACGAATGAAAAATGGGATGTTTATACTTAAGAAAAAAATCAAGGCAAGTTCACGAAGTTGAAAATTCGAAAGGACAACCTTGGAAACAATCAAAGTAAGAACAAATAAAGAAAAGTCTACTAGGTCATAAACCCATAAGGCGGCTTAGGCAAAAATTTAGATAAGTTCGGGAGGTTGAAAATTTGAAAGGACATTCTTGGCAACAATCAAAGTATGAACACATAAAAAAAACTCGCTAGATTGAAAACCTAAAAATGCAATCAAGACAAAAATTAGAACAGGCTCATGGGATTAAAAATTCGAAAGGGCAATCTAGGAAAAGGTTAAAGCAACAAAAAGAAAATATTAGTAAAGCAAAGTTGAAAACCTGAAAGGGCAGCCTGAGCTAAAGTATCAGATGTTTGAGTGGTCAAATCTTCATCCAATTTTAGAGCAAGTACCTATTCATTAGCTCTGATCAATACCCATCTTAAACCAAGTGAAAACTTAAAAGCCACGATAATCTTATCTATGACTAATTTGAAGATCTTCATTTTGCTAAGTGAACCAAAGGGGACAAAATATGAATTCCGTGATGAATCTCAGAAGGAAATATTTTATTCCAATCCTTTTGGGATTGACTCAAAGTCTTCAATATAAAATGTCAAAGTTAAAAGTTAAACTTTTATTGTGTTTGTGGTAATAAAAGATTTTAAATTTTCATAACAAGAGATAATCTTGATTTATTGATCGTGTGGCTCCCCCGAAATACTAACACAAAATCCCATGTCAAATCTCAAGGTATTAGGTGGTACCTTGAAATTTTGACATGATTTCTTCTTTTTTATGTTAGCATTCTAAGGCACTGAAATACCTATTTCACCTGATAAACAATATACATAATATCATGTATATATATAAATATAATAACAGTGGAACTCTATATACATTTAACAATGTAAGGTAGATCAAACTGTGAAAAAAGTAATTAATATATAGGATTTTATAGAAATCACTTTCTCTAATAAAATCCTAACTATCAATTAAAACCTATAATACAACCTGGACGAACTAACGTCGTTGGGAGGTATAACCCCAATGCTCACCTGGTAATGGACTATATTCGTCTATCTAACCTATCAGATAATCATTACTAGCGTGTGAAAGCGCCCTCGATCCGCGGGGTGCGCGGATCCGCTTTTGACCCTTGAGGTTTGGGAGTCGCCACCTAGTTATTACGGTCTAGGAACCGATCAATGACTCTAAACGGATAAAAACTAATCTAAAACCAAAAAAACCTGAGTTCGGGGATCATGTTACGGGATTGGAAGGTGTTAGGCACCAACCCCGCCCGGCCAAAGCCGGTCTCTACTAAATTCCCAAGTAAATTACATTGATAAAACCTAGATAAAAAATAAATAAATAAAAAAAAATACCTTTCCGATGCAAGGACTTTGTTCCCTCAGATCTGACAAAAAGAGCTCCTTGTACCGTGCTCCCTTGCTTCGTTCTGTTTCCGGATTTGTCTTTGGATCTCCGAGGCAAGGTATCTCCTTGTTTTTGAATCTGAACTCTTCAAATTCGTTGCGGATTTGAGGGTGTTTTTAGAAGGCTTTTGGGTGTTTTCTAGACTAAAATTGAAGGGGGGATGTTAGCTAAGGAGTTGGGGCTCCAAAACTAGGGTTTATGGGGGGCTAGGGGAGCTTCTAGACCTACTTCTCCTAGGGTTTATGATTTGATACGAAAATAGGGTGTGAGCACCTCTATTTATAGATGTTTCTAGGGGTTGATTTGGATAGAGTTAGTGTTTAATTAGAGATCTTTTAATTAGAGTTGTGTTTTAGTTTGACTTGTTTTAGGTAGAATTGTGTTTTAATTAGAATTGTTTTAGGTAGAATTATTTTTAAGTTAGAACTCTATTAGATAGAGTTATTATTTAATTAGAATTCTATTATGACTTTTGGTCTTATTTGATTGACTTTTAATGTTTTGACTTTAGTCTTAATTGATTGACTTTTAATATTTTGACTTCAGTCTTGCTTAATTGACTTTAATTTTGACTTCAGTCTCACTTGATTGACTTTAATACCTTGACCTTAGTTTTGCTTGATTTACTTTGATTTTTGGAGAAGGCCCCTCTATTATATTTTAATTCTTTAGACCCCCAAAATGGAGGGGTCCTTAAAGAAATATCTCACGAACCCTCAACAATTTTGCCTGAAAGCCCGATTGATCGATTTTTTAGGTTCAAATTTTTAAATTAATTTCATTAATGTTTTACTTTAATTATTTAATATTTTATTTATTAATTTCGAATTTTTTATTATGAAAATTGTGAAATTACCGTTTTGCCCCCGGAGAGGACTTTTCACATTTTAAGTCAGTTTTTGATGTTCTAGGATGTTTTAGAATCAGTTTTTCGTAAGGAATTCAATGGAAATGTTGGTTTGTATCATTTATGAAAATTTTTATGTGAAATGATTGTGAACTTTATGAGGGGCATTTTCGTAATTTTGTCAAATTCTGTTAAAATTGGTGAAATGATCTATTTGATTTCGATTTGTTATTTTATGTGTTCGAGAGAGTTTTCCTAAGCGTAACGTAGGCTCTAGGGTTGTTTTGATGTCAGGGGTATTTTGGTAATTTGATCAATTTTTAGTGATTTTTATCGTGAAGCTTCTTTTTGGTCTGCAAGATGATGATTTCTATGTTTCTGGGGTTGTGTTTTCCTAGCGTAGCGTGATTTCTAAGGTTTTGTCAATTCGAGATACCTCATCTGGATTTCTGAAACAAATCTGGTAACAAAGTAAAGCAATGGAATACACATCCATCATTGGGAATCCTTGCGATCGGGTTGACGAATTGATTAATCAGGCGGATGCAAAAATGGGGTGTCTACAGATGCCCCTCTTTGGCAGAGGGTTGAAGCAAACTAGATAGCAAATCTATTTTGGTAGATAGTGCGATATCTGAATGTCAAAGCTAGTGACAGTTCATTTTGCAGCCTGATTTAGCAATTCGTCGGGGTGTTCGGATCCTTGAGGGTAAAGCTCTCCCCGAATTAAAAGATTGTCAGGTCCTTGAGCGCAAACTCTCACTGACAGTGTCAGTTCCTTGAATTTTAGAGAATTCTCCCTGACTAAAAATTGCAAATGTGCAAGTGTGTGCACTGTGTGAAACTGAGTAAAACCTGAGCATAAATTTAGCATAATCTGAGTATAAACTGAGCATAATTTGAATATAAACTGAGCATAATTTGAATATAATCTGAGCATAGTTCTTGAGAAAACCCTCGGCGGCATCTGAGCATAGTTCTTGAGAAAACCCTCGGCGGCATCTGAGCATAGTTCCGAGAAAACCCTCGGCGGTATCTGAGCATAATTCCGAGAAAACCCTCGGCGGTATCTGAGCATAGTTCCGAGAAAAACCCTCGGCGGTATCTGAGCATAGTTCTAAGATAACCCTTGGCGGTATCTGAGCATAGTTCCGAGAAAACCCTCGGCGGTATCTGAGCATAGTTCCAAGATAACCCTCGGCGGTATCTGAGCATAATTTCGAGAAAACCCTCGGCGGTATCTGAGCATAGTTCCGAGAAAACCCTCGGCGGTATCTGAGCATAATTCCGAGAAAACCCTCGGCGGTATCTGAGCATAGTTCCGAGAAAACCCTCGGCGGTATCTGAGCATAATTCCGAGAAAACCCTCGGCGGTATCTGAGCATAGTTCCAAGATAACCCTTGGCGGTATCTGAGCATAGTTCCGAGAAAACCCTTGGCGGTATCTGAGCATAATTCCGAGAAAACCCTCGGCGGTATCTGAGTATAATTCCGAGAAAACCCTCGGCGGTATCTGAGCATAGTTCCGAGAAAACCCTCGGCGGTATCTGAGCATAATTCCGAGAAAACCCTCGGCGGTATCTGAGCATAGTTCCAAGATAACCCTTGGCGGTATCTGAGCATAGTTCCGAGAAAACCCTCGGCGGTATCTGAGCATAGTTCCGAGAAAACCCTCGGCGGTATCTGAGCATAATTCCGAGAAAACCCTCGGCGGTATCTGAGCATAGTTCCGAGAAAACCCTCGGCGGTATCTGAGCATAATTCCGAGAAAACCCTCGGCGGTATCTGAGCATAATTCCGAGAAAACCCTCGGCGGTATCTGAGCATAGTTCCGAGAAAACCCTCGGCGGTATCTGAGCATAATTCCAAGAAAAACCCTCGGCGGTATCTGAGCATAATCCAAGATAACCCTTGGCGGTGACTGAGCAAAATCCAAGATAACCCTTGGCGGCAACTGAGCAAAATCCAAGATAACCCTTGGCGGCAACTGAGCAAAATCCAAGATAACCCTTGGCGGAAACTGAGCAAAATCCAAGTTAACCCTTGGCGGCAACTGAGCAAAATCCAAGATAATCCTTGGCGGCAACTGAGCAAAATCCAAGATAATCCTTGGCGGAAACTGAGCAAAATTGGTAGAGGGATGAATGAATTTTGGGAAAGAATGAACGAATTTGGAGAAAAACCGACTAGAACAAACCGAAGAACGAATAAATCTGGAAGATAATGAATCTGGAGGAGAAATGATTGATTCCAAGAATGATTGAATCTGGAAAAGAATCTGGAGACTGAAAGAATGTTATATCTCCTATGTGAGATCCGAAATGCTTTTGTTTGAACCTCAAGGATTTATCAAAAAATTTTAAAACCTGAATTTTTATTTCTTTCGAACCTCAAGAGTTTTTTGAAAAACTGTTATCAAGAGGGTTACCTTAAATTTGGGGTTGTCATTATCTCTTAGGATTAACACTGCTCAAAAGCAAAATACCTCTAGTTTGACAATGACCATGGCCTTGAAAATAATTGAACACATCATAAAAAAAATGCCCCTAGTATAAGGGGGAAAAGTTACATTAAAAAAAGAAAGAAAATGGCCCTTGTATGAAGGTTTGAAATAATTGATTACCCCAAGCGTAATAAAGACTCAACTTTTTAATTTTGATTAATTTTATTGAAGGTTTTGAGTCAGGCTCAAGAGTACAAAATTATTTCCTTTCGAGTTTCATCAGAGAATTCACCTTTATCTTCCTTGGTTCACTTTGGGAAGTAAACATTTTCAGATCGATCATAGACAAGATACTTGTGACTTCTGAGTCTATGCCTGGTTTAAACTAAGTATTGAACTTGATTATTCGGACTTCTGATGTTTCAGCTCGGACCGCTCTCAGCTTGGGATTTTCTTCTGTTTTTCTTTGTTGCTCTAACTTTTGCCTAGATCGCCTTTTCAGGTTTTCAATCTAGCGAGCTTGCTCTAGCTTTTGCCTAGATCGCCTTTTCAGGTTTTCGATCTAGCGAGCTTTTCTCTTTTTCTTTGCTCTAATTGTTGTCAAAGTTGTCCTTTCAGATTTTCAACCTTGCGAGCTTGCCTTAATTTTTGCCTAAGTCGCCCTTTTTCGGATTTTCAACTTAGCAGGTATTTTCACTTATCTTTTTCTTCTCCTTTGAACTTCTAGAATTTACTGTGATCATGCTTTGCCACCCTCCTTGACTTTTCACACGGTACTTAGGAGGACTTTTATAGGTAGGCTTGGGACTGGGTAAAAAGAAAGGAATTTTGAGGCTCAAAAACCCAAATGCCCTTGTGTGGCATTTCCTTTTAAATTATTTCTTTTTCTTTAAATTTTCTTTTTCCCCCATTTTGGATTTCTTTTCTTTTGAATTTTTTTCTTAATTTTTTATTGTGTGGGGAACTAGATTTTTTATATTTGATGTGGTCGGGCCTGAAGTGACTTCTCAGGTTGCCTACGTACCCCAAAATTTTGGGATCAGACCAAAACGTAGTTCGAACTTCCCTCCCCTAGGTTAGGTGATCGGGCTGAGAAAGAAAAAGGCATCATTTTTTTTTGAAAAGGCTGCAAAGGGCTAAGAAAGGAGATAATGAACTGGGTAGCAGGAAAATTGATTCGGCCAAAGATGGCCTCCTTAAATGTAGTACCATTGATCCGATCAAGGCTTGTTGACTCTGGTAGTTCACTTCCATCATGATCTTGAAGTCTGACGACTTTTCCAGACAGTATTTCCTTAATGAATGAATTTTTCCAATTTAGACTTTCTCCTATAATCGAGGAGGAGTGTTCAATCTTCTTTGAAGTCTGATAGTTAAATCTTTGACTTGTAAATGATGAGCTTTGAACTTTTTGTCAAATGCACGGGTGACTCTTCTTAGATAAGCTTGCACGTGGTACAGGGCTTTAACTCGTTTTCTTCGATCAAGTTTAATTCTTCATACTGCTGACGAAACCAATCTGTTTCTAACAAATGATTTTCCAACAAGACCCTGAGAGACGAAATTTACATTTCAACTGGTAAGATTATTTCCATATCATACACTAGAAAGTAGGGAATAGCTCCAGTGGAAGACTGTATTGAAGTATGATGTGCCCCTAGTGTGAATGGTAACTTCTCTAACTAATCCTGGTGTGATTGACGCATTGTCTTGATGATTGTTTTGAGATTTTTTACTAGCTGCTTCAACCTTTTCATTAATCTGAGGACGGTAGAGAGATAATGTGTGATGCCAGATCTTCAACTTTGATCACAGAGTAATGATTTATGCTTTGAAGCACGACCCATTATCAGAAATCAATTCAAAAGGTATCCCCATATTGATTGATAATATGTGATTTGCAACTCAAGATGTAGTGAGGATAGCACTGGTACATTTATAACATCTTCTTTGATTCCATTGATATAGACGAGTATCTAGTCCATGTTGAACAACACTCAAGCTTGTACCTAACATACCCTCATATGATCACACGAACAAGTCTTTTGAAATTTCTGAAAAAATTCATTATCCCCTTGTGTTCCTCTAGAGATAAGATGGTTTCTATTTGAATCTCTTTAGGAATTTATTTCTGTTCCGAGGTCAATGACCTTTGCTTTCTTGGGCTCGACTCTTATCTTCTTGTCTTTGAATCTAGATTATTAGTTAATTCGTTAATGCGCTCGAGATATTCAAAAATTTTCTTTATCCGATCAAATTTAGATGGGGCAACAGACACCTCTATAGACTCAACGAACTAACTTGACTCAATAGGAAAGAGTAGGCTCAATCTAAGGAAGACATGACCTTGCTGGAAAAAAGGACTCGAGCTAACCCAAATGACTCATGAAAACTCAAGACAAGTACCCATACAAGTTTGATTAGGCCTGAGGAATGAGATATTGCTTACAACCGGTAGGATTGAAGCACTATGATCTTCAAAGAACAACTGGATGATGTTGAGAAAATTTGAGGTCATTTCTGACTGTTGATTTGATATTGACGTTTACTTTAACTGACCGGATTTACAACCCTAGCTAGACGATGGACGATTGAGCTTAGATACAATGATAACCCTTAAACCTCTTTGAAGGTGAATTTAACCAATTTCAGTGTCACCCCCTTGATAATTTTAAATGAACCTTGAGATTTTATTGAATTTTGTGCACCAATCCATTAAAAATTTATCCATTCAATGATTATTCAGAAGAAAAATAATTATGTTGCACTCTTGCAAAATATTGGAAAATAATGTTTTTATTTCACAAATCTGATTATATTTTGCAACATTTTTTGGTAGTTTTCCAAGGTCCATAAAAACTTTTCATGCAAAAATAGATCTTTTGCAAATTTTCCTTTTTTCTTTTCTTTTGGAAAACATTTTCTTCTGGAAAACATTTTTTTTTTTTTGAAAATATTTTTTCTTAGAAAACATTTTTCTAGAGAATAACACTTTTTCTGGAAAACACTTCTTTCGGAAAATATTTTATTCAGGAAAATATATTTTCTGAAAAATGTTTCTTCTAAAGAAGCCTTCTTTTGGAAAATAATCTCCTTTTTTTTTTTTTTTGAAAAATATTTTCTTTTTCTTCTTTGAAAATTCGATTTCCATTTTGATTTAACTGGCTCGGTCCATCATGATTGTTGGATCGGGATGGACTAGGTCATTATTGTAAAAGAACGGACTCTTTACTGGGTCGGTGCACCCATTTTAATTTTCAAAAATAAATTTCTTTGATCCTTGAGGACAATCATGCACTTTGATCTCAACATTCATATCACTCACTCACAAACATTCAACAACCAAACAGGCTTCATTCAATAAACAACCCGGGAACACCCACGATAAGTTCGAGTCGTGACCTATAGAGAAAGTTTCTAAACTCTAGGCTTACTACGTGCAATGCATTTTTATCTGGCCACCCTTGCCCAAGCACACCTATATACCTTTCGATACGTGGTGACTTGGTTTGATATACCGTATAGGTGATAATCTAAAACCTCAATTCACTTCTCTGAAGCCAAAAACAGCCAGTTTGATCTCCAGTTGAGAGGTGGCGCACAATGCTGAGCAAGGGCCCACTTAAATACCTCTCGTCTAGAATAGACGTAGTCTATCCCCCTCGTACAGTAGGGTACAACGGGGCAAGATCTTGCTTAGGCACCGGTTTTGACCAAGAAGTGCAATTGATATACTTAGATTACCTTTTATACCTACGGGTACGAGTCAAGAGTTGTAGCTTTCATAAATGGTTTGGCATCCCAGGAGAGGACCGACCACGTACTAGTACTACGTTGGCAATCGGGACATGTGACTGTGTGGCTTACAATAGGACAAAGGCTCAGGTCACCCCAGCATGGGTGCATCAATATGTCTCTCAGAATCACCTGATCAGACGGTGTTGATGCCCCAGTTCGATATACCCTAAGGTACGTGACTGGAGTTGTGGGTTTCATGAATGACGTCGCATCTCCGAAGAGACCGGGCCACGCACTAGTGCCACGTTGGCTAAATGGGACGTGTAAGTGAGTAAAGCGGTAAACGTGCATGTGGTGTGTGCAAGGTAAGGTGGGGTGTGCCCGGGGCCTTTTCAAACAAATGGGCCCATGGCCCAATCAAGCCAATCAAGAGAGGATATTAAATCATACAAGTGCAAGCAAACATCGATCAGGAACATACTCATATGGTTTAATTCAAGCTTTAAAACGTGCACATCTCTAGCATTCATCAATTAGCAAATCAATTAATAAATAGGGCCTATAATAATTAATTAGATCTAATCATCGCAATAGGCACAATTTTTATAATTTTTAAAGTCCAATCAATGATCACTTTTAGGTGATCCAAAATAAATCGAGATTCCAATAGGTGTTACATTGATGATAGAATGACAATGGTTGAGATGAGCTCACTCTCAAGAACATTAATTGTGCCAACATTAGATAAATTCAGATTTTCTGTGAATTAGGAAAATACAATCTGAACTTGCATTGATGATATCTAAGGCTCTCGATAACGAAATCGAGTGAACTCAAGTTCTAAATTAATCTACTCGATGAGATCTACATTTTAGTAATAGGTGTCCAGACTTAGTTCTCACCAGAATGTTCTGTAAAAACGTTTTAACGTTGCTGTCCCAACTTTCATTCAGAAAAATTTCCAGATTTACAGATTGAACTTGCATCGATGATATCTAAGGCTTCCGATAACGAAATTGAGTGAACTCAAGTTCTAAATTAATCTACTCGATGAGATTTACGTTTTATTAAAGATTCCCAGATTTAATTCTCACTAGAATGTTCTGTAAAAAAGTTTTAACATTGCTGTCCCAACTTTCATTCAGAATAATTCCAGATTTACATATTGAACTTGCATCGATGATATCTAAGGCTTCTGATAACGAAATTGAGTGAACTCAAGTTCTAAATTAATCTACTCGATGAGATCTACGTTTTATTAAGAGGTTCCCAGACTTAATTCTCACTAGAATATTCTGTAAAAAAATTTTAACGTTGCTGTCCCAACTTTCATTCAGAAATAATTCCAGATTTACAGATTGAACTTGCATCGGTGATATCTAAGGCTTCCGATAACGAAATTGAGTGAACTCAGATTCTAAATTAATCTACTCGACGAGATCTATGTTTTATTAAAAGGCTCTCAGACTTAATTCTCACTAGAATATTCTCTAAAAACGTTTTAATATTTCTGTCCAACCTTCATCATTCCATCAATTTGAATCTTTCATTATTTATGGGTCATCAAAAAGTGATCCTTAATTGAAAAAAAAAAAATGCAATACCCAAAAGCATCTACAATCAAGACAAAAAAAAATAAATAAACAGAAAAAATAAATAAAATAAATCCAACTAAATAAAAAAAAAAAACTAGGTCATCTTGGCAATGCTCCCATACTTGGGGTTTTTCAAGTTTGATCCTCAATAGTCCCCAGCGGAGTCGCCACTGAAAGCGCCCTCGATCCGCGGGGTGCGCGGATCCGCTTTTGACCCTTGAGGTTTGGGAGTCGCCACCTAGTTATTACGGTCTAGGAACCGATCAATGACTCTAAACGGATAAAAACTAATCTAAAACCAAAAAAACCTGAGTTCGGGGATCATGTTACGGGATTGGAAGGTGTTAGGCACCAACCCCGCCCGGCCAAAGCCGGTCTCTACTAAATTCCCAAGTAAATTACATTGCTAAAACCTAGATAAAAAATAAATAAATAAAAAAAAATACCTTTCCGATGCAAGGACTTTGTTCCCTCAGATCTGACAAAAAGAGCTCCTTGTACCGTGCTCCCTTGCTTCGTTCTGTTTCCGGATTTGTCTTTGGATCTCCGAGGCAAGGTATCTCCTTGTTTTTGAATCTGAACTCTTCAAATTCGTTGCGGATTTGAGGGTGTTTTTAGAAGGCTTTTGGGTGTTTTCTAGACTAAAATTGAAGGGGGGATGTTAGCTAAGGAGTTGGGGCTCCAAAACTAGGGTTTATGGGGGGCTAGGGGAGCTTCTAGACCTACTTCTCCTAGGGTTTATGATTTGATACGAAAATAGGGTGTGAGCACCTCTATTTATAGATGTTTCTAGGGGTTGATTTGGATAGAGTTAGTGTTTAATTAGAGATCTTTTAATTAGAGTTGTGTTTTAGTTTGACTTGTTTTAGGTAGAATTGTGTTTTAATTAGAATTGTTTTAGGTAGAATTATTTTTAAGTTAGAACTCTATTAGATAGAGTTATTATTTAATTAGAATTCTATTATGACTTTTGGTCTTATTTGATTGACTTTTAATGTTTTGACTTTAGTCTTAATTGATTGACTTTTAATATTTTGACTTCAGTCTTGCTTAATTGACTTTAATTTTGACTTCAGTCTCACTTGATTGACTTTAATACCTTGACCTTAGTTTTGCTTGATTTACTTTGATTTTTGGAGAAGGCCCCTCTATTATATTTTAATTCTTTAGACCCCCAAAATGGAGGGGTCCTTAAAGAAATATCTCACGAACCCTCAACAATTTTGCCTGAAAGCCCGATTGATCGATTTTTTAGGTTCAAATTTTTAAATTAATTTCATTAATGTTTTACTTTAATTATTTAATATTTTATTTATTAATTTCGAATTTTTTAATTATGAAAATTGTGAAATTACCGTTTTGCCCCCGGAGAGGACTTTTCACATTTTAAGTCAGTTTTTGATGTTCTAGGATGTTTTAGAATCAGTTTTTCGTAAGGAATTCAATGGAAATGTTGGTTTGTATCATTTATGAAAATTTTTATGTGAAATGATTGTGAACTTTATGAGGGGCATTTTCGTAATTTTGTCAATTCTGTTAAATTGAATTGGTGAAATGATCTATTTGATTTCGATTTGTTATTTTATGTGTTCGAGAGAGTTTTCCTAAGCGTAACGTAGGCTCTAGGGTTGTTTTGATGTCAGGGGTATTTTGGTAATTTGATCAATTTTTAGTGATTTTTATCGTGAAGCTTCTTTTTGGTCTGCAAGATGATGATTTCTATGTTTCTGGGGTTGTGTTTTCCTAGCGTAGCGTGATTTCTAAGGTTTTGTCAATTCGAGATACCTCATCTGGATTTCTGAAACAAATCTGGTAACAAAGTAAAGCAATGGAATACACATCCATCATTGGGAATCCTTGCGATCGGGTTGACGAATTGATTAATCAGGCGGATGCAAAAATGGGGTGTCTATAACGTGCTCTACACCTATCTCGTCAAGTGTCAGATCTGAAATAATAAAAAAAATGGATAAAGAAAGGATAAGTAACAAAGGTTACCCAGTAGGTAAAGAAATAATTCCGACTAATAACCTCTTCTAGTATGAATAAACATTCTAAATCATTTCAATAGATGCAAAGTTTTATAGAATAAACTATAATTAACTGGTACATATAGTTAGGGATAAGCAACTAAACTGTTAAAATCTACATTACATATATCAATAGTAGTCATACTATACCTTTTTCTTTTTATGCAATTCTAATTGAAAAACTTGAAACAGAAACATGTTTTTTATTTTATAATTAAAAATAATGCATCAGATACATAATACACAATGGGGGAGTAGTGAAATTAGAAAGTTGGGATCTATGACTATATAATTCCCAGTCGGGACATCATTTTCTAATGATTCATCAGTGTAGAATCGTACTAGTAGTTTTTGATTTTGTAATCGTTCGTTGCAACTTATCACATTTGGATGACCATTTATCGAGTTAAGGTTGGTCGTTTGACGTAACCATACTAGATGGTCTTTTCTCGGAGTATCAAGATGTTCGACTTTAGACTGTTAGTAAGCACTGATTAGCGATCTTCGTCTATGCCTATCATGCGTGCATGTGATTCCCATTATACATCCTCATTCGTTTACAATTACCTTTACTTTAAACGTTCATTGAAAAAAATAGAAAGGGATAAATCTAGATTTCAATTGTAACGCTACTTTTATACGCGTCCTATATCACGTACGAGTTTGGTTGTCCTTACTGTTCATCCTAAGATAGAATATCACTCCAGATAATATGACAGACTATCCCTTCAAGTATTCGCAAGTGATTTAACAATTTATAAAATAGCTACATATACATATTATTTGTTCTTTGAAAAAAATAAGAAATTAACATTATAGACTTTGATAATAGATATCTATTTCTTATCATGCAACTGTTCCCAGTCGAGATAAATTAAATAAGAATACAAAAATTTAGCCAGCACCTCACGTTAATAGAAAATAAATAAACATGCAAGTCACCTCGTGATAAAAGAAAGTAAATTAATCATGAATATCTTTTTATCAACCCACACAAAACACCATAATGTAAAATATAGACATCACCCTTTGGGTGTGATTTTGACATTGTACCATTTCATCATTTTTCCCTTTTTTTGATATTAATACTGAAAGCACCCTCGATCCATGGAATGTGTGGATCCACTTTTGGTTTTCGAGGTTTGGGGATCGCCACCTAATTATTACGGTCTAGGAACCGAGCATTGACTCAAGATGAAAAAAAATAACTAATCTACAAAAAGAAACTAAGTCTGGGGATCACGTTACGGGATTGGAAAGTGTTACCGCCCGGCAAACGCCGATTTCTACTATTTTTCAAGAAGATTACATTGTTAAAAAACCTAGAATAAATATAAAAAAATATACCTATAGGATCGCAATGATTTGTTCCTTCAGAACTGGTAGAATGGTTCTTCGTAAGATACTCCTCGCTTTGTTTCTATCATTGGATTCACTTCAGATCTTCAAGATGAAGTACCTCCTCTTAAATCTGAGTGTTTCCTAAATTTATTGATGGCTTTTTGGGTATTTTGTGGAGAGTTTCTAGGAGTTTGTGAACAAAATCTAGGGCTTGGATGATAAGTAAAGGGTTAAGGCTTCAAAATCAGGGTTTTGGGGAGGTTAGGAAAGTTTTTTGACCTACTTTTTCTATGATTTATTTTGACTTGCGAAATTAGGTTGTGGAGGCTCTCTATTTATAGAGTTTTTTGGTTAGAATTTGTGTTGGATTAGGTTTCTTTTAGATAAGATAAATTAAGATTTTGACTTTAGTCTTATGAGATTGACTTGGTCTTTTAGATTAAGGTTTTAATTAGAGTTTTGACTTAAGTCTTATGAGATTGACTTGGTTTCTTTATATTAGGGTTTTAATTAGGATTTTGACTTAAGTCTTATGAGATTGACTTGATTTAGATTTTTAAATTAATTTTATTAAGATTTTACTTTACGTTAATTAATATTTTATTTATTAATTTTGAAATTAAAAATTTTAATAATTAAAAAATTATCATTTTACTCCCGAAGAGAATTTTTACGTTTCAAGTTGGTTTTCGATATTTCGGGATGTTTTGGAATCGATTTTTCATTAGGAATTCAATGAGATTATTGGTTAGTGTCGTTTACTAATTTTTTGACATGAAATGATCGCTAATCCTATTAGGGGTATTTTCATAATTTTGTCGAATCTAGTGAAAATTAACGAAATAATTTATTTGATCTCACTTTGTTATTTTATGTGTTCAAAAGGATTTTCCTAAGCATAAGGGGAGCTCTAAGGATGTTTTGATGTTAGAGGTACTTTGGTAATTTGATAATTTTTTTAGTGATTTTTACCATGAAGCTTCTTTTTTTCTATGAAATAATGATTTCTATGTTTTTGGAGTTATATTTTCCTAGCATAACGTGATTTCTACAATTTTGTTAGTTTGAGATACCTCATCCGAATTTTTGAAACATGTCTAGTAACAAAGTGGAGCATTGGAATATCATCCATCATTGGAAACCGTTGCAATCGGGTTGACGAGTTGATTAATTAGGCAAGTGCAAAAATGGGGTGTCTACAGATGTCCCTCTTTGGCAGAGGGTTGAAGCAAACTAGATAATAAATCTATGGGTTGACGAGTTGATTAATTAGGCAAGTACGAAAATGGGGTGTCTACAGATGTTCTTCTTTGGCGGAGGGTTGAAGCAAACTAGATAATCAATCTATTTTGGTAGATAGTGCGATATCCAAATACCAAAGCTAGTGACAGTTAATTTTGCAGCCTGATTTAACATTTGTCGAGTCGTTCGGATCCTTGAGGGTAAAAACTCTCCCCGAACTCAAAAGTTGTCGAGTTCTCAAGCAAGAACTTTCACTAACAGCATCAGATCCTTAAATTTTAGAAAATTCTCCCTGACTAAAAAACAAATGTGCCCATGTGTGCACTTGAAATCTAAGATAATCTTAGAGGATTTGAACAAAAATTGAGTAAATTCTGAGTATAAATTGAGCATAAACTAAGTAAAATCTGAGCATAAACTGAGCATAATCTAAGTATAAACTGAGCAAAAATTGAATATCTTACTTTACATACCCTAGGTAAAAGAGTAATGAAATTTTTTTTTTGGAGTCTTACTCTACCTGCTCGTAGTGAAAGAGTAATGAACTATTTTTTTGGGAGTCTTACTCTACCTATTCGGGGTGAAACAGTAATGAACTATTTTTTCTAGAAGTTCTAGTTTACCTACTCAAGGTGAAAGAGTAATGAACTAATTTTTTTGGGAGTCTTACTCTACGTACTCGGGGTGAAAGAGTAATAAACTATTGTTTTGGGAGTTCTACTCTATTTACTTGGGGTGAAAGAGTAATGACCTAATTTTCTAGTAGCCTACTCGGGTGAAAGAATAATGAACTATTTTTTTAGAGTTCTACTCTACCTACTCTAGGTGAAAGAGTAATGAACTATTTTTCTGGGAGTTCTACTCTACCTAATTGGGGTGAAAGAGTGATGAACTAATTTTCTAGGAGTCCTACTCTACCTACTCGAGGAGAAAGAGTAATGAACTAATTTTCAAGGAGTCATATTCTACCTACTTGGGTTGAAAAAGTAATGAACTAATTTTCTGGGAGTCATACACTACCTAGTCAGGATAAAAGAGTATTGAACTAATTTTCTGGGAGTCCTACTCTACTTACTCAGGGTGAAAGAGTAATGAACTAATTCCTTGAGGAGTCCTACTCTACCTACTCAGGGTGAAAGAGTATTGAACTAATTTTTTGGAGAGTCCTACTTTACCTACTCGGGGTAAAATAGTAATGAACTAATTTTTTGAGGAGTCCTACTCTACCTACTCAGGGTGAAAGAGTAATGAACTATTTTTCTAGGGAGTCCTACTTTACCTACTCGGGGTGGAAGAGTTATGAACTAATTTCATAGCAGTCTTACTCACCTACTTAGGGTGAAAGAGAATTGAACTAATTTCTTAGGAGAAACAAACGGGGGATTAATACCGCATTTGACTTTTTCTTTTAAGAAAAATAAATAATTGGATTTTATGAAGGTTCGATAAACATTTTAACCTGCTTTTGAACCCCAGGGATTTTCATCAAATTGCTATCAAGAACGTAACCTTTTAATTCAGTGTTAACCTTATGTTTTGGAGTTGATTAAGCTTCAGAACAAAATACCTAGTTTGACAGAGAACATTGCACTAGGAATGGTTGAAGGGAAAAATTATATACTTTAGAAAGAAAAATGCCCTTTGTTTTGAAGATTTGAACTTTTTGATTATCGCAAGCGCAATAAAGATTTAACTTTTCAACTTTGACTTTTTAGCTTTTCAATTCCCTAGAGATTTTTTTTATTGCTTTAATTTTTGCCTAGATTGCCCTTTCAAGTTTTCAATTTAGTGAGCTTGCTCTAGCTTTTGCCTAGATCGTATTTTCAGGTTTTCGATTTAGCGAGCTTATTTTTTTTATTTTTGCTCTGATTGTTGCCAAGGTCATCTTTTTGGATTTTCAACATTGTGAACTTGCCTTAATTTTTACCTAACTCACCCTTTTAGGTTTTCAACTTAGTAGATTTTTTTTGCTCTAATTGTTGCCAAGACCGTCTTTTCGGATTTTCAACCTTGCGAGCTTACCTTAATTTTTTGCCAAAGTCACCATTTCGGATTTTTAACCTAATAGGTTTTTTTTCTCTTTTTCTTCTCTTTTGAACTTCTGGAGTTATTATATGATCATGTTTTGCTACCTTCTTGACTTTTTCGCACTGTACTTAGGAGGACTTTCGTAGGTAAGCTTAAGACTAAACATAAAAAGAAAGGAATTTTGAGGCTCAAAAATCCAAATGCCCATTGTGTGGCATTTCGTGTAAATAGTTTTCTTTTTTCTTTGAATTTTCTTCCCCATTCTGACAATATTTATTTTTTTAATTTTTTTGTGGAGGAATCTAATTTTTTTATGTGGTCGGGTCTGAAGTAACTTCTCAAGTTGCTTACGTACCCTAGAATTTTAGGATCAGACCAAAACGTAGTTCGAATTTTCCCTCCCCTAGGTTGGGTGATCGGGCTAAGAAAGAAAAAGACATTTATTTTTTTATTATTTATTTTTGAAAAAGGCTGCAAAGGGCTGAGAAAATATATGTTAAACTGGGTAGAAAGAAAATTGATTCGACCAAAGGTGGTCTCATTAAATGTAGTACCGCTTGATTTGGTCAAGGTTGGTTGGTTCTGGTAGTTCGACTCCATCACAGTCTTGAAGTCTGACATCATTTCCTTAATGAATTTATCTCTCCAATTGGGTTCGGACTTCTTCTTATAATTGAGGAGGAGTGCTTAATTTTCTTTGAAGTCTGATGGTTAAATCCTTGACTTGTAAGTGACAAACTTTAACCTTCTTGTCAAACGTGTAAGCGATTCTTCTTTGATAAGTTTGCACATGGTACAAAACTTCTAGGTTGTTTTTCTTCAATCAAGTTTAGCTCTTTGTACCTAATGATGAGCCAAGTCTGTTTCTAGTAATTGACTTTCCATCAAGACCTTGAGATATGAAATTTCATTTTCAACTGGTAAGACTATTTTTGTATCCCTGTAGTGTGAATGGTAACTTCTTTAACTAATCCCAGTGTGATTGACACATTTTCTTGATAATTATTTTGTGATTTTTTATTGGTTGCGTCAACCTTTCCATTAGTCTGAGAACGTAGGAGGATGATTTGTGATGTCGGATCCTGAACTTTGAACATAGAGTAATGACCTAAGCTTTGATGTACAACCCATTATCGGAGATCAATACCGCTTCAACTATTTCATTAGTCTAAGAATAGTAATCTATTCTGGGAGCTCTACCATTTTGAAAAAGTATAGCACTGATACATTTTGTAACATCTTCCTTGATCTCATTTTATCAAACTAGTATCTATTTCGTGTCAAACAACACTCAAGCTTGCACCTAACATATCATCATCAGACCATACGAACAAGTCTTTTGAAATTTCTGAGTAAATTCATTATCCCTTTGTGTTCCTCTAGGGATAGGATAATTTCTATTTGAATTTCTTGGGAATTTTTTGTTCTGAGATCAATGACCTAAGGGTTGAGCTCAATCATTATTTTCTCGTTCAGGAAACAAATCTATCCTTAAAGTCAGATCATTAGTTAATCCATTAATGCGTTCGAGGTATTCAAAAAATTTCTTTACTCAAATGGGGAGACATATGCCATTCTAGACTTGGTAAACTATCTCGACTCAACAGGTAAAGAGTAGGCTCGATCTAAAGAAGACATGACCTTGCTGAAGAAAAAAAAGACTCGGGCTAACCCAAATGACTCATAAAAACTCAAGACAAATACCCACAATGGGCTTGATTACGGACTATAGACTCGAGATATTACTTACAACCGGCAGGACTGAAGCACTATGATCTTCAGGGAACAACTGGGCGATGTTAAAAAATTCTGAGGTCATTTCTGATTGTTAACATGGTATTGACGTTTGTTCTAACTGACCGGATTTACAACCCTAGCTAGACGATGGACAATTGAGCTTAGGTACAATGATAACATTGACATCTAATCAAAAGTCAATTTCAGTGTTACCCCCTTGAACATTTTAATGAATCCTAAGGTTTTATCAAATTATGTGCACCAATCCATTAAACAATTCATTCATGCAATGTTTATTCAGAAGGAAAATAATTTTATTGCACTTTTAAAAATTATTGACAAATAATGTTTTCAGTGAATAAAAAACCTTCACAAATCTGATTATTTTTTGTAGTCATTTTCTTTTTAGGAAAACATATTTTAGTAAATTTTCAAGGTCCATGCAAAAAATAGATTTTTTGTAAAAATCATTTTTTCTTGAAAAAATAGATCTTTTGTAAGTCATTTTTCCTTCATTTTCTTTTCATTTGGAAAATAATTTTCTTTTGGAGAAATTTTTTTTAAAAATGGATTGAAACCTAAATTCAGCAAAAAGTTTGAATACCATTTTGATTTGAATGGTCCGACCCATCATGATTGTTGGACCGAGATGGACTGGGTCATTATAAAAATGAATTCTTTATTGGGTTGGTGCACCCAGCAATATGATAGACTTGAGCTAAATTAAACAAAAGTTTGGTTTCTTAAGGATAAAACTATAACTTCCTGATCTAAACATTTGTAAAGTTCATTTCCGAAAAGCAACCCGAGAACACCCACATTAAGTTCGAGTCGTGACCTATAGGGAGATTTCTAGACTATAGGTTTACTACGTGCAATCCAATTTATCTGACCACCCTTGCCTAAGTGCACCTATATATCTCTCGATACGTGGTGACTTGGTTTGATATACTGTATAGGTGATAATCTAAGACTCCAACTCAAATCTCTAAAGTCAAAAAGCAGTCAATTTAATCCCCAGTTGAGAGGTGGCGCACGATGCTGAGCAAGGGCCCACTTAAATATCTCTCGTCTAGAATAGACGTTGTCTATCCCCCTCGTACAATAGGGTACAACAGGGCAGGATCTCGTTTAGGCACCAATTTTAACCAAGTACAATTGGTGAACTTTGATATACCGTATAGGTACGAGTCTAGGGTTGGCGATCGGGACATGTAACTTTGCGGCTTACAATAGGACAAAGGTTCAAGTCGCTCAAATCTGGGTGCATCGATATACCTTTCAATGTCACCTGATCGAACGATACTGATGCCCCAGTTTTATATACCATAAAGGTACGTGATTGGAGTTGTGATTTTCATGCATGACGTCGCATCTCCGAGGAGACTGGGACACACACTAGTGCCACGTTGGTTATAAGGGACATACAAGCGTGCAATGCAATAAAATAAACGTGTTAATGGTGTGTGCAAAATAGGGTGGGGTGTACTCAGGGCATTTTCAAACAAATGGGCCCATGGGCCTGATCATACTATTATGATATTGCTATCACATAAATATTAATCAAGACAAATACTAACCCAATCCCATCACATCAACATTAGGATCTAAATAAACACGTCAAACACATATCTCAATCAAGATTATGGCACGTCGAATAGGCAAAATTTATGGCACAAAACTAATCAATCATAGGCCAATTGATGAAATAGGCACAAGAATATTTTTTATTTTTTTCAAAACGAACTAAAAACAAAATGAATCTTTATCTATGGTCCAATCAAGGGTTACTTTGGACGATCCAAAATAACCATATGATTTCTACGATTTAAAAGCAAATAATAGTTTTGTTAAAACCTAAATGCACATTTCCAAAATCTAAAGCTACTAATAAGAATTAAGAGTCCCTTTCAGTTGTGATTGTTGGACACGATGAGCTAGCTTGGACATCAAGGATTGGTAGTCTGAAACTTCAATATTACTTGAATTTGGGTGCCAAACGCATCAGGTTGGTTTCGAAACCCTCGATGGAAGTGTTCTTCCTCCTTCCACGATGAAAAATGACTCTTCTCTTAGTTGGATGAGATTTTAAGTGAGTAGAATTGAAACTCTTTTGTTGATTTTCAATGAAGACCCAAGAAAAAGAAAAGGAAATGAAGGTTTTGGGGTGAGAACGTGGAGCTCGACAACACCGACGACTTTGTCTTCTTCGTCGAGGTTCAATTGGAACTTGATTGCAAGGGATCTTGTCGAGAATGGGTCGAAACCCTTGGTGAAGGAAATGGGATCGTTTCTTTGTGAATAGGAAAAGAGAGAATGAAATAAAAGAAGGTTTTAGTTCGTTATGAAGAGTTGGAGGTATTTTTGATAATTTTTCTTTAGTTTCCATGTTCGACGGTAACCTGACCATTTAGACTTAGAAAATGACAAATGAGTATTTCATTTTGAATAATTTTTCGTTGCGGACCTAATGGTGACGTTGAATTTTTCTAATTCTCACTCTAACAAAATTTCACTGATTTTGATCCCATTCAACGTGAAATTCGAGGATTTTATAATTTTTTCATCATAACTAAAATTCAAACTTGCTTACAGGCTGAAATATATATTTAGACCCTTTTGAGTCTAGTTGTGGAGTCGATTTTCGTTGAAAATGAAAATAACAATATCCGGGTATTTTACTCTAAGTTTTTCTTTCAAAATTTTTCTCAAAATATCACTGTAGATATGTGGTTTCGTGATTACGATGGCTACATCTTCTAAGATTTGGATTCGCCACCATTCCTATTGTAAGTGGGTGTGAATGGTCACCCGATCCACATATTTTGAAAAGTATGTCATTTTTGGCACGTAGTGACTCTCGATGGATAAGGTACCAATCAACCTCGAGATCGGGGTAAGCAGCTCTGTTGGAAAAAAGGGAAGGTGTTAGGCACCCTTTTCTCCCCATCATGTGGTGGTAACCTCAATTCAACTCAGTCATTTTGATAAAAAAATTACAAAAAATAAAATGTCACATGTCGTGCATTTGTACCCTAAGTAGGTATTTGTTTTTAGCTTTAGCTTGTAAGGATCATCTCATTGAAGGAGATTATCCTAAAAGGGCATTAACCTTGGACATCTTTGGTGTTTGAAAAGTGTTGGCTAAGGTCTACGATCCATTCTTATGGGTTGAGGAGGATCCAAATTCCAATTGCCTCAAAACAATTTTGATGGATAAAATCGATTTTTTTTAAGGGATTACAACCCCTATACTTTCAATGGAACCGAAGTCCGATTTATCGGAGATAGGGGAAGGGGACCATTACATCTTAAGTCCTTTTAAAAGTAAAATAAAGAGAGGAGGGGGATAGTATAAGGGGGATATGGAGAGGGTAGAGAAGAAGATGGAGGGATATTAAGCCTTGAACCCACCTTGAAGTTTCAACATTGCTTCTCTTTCTTTTCTTCTTCTTCTTCAATATTTGCTAAAGTCCTTTGTAGAATGTGAAAGTATATTTTTCTTTTTAGAAGATTAATATGAAAATAGAGAAGAGATGAGTAGAGAATAAATTGAGTGAAGTATTTTTTTGTGAGACTTGGTAAGATTTTTTGTAGTGAGAGTTGATAACCATTTTTAAGAGAGAAAATAGGTATTTATAGGTGTTGGGAGGATACTATGGGGATATAATGGGATAAAATGTGGGAGAGTAGAGAATGACACATGTTTTAAAGGTGGGGGGTATGAAATTAGGAGTTGAGAGATGGGTAATTATGTAATTGAGGTAAATAGGTTGTATTTTGATCCAAATGGTTTAAATCTTACCCAAACCATTTGGGTGGAGTGTTTAGTGAGATGAGATGATGGGTGTTTAAGAGGATAGTTGATTGATTGAGTGGTGTTTGGTTTAAGAGAATTGAGGGTGTAAGATGATGGTTGAGTATTTGATGAGTTGAGGGAGTGGATTTTAATTAGATTTTGGGTTGGTGAGGGAAATGGTGACATGTGGCAAGATGTGTGGAGATTAGAGGTTTAGATGAATTGATGGGAAAGAATGAGTATTTGATTTGAGATGATAGGTATAGATTTAGGTTGTAGAGATAGGTTTATAAGAAATGATGATGGCAGATTAGGGGGAGATATGATGATGGTAGGTTAGGGGAAGATATGGGTTAGAGGTGTTTGATTTGAGAGAATGGAGATTTATACGAAATAATGAGGGTAAGTTAGGGGAGGGTGTGGGTTGATGTGATTTTTTAGAGAAATTGTGATGTGGGTAGTAAATTTTTAAAGAGAGGTGATAGAGTGGGTGGTTTGATAAGCGAGGTGAGAGGGGGTGATGACATGTGTCACATTTTGATGATAAAAGAGTGATTGGTTGATGTGGGTTGTGGTTTATGGGTTAGGGTTGTGATTTAGATACGAATTGAATATGAGTTTGGGCTTAGGGGCATTGGGTTTTAGGATAGGTTTTGGGTTTTAGGAATTGGTTGGGATCATTTTGGATTGAATTTGGGAGGGTGGATACGTTTTAGATTTTTAGATGATATGGGATTGGATTTAGGTTAGGGGATAATGCGAGACATACATTTTAGGTGACTTACGGGTTCGTGGGCTTAAGGGCATTAGGCTTGGGTTTTATGATAGGTTTTGGATTTTAAGAATTGGTTGGGATCATTTTGGACTAGATTTGGGAGGGTAAATATGTTTTAGGTCTTTAGATGATATGGTATTGGATTTAGGTTCAGGGATAATGCGAGAAATACATTTTAGGTGACTTGCGGATTCGTGGGACTTAAATAGGCTTAGGTTTTTTTCGAATTTGGAGATGGAGCGGTAAGGATAGAGGAAGTGATTGGTGTCCTAAGTCTCATTTTAATTTTATCCATTTTTTTTAGGTTTTAAAATTATTAGATTATCAAAATGCCACGTGTTGGCAAATCTGGCTTTTTAGGCCCGTTGGTGGACTTTATCTAAAATTTGGCATTTTTAGTTTTGGAAGCGGAGTGACGAATATTGGGAAAACGTTGAGTAAGTCGAGTCCTTTTTGTGGGCCCCCTAAACCTATAGGAGGTCTTAGGGGCCTTGGTTTGATCAAAATGTCACTTTTCAATTACTTAGGCCCTTAAGACTCGTTGGTTCATTTATTTGAAAAATCGATACTTTTGACCCTTTCGAATAGGAGCTATAGATATGTGGTTTCGCAATTAGGATGGCCACATCTACTAAGGTTTGGAGTCCCTACCATTCATATTATAAGTGGGTGTGAATGGTCACCCGATGTACATTTTTCAAAAAAATTGACATTTTGGCATTTTTGTGACTCACGATGGATAAAATATCGATCAACTTCGAGATCAGGGTAAGCGGCTCAGTTAGAGAAAAGGGAAGGTGTTAGGCACCCTTTTCTCCCTACCATGCAGTGGTAACCTCAACTCAACTCGGTCATTTTTAATTGAAAATACAAAACAAAAGTGAAATGCCACATGTTGATATCTTATACCCTAAGTAGAGATTTGTTTTTAGCTTTAGCTTGTAAGGATCATCTCATTAAAGGAAACGATCCTAAAAAGGCATTAGCCTTGGACATCTTTGGTGTTTGAAAAGTGTTAGCTAAAGTCTTGGATCCATTCTCATGGGTTGAAGAGGATTCAAATTCCAATTGCCTCAAAACAATTTTGACGAATAAAATCGATTTTTTTTTCAAAGGATCACAACCCCTATACTTTCAACTGAACCGAAGTTCGATCTACTAGAGATAGGGGAGGGGGAACATTACATCGTAAGTCCTTTTAAAAATAGAATAAAGAAATGAGGGGGATAGTAGAAGAGGGATATGGAGAGAGTAAAGAGGAAGAGATGGGGATATTAAGCCTTGAACCTACTTTGAAGCTTCAACCTTGCTCCTCTTTATTTTCTTCTTCTTCTTCAATGTCTTTTAAGGTCCTTAATGTGAGAATATGTTTTTCTTTTCAGAAGATTAGTATTAAAATAGAGAAGAGATGAGTAGAGAATAGATTGAGTGAAGTATTTTTTTTGTGGGACTTGGTAAGATTTTTTGTAGTGACAGTTGGTAATCATTTTTAAGAGAGAAAAATGGTATTTATAGGTATTGGGAAGATACTTTGGGGATATAATGGGGTAAAGTGTGAGAGAGTAAAGAATGACACATATTTTAAAGGTGGAGGGTATGAAATTAGGAGTTAAGAAAGGGGTAATTATGTAATGGAGGTAAATGGGTTTTGTGTTTGATTCAAATGGTTTGGATCTTACCCAAACCATTTGGGTGGTAAAAGCGCCCTCGATCCGAGGGGTGCGCGGATTCGCTTTTGACCCTTGAGGTTTGGGAGTCGCCACCTAGTTGTTAAAGTCTAGGAACCAAACTGACTCTAAAAAAAGCAAACTAATCTACGAAAGAGAAAAAGAGTCCGGGGATCACGTTACGGGGTTGGAAGGTGTTAGGCACCAACCCCGCCCGGCCAAAGCCGGTCTCTACTAACTTCCCAAATAAATCACATTGCTAAAAACCTAGATAAAAATAAAAATAAAAAATTTTATACCTTTCCGATAGAAAGGATTTTGCTCCCTCAGATCTGACAAAAATAGCTCTTTGTACCGTACTCCCTTGCTTCGTTCTGTCTTCGGATTTGATTTCGAATCTCCGAGATCAAGGTATCTCCTTGCTTTTGGATCTGAACTCTTCAAGTTTGTTGCGGATTTGGGGGTGTTTTTGGAGGGCTTTTAGGTGTTTTGTAAGATAAAATTGAAGGAGGGATGTTAGGTAAGGAGTTGGGGCTCCAAAACTAGGGTTTATGGGAGGCTAGGGGGGCTTCTAGACCTACTTCTCTTAGGGTTTATGATTTGATACGAAAATAGGGTGTGAGCACTTCTATTTATAGATGTTTTTAGGAGTTGATTTGGATAGAGTTAGTATTTAATTAGAGTTCTTTTAATTAGAGTTGTGTTTTAGTTAGACTTGTTTTAGGTAGAATTGTGTTTTAATTAGAATTATTTTAGGTAGAATTGTTTTTAAGTTAGAACTCTATTAGATTGAGTTATTATTTAATTAGAACTCTATTATGACTTTTGGTCTTATTTGATTGACTTTTAATGTTTCACTTTAGTCTTAATTGATTGACTTTTAATATCTTGACTTTAGTCTTGCTTAATTGACTTTAATTTTGACTTTAGTCTCACTTGATTGACTTTAATACCTTGACTTTAGTCTTGCTTAATTGACTTTAATTTTGACTTTAGTCTCACTTGATTGACTTTAATACCTTGACTTTAGTCTTGCTTCATTTACTTTTAATTTTGGAGAACCCCCCTCTAAAATATATTTAATTCTTTGGACCCCCAAATGGAAGGGTCCTTAAAGAAAATCCCACGAACCCTCAACAATTTTACTTAAAAGTCCGATTGATCGATTTTTTTAGGTCAAATTTTTAATTTAATTTCATTAATGTTTCACTTTAATTATTTAATATTTTATTTATTAATTCCAGAATTTTAATTATGAAAATTGTGAAATTACCGTTTTGCCCCCGAAAAGGACTTTTCATGTTTTAAGTCGGTTTTTAATGTTCTAGGATGTTTTAGAATAAATTTTTAGTAAGGAATTCAATGGAAATATTATTTTGTGTTATTTATGAAATTTTTTGTGTGAAATGGTCGTGAACTTTATGAGGGGCATTTTCGTAATTTTGTCGAATTCTGTTAAAATTGGCGAAATGATTTATTTGGTTTCGATTTGTTATTTTATGTATTCGAAAGGGTTTTCCTAAACGTAACGTAGGCTCTAGGGTTGTTTTGATGTCAGGGGTATTTTGGTAATTTGGTAGTTTTTTAGTGATTTTTATCGTGAAGCTTCTTTTTGTCTGAAAAATGATGATTTCTATGTTTCTGGAGCCGTATTTTCCTAGCGTAGCGTGGTTTCTAAGATTTTGTCAGTTTAAGATATCTCATCCGGATTTCTTAAACACATCTGGTAACAAAATAAAATAATAGAAATAACATCCATCATTAGGAATCATTGCAATCGGGTTGACGAGTTGATTAATCAGGCGAGTGCAAAAATGAGGTGTCTACAGGTGGAGTGTTTGGTGAGATAGATGATGGGTGTTTAAGAGGGTGGTTGATTGATTGAGTGGTGTTTGGTTTAAGAATTGAAGGTGTGAGATGGTAGTTGAGTGTTTGGTGAGTTGAGGGGAGTGGGTTTTAATTAAGTTTTGGGAGGGTGAGGGAAATGGTGACATGTGGCAAGATGTGTGGAGATTAGAAGTTTTAAATGAAATGATGGGAGATAATAAGTGTTTTATTTGAAAGGATGAGTGTAGATTTAGATTGTAGAAATGGGTTTATAAGGAATGATGATGATAGATTAGAGAGAGATATAATGATGGTAGGTTAGGGGGAGGTGTGGGTTGGAGGTGTTTGATTTGAGAGAATGGAGGTTTATAGGGAGTAATGAGGGTAAGTTAGGAGAGGGTGTGGGTTAATGTGATTTTTTAAAGAAAATGTGATGTGGGTAGTTAATTTTTTAGAGAAAGGTGATGGGGTAGATGGTTTGATGAGGGAGGTGAGAGGGGTGATGACATGTGTCACCTTTTGATAACAAAGAGTGATTGGTTGATGTGGGTTGTGGTTTATGGGTTAGGGTTGTGGGTTAGATACAAATTGAGTATGAGTTTGGGCTTAAGGGCATTGGGCTTGGGTTTTAGGATAGGTCTTGGATTTTAAGAATTGGTTGGGATCATTTTGGATTGGATTTGGGAGGGTGGATACGTTTTAGGTTTTTAGATGATATGGGATTGGATTTATGTTAGGGGATAATGCGAGAAATACATTTTAGGTGATTTGCGAGGTCGTGGGTCTTAGATGGGCTTAGGTTTTTTTCGGATTTGGAGATGGAGTGGTAAGGGTAGAGAAAGTGATAAATGTCCCAAGTCTTATTTTAATTTTATCTTTTTTTTTTTTTTTTTTGAGGTTTTGAAATTATTTGATTAATCAAAATGCCATGTATTGGCAAATCTGGCTTTTTAGGCCCGTTGGTGGACTTTATCGAAAATTTGGCATTTTTGATTTTGGAAGAGGAACGGCGAATATTGGGAAAACATAAGATAGGCCAAGTCTTTTTGGTAAACCCCCTAAACCTTTAGGAGGTTTTAGGGGCTTTGGTTCGATCAAAATGTCACTTTTCAATGACTTGAGTCCTTAAAGTCCGTTAGCCCATTTATTTGGAAAATCGATATTTTTGGACTCTTTCGAGTAGGGGTCCGTTCAAATTAGGTTGTCTACAATCACCATTTGATTTCTTCGAGATACAAGTTAAAACTCGGGATATTACACACCTCTTCTTTGAATATATATATGCAGCCGAAATTAGTCCAAAGAATGGATCTTTAATCAGATTTATACACATTTTTCTAAGACCATCCAACATTTTCTGTCCAAATCATTGGCAAAATAAATGGTTAAAACAAAATATTATTTAATTTATAATATAGTACTGGGCTGGTCAATGAAAATCTCTACACGGCCCAGACTTTATGGGCTCAAAAACAAACTTATGGATCTGGCCCTACCTTTGTGGGTTCAATATCAAGACCCTTGCCCTCATTATTTTCACGTGAGCCAGGATGGTAGGCCAACATCCCCAATTGACAGCCCTATGTCATTGTCTCCTTACATTTGAGTTTTGATCTCTTTGTTATCCTTTTAGTATCGTTGACTTGCACCATGCCACCAAGCCTATCGATTGAAGCATAAACAAATAAAATAAAATTATGCTTGCTTTTGGAAAACTGTTTTTTTATCCTCCCCCAAGTTAGAGAATGTGCGATGGCTGTCAATAGATTGGATTAGGATTTAGATTCAATCTAGGATCAATCCGATAATATGATTAGATCAGATAATTGATCCAATAAGAATTGGATCGACCCTTTTCAAATCTCAATATCAGGATCCAAATAAAAATAAATAAACATTAACAAAATATAAAATATAATTTACATAGCTTCTCACATTTTATCAGATTGAGACATAGTTAATCCAAGACTGATCCGATTTTATGAAAGCCCATGAATTATGAATGATCAAATGGTCAGAAACACCTTTTTTTTCTTAATCAAGCAATTGAGTAACCAGAGGTAGATCATTGTTGAGTATGTTGGGCCTTTTGTCTATCAATGAGATAAGTTTGCTTACCGAGCTTAGGCCTAATGATAAATTTGTTGAAAAATGCCCATTCTTTTAATTATGGACTAAATTTGAGCCCATGTGTTTGGTTCGGGTCCTATCCAGGCTCATGTCCACTTTTTTAGTACCAACAACAAAACCTTATCCCAAATATTTGTAGTCCGCTAAACAAATATTTTTCCTCCATTCCACTTTATCCAGAGCTACTACACCTTCCGTTTTCAAAAATGAGTTCATATTCATTGTTGAACGAATCTTGTTCCTCCATTCCACGTTGTCCAGAGCTACACCTGTTTTCGAAAAAAAAAGTTTATATCTCATTTCACAACCTCCATCCATGTTCTTTTTAGGTATCAACTTGAATATTTCTTCTAACTTTTAGGGTATAATTTTACATCTGTAATGCCCAAATCTGGGTCATCCTTGTTTTCTAGGTTGACGGTTCAACATTTTTTAGCCCTCATTTAGCAGTGAAAATAGCCTCCTTAAGTCAACCATTCATAGTATTTATTCACAGAGCTACTCTATTGTCGATTAATTACAGGTAAAAGATCAACATTTGCATACCCATACACGCTCATCGTTAGCCTAGAAGAGATAGAAGCCAGACCCGACAGCAAGAACTTGAATAAACATAACTAGCCCAACCAATAAAGAACATCTCTTTATTCCTTCAGTTGAACCTTACAATACAAGCAGCAAATCAACCATCAATATAGACAGTGTCCTTTGTACATAACCACAACCCAACAAGACATATTTATTCACGTCTCAAACAATCTTGACATCACAAACGGATCAAACAGTGTATAATCTTACATATTTATGGTCACCACTAGAGGAGATTCACCCGTGTCGACAACAAATGTCTTGTAGATTTTCTTAGGCTTGGTGACAATTAACACATTGTAAGTTCCATGAAAACCTCTAAATCTGAATTCTCCTTGATCATCAATGGGCCCATGAGAATGGGACAACCATTCTTGCTTAAGATCAAGGTACCTCTGTCCAGCTACGTTAATGCTACCTTCTGCATCAACCAAGTGTGCATTATCACGACTCATAAATAGCTCCCAGAATCCCCACAACATGACACCCTCCACGGTAGGATGGGCAAATGCTTCACGAAGCATAACCTCCAAATCATCGGCTCTAACATATTCATTCGTGGACGTGACATCAAGTTCTGTGAACCAGATTGGAAGACCAAGTATTCCCAATTTATCCAAAGCCGAAGAGATGATGGGTCCGACAGGATTATCTATATGTCCTTGTATTCCAATCCCTCCCACGGGTGCACCTTGTTCTTGAAAATCGAGGATATGTTCAATGTACTTCTCTGGAGAAGATCTAGTATCGCAACCATCCTCGACATGATAATCGTTCACAAAAAGAGTAGCAGATGGGTCAAGCTGGTTTGCAGTCTTGAACATGTAGGATCTGATATCTTTGCCAAGTCTGTCTTGGTAGAAAGATCCATGAAGCATCTCATTGTTTACGTCATAGTGTCTAAACTTACCTTTATACCGTGTCAGAAGACCTGTCAGACGATTCTGAACTGCTGTAGTCAGGTCATTTTTGTTCAAAGATTTGATCCAAGATTGGACAGTGTATTCTACTTCCCAAAATATACAATGTCCTCTGACATCGATATTGTGGCTCTTACAGAAGTCCAGGAGATCGTCTGCATCCTTGTAGTTGAAGTTGCCCTGTTGTGCCTCCGTCCAATACCATTTCAACTCATTCCCGAACACGGCCCAGTTGAAATTTTTTACAAAGAAACTGACGAAGTCTTCATTGTCTATGTTTGTCCTACTGATACAAGACCCAAAGGGGAAACTGTTTTGTGTTTGTTTGATTATCACAGGCGTGCCAGACAAACTACTGGCGCTCGATCCGGAGAACTTTAGGATGACATCACGTTTACGTATCTGTGAGGCAGAAAAGAAGAAATAGTTTAAAACCATAACTGGGTTTTAAAGAAATTCAAAACGTTGGAAAGGATTCCAGTGGCCCCATACAAAACCTCGTCTCTTGCCAGTTGACTAGGTGAGTTAAACAAGAGTCAGGATCCAGAACGGTGTTCCATTCCTATAGCATTGGAATGGTGTCTACGTGGCATTTTTGGGTAGGAGTTTAAGACACATTGGGCTCCTAACCAAGCCATTTTTCCATATGGCACGCAGTCCAATGTGTTTGTTTCCCAAAAACATGTGCCATGTAGAAACTGTATTTTGCTATTGGAACAGGACACCGTTCAGGATCCTGACTCATTCAACAAATCATGAATTTTACATAAATATAAATATTCAATAAAAGTAGAAATACCTTATCAGTCTGCCTCTTTAAATGTTTAAATCTTGCTTGCCTGTCGACTGGGAAAATTTGAACTCCAGCAACCATTAAGTCTACACCTGGAGAAGGACCTTGAAGATAAACCATAACTTTGGATGGTTGTTTCTCGATTCTAAACGATCCACCAATTTCATGCCACCTGTCATCACCAACTTCAACTTGGCCACCATTGACCCACTGACCATCCACACTAACTGCAATATTTACGTTCTGAGGACCACTTGCACCAGCACCAATATGAACCCAAGCAGAAATTTGGTATGTCAAGTAGAGTTTCAGTTTATCCGTGATTATCTGAGCTGGGCCCATCCAGGTTTGTGTGCGATTGGTAACACGGATAAAACGGCCACTAAGAGGTTCATGAGGTCCAAGGGAATCTCTTGCCATTGGAGGAAGTAAATGAGGTGAACCAGTACTGACACTCAAAGTACATTGTCCAAGACCAAACCACCCGTTGAGACCATCATTCAGATTGCTGTTCTCAATTATATTAACTCCAAAAGAAACATTCTACAAAAAAAAAAAAAAGGGAACAACACTTTGTATCTTAAGAATATTAAGAATACACTTCGAGCAAAGCTTGCATAATAATTTAAAGACCAAAAAAATTATCGTAGAAGATATAAAATTCCCAAATATTGAATCACTTTTTTGCATTTAAAAGATGTATAATGTACAGAAACTAACCTCAATAACTGGTGGTGGGGAAGGAGGGAGCTTTCTGGCATGTTTTACCATTAAACTATTGACAAGAATGTCAGTTCCTGGAGGTGGCCCTTCTAAATAAATGACTACTTTTGATGGAGCACTATTCAGAAGGAATTTTCCCTGCAACTGTACCCAATCCTTATCCGTTGCCTGCAAACTTCAGAAGAAACCAGATTTGTTTCAGTAATTTGAGAAAAAACAAGGGTAACGTTGATAATAAGTGTAATGAAGGGAAAGCATTAACATAAAAAGATAAGGGTAAAATAGTTTTGTGTTATATATAACTAGAGTTCGCTTGTGCCTACGGCACAGGAATCCTCTTTGGGTTAAGGGAGTAAAAGCATGAAATAAAATTTGGAGGGGTATTATTAAACAATTCTGAGGTTAAGGAGTAAAAGATAAAAGAAAACAATAATGTAAATTAAATAGGTAAAAGAGGAAACATAGCAAAGTTAGAGGGGGTGAAGAGGGAAGGAAATAAAGTGGGACCAACAGAAAAGGGGTGGATGGGATGTTTATCCCCCATAAATGTAGCAATGGTGGGACCCACCATTGTGTTTTATTATATAGCTAGAGTTCACCCGTGCTGTAGTATTTTATTATATAGATGTTATGGAAATGTAAAATAAAATATTTGAGATGGGCATGAGGATTAGTGAAGGAAACTAACTTGGCAATGCCTATGTACTGCTCGCGTTGGTTCGGTATTTGGACCCACAATGTTGCTCGAACATCTGCACTCGTGACATTGTTCCCAAATATCCGAACAACTGCAGTGACTTCGTAAGCTAGCTTCCGCTGAACCCTTCCAGTGATCTCCTGTTGAATCCCGTTCCAGCTCTGAGTGCGTTCCGTTGCAGAAGCAAAGAACTTTCCAGATAATGGAACTATTTTCCCATCACCCATTGAGTTGTGTAAGGCAATCTTGCATCCCCGTCCAGACCAATTATTAATCCCATCTTCAAACTGAGGATTCAGTATTATGTTCTCTTCTCCATCAGTGAAACACCTCTGGTTCGTAGTCTTTCCACACAAAAAGGGGACATAACGGTATCATTAATTGACTGACAAATTGAGATGGTCTAAAGAATAAAAGTGTTGCAGAGACTAGAGAAATACACTAAGATGAAAAAAAGAATTGAAAGATTATAAACATGCCCCAGGCTTGCCAAATAACTTGAACTCTTACCTTATTTTCATATATACACTACATTGTGTCAATAAGAACATTTACAATTTCCCATTAATTTAACAAATTGAAATGAAATAAAGAATAGAAGTGTTGCAGAGACCATAGAGATATCCAATAAAAAGAAAGAAAGAACCATTAATATTTCAAATGATTGCAAACAAATGCTAAAAAGTTATTGGAGGCTGTAATCATCTAAAATTTATACAAATTTTTTTTTTCCAAATAACTCAAACTCTACCGTATCTTCATATATATATACTAATACTACATTGTATCAATAAGAACATTCACAATTTCCCATTTATTTAATAAATGTCTAACTTTAAACTAGATCAAACTAGAAAATAAAATAAAATGTACCTCGTATTCATTGAAACTGGAAGAAGAGACAACAACAGAATCTATGAGCAGATCTACACCAGGTGAAGGCCCTTCCAAATAGAATACAATCCTACTGGGCATTGTTTCCAATGAGAAGGTGCCTTCCAACTTCTCCCATCGATCATTGGACACAGAAGCTCTGCAACCATCACATGCCATCAGCCTGATTCCTAGAATAAGTTATTATAATGAAAAATAGGAGATTTTATTACCTCCCAACAAACAAGTAATTAATTGATGAATTTTGGTATTCTAGTTTCAATGTGGCTTGAACTCCTCCTTGTCCCTGAAGGGCCCCCAACACTTTAACACAGGCAGATACTTTGTAAGTGGAACCTGGTGAAACTCTGGTTGTGATATCTTGTTCTAATCCTTGCCAGCACTCCTTGCGATTCGTAATAACAGCGTAATTTCCTCCTATGTTCGCTGATACTCCTTCAAGGTAACCCAACTCTCCGGAAACCACAAACCCATCACAGCTATTGAGGTGCCAAGATTGCAGCCCCCCGGAGAAATTGTGGTTCAAGATAATGTTGTTGGTGAGCTTGCTCTATTGATTCAACAAGAACTTAGCAAAACTTTAAATTGAAAATAATGAAGACACATACAGGAAATTTAAAAAAACTATAATTTCAAAAGAGAAAGATCTGTAGGTACCTGTCAACATTAGCACATGCAAATGGCATTGCTCAAGCTTAATATCATCCAATTCTCAATATTTCCCATGGAAGAAAAGGATGGAATGGATTTCATTTTTGCAAACTACAGATCTTTAAAAACAACCCATCTAATAATATGGGATAAATATTGAAGGGCCTGGAATCTAGAAAATAATAAATGCTTCTTAGGGATCAGATGCTTATATTTTCATTCAAAATGTCCTATTTTCGTAAGTCTGAGTCTACAAACCCATACCAGTTCATAATTCCAAACTCAATGCTCACCATAAGAACTAATTTGTTTGTCAATCATTTGGGTGTTTAGTAATTCTGCTCGCCACACCCATTTATGTTTCATACATTGAAACCTGCATTTTAGAATACTTAGGTAGCTCTGTTTGCAAATCAGTTTTTCAGTTTGGTTCTCCAAATTTCCAGGTTCTATATTAGACACCAAGTGGCCTACCAAAACTGCTTATATGTTTCAAAAACACTGAAAGCTCAGATAACACGTAAAACTATACAGAACATTTTACCCAAAAAAGGAACACCCACAAACAGCCTGATACCAGAATATATAAATATAAAAAAGAGCCCAAGAGATAAGAAGAAAAATAAGATAGAGGAGAAACTGACCTCAGAATTACTGTTGTTGGCATTGCTTGGCCATGGGTTTTCCTTAATTTTCTCTTTGGATTCCTAATATAATCAAAGAACAAATATTTTACAAGAGAAATTTTAAATGGGTATCAATATTTCTAAGCACTGCGAAAAAATGCTCAAAGGTTATATTGCAGGCGGTAATCATCTAAACTTTATACAAATTTATTTATAGGTCACTTGAACTCTACCAGTATTTTCAATCTATATACTGCATTTTATCAATAAGAACAGTCAAAATATCCCATTAATTTAACAAAGATCTTACTTAAAAGACAATCAAGCTCGAAAAGAAAATAAGATATACCTCATATTCTTTGAGACTCGAAGAAGACACCACAACAGAATCTATGAGCATATCTACACCGGGTGAAGGCCCTTCCAAATAGAATACAATCCTACTTGGCATCGTTTCCAATGAGAACGAGCCTTCCAACTTCTCCCATCGATCCTTGGACACAGAAACTCTGCAACCATCAATTTCCATGAGCCCAATTCCTATACATAAGTCATCATAATGGAAAATAGGAAATTCTATTACCTCCCGACAGACAAGTAATTAATTGATGAATTTTGGTATTCTAGTTTCAGTGTGGCTTGAACTCCTTCTTGTCCCTGAAGAGCCCCCGACACTCTAACAAATGTAGATGCTTTGTAAGTGGAACCCGGTGAAACTCTGGTTGTGATATCTTGTTCCAAGCCTTGCCAGCAGTCCTTACGATTCGTAATAACAGCATAATTACTTCCCGAGTTCGCTGAAACTCCTTCAAGGTAACCTGACTCTTCTGAAACTACATAACCATCACAGCAATTCAAGTGCCAAGATTGTAACCCTCCAGAGAAGTCATGGTTTAGGATGATGTTGGCGGGGTTGCTCTGTTGTCAGAAAGAAAAAAAAAATTAGCAAAACTTAAAATAGAAAAGGATGAAGATTAAAAATTAAATAAATAAACATGCTTGTCTTGACTTGTGATTGGGTACCAGTCAAGACTCACTACTTCCTATTGAAGAAGAATATGGAACAAGTTTTGTTGGGAAAACTACAGTACTTTAAGAAAGAATCGTCAAAGACCAATGGGAAAATATTTATGGCCCCTAAATCTAGAAAAGAAAAGAAAAAAGGCTTCTTCAGGATCGCACGCTTGAAAAATCTTTATGTCCTTCCCACAAATTCTCTTTTCTCCTATTTTTGATAGTCTGAGTCTACACATCCATCCCAATTCATAATTCCCACTCAATACGGACCATTATAACTACTTTGTTTATAGTTCATTCAGGTAGTTCATAATTCACCGGGAGTTCATCACACCCAATTTATGTTCCCTTGGATTGAAACATGCAATCCGGGACAATGAGATAGCTCGGTTTTCTATTCGATTTTTTCAGTTTGGTTCTCTAATTTCCCAGTTGTATACTAGACCCAAATTTTCCTAGCAAAACTGCTAATATGCTTCAGAAAATAATAAAAATTTGAAAAATGAAAAACTCAGATAACCCATAACACCACACATAAACAAGTACCCAAAAAGGGAATTTTTTTACTTATGTATCCTCACAACCGAATATTCTTTACCTAACAATTAAGAAAGAAGTGCAACTTACCTCGGAGTTACTATTGTTGGCACTGCTTGACTGTGGGTTCTCCATAGTTATTCCTCTGGATTCCTAATGTAATCCAAGATTTAAAAGACAAAACAAACAGTCCATGAGAATTTTTAAAGGAGTATCAACATTGTCAGAAGAAATGAGAGGAATAGGGAGAAACGTGTTCTCGAAATGGGTATCAAAACTTTAAAACTGCTAATATGTTGAAAAAAGTAACCCAAAAAATATTAAGAAAAACCCTCTCTGCAATTCACCAACACAACCAAATATTCTGATCGAGAAAAGAAAAAAAAAAAAAAAAAGTCCCTAACAAGAGAAACGAACATCAGAGTTACTTTTGTTGGCCCTTCTTGAATGTGGATCACCATAGTTTTTTCTCTTGATTCTTAATGTAATCAAATATCTAAGAACAGACAGTTTATGTGAGAAATTTTAAATGGGTACCAACATTATGAGCAGAAATGAGAGGGAGAGAAGAAGGATTACTTGCAAATGTTCCTTATGGGTTGGATGTTTGTTGGAAATTCGACCCGTGAAGCAGCAGTTCGAGAGCCGCCTCATTTATAGTGTTGAAATCTGAAGTGAACTCTACGAAAAGCGCGGGACCAACAAGACCAACCCAAACTTCCTCAAAAGTAGAAACAAAGGTTTGTTTTCATGACTGCTTCTTTTCTCAAGTTTTGTTATTGGGCAAACAAAAAATTCTAAATAACTTTAACAACTTTCACAATCTGTCAAACTAACTTGTTTGATATCTCTTACTTTGCCTTGCAGCTTTGGCTAACCCCTTCCTGCCCTTGCAATTGAAGGTTTTGGTTTTTTTTATTTTAAATTTATTGTATTGTGATTTAGACATGCTTCTCAATGGTTTTTTTTTTTTTTTTTTGATCGGGACATGTTTCTCAATGTTTTGGTTAATATTTAATATACCCTTAAATTTTCAAACTAATGACATACCTTTGACCTTGTGTCATAGACTAGTAAAAATGATTTAAATGCCCTCATCTTCAAATTGTAGTCAAAAGCTCTTAATTTATTTATTTTTATTATCATCAACTTCTTTTGGGTAAAAAAAATTTACCTTATGATTCTATATACTTCAAAAGAATGAGACATGAATTTTAAAATAGAAGATGATGAAAATTTGGATAGAAAAATCAAGGTTTTCTACAATAGATTAAGGTGAGGTAGAATGATAAATTGAAGATGAGGTTCAATAGATTAAAGGTAATTTACCATATAGATTAAAGAGCTTGAAGACGATTGATTTTGGAAGAAAAATTAACCATTTTTTGTTATAGTTGATAATGAGGGTTGTTAGGTCATTTTTCAATATATTAGTATATAAGAGAAAAGTAAGGTCAAGTGTGGTATGTCACCGACTTGAAAAACACATAGGTATCTCCAATGCTTCCCCATACTAAAATTTCCTTATAAACCTTCTCTTCCTACGTATGGAGAGCTTTTTAGTCCCTTACACTCCTCAAGATGTGTGTCGTTCTTTGATGTTGAGCTCGATCTTGATCTTTCGGTATTTTCTTCATGTTGGATGTGTAGACACCCGAATTTGAGCGGGCCCTCGACGCAAGATGCCCCAAAAATCAAAAAATCGGAACGGGCTCCAAAGCCCAAACCTTCAAAATACAATGCATTTTCAATTAATAAATGTCCGAGGCTGCACACGTGGCCCATGGGTCCGCGCACCTCACCACTCTCCCACCCTCCTAAATTCAACCCAATACTATTCTACCTAAATCCAATCCATCCCAAAACCCAATCCAATCCATCCCCAAAACCCAATCCATCATAAACCCAATTCCACCTAAACCCAATCCATCATAAACCCAATCCAACCTAAGCCCAACTCATAACCTAAGCCCAACTCAATACCCAAACCCAATCCAACCTATCAATCTCATCAAACCAATCACCAACTCAATACAAAAAATGACACATGTCATCACACCCTTCCCCCTCCCTCATCTAATCAACCAACTCCATCACTTCCCTCCAAAAATCAAATCAACCCATAATCCTACCCTAACCTAACCTATTACCCATCATCTCATCATCATCAACCAACTCCATCACTTCCCTCCAAAAATCAACTCAACCCATAACTCTACCCTAACCTAACCTATTCCCCATCCTCTCATCATCAACAACCAACAACTCAACCCATACCCTATACACCCTAACCTATTCCCCATTCTTTAACAACCCACATCATAACCCATATCTCCCACACATCAAACCATCACTTTTCCTTAAAACACTCCCACAAAATCACCTCAACCCATACCTCCCACCATCACCCCCATACTCTTCTCTCTAATCAACCAACTACCATCACCAATCAACCAATCTCTTCATCTCTCCATTTGCCACATGTCATCATCCCTTCAATCCTCTCAAAATCAAACCAATCACTACTCATCTCTCTAAATCAAACACCATACCTCTTCAACCATCTCAACACTCCTTCTCCAAACAACTCCCTTACACCACCATTCCTCCCATCAACCATCACTCATCTCACCCCACCAAACACTCTACCCAAATGGATTTGGGTAAGATCCAAACCATTTGGGTTAAAACACAACCCATTTTCCTCATTACAAAACTACCCTTATTTCTCCCTCAAATTTCATACCCCTCTCCTCTCAAACCCATGCCATTATCCATTATTCTCTTCATTCACCCCATTATACCCTCAAAATACTTCTCCAACCTCTATAAAAATCCCTTCATTCTCCCCTCACCACAACTAATGAAAATTTGACAAAAAATCCTCTAAAAAAAAACATCTCTCTACTCTACTCTACTCTCAACACCTCACTCTCAACTCAACTCAATCTTCTACAACCTCAAGCAAGTCCAAGTCAACTCAAGGGAAAACATACTTGAAGATCAAGATTGGGACAAGGTGGGTTCAACAAAAGGAACACCCCCTCCACATCCCCTCTTCTACTTTCCCCCTTTCCTACACACTTGCACACACCCCATGGGTTAAATCACCAAAGGGCCCCTTCTTCATAAGGGTGCCCTTAATGATTGAAACCAACATTAAAAGTCCCTCACACTTGAGGGCACACATCGGATTTTTCTTCAATTTTATTTTATTTTTATTTTAAAATACCGAATCCGAGGTTACCACGTTACGTGGATGGAGTAGGGTGCCTAACACCTTCCCTACTCCATAAATGGACCCCCTTACCTTTGAATCAAGGTTGGACCAAATATGTACCCTATCCATACGAGAGTCATCAACATGTCAAAATGCCATGTTTTTCAAAGAAAAACAATTTCGGGTGACCATTCACACCCCTTTCCGAAAATGAATGGTGGCGACTCCAAAACACCCCAAAGTGGAGGGATGTTTTCGAAAATATTGAAAATCCCGTGTCCACAGCTTGGCGACTCCACTGGGGAGTACACACTAGTGGGTCCGATCCTCTTCCTTGATTCGGTTATTTCAAAAAAAAAAAAAAGGAGTTTGTTTTCTTTTTGTGTTATTTCTTTTGGTTTATCTACTAACGCGTTTGCTTTGTTTCTTTTTTTTTATTTCACAAGTTTCACATTGGATGGTTGTAATATTTATTTACATATGCTTTTATTTTATTTTTATTTTGGAGCAAAGAATGTAAGGATGGATACGATTCAAAAAAAAAAATGCACGCACATGCACATGCGATTCACACCCCTATGCATAAGCCACCCCCCTCCTCTTTCAATTTCTAACCCCGGATGCCGGTACTCTCAAGCCCCCGAGATCGCTATTTTGGGTGGCTGGGAGGAGAACATCCACCCCATTCACCAACCTAAGACATGTACACTTCGGTGTACATCGAGGTTTGAAGAATGGGTAGCCGAAAAATCACCTACAAACCGCATGCGTCGAAGCGTAATTAATAGAAAAAGGACACTAAGGCTTACAAAACTAATTTCGTATCCATCCCATGTTCATATGTGATGTATTTTTTTTTAAGCCCGCGAAGGCAAGTTGTATAGATTTTTAGGATTTTTATTTTTTTTCTCATTTATATGTCCCCCTAGGTAAAAGGGGGAAATCTGTTTTTTTTTCATGTCATCATAGGCATAAAAAAAAGTGACATTTTTGTGGCCCAAGCCAAAAAACAGAGGCTATGTGCCTCAAAATCCAGAAAAACATGGCCAAAATGGGATGAGGATAAAAAACAGAGCAAGGTTGGAAGGCCAGAAAAGGTTCTGGTCCGTGCTTAAAGCACGGACTCAAGAAATATTGTCAAGTCCGTGCTTATAAAACGGACTGGGCAAATTTTCTTAGGTCCGTGCATGAAGCACGGACCAGTGAAAGAAAAAATATATTTTTGATGTTCTGGTCCGTACTTGAAGCACGGACCAGCCAAAAAGTGTTGGGTCCGTGCATGAAGAACGGACCCAAAAAAAAAAAAAAAATTTTGATATTTTGGTCCGTACTTGAAGCACGGACCAGCCAAAAAGTCTTAGGTCCGTACTTGAAAAACGGACCCTAAAAAAAAAAAAAAAAATTTTGTTTTTGGTCATTTCGTTCCTTACGTCAGTCTTAACAACTTTTCTTCTTGAAGTTTTTTTAGTTTTGAGTTTTAAAGCTTGAAAATGATCAAATGATTCACTTTATTATAAAACTCAAGGCCTACCACTCATAATTGATCCCACTCCAAACGGATTTTGCCCAACGCGGCTCACTATCGATCTCGATCATAACCAAACTTGTCCTTCATGAAGTATTCATTCCAAACTGGGTCCACGACCCAGATCCATGTCCAACTGGGTCCACGACCCAGATCCACTCAACTGGGTCCACGACCCAGATCCATATCAAACTGGGTCCACGACCCAGATCCATGTCCAACTGGGTCTGGGTCCACGACCCAGATCCAATCCAACTGGGTCCACGACCCAGATCCACTTCAACTGGGTCCACGACCCAGATCCATGTCAACTGGGCACGACCCAGATCCAAACCAACTGGGTCCACGACCCAGACCCATTTCCAACTGGGTCCACGACCCAGATCCATATCAAACTGGGTCCACGACCCAGATCCATGTCCAACTGGGTCTGGGTCCACGACCCAGATCCACTTCAATTGGGTCCACGACCCAGATCCATTTCAATTGGGCACGACCCAGATCCAATCCAACTGGGTCCGACCCAGATCTATTTCAACCAGATCTATGACCCATATCGAATTAACAAAGATAACAACAGATCAATCAATTCAAATACATGCAACTTTCTCACAAAAAAAAAAAAAGAAGAGATTTCGGAAAGTACCAATTGCAGTCCTTGATCAAAGTCGGTGCCTAGAAAGATCTTACCCTGTTGATACGAGGGGGATAGACTACGTCTATTCAGGGAACAAGGTGATTTAAGAGTGTCATTGTGCGCCACCTCTTCCTTGGAGATCGGCCTGGCCGGCGATGATTTCATAGAACTGAATTGGAGGCTACCAAAAACTATGGGTTATTTTAACTCGATTTATCTCAGAAAACTAATCTTCAAAATGTTTTCCCGACTCCGTGTCGATGCCAGCTCCGTGCTGATGTAATCTCTTTTCAAAATGTTCTCCCGACTCCGTGTCGATGCCAGTTCCGTGCTGAAATAATTTCTTTTCAACTGTTTTACCGACTCAGTGTCGATGCCAGCTCCGTGCTGAAGTAATTTCTTTTCAAAATGCTTTATCGACTCCGTGTCGATGCCAGCTCCGTGCTGATGACATTTCTTTTTCAAAATGTTTTACCAACTCCGTGTCGATGCCAGCTCCGTGCTGAGAAAATCTTTTTTTCAAAATGCTTTACCGACTCCGTGTCGATGCCAGCTCCGTGCTGATTCCTTTTCAAACTGTTCTACCGACTCCGTGTCGATGCCAGCTCCATGCTGATGTAATTTCTTTTCAAAATGTTTTACCGACTCCGTGTCGATGCCAGCTCCGTGCTGAAATAATTTCTTTTCAAAATGTTCTACCGACTCCGTGTCGATGCCAGCTCCGTGCTGATGAAATTTCTTTTCAAAATGTTTTACCGACTCCGCGTCAATGCCAGCTCCATGCTGATGCAACTTCTTTTCAAAATACCTTACCGACTCCTTGTCGATGCCAGCTCCGTGCTGATGTAAGTTCCTTACCGACTCCGTGTCGATGCCAGCTCCGCGCTGATGTAATTTCGTTTCAAACTGTTTTACCGACCCCGTATCGATGCCAGCTTCATGCTGATGTAATTATTTTCTCTCAAAAATAACCCAGCTCCGCGCTGACGAACTATGTTTTCTTTTTTGAATACCATCCCATGATAATTACCGGACCTAATAAACATCATACATTTCCCTTTTCGTAAGTAAGATAGTAACACTTGGTCTTCTGTACCCACAGGTGGCCAAACGAAAAAAGTACAAACACCCTGATTAGCCTCCATACTTTCTCCGATCATCTTCATAAACTATGAGTAACTCAGATGAACCACAACCTGCGACAAATGAACTGGCCGAAGCTAATGCAATGATAGCAAAGCTGTTAGAAACAACGAAAAGGCAGGAACAAATCTTGGCGGCTGTCTTGAGTAGCACCAATTTTCTGCAAGCACAGGCAACTCAGCATCAAGCATCCAGGTCAAACCCCGAATCCCCTGAGCAAATACGACCAGAACAACAAACCACCCCACCTCCTACTGTGCCAATATATCAGGGTCCTCCGCTTTATATACCACAGAACCCACCACCTCCCGTGATGATCCCAGATGACGAGTGTGACTTTAGGGCTCCTGAAGCTAAGAGTGCTACTGACGACAAAATGGCCCGACAGATTGAATCTCTCCAAGAGGAAATGCGACGGATGAAAGGCACAAATACTCTGGGAGGAACAAAATTCAGGGACCTATGCTTCTATCCCAACGCACAGCTGCCGGCCAAGTTTAAATGCCCGGAATTTGAGAAATATAATGGTGTTGGGTGTCCTCTGTCACACCTCAAATTGTATTGCGGATCAATGTGCCAATACGGCGAGGATGACAGACTGCTGGTACATTTTTCCAAAGAAGCTTGACAAGACCGGCTCTCAAGTGGTTCTCAGGATTGGACCATACACTCATCAAGAGTTGGCAGGACTTGGCTGAAATGTTCTGGCACAATTACCGGTTCAATACAGATGTGGGTCTGGATCGAAATGATATGGCTAAGATGACGAGGAAACACAAGGAAACAGTGAAAGAATATGCCCAGAGATGGCGGGAGTCCGCTTCACAAGTACGGCCCGCAATGACCGAACATGAGATGAACACTACGTTTATCTCAACACTGGGGCATGCCTTTTACACTCATTTGGTTGGACACACTACAGGCACATTCTCGAATTTAGTTCAAGTGGCAGACCGGGTCGAGGACGGGATCCGAACCGGTCTAATATTTGACTTTACAGCCTTGAGTGCAGCAGCGGGGACCTCGGCACAAAAGAAATCAGTGCCTTTTGTCAAAAAGAAAGAGGAAAGCCAGGTCAATAATGTACAACCCAGCCAACCTCTCATCATTCAAGCACCAGCTCAGCGGCCACAGGCACCTCAAGCCCCTTGGGCGCCAGTACCTCGAGCTGCTTGGGCTCCAGCACCGCAGAATCCCTTCCGGATGGTTCCTCCACAAGCCATACCAGCACAACCAGTACAGCAGTATGGGCAGAATCAACAAGCCAGACCGAACAGGGTTAATAGAGTGTTTACTAGGCTACCCATGACATTATCTGAGTTACTGCCAATCTTGCTTAAGGGTGAGTATCTTGCAAAACGTCCGCCAAATCCTGAGGCTGTCAAGGGGCCAGGGTACAACCCCAATTTATTCTGTGAATTTCATATGGGTGCACCGGGGCACTTTACGGATCAATGCTGGCAACTCAAACATCAGGTACAGAACTTGATTGATAAGAAGGCTCTTATCCTGGATGGGCCTCCCAACCCACCCCAACAACAGAATATCAATCAGAACCCCCTACCTACCCACAATGAAGGGGGAAGTGGACACAGGGTAAATGTCATTTATAAGGAACTCGATTTCAATCCGTCTGTCTTGATAGCACCTGTCGGGTCCAAAATCAGGGTACATTTAACTCAGGGACCAGAAGCGCCAACAGTCAGTACAATCAACCATTATACGACAAATTCATCCCAAAATTCATTACCACCACTCAGATTGGCCGACCTCACCATCCATCCCACTCACCAAAATGCCGCTACCCGACCACCTTTGGTCATACCTTATGGATCACCCCATCGTCAAAGTTCGACTCGACCCCTTCTTGTCATACCACCATATCCACAAGGATCAACTCGACCCCCCCTCCATATACCATACACTTCATCTCCACGTCTACCACTCGTCATCCCATACACTACATCGACTCCACCAATTTCCACTAGCACTACATCCAAATCACCACCACCTCCTCTCATTCTCAATATGAAACCCGATCCACCCCCCATAACCATACACTCACCTAAACCATTCCCATATAGCTCCGATCAGGCAATTCCTTGGAGCTATGAGACTACCATCACCACGACCGCCGGGGTCGAAACAATGAAGAAAGCAATGGTGGCTGATATCAGCCGTATAACCAGGGCGGGAAAGTGCTAGAAATTGTCAGAAAATGGGGTGAAAATCAGGGAAGAAAGCAAAGAGACGGCAGAAGAGGTGACCAACGAAGACAAAAGAAAAGCAAAAGGGAAAGGCAAGTTGTATAAGGATGAGAAGATGGAAGAAAAGGTAAAAGTGGCAGACAAAGAAGCCACAGACTTTATTAAGCTCATCCTCAAGAGAGAGCATAACATAGTAGACAGATTGAACAAGCAGCCAGCCCAAGTCAGCATCCTAGGACTAATACAAAAATCGGAAGAGCACCAAGAGGCATTGTTGAAAGTCCTAGGGGGATCACATGTGCCTTCGACCACGACACCGGCGCAGTTAGAGCAAACGGTCAGCCAGATCATGGCCTCTAATCCTATTATCTTCATAGAAAATGAGTTTACACCTGAAGGAACGGGGCACGTCGAGCCACTAAACATTATGGTCATATGCAAGGGCATGATGGTCGCCAGGGTGCTGATTGACAACGGCTCAGCGCTTAATGTTTGTCCACTTGAGACCTTCCGAAAGCTGAACGCCGATTGGTCGCATGTGAAACCCAATAACAAGGTCGTCCGAGGCTTCGATAGTTCGAGAAGGGACTCGCTGGGCGAAGTAGACCTACCAATCACAATAAGCCCATGTACGTTCGAAGTAACGTTCGAGGTCATGGAGATACCAACTACATTCAACTTACTATTGGGTAGACCATGGATCCATACTGCCGGGGCTGTGCCTTCCTCGTTGCACCAAAGAGTCAAATTTATCATGGGGCAGAGGATGATATCAGTACTGGCAGAGAACCTTATTCCAGCTGGAGAGCCCCAGACGTGCCTTTCATTGATATCGAAATGACAAAGGACAAGGCACTCTACCATTCGTACCAATTCGCGGCTGTCAACCACATCGAGAAGGGAAAGGAGAAGGTAAAGGCAAAGCTATCGAGAGCGAACCTTATGGTTGGTCGGGTCATGAAAAGGGGAGGTTACCGGCCCAAGCAAGGGTTGGGACCAGGGGGAAGAGGAAGAGCTACACCAGTCGAAGCAAGCAAATATACTCCTTATTTTGGTCTAGGGTTCAAGCCCACAAAGAAGGATATAGCAGAAATGAAAGAAAAGAAAAAAGAACTTCGACTAGCAAGAAAGCAAAATCGAGAATCGAATGTTTGGAACCCGGGCTGAGTCCTTCACATTAGTGTCAGCTTCTCAAAGTCCCATATCAGACCCGACAACTTATCAGAACCACCACGGGCAAAAAGGGTAAAAACGGTAAATACCGCACCACTGCACTTTCAAGAAGACTCAATCGTCGAGTCCCAATCATCCTTCGTAGAAGGCATTGATGTTTTGTTCAATGGGGATTCTGAGGAAAGTCCATCGGAGACCGCTCCAAAATCCATCGAAGTAGAAATCATTACCAGCCAAGGGAACAAATCACATTTTCCCACCGGCATTGACTGGGCATCAGTCGTCATCCCACCGAGTTTGGGAGGGACTGTGGCCCAACCTGACAACAACAAAGATCAATCGGAGATCATGGTTATCTCCAAACCACCAACCAAATCACCCAACAAATCACTCTCACATCTCATCCGTCCCCTCAGAGAAGGGGAAATTCTGAACAATTGGGAAGAGTTCCTTCTAACCCTTGAGGCTACTATAGCCTCCAAAAAAAAAAACGCCGTTAGGCAACATCAGTTTGCCCGAGGATCATAACGAGCCCTCGTCCTCGGGTAAAGACTGTTTTGAGGGCTTCCTATCTTTACTAATGCATGATTGTTCTTCTTATTTCAGATGTCCGGAAAATAGCACTCAAAAATCAAAAAAATCAAAAAGTCTTCAAAAACCAAAAAAATCAAAAAGTCTACAAAAAACAAAAAAATTAAAAAGTTTTCAAAATCTCAAAAAAATAGATATATTCCAAAAACCAAAAAAAGAGTTTTCTCAGAATTTAAGGGGTTTGTCTCAATCGGATGGACCTTTGGACAGAACAGAATATGAAAAAGATGAGTATGACTTCGATCTCGAACTCGACTTCGATCTCATGGGAATTGAGGAAGAGTCTGAGGACGAAGTGGAATACCCTCCTAAAGAAATCAAGGACCTGTTAAAACGACATGAAAAAGGTGTTCAGCCAAACATTGAGGATACAGACTCGGTCAATCTCGGCACTGAAGATGACCCACGTGTTGTGAAAATCGGAGCCTTGTTAACCCCTCAGCAGAAAGAAGAAATGATTGAACTGTTGCGTAACTATCAAGATATCTTCGCCTGGTCCTACAAAGATATGCCTGGTTTAGACACGGATCTTGTTGTTCATAAGTTACCGATCGCACCTGGGAGCAAGCCGATCAAACAAAAGTTGAGAAGACTCAAGCCAGAATGGACACTCAAAGTCAAAGACGAAGTGATGAAACAGTTTCAAGCATGATTTCTCGCAGTCTCCACGTACCCCGAATGGCTAGCCAATGTCGTTCCGATACCAAAGAAGGATGGGAAAGTAAGAATGTGTGTCGACTATCGGGATCTGAACAGAGCCAGCCCTAAGGATGATTTTCCACTACCTCACATCGACACTCTAGTCGATAGTACAGCAGGGCATGGTATGTTCTCATTCATGGACGGGTTCTCCAGGTACAATCAGATAAAAATGGCAGAGGAAGACCAAGAAAAGACAACATTCATTACACCCTGGGGCACTTTTCATTACAAAGTCATGCCGTTTGGGCTTAAAAACGCAACGCGCAATGACGGCTTTATTCCACGACATGATCCATAAAGAAATGGAAGTCTACGTAGATGATATGATCGCTAAATCGGGCATAAAAGAAGACCATCTTGTAAATCTGAAAAAGTTGTTCGACAGGCTAAGGAAATACAGCTTAAGGCTCAATCCAGCAAAGTGTGTCTTTGGGGCAACATTAGGCAAACTATTGGGCTTCATCGTTAGTAAAAGAGGCATTGAGATAGATCCAGCAAAGACCAAATACATTCTTGAAATGAAAGCACCGGTATCAGAAAAGGATGTCTGAGCATTTCTAGGTAGAATACAATATATCAGCAGATTCATCGCACAACTCACACCTATCTGTGAACCAGTATTTAAGCTACTCAGAAAATATATGCCGAAAGCATGGAACGAAGACTTTCAAGAAGCCTTCGACAAGATAAAGAAATATCTGCTCAATCCACCAGTTTTGGTTCCTCCTACGCTAGGACGACCCTTACTGATGTCCATCTCGGTGCAAGAAACGTCTATGGGCTGTGTACTGGGGCAACACGATGAGTTAGGCAGAAAAGAGCAAGCCATTTACTATCTCAGCAAAAAGTTCACTGATTATGAGGCAAAGTATTCGGCACTCGAGAAGACTTGCTGCGCATTGGTCTGGGCATCTCAACGACTACGCCATTACCTCATCAGTTACTCGACCATGCTCATTGCTCGAATGGATCCGCTCAAGTATCTCTTCAAGAAACCAGCACTAACAGGTCGTACTGCAAAATGACAATTACTATTATCTGAGTTCGACATCACCTATGTCACTCAAAAGGCCATCAAGGGACAAGCCATCGCCGACCACTTAGCCGAGCATCCATTGCCTGATTACGAACCATTGAAGACAAACTTTCCTGACGAAGCCATATTGTTCACTGAGATTGAGGGATGATGAAGAAGAACCAGGTTGGAAAATGTATTTCACGACAGCAAGCAGCAAATCAAAAAGGAAACGGAATAGGGGCAGTCTTGATCAAACCGGATGGGTCTCACGTGCCAATTGCAATTAGACTAAAGTTCCAATGTTCTAACAACGAGGCTGAATATGAAGCATGCATAGCAGGGTTGAAAGCGGCACTGGATCTCGAGGTAGATGAGATCGATGTTTTCGGAGATTCAAGCTTAGTGGTCTATCAGACGACTGGAGAATGGAAGACTCGAGAACAAAGATTGATCCCTTACCATGAGTATCTAGAGGAACTAAGCTCACGCTTCGATAGAATCTCATTCACTTATATGCCGAGAGCCAAGAATCAATTTGCTGATGCACTAGCAACGCTCGCTTCTATGATCAGTATCTCAAAGGACTTAGTCATTGACCCTATTGAGATTGGACTTCAAGACGAGCCAGCTTACTGCCTACCCGTAGAAGTTGAAGAATCTGAAGAAAAGCCATGGTATTCAGACATCAAAGCCTATCTCGAAGATCGAACTCTCCCATCAGACGCAATGTCTAACGATCGAAGGACTATCCAGAAGCTAGCAGGCCAATTCTTCATGAGCAATGGCATTCTGTACAAGAAATCACATCATGAAGTATTACTCCGATGTGTGGCAGAAATAGAAGCAAAACGACTGATCGAAACCGTACATGGTGGAGTCTGCGGACGTCACATGAATGGTCACATGCTTGCTAAGAAGATCATGAGAATGAGATATTACTGGACAACAATGGAAAGTGATTGCTATCAACATGTCCATAAATGCCATCTCTGCCAGATTTATGCCAATAAGATCAACGCGCTACCTTCAGAGTTGCACAATATGACTACTCCTTGGCCCTTCTCACTTTGGGGCATGGACGTTATTGGATAGATTTCGCCAAAAGCTTCAAATGGGTACCGCTTCATCCTAGTCGCTATCGATTACTTTACGAAATGGGTAGAAGCAGCTTCTTATGCAAATGTCACCAAGAGCACTGTTCTGAAGTTTGTTAAGAACAATATCATCTGCAGATACGGACTCCCTAGTGGTTTGGTAACCGACAACGCCAAGAATTTCAAGAATAGAGACATGATCAAGATGTGCGAAGACTTCCAAATCACTCATCACAACTCTGTACCGTATAGACCCAAAATGAACGGAGCAGTTGAAGCTGCCAACAAAAACATCAAAAGAATCATCGAGAAAATGACAGTCACTTACAAGGATTGGCACGATATGTTGCCTTTCGCCCTTCACGCTTATCGGACTTCATTTCGAACCTCAACTGGGGCAACTCCGTACTCATTGGTGTATGGAATGGAAGCAGTCTTACCCGTCGAGGTTGAGATTCCCTCCCTCCGAATCTTAAAAGAAGCAGAGTTGGAGGAAACAGAATGGGTTCAAGCCCGATTTGATCAACTAAATCTGATGAGGAAAAACGTCTCGCAGCTATTTGTCATGGCCAAATCTATCAGAGACGAATCGCACGGGCCTACAACAAGAAAGTCAAACCTCGAATTTTCTCACCAGGAGACCTCGTCTTGAAAAAATCTTACCAATACAAGAAGATGCTAGGGGAAAATTCAGACCAAATTACGAGGGACCATTCATTGTGCAGAAGGTAATGACGGGAGGAGCTTTGATCCTTACAGAGATGGACGGACAAGTCTTCCCTCAACCGATCAATGCTGACACCGTTAAAAAATACTACGCTTGAGATCTGATCCTGAGATGACAAAATGCCATCTTTACTATCCCAAACAAACTATCTAACCCTAGTCAACCCCTTTGAGCCATCACATTCATTTCTTAACCTAAGACTGGGGCAAGTCAACATATTTAAAAAAAAAAAAAAAAAAAAAAAAAAAAAAACGAAAAGAAAAAGAGACCAAGAAAAGAAAAGAAAATCAAAAAGTCAAAGTACTCCTGGCCCGCATGAGGATAAACTGTGAACGGCTAAAATACAAAAAAAAAAAATCAAAAAATTCAAAAACTCGGACACTTGATCTGAGTTCGACCCAAATCTCCAGCCTAAACAAGTTCGAGAGACGCTGGGAGGAGACATAGATCACCTTTTCGAAACAAAAATAGACGAACCTCAAGTCTAACCCACTCTAAACGAACCTACCTTAACCTTTTTGTACCTTTCCACTACACTCAGTCTTAGCCAACACTTCGTCCCATCAAAAGTCCTTTCGGATCAGGGAATGTTCTAAAGCATCATAATGACGGTGGCAGCACCAATGATCTGGCAGCTTGATCCGGACCTCAAGTCTTATTAGTCGTTGGAAGACGCGAGAGGGGAGTCCAGATCGGATATTCAAAAAAAAAGAGTATTCGAAGTGTAGAGTAATTGATCTCGCGGCTCAACTTGAGTTGCCGAGCCACGAACAGTCGTCAGCAAACTCGAGAGGGGAATCTAGATCCGTTACTCGAGAAAGAGTGCCACTACAAGAGTAGAGTCGCCGATCTCGCAGCTCAACTTGAGTCACCAAGCCACAAAGACACAGAGGCTCCAAATAAGATTTGTAATGAATAAATCTAAAAGAAATACAAGCATAGTCTGAAAGGGCATAGTAAAAACCTGAAAGGGCACTATGAGTAAAAGAATCAAACTATGGCAAGATCAAAGCCACCGGCACGATGAAAACCCAAAAAGGCATCGATGAGCAAAAATGTGGAAACCGGGTCTGGTGAAAACCGTAACTGGCACCAGGGGCAATAAGGGGACAAACAAAAAACATATACAAAACAAAAAACAAAACAAAAAAACAAAAAAAAAAACAAAAAAAAAAAGAGAACTCCTGGCCCGCATGGTATAAAAACTGTGAACGGCAAAAATTTCCCAGAATCCTAAGTCTCATTGCTCGATCGATATTCACCCAGTACTGGGGCACTGGGGATGACTCTAAGAAGACCTGAGAACTGCTGACATCTATATCCTCCGTAGTTGGCAAAAATACCAATCATCGAGATGATAACAAAGGTTTTTCGAAAATCTTCATATTTTGGATCTACAATATCTATTCGACAAAGACAAATTACCAAAAATTCAAATGTTTTCAAAACTACTATTTTGGCCGATGACGAAAAATCTAGGACTTATTCAAACATCATGTTTTCAAAGCAATAGATTACACCTGAGGCCAAGTAAGTAAAAAACTATTTTTCCTTCCATTTCAAAAGTTTCACGTTACATTTTGTAAACACAAAACGACAAAAAAAAAAACAAAAAAAAAAAATGGTGCCAATCACACATCTCGTCGAGAAATGAAGAAAGAATCGAGTCTTTCTTCTAAGGCGCGAATGCGGGCAGCTTGTCCCATCATTACCACCTCAGCGTCGGAAGCATCACGACTCACCAAGTAAGATGCAAAGGCATCAAAACAGGGACCTTGATGATGAGTGTCTCCAAACACTCAATTATACGCACATTTTCTGGATATTTATCTTGATTTTTGTACCTATTTCTCTATATTAAGATAATAATCATGATAAGCCTCAAACCACCACGTTGCATGTTAATTCGG